>NC_136058.1:407605815-408205815 GCF_964261635.1 Lissotriton helveticus | reverse complement strand
TTTCAGGCGGGAGTGAGTTCCAGATCCTGGGTGCCATTCCTGAAAAGGAGCGTTTATATGTTTTTTCCTTCCGAAATCTTCGAGGTTTCAGCAAAAGATTGTTTGTGCTTCTAGTAGTTCGGGAGCCACCCGAAATTGTCAGCTTTTGAGTGAGGTAGGCGGGTGAATTCAGGTGAATAGCCTTGTGTGTCATGCATGCGATTTTCAGATGTATTCTGGCTTCAAAAGGTAGCCAGTTCAGTGATTTAAAGTCCGGGGAGATATGCGAGTGTTTTTTTGAGCCGGTGATGAGTCTCGCTGCGGCATTAAGGGACGCTCTTAGGGGTGCCGTTGTAGTTAGGGGGAGCCCGCAGAGGGCGGTGCTACCGTATTCTATGTGCGGGATGACTATAGATTGTACTGCAGTTTGGAAGTCTTTGGCAGGAAGGAAGGGTTTAAGTTTTCTCAGGGTATTGATTTGGAAGTTCGCTCCTTTGGTTGCCTTGCTGATGTGCTGCTGCATGTTGAGATTGGTGTCAAGTGTTATGCCTAAAGATTTTGCTGAGTCTACGACGATGGGCTGTACATTTAGAGCCGTTAAGTGCTTAAGCCATGTTTGAGCCGTGGATATTTGAGCGGGAGGTGAGATCAGGAGGAACTCGGTCTTCAGAGCATTGAGTTTGAGGTGATTCTCCGCAAGCCAGGATTGGGTGTTTCTGATCGTGGTGTTCAGAAGCATGATGTCCTTGGGAGATTGTATTTTGAGATAAAGTTGGGTGTCGTCGGCATACATGTGAGAGTGAACGTTAGATGCCTGTAGCAACGAAGTGAGAGGTTCCATAACTAGGTTGAACAGTGTTGGGGAGAGGGAGGATCCTTGAGGGACGCCTAGCGATACAGGTACCGGAGAGGACAGAAGGTTGTTGCTTTTGATTCTTTGTGTCCGGTTGTGTAGAAATGAGGTGAACCACTTGAGAACAGTCCCAAATATGCCCATTCTTGTGTTTAACAGTTCGAGTAAGTTCTCATGTTTAACTGTATCGAATGCTGAGGAGAGATCCAGAAGGATGAGGAGGCAGGTATCGTTTTGGTCTAGGATTTGGAGGGCGTCGTCCACTATGTGAGTCATGGCAGTTTCGGTACTGTGCCCTGCTCGGAAGCCTGACTGATGAGCGTTTAGGAGATCAAACTTATCTATGTGTTTAGTCAGTTGTAGCTGTACGCATTTTTCCAACAGTTTAGCGAGAGTGGGAATGTTTGTAATAGGGCGGTAATTGTTTAGATCAGTGGGGTCTGCTGTTGTTTTTTTTAGTAGCGGTGTGACTTGCCCTACTTTGAGGGCGTTGGGGATGGATCCTTGTTGAAGAGAGCTATTGATAATCTTAGACCAGAGTGGGAGAAGCCAAGGGGAAAAGTCTTTTACAGCGTTAGCAGGAAGGGGGTCAGAGAGGTGATTGGATGGTTTCAAGGTGCTGAGCAGTCTGCCAATTTCTTCTTCGGAGTAGGTGCCAAAGGATGACCAAGTAGCATTGTTCTTTGGTTGAGGCACTGCTGTGTGTCGGGGGTTGGAGTACAGGATAGCGTCATTGAGGAGATCGCTTCTTATTGTCTCAGTTTTTTGGATAAAGAAGGCAGAGAAGTCTTCGCAGGAAGGTGTAACGTCCATGGAGCTGAGTGTCTGGGGTTGCTCTTTGGATTGTGTTCTGACTAACTCAAACAGTTTTCTTGGACGGTTTTTAGGTTGGGCGAGCTGGAGGCTGAAGAAGTCTCTTTTTGAGCGTTTTATTTTCCTGAAGTAGGCGTTTCTCTGTTTCTTTAGAATTTTTAGGTGCACTGCAGAAGGGGCTGACCTCCAGGTGCGCTCTGCCATTCGCATGGCCCGTCTATCCTCATTGAGGCTTCCGTCATACCATGGATTGGACGTCTTCTTGGACGAGACTCTTTTCAGTTGCATGGGCGCTGCCTCATTGATTATTGTGGACATAGTATTGAGATAGTAGTCAGTCAGAAGTTGAACGTCCGTAGCGCCGGGAGGGGGAAGTAGGAGATTGCAGCTGTTAGGCGGTAAGGAGTTTGGGTTGAGTTTCTTCAAGTCTCTTTTCCACGCTTTGTGCTTAGGGGGTTGAACTGAGTTAAGTCTGATTTTTTCCTTGATGAGGAAGGAGACAATATGATGATCTGACCAGTCACAAGGTTGGATTGACTCCAGTTGAATAGCGCCCTCATTGGCGATGATAAGGTCAAGGGTAGAACCTCTCTTATGGGTCGGGCTATTGCATATTTGGTTGAGATCAAGTGCGTTGAGAAAGCTTTTGAGGCTGTTTACCACTGTGTCATTGCTGTCATTCCAGTGGAGATTGTAGTCGCCAAGGAAAATTTGGGTGTGCTGCCGTCCTGAGTTGGCTGATATTGTATCCATGAGTTGTTGGACGAAGGAGAGCTTGTCCCCAGGTGGGTGGTATATGATGTGTAGTGAGCATACCGGTTTGCTTTCGCTGTTGATATCAAGGCAGAGGTATTCACAGGAAGTAAGAGAGGGGACGGTCACTTTGGAGACTGAGAGGTTGCTTCTGTAGATGCAGGCAATTCCACCGCCTGTCTTTTTGGCCCTGTCAAGTCTAATGATACAGTAGTTGGGGGGGATTAGGATATCCAGTATAGGTGTGGAGGAATCAGACAGCCATGTTTCAGTCAGAATGGCTAGGTCCGGTTCCAGGGACATGATGAGGTCGGCGACCTCCGTGGAATGTCTTTGGGCCGATCTGCAGTTGAGAAGTATGCCTTTAAGGCTAGGGGTGCAAAGGGTGGAGGACGATTCTATAATGAGGGGAACATTAGTGAGGTTGTTGGGGACAGCGCCTCTGTTGTTATCCTTTTGGTGCCTGAGGGGGTTAGAGATAATCGTTGGGATGGACATGTTGTTGGTAGCTAGTGGCTTTTGGGGAGCCGGGACGTAAGAGTGGAGAAGGGAGTGTACGTCATGGTCTGAGATCGTGTTGGTAGTGCGTCTGGGGCGATTGGTGGTATTGCAGGAGGGGGTAGAAGTCCAATGTGGGGAGGGCTGTGTGATGAGGCGAGTAGGAGGTGAGGAGGAAGTGTTATTAGGTGTAGAAGGAGGAGTATTGCGCTTGGTGGTAATGTGATTGCAATTGTTATTGCGATTGTTGGTATTGCGAGGGGGGATAGACGTCCGGTGTGTGGAGTGTTGTGTGGTAGGGCGGGTAGGAGGTGAGGGGGAAGTGGTGTTAGGTGTGGTAAGGGTGGTGGTGGGAGTGGGGTGTCTGGGGTGTGTGAAGAGCAACTCTTTAATGGAGTGTAATTCTTCTTTCAATTGGAGGATGTTGGACATAATAATGTCCAAGGTGATGATGGGCGCGGTGTTGGGGGGGGTACTGGCGCTGAACCGGCGAATACGTTGACAGGGGGCAGTCCGGGTGGAGAGGCGGAGCTGATGAAGGTGTTGGGGGTGTTAGCGAGAGGATAGGTGTTATTGGGAAGCGCATCCGTGCTAGGGGGGGGAGGGAAAATGGGGGCGATGTGAAGGCTGGCTGTTATGGGGGAGGAGGTGGGATAGTGAGGAGTGAGCGAGTGGGGTGGGAAGTTGAAGGAGGGGTGCAGGCTAGGCGTGGCGGGAGTGCTAAGTGTGGGGGGGCGGAAGTCGGAGAGAGAGTCATGTTGTGTGGGGTGCCATTGGGGGAGGAGGGGTGCTCTGAGATTAAATGCGCGGGGGACGGTATGGGAGTGCAAAGTGTGAGGGGGGAGACGGGAAGATGAGCGGAGGTACGAAGGTTAGTAGGGGGGCTGGGGAAGCGAGTAGTGTGTGAAGGGACGAGGTCTATGTCCGTGTATGAGGGGCGGGGAGGGGTAGCTGCGTTGGGCGGGTGATTGACTGTGGAGCAGGGTGTGAAGGTGAGGTGTGTGTCTTCCTGTTGCTGAACTGGGTTAGGAGAGTTAAGGGTGGGTGCTGTGACGTCAGGGGAGGTAGGACAGGGGGTGATATGCGTGTAAGTCCGAGGGTTGGAAAGGTGCTCTTTGAGAGAGGGGAACAGGTTGTCAAGTAGTTCCAGGTTCCTGTCTGTCGCTTGAATTAGGACAATCCCGTTGTTGTAAATAGTGATGGTGGCTCTGCCTGGGAGGAGTTGGGACGATGTGATGGCGAGTGTTAGTCCATGTGCGGATTTCCTGGTGGTGGAGACGGTAAATAGGGTGAGGAACACTTTTTTCCATTGAGCTCTGCGTGTGGTGTGGAAAATGATGTCGGTGTTCAAGGGTCCATTGACCGATGAGAAGTAGGTGTCGGCAAAGGGTGTTTCTGGGTGGGACCTAAGGAAGTCGTGTTTAAAGCGTTTAGCAGCTTTTTTGGTGAGCACGGAAGGGTAGTTTATTTTATATGTGTGTTTGCCGATGAGCTCCATGTTGGTATGGTAGCAATGTAGCGTGTGGGGGGGGTGAACAATAATGATATGCAGGAGCAAGATGCACATGCAAACACAACACGTGCTGGATGCATGCTGCCAATGCCAACCCCAGGTTACGCGGATCAGAAATGACCCTAGGGAGCAGAGGTATCACTAGTAAGCGACTGCATTATATATATGAGGTAGGTAGCAGTCAGTAAATTACAGGAGAGAAAAACTGAGAAATGGGTGCAGGTTGCAGAATTGTGTAGAGTAGTAGTGCAGAGTACAATTGGAGGAATAGTTCTGAAAAACTATAGACCTAAAATAAATGCGGTAGCATAACAGGAGATATTGTGCAGAGTAGTGCAGTGTAGAATTGGGGGAAAAGTTCTGTTAACAAGTAAACCTATAAATAATATATAATGAATATAATACTTGTAAAGCAGAATGCAAATGCAGGCAGTCGGTTACATGACAAAGATAGGTGTGCATCAGAGTACAGTAGATCGAAGATCCGTAGTTCAAAGTACAGTAGTGGTAGTAGTAGTTGGGCTTAGCCTAAAGAGGTGAGATCTTAGTGCAGCTCAGATAGTGAAATAATTGATAGCCCAGCAACAATGACTAGTCCAAGATGGTGGTCCGAGAGAGAGACTGTACAAAAATGGCCGCCACATAGGGGGAAAGAGACATTAGTCCTCTCTTTATTGTTCATGCTTTGTGAGCAGGGAGAGCAGTTTCGTTTTCACACTGTGAGGGAGTCTCATCCCGAGGGAGCCTCGTGGGCACCGAAGGTGATTTATGGCCTTAGTTTTTTGTTTTTCAGACCCCCGCCATTTTGTACAATACAGTTTTTGGAATGACAACCGGGAAATGCACATAAATACCTTATTTTGTTGTTAAGGCTGTGCTTAGCCCTCGCGGGTCCGCTGCACGCTAATGTGACTCCCCAGTGTCTGCATCTGATTAACAAGCCGGCGTCCCCAGCCCCTCTCAGCCCTCCAGTCCGCTAGGGTTCCTCTACTGCGGAGCGGGCGGGAGAGGGGGGGGGGGTGTTCCAATGTCGTGGCCTCGTCCCGGTGCTGCGACCGGTGTCTTCTGAGGGGGGGGGGGTCGCTGCTTGGAACTCGTGAGTGGAGGCGGGGTCCGGAGTTCGTCCTGGTGCCGGCTATCCCGCGGAGCTCCGCTGCTGCGAGTGTTGTCCGTTGTTGTTGCCTCGTTCCCGAGTAGCGGCCAGCATCTGCCTTTGTTCGGGAGTGGGGGAGGGGTCCGGTGCTCGTTCCGCTTTGGTCCCGGTGCTGCTGGGGTGATCTGTTGATTGCTGGTCCCAGAGCTTCCACTGCGCCGCGAAGGGGGTGTCTGGAGTCCTCTGCTGAGGAGGTGCGAGCCGAGCGCGGGACAATCTGCAGAGCCGACTCAGCAGGCTCCCCGGAGCTTCAGCTGCGCCGCGATGGGGTATCTGGAGGCACGCATCCAGTGGCAGGTTGCGGGGCTCCGCAGTCGACAATCACCGATGAAGAGTGCCGGCTCAGCGGGCTCCCAGTTCCTCAGGGTCTGACCTCCTTCATCAGGTCAGTCTCTGTCACGGTGGGTGCGCGAGGGCTTGTGTCCAGTGGCGGTTCAGCCGGCTCCCGCAGCATCAGGCTCCAACCTCCGTGAGCGGACCCCTCGGGCAATCCAGTTACTTGCGAATCCAATTACTTTTGCTCCAGTTACTTTTCTGCTTCTCGTTCCAGCGAGCTGGTGTGTGCTAACAGGGATAAAGCCCAGTATGGGATCCCCAGCACTAGGAGCTCTTCACGGGAGCTCCGTCCAGGTGGCCATCTTGCCACACTATAATCACCATAATGGCTACACTGAAGACTTGGAAGTTTGGTAACAAACTTCTCAGCACATTAAACCCACACTGATGCCAGTGTGGGATTTGATGTAAAAGGCACAACAGAAGGCATCTTAGAGATGCCCCCTGAAACTCGACCAACTCCTAGTGACTTGACTGAGTGGCTGCTTAGGCTGCCACCACTAGACATGTTTCTGGACCCCGGGGTCGAGAGCTTGCTGCTCTCGGGGGCCTGAAACAATGCACATCCTGGGAAGAGGTGCCAAGCCTCCTCCCCCAGGATAGGCAGGGTTCACGAAGGGGAAGCTTCAAAGGCATGCCGCCTTTGTGAGATTCTCCAGACCATTTGCCGCTTTCAGCAATGGGTCCCCACTGGTTCTACCCCCCACTTTGGGTGGGAGAACCGGCGGTAAAAATAAGTGCGGAAGAGACGTGTGCCCACCTCTGCCAACTCCACCCCTACGGTGGGGGAGGTGAGGTGAAGCACAACCTCGAATCCCCACCATCTTGAGGATGGGGTACCCAGCCAACCAGGGACAGGCTCCTGCCCCCTCCCACTGGAGAGTGACAGAATAGGGAGTGTACCCACCCCAGGGAAGCGACCCATTGGTCCCTGCCCTTTACCTACCTGTAACGCCCCTAAATTTAGTATTTAGTGGCAACCTGAACCTTCCTTCCTCAGATCCAGCAACAACAAGAAAAGAAGAGGACGAGAAGCCGTGCAGAGCTAATAAGAGGACGACGCCCACTGACTTGGCCTCAGCCCTACCGACCTGTCTCCCCTCGAACCTGCTCCTGCGAAAACCCCGGCCTTTCCAGCAGCCAGCAACCTCACAAACCCCGGAGGACCTGCCTGCCTTCATTTTCAAGACTGTTTCTCCTGTGAACACCGGACATGTTTAAACTGCAGCTTCTGGTGCCAGCCAGAAATCGAGAATCCAGCCCACTCCACACTTGCCGAACCCGACCCGAGCTCGGGTGGAAAAACACCACAAGGAGGTCCCCCCGGTGATCCTGACCCGAGATCCGTTGACCCATGACTTGCCTCAAGCCTCCAGAAGATGTCTGTAGCCTCAATCCAGAGGACCCGACGTCCAAAGGCACCCCTACATCCGACGCCCCACGGCATTGTGTGCCCAACCCAGCGGTGCCTAATCAACCTTCAAGATCCCAACTTACCACTCGAAGTGGTGGTCGCTCCTGGAAGATCCTCGTCCACAAGCCTGCAGTGTTTCTTTGTCCCGGAGAATCTCCATTGAAATCAACAGGGCCCCCGACCTCAAAACAGACCCTGCGCCCGGCCGCCTTAGTGCCGCTGAGGGTGCACCTTTGGTACCCAACTTGCCCTGAGCTAAACCCTAGGAGCTTTGCTCCCACAATCCTGTGGCCTGCTTGCCAGCCTCCACAAAACAAAGCCCCCCTATCCTCCATAGGATAACATTGGGCCTCAACACTCTGCACCCGGCCGTCCTAGTGCCGCTGAGGGTGCAACAACAGTGAATCACTGACCCTTTTATGACCCCCTGAGTCTAACCCCAGAACCTTAACTCCCACAGTCAATTACTTACCTGAGAACCGTGAACCTGTTTTCCCTCCATAGGATAACATGGACACTTTTTCTCCAAAATGTTTCTAAGTGTGGAGTTTTGAAATCTAAAAATATTTTTTAAATCGCACAAATAACCAAAATGTGTTTACTTACCTGTTTCTAGGGAATGTCCTAGTGCTGAATCTAGGTATCCAAAAGCGATACAAAAGGGGATGATGGACGGAGCGTTTGAGCAAATCAAACACTCACCCCCTGTCAACTGATCTGGGTTTAATCCATCACCATTGTTTAGCTCAATCGGCCACACCAGTTCAGACATGGCCATATGCAAATCAGTCTGACCCTGTGCCTCATGGGAACAGTCCAGCCCGAACTGCCAAGCCATGTCTTCCCTGGACCGGAAACAAGTATCCTGGGACCGGTTTCGGGTTCATAACCCTCATCAGCCAGGCTATCTTGAATCAAGTGGCAAAGTGAGCAAGGGACTCACGTCTGAGCATACCCTGCCAACTTAGGGTGAACAAAGCGATACAAAAGGGGATGATGGACGGAATCTAGGTATCCAGCACTGAGTTAGAAAAGTAACCCGAAAAGTAACTTACCTGCAATTTATTGTAGAAGCCCATTCATTTCAATGTACTGCTCCAAAAAGGTTCAAAGTGAGGAGTTTTGAAAACTGAAAATATTCTTTAAAACTCATGCGAATAACAAAAACGTAATTACTTAGCTGTTTCTAGGAAATGTACCAGTGCTGAATCTAGGTATCCAGCACTGAGTTAGAAAAGTAAAGCAAAAAGTAACTTACCTGCAATTTAGTGAAAAAGCCTATTCATATCAATGTACTGTATTTGTTAAGTGTTGCATACTACTGCTCCCCTGTACATCAAACAAAGTACAATTTCTACTGCATACTTGAACTATGTTCATACAAGTAAATGAATACCGCTAAGTATTTTTATGCTTACCTGTGCCATGCTTGCTTGGTTCTAGAAATAAAGCAACTGTATATTTTTTTATACAAAAACAATTGGCCTAGAGTTCAGTTCTTAAGTGTGTGAATTCATTTCTGACTGAGTGTGTTCATCAAATGCTTAGCACTGTCCTCTTATACTGCCTTACTGCTCGACCAAGCTACCACTTTAGAGAGTAAGGTTCTATCTAACTTTAACCTCTGCCTACCTCTGGAGACCCTTGGACTCTATACACACTACACCCCCCTTTGGTGCAGTATACAGAGCCAGTTACTTACAATACCTCACTCTATGTCTCTCCCAATTTACATGTGATGTTGTTGCCCAGTGGAAGGAGCAAGCTGCTCTGGTAACTTTTTCAAAGCTGGAGTTACACACCCGGATGAGGGCTATATAACTCTGCTGGGGTCTGTACTTCAGCATAGCATCTTGAAAGGTCAGAGTTATCACTACATTTTTTTAACAGGGGATTTTAACACTCATGTGTAGGGACATCATGCAAGGAGGAGTGGAAGCTATGGGCTGTGCACGACAAGCAGGCTTACACATGGAACATACTCCCAAGGGTATTGAGCTTAACTCCATCTTGCTTGAATTTGATCTAACATCTGCAATAAATAAGCTGCCTCCGGGGAAAACAGACATTATTCCCACATTTATTGGGAGAGGGTGTGAGACCGTTATTGATTTCACCTTTATACCCCCTTTTACTCTCTGGTTGTCGAGTTTTCTGTGCAGGGGAGTGAATGCAGTGACCACAACCCCATTTGTGTCTCAACTGGCTGGACCCGAACACTCGGACACACCAAGGTGGGCGGGGGGCTGATGTCCCCCTTAAAGAGGTGGAAGCGGGAAGGAGCGTAAAGTGGGGGTGTATTGTCCCAGAGCTACTCCATGAGTCCCTTTTAACTTGGTGTCGCAGCGAGTTTGCCACCTGTCTCGACGATGAGGCAAGTGCTCCGGACATCATGGGTGCATTTGGATCCATGTCTACTGTAATAAGGAACTTTCTACGGGCCTGTTAGCAACCAGGTCCAAGATGGTTTGACTCTGCGTGCTCCCAGGCTTCCAGGAACCTGAGACAGGCCTTGGGTGTTAAGCCCCGAGACCGGGTGGCGGTCAACGGACTACGAAGAGCATATAAGGCTGCTCTTGCAACTCGCGAGTCTGTCCTGAAGGAGGAGGCCTGGATTCATTTGGTGGAGGCTAGTTCACTGCGTAATAGCTCAAAGTTCTGGGGCATTATTACCAGCCCACTTCTATCTGGAAATAATGCTAATTTACTGGATGCCCAAATCACAGAGGACGATTGGGTACATAATTTCGAGGGTATATTCCAATCGGATACCCCTCCAATTGAGGGGCAGGAAAGGGTGGAAGGCAAGTCGGAACTTATTTTCACCATGCAAGAGGTGAGTGCCGGTATTCTGGGTCTATCTAAAAACAAGGCCCCCACGCCAGATGGGATCCCAACAGATCTCTACATCGCCCACTTAAAAACCTGGCTGCCTGTCCTCACAGCTGTTATCAATACTACAGTCCAGATTGGCCACACAAATTCTTGGGCTTGATCGATTCTAGTCCCGGCATTTAAAAAAGGATAACGGGACAGTACCTATTGTTATAGGCCCCTTTCTCTGCTGGACTCTGTGGTGAAGATGGTGGGCCGCATGGTACTTGACACACTTGTATCATGGGTTGAGGAAAACAACTTTTTATCCGATATCCAAAACGGCTTTCGACCAGGTCGTTCCACTGTGGAACAGTGTTTAAACCTGTACATGGTTCTGAACAAATACACCGTGGCTTGTTCCAGCCCCATATACCCAGCCTTCATGGACCAGTTCTCAGCATTCGACTGTGTTAATAGGTCCAAGCTGTGGCAGTTGATGTCCTCCATTGGCATTGACAGTAACATCATTTTATTTCTGAGGGATCTTCACCGTGATAATAATCACTAGGGGATTCATTTACAGGGTAGCATGATATCCCTCACAATAACTCCAGGAGTCACAGTCCACACAATGTAAATGCGTTGTTCCCCCTAATTCCAACTTAACATGTATCCCCAATCACCTGCCCAAAGCTCTCCCTGCTGATGTCAATGTGGTCCTCCGTCATCCCACAGACCATATTTTTGGCCACTTTGAAAGTGCCCATACAATAAAAATGCTGCAGTTGTAAATACATATCAACTACCATTTGTTGTGTTTGAAACATTTTATTGAATAATAAAACCTAATAAACATAATCTGATTATTAAAGCAAAACAGAACATCAGTTGCCATACACAAAAGAGACGAAAGTAGTACATAAAAATCAACATACTGTAACACAGCAAAGTTATGTAGAGCACAATTCCTAATTTCGGGCAATCTTTAAAGTTCAACCATAGAAACGTTCATAAAGAACAGGAAAGGAAAGAAAGAAGGTGGGATACAGTAGTTTCATTAATGTAATGCTTCCTACACATAGAAAAACAAATACTAATTATTTTCCTTAAGCAATAAAGTCCTCACATTAAAATACTAAGAGAAATATATTGAACAATGAACATTTCATGTGTAATTAGAATTCAATTTGAATATTTTAACCTCCTCAGCATTATTTGACTCATGATTACAACCTGAATGCTTTCTGGAAAGGAACCGCCTCATGGGGTTCAAAATCACATCTTTTCCAACAACAGGATTCAAATGATAAACTTGAATTTCATTTCAATTTATTGATTTATGCCTTTTTGGAGATCAACAATTTTAAATATATACAAAATCCACACTTTTGTAAAATTGTCAGCTAAACTTTAATTCAATCCACCTTCTAATCTGTGGAATTTTAGTTCGTGTACTAAACATTATCTACGCCATCTTGCAGACTCACGTATGAGAATACACGACAGCCATTTTAGGTACCATGGTCTCCCTGTTCACGATCGCCCCCTCAGCACACTTCCCTGACCTTGCAAGCCTTCCCCGCGCACCCTGGCTGCCCCCGCACTCACATGCACAAGTCATGAACCCTCCCCTCCCATGACTCTGTCTCAGGGAATCGCACCCCGCGCCTGACCAACACCTCCCTTCCTTTCATGAATACCCCTTTTTGGATAATCACGCTCGCGACTGACCAACACCTCCTTTCCGCCATGAATACCCCTCCTTTGATGACCCCTTCCTCTGAGCCTGAACGTCAGCACTGACCGCTGGTCATCCTTTAGCCCGAGGATACAGTTTAATGCCCACTACTGTATGCACTCGCCTCTCCTGAAAGGAGCCACTATTGATCACGACCCTCCACCCCCGGAGATTCGATCAGGCGCACACATTCCAAAGGAATCGGCAGAACACTCAGCTGCGTGATAGCCCCCTCCCAATCATATGAGGGGAAAGAGTCTCTACTGTTGTCATGTGTTGGAATGGGCCGGAACTGGGGGGGGGGGGTACCGGTGATGTCGTTCTCATACTTCACAATGTCCCTGTTGTAATAAAGGACGTTTACATGTCTTAAACCATTGTATAAAAGACCAGGTCTCAGAGAGGTTGAGAGAGCACCTCGAGACGATACCTTGTTGTCCGATCTGATGTGTTCTACTCCGTCGGAATAAAACTTGTTTCCTGTCTTCCTGTCTCCAGCGCCTGCCTCTTTATTGAATAACTTCGTATGGTATTAGAGGCGTTTTACGCCGGGCAAATTTAACTGAGGTAACATCTACTGAAATCGCCTGACCATTTTGAATTGATCTTTATCAATTGGCGTCCCAAACGCGGGGCCCATCAGCGACACGTGGATCCAGTGGGAGAGGTCCCGACGACAGAGTGAACGACTGCAACGATCGGAAGAGCTCCTGTCCGATAGACCCTCGTCTGACAGCCGATCATCTGAACTTCACTGATTCCGAACAGACCTCTCCCGAGTGATCTACGGTCCTGACTGGGAACCACCAGGAGTGCCGCGATAGCAACAGAGAGTAGAGGACGATCAGGCGCTGGAAGCGGAAGACGAGAAACTGTCCATACGGTCCGGGTAAGGTCGTGACACACGACAAAATTGCGAAATTGATTGATTGATTGAAAATACTAGTATTACTTATTGACTGTTTCTGAGAAATTCTCTATTTGCAAACAAACACAGAATCGCCATACTCTGTTTAGTCTTTGCAGATAGTGAAGGGTAGGCAACGCAAACCTTTAACACGTCGTGCCTATTCTTTTTTTCTCCCCATTGATTGATTGATTGAATCGAGCATTGAATTGTTCGAAGTTGGTTCTCTTAAGGATCTTCTCTGCCTACAAATGGGGAAGAATAGGAATATTCTCTCTCCCCTTTGCAGATAGTGAAGGGTAGGCAACGCAAACCTTTAACACGTCGTGCCTATTTCATTCCTCATTGATTGATTGTTTGTCCAAACATTGACTGTTTGGAATTGGTTCTTTTTGGAGGTATTCTCTGTTTGCAAATAGCGTAGAATAGAATATTCTGTCCAGTCTTTGCAAATAGTGAAAAGATAGGTAGTGCAGGCTTTTGCCCCCATTGTAATCCGTCATGCCTATCTTCTCCCCATTGGTTCATAGTTGGGTCAACCCGGACCGTTTATTAGAGATGAACCATCCAGCTCCGCTGGAAGGCACCCCTAATAAGGACATGTTTACTAAGCAAGGACTAGTCGCTATAGCTTATAGTAAGTTATGGCATAAATATACAAAATGGGATCCTAAAAGTCAGTGGCCACTGATAGGTTCTTTTGATGAAAATAAAATAAAAACACTAGAAGCAGCTGTAAAAATAAATAAGGCAACACCCACTATGCTCGATAGTATTGGCATGTGGCGCAAAGAAGCATAACATCGAAGGAAAAGAGAAGAAGCAAAAATAGTGAAAGAGTTACGAAAAGCCGCCCATCTGGCCGCAAAAGAACTAGATGAAGAAATAAGAAGAAGAGAGGAAGTTAAGCAAACACAAGAATCAGGACTGGCAGGCCAATGCCCTGTCAGGACCCCCTCTACGCTCTACCCGGAGATGCCCTCCAAACAGCGGGCAAATGACGAGTTACTGCTCGGTCCTCCAATTATCTACATGCCCCCTCCTTATGCTCCCTGCCAGCCTCTAGCACGACACTCACCAGTTCAAAGTGCAGGCGAGGGTGACCCTAGCGCTAGTGCCCCGGCTCTTACGGCCTTCACACCGGCCACATTGGTAACAACATCAGATGAACTCGAGACTGGCAAGCAGCTAACAGCCAGACCAAATAGGTTGAGCAAAGATGAGCGGGATGGAATCGACAATATAGCAAAAACATTGTTAGAACGGAAGGAGAGCGAAGAATATACGATGAATATGCACAACTCACATGCCGGAAGTCACCAACGGCATTTCATTTTACGGTTCAGCTACCACACCCTGAACGCATATGAGGATAGGTACCAGACTAAGGGTCCTGCCAAACTGACGGCTCTATATAGAAGGGTCGATGTTGGAGATGGGACTGAGAGCGATGTGACGGACCTCTTCATGCAAACGCTTGAGGTCTTCCGCCACCTCGCGAAACAGAAACCAGAGGTCAAGATCACAGTCCCTGAGACGATTGAGCCCCCATTAGAAGCAGCCAACACCATGATGCCTATCAGAGAAGCCGCCCCCTACTGGGTTCCCCCAAGAGGTCAGGGAACAAACGACGATATCAACCACGCAGATGCAAAAGGGAGGGTTGTGTACAATTGGGTTTACCAACCATGGGATCGGCAAGATATTTTAACTTTTAGGCAAACCCTGCCCGATTTAAGAAAGAACCCGACAGCATTTTATACCGAACTAGGCACAGCCTTGGGCTCAACCATAATGACTCTATCGGACATTGATTTGTTTTTCGGGTTATGTCTGCCGGCCGATGTGTGGAAGCAAATCCGGAAAGCCGACCACACAGATCTGTTCGGACACACCTGGAAGCAACTCATTGAACTAGATAGGCAGCGAGAGCCCAGGAAAGAAACCTGTAAAAGACATACTGGAACTCCCCGACAAAATAGTGCAGAAGCTAAAGACGTTGATCCCAGAGAAGAAGGTAGACTGGTCGGTAGTCACGGCTTGCCGTCAGAAACCTCAGGAGGACGTATCAGAATACTTCTCCCGATTTGAGACGGTTTTCTCCGACTACAGTGGCCAAGATATGACCACCGCAACCGGACCACACCTATTCGTGCAAAACTACGTAAAAGGGCTATCTCAAGAGGTCTCCCAAAAGTTACAGACGAGTGAGAGTAGTTGGGGGGCCTCCAAACCTGCAGCTATCCTTCAGATGGCTCAGTATTACGAACACCAAAAGAACGAGAACGAGAGGGCGACTGAGAGAAAGAAAAAGGACTTAAAGGAGCGAGTGATGATTGCTCAATTGCAGGGAGTGACTACAGGAAGGGAACGGTATAGGGGAAACTACCAGTCGAATGCCCCTAGGAATCCGCCCCCTAGAGACCGCAACCCCACACCCGGTGCTCCACAAACCGACCTCGATGAGAACCAGTGTGCATTTTGTAAAGAATTTGGACATTGGAAGTCTCAATGCCTGGCCCTTCGGGAAATGATTAAAAATAAAGAGACAAGGGACATGACAAATGGCCCCAAAACTGGAGGGCAGGGGCGAGGGCAGACCTACGACACCACCAATGACAGACCTGGCAGACCAAACACATTTGACCGCCCCCGACAAAATCAGTGCCAACAGTCCGACTGCAACAATGCTCACGACTCTGCATAGGACTGCCAGGGGCAAGGGAGGGATCCAGTCGAGCTCTGTGTTGACCAGCAAGGTCCTTACGTCACTGCTAAGGTCCTGGGTACAAAGTCTCCATTCTTGGTAGACACTGGAGCGACACGTAGTGTATTATCAAAGCGACTGATTCCAAGGGCACCCTTGTCTGGCTCACACATTACATCGATAGGTTTCGATGGAACGCCCTCCACTAATCCCCTGTCTGTACCTATCTCCTTTGACCTAGGAAACAATCCCACTGACACAACGTTTCTGCTCTCCTCCAACTCCCCTGACGCCATTATGGGTATTGATTTACTGAAACATTTCCGAGCTACTATTAGGTGTTCCCCGGATGGAGCCCGAGTCATCCTGTACGACAACCCGAGCATGTCCAGACCCTACCCCGCACGACATATGTACACCATAACAGATGCTGACCTATCCTTGCTTGATACCCTACCCCTGTACCTATGGGCCAGAAACGACTCGGATGTAGGACGAATGATGATCGATCCTGTACACATAACTGTTCGACCAGATGCAATACTCCCGAAACTCCCACAGTACCGGATATCGCCCGAAGGCGAGAAGGCATTGGTAGCGATTATTCAGTCCTTGGTAGATGCAGGAGTGATAGAGGAAGTGGTTAGTAATGTCTGCAATAGCCCTATCCTACCCATTATTAAGAAGCAAGGTGAGGGAGATGAGAAAGCGTACCGCTTCATCATCGACCTGCGAGAAGTCAACAAAGTGGTGGTACCACAGTACCCCGTAGTCTCAGACATCGCCACCATTCTGACTCTCATCCCGTCCACTGCCACCACCTTCACCGTTATTGATCTTAAAAATGCATTTTTCTCTATCCCCATCCATCCAGACAGCCGTTATCTCTTCGGCTTCACATTAAGAAACCGTTCGTACCGATTTTGTAGAGCTCCTCAGGGCTACACTGAAAGTCCCAGCATTTACAGCCAGGCCCTCAAAAGACAGCTGGACGCTGTCCAACTACCAGATGGAGTGGTGTTGAACCAATATGTCGATGATATCCTTTTGGCGGCCGACACCACTCCACTTGCAATCACGGCCACTATCCAACTCTTGCACTTTCTTGCGGAGAATGGCCACAAAGTCTCCAAAAAGAAACTACAGTTCTGCCAGCCCCAAGTGACATACCTAGGCCATCTCCTGCCCAAAGAAGGGAGGAAACTTACGCCCGACCGAATCCAAACCATCCTAGACACCCCCATCCCAAAAACACAGAAGCAAGTCCGTTCATTGGTGGGCCTTACCTCTTTTTGCCGACAATGGTTACCAAATTTCAGTCTCATTATAAAACCCCTACTTTCCCTGTTGGCCAAAGATGTTCCTTTCCCACTTCCTTGGACCCCCGATTGCCAAGCATCTTTTAAGGAGTTGCGGGATGCCCTTTGCTCGGCACCCGTCCTAGGAACACCAGATTACTCCAAACCCTTCTCCCTCTTCACTCACGAAAGGGAGGGATATGCATTGTCTGTTCTAACTCAGCCCATTGGAGCCAAACAACGCCCTTGTGCCTACTTCTCTGCCACTCTTGATCCAGTCGCCAGAGCTCTACCTGCCTGCCTTCGAGCAGTAGCCGCCGCTGCTGTCTCTATCCGTCAGAGTGAGGGAATTGTACTTTCAAACTCTCTTACGGTGTTAGTACCCCTTGCAGTTGACACCCTTTTGAACCAGACCAAGACTCAACACCTGACTAGTGCACGACTGACAGGATACGAATTGACTCTACTTGCACCCCACATCACTCTGAAGAGATGCACG
Organism: Lissotriton helveticus; assembly: GCF_964261635.1. Taxonomy (NCBI): domain Eukaryota; kingdom Metazoa; phylum Chordata; class Amphibia; order Caudata; family Salamandridae; genus Lissotriton; species Lissotriton helveticus. Next base: position 408,188,537 of record NC_136058.1, on the reverse strand, counting down.
ACATTGAATCCTGCTACACTGTTACCCTTGCCTGAAAATGACCCCGATGTGCCCCCTATACACGACAGTGTGACCCTCACAGACGAACAGACCAGGAGTAGAATTGACCTCCGAGACGTTGCTTTTACAGACCCTGATGGAGAACTATGGGTAGATGGCTCTTGTATCAAACTCCCAGACGGCACCACTTCAGCTGCCTATGCGGTGACGACAGCTCGAACAGTAGTTGAAACAGCCCGCATCACACAACGATCCGCACAGGCGGCAGAACTAATTGCCCTCACACGAGCATGTATCATAGCAGCGGGAACCACGGCGAACATTTACACAGACAGCCAGTATGCCTTTGGGGTGGTTCATCATTTTGGGCTCTTGTGGAGGGAAAGGGGATTCCTGACGTCCCACGGCACGCCCATCCTTCACGGAGATCTAGTCTCCGCCCTGATTGAAGCAGTTCTTCTCCCCAAACGATTAGCAGTAATCAAATGCCAGGCACACAAGAAGGTGACAGACTTAGTCGGACAGGGAAACGCACTAGCCGACATCACTGCCCGAACCACAGCTGAGAATAGGACGATGACACGCATGTATGTGACCAGGTCGCAAGCAGAAAAATGGACTGACGCTAGGGAAACGATTAGGGACATCCAGTCGGCCAGCACACCACACGAACTGACTGAGTGGGCGCGGGTGGATCTAAGGGACGATGAGGGCTGCTGGCGGACAAAAGACACGAACAAATGGTTGCTGCCTGATGCATACTTGATCCCCATACTGACAATGGCACACTCCCCTGCACACATAGGTTCTGCCCCCATGATTGAACTCATTTCCAAAGTCTGGCACAACAACAAGATCCCCGACTCAGCCAAACGCCTGGTCCAGCAGTGCCTTATCTGCCTACAACACAACCCCGGGAAAGGAACTGTGGTACCTCGGGGAGGGTTTGGGATCCCTGACCACCCCTTCGAGGTCCTCCAGATGGATTACATCCAGCTGGAGAGGTGCCAAGGCTTGAAGTACGTATTAGTCATTGTATGTGCCTTCAGCAAATGGGTGGAAGCCTATACGACCCGAGATAACACTGCCATGACTACTGCCAAAGTACTACTGAAAGAGTTTTTCCCTCGCTACGGCCTTTGTCGAATTTTATGGAGCGACAATGGCCCCCACTTCATAGCTGAAGTTATCCAACTAATCCTGAAGGGGTTGGGGGTAAAACAGAGGTTCCATGCAGTCTTCCACCCCCAATCCGCTGGCCTGGTTGAGCGACACAACGCTACACTGAAACTGAAACTGTCAAAGATAGTGGCCACCACAGGACTTAAGTGGCCAGATGCCCTCCCACTGGCATTACTATCGATGCGCTCCACTCCCACTAAGCACCACTTGACCCCCTACGAGGTTGTGTTTGGGCGACCAATGAACCTCTGGACTGCTCCCAAACCGACCTCCATTCACGACGTCCCAGACGTCCTACTGTCAGATTATTTATACAAGTTAACTAAAACGTTGTCTGTCATTCATCAACAGGTGCAGCAGGCTATCCCCGATGCTTCCAGGGGTCCCGGTCACGATATCCAACCGGGAGATTATGTTTTAATCCGAAATTTCCAACGGGCAAAGAGTCTGGAACCCCGGTGGACGGGCCCCTGGCAAGTACTGATCACCACTCGGACGGCTCTTCGAGTAGAGGGGAAGAAGCACTGGCTGCACGCACACCACTGCAAAAAGGTCTCCTTGACCCTGGCCACGACAGACAACGTCAGCACCCAAGAAGAGCTCCTGAACAAAGACCGACCATCACTGAACTGCTATCCTGATACCGAGGCACTTGAACTTGCAAAACACTCTGATCCCACTGTGCCATCCCGAGAAGGGTATTTCCTGCGTCGAAAGGAGGGAGCTTCGGCTAAGTAGGCCACTGACTAAGTTAAAATCTCAGAACGGTGGCCCAAAGCAACCAAGGGTTACCCGGAGAGAAGCTAAACAAAGTCTGTGGTTCTGCCCACTACCGAGCACCTTGAAGATGAAGATGATGGAAGCACCAGATAAGAAGATGATGGAAGCGCCAGATAAGAAGATGATGATAGCAACGGGAAATACCCACTACAGGAACCCAAAGACTGACAATTTGCACAAATCAAAGACAATCGCTTTCTTCATTGTCCTCCTCCTTTGCCTCCTCCTCATGACTTCCTTCTGGATCTTGGAGGAAAGCACACCCGCTCATCAGATGTTGCCGACCACTGCACAGCCAACCACCATGAAAGAGCACCACCTGATCACCCTTTCACCTCAGCTCCGAGAAAGGCGTAAGGAGTTCTGGAACAATTCCTTCGTGCAACTGTTGCACCAGCACAACCTTGCTGCAAATGCCACGAACTGCTGGATCTGCGGGTTGCTCCCGCATGCCACCGGACACTCCATCCCCTTCATCCCTTCTCCTTTCTCAGTTCACGGCTCCTGCCTTGCCTGGTTGATCCTCTTGCAGGAAAGCCACAAGGACAACGCCGCTTCTGGTCAAACAGTGTCGCACTTCTACTATGGGTTCTGGCTGAACAAAACAGGAAAGACGTCTGCCCCCTTTTGTCCTGTGATTTCAGGTTCAGCCTTCCTTATGAACATCCCTGCCAAAGAAAGAGTCGAAATGCAAGTGCTCCACAATCCAGCCAGACCCACCTTCTCCCACCTGCGGAAACAAACGGCTGCCACCCTGACCGTGGCCCTGTCTGTCATCAATGTCACAGGACTCGTATGCCTCGAAGGCCAGGGAACGCAGCTGGTGGGTCACAGTTCCTGTCGCATCACCAGAACATTGGTCTCAGCTGACCCCCCCTCCTTTGTTGCTTCCCCGAATATGTACTTTGTTTGTGGCACCAAAGCTTACACTTGGCTCCCGAAAGGCTGGAGGGGTACGTGCTACATCGCCTTCATTCTTCCTCCCACATATGTGGCCCCAGCCTACCATCACCGGCAAAAGCGTGCCGGAGACATTGGACAAGCAGACTCCACCGGAGCACAGTTCCTGGATGCGGCAAAGGGACTTGTTCCTCTGTGGGGCCCAATGGCAAATAGCCGCGCTATCCGACACCTGACTCAGGCAGTGGAAACAACCATTAACATCACGGCTGGCATCCTTGCTAACAACACGGCTGAGCTTCAGGCAGTCCGCCTGGTGGCTCTTCAAAACCGCCTTGTTCTAGATGTGGTTCTGGCCGACCGTGGAGGTGCATGCCGCATCATCGGCTCCAGCTGTTGCACCTACGTGCCAGATAACTCACCTTCAGTCTACAAAGCAATCGAACACCTCCACAGACTGTCCTCAGAGGTTCACCAGGAGCAGGAAGGATGGTCGCTTGGAGGCTGGTTCTGGGACACTTTGAAGGACTGAGGATGGAGATTGTTTACGTTTATATTGATACCAATCATGATACTGTGTGGGTGTTGCTTAGGTATTCAATGTTTACCACCTTTGTGTTCACTCATTTCCAATTGTATGTGCCCTAAGACTTTGGACTTTAAAACTGAGCATATGAGTCCCCTCTATGAGATAGAAATACGTGGTCTCATGGGGATCGATCCGAACTGACAAGCTGGCGAGACATGTTAAAAGGGAGGACTGTGGAATTTTAGTTTGTGAACTGAACATCATCTGCGCCATCTTGCCCATCCCTCAGACTCACGTATGAACTAACACGACGGCCATTTTAGGTACCATGGTCTCCCTGTTCACGATCGCCCGTCAGTACACTTCCCCGACCCTACAAGAATCCCCCATGTACCCTGACTGCCCCCGCTCTCACATGCACAAGTCATGAGCCCTCCCCTCCCGCATGACTCTGTCTCTGAGAATCACACCCCACGCCTGACCAACACCTCCTTTCCTTCCATGAATACCCCTCTTCTGATAAACCCTTTTCTCTACGCTCGATTTTCCACGCTGATCCTTCCTTTCATGAATATCTCTCCTTTGATGACCTCTTCCTCTGAACCTAATTGTCTACATGGACCGCTGGTCATCCCTTAGCCTGAGGATACAGTTTATTGCCCACTACTGTATGCACTCGCCTCTCTTGAAAGGAGCCACCATTGATCATGACCTCCCCACCCCCTGAGATTCGATCAGGCGCACACATTCCAAAGGAATCGGCAGAACACTCAGCTGCGTGATAGCCCCCTCCAATTGTATGAGGGGTAAGGGCCTCTACTGTTGTCATGTGTTGGAATGGGCCAGAACTGGGGGGGTGCCGGGGATGTCATCCTCATACTTCACAATGTCTTTGTTGTAATAAAGAGCGTTCACATGTCTTAAACCAGTGTATAAAAGACCAGGCCTCAGAGAGGCTGAGAGAGCACCTCGAGACGATACCTTGTTGTCCGATCTGACGTGTTCTACTCCGTCGGAATAAAACTTGTTTCCTGTCTTCCTGTCTCCAGCGCCTGCCTCTTTATTGGATAACTTCGTATGGTATTAGAGGCGTTTTACGCCGGGCAAATTTAACTTAGGAAACATCAACTAAATCGCCTGACCATTTTGAATTGATTTTTGTCACAGGGGGCCCTAGGGCTGAGCTGGGCTCTTCTATCCGGGGGCCCTGTGGGGCTGAGCTGGGCTCTTGTGTCCGGGGCCCCTGGGGCTGAGCTGGCCTCCTCTATCCAGGGGCATCTGGGGCTGAGCTGGTCTCTTGCATCCGGGGGCCCTTTGGGGCTGAGCTGGGCTCTTCTATCCGGGGGCCCTAGGGGCTGAGCTGGGCTCTTCTATCTGGGGCCCCCTGGGGCGGAGCTGGCCTCCTCTATCCAGGGGCCCCTAGGGCTGAGCTGGGCTCTTCAATCCGGGGGCCCTGTGGGGCTGAGCTGGGATCTTCTATCCGGGGCCTCTGGGGCTGAGCTGGGCTCTTCTATCTGGGGGCCCCTGGGGCGGAGCTGGGCTCCTCTAACCAGGTGCCCTTGGGGCTGAGCTGGACTCTTCTATCTGGGGGCCCTTCGGGCAGAGCTGGGCTCCTCTATCCAGGGGCCCTTGGGGCTGAGCTGGGCTCTTCTATCCAGGGGCCCCTGGGGCTGAGCTGGGCTCTTCTATCCAGGGGCCCTTAGGGCTGAGCTGGGCTCTTCTATCCGGAGGCCTCTGGGGCTGAGCTGGGCTCTTCTATCTGGCGGCCCCTGGGGCTGAGCCGGGCTCTTCAATCCAGGGTCCCTGGGGCTGAGCTGGGCTCTTCTATCTAAATTGGAGGATTGACAAATAGGTCCTTAAAATCAGGTTCGGTGGAGAGTAGACGCCAATGTTTCAAGATTATTTTTTTTAATTGGTTGCTTTGAGTCGAGTGTTGTGACACTATTACCATCCGGTTATCATCTTTCTTGTTGGCTCTGGTCAGAGCTTCCTTGCGTGTAATAGAGTTGACTCTTTCTTTGGCTTCGGTGATGATTTCTTGAGGGTACCCTCTGTTTAGGAACCTGATTCCTAATTCATTGATTCTGGTGTTGTAGGTATTGGAATCTGACGTGATTCGTTTAATGCGCAGCATTTGACTATATGGAAGATACCTTTTAAAGGAATTCTGATGAAAGCTAGTGTAATGCAACATGTTGTTGCGGTCGGTGTTTTTCCTGAATAGGTCGGTTGAGATACTTCCTTCTGTTAATTCGACAGACACATCCAAGAAACTTATGATATGATCACTGATTGTCCAGGTCAGTTGGATCCTGTCATCTTTGGAATTTAATTCACTGAGGGCTGATTCTAATGTTTCTCTCGTGTTTTTCCATATAAAGAACAAGTCGTCAATGTAACGAACAAAAAGTTTGAGGTTGTCCTTCCAGATATTTTGATCATAGATAAAAGACTTTTCGAACTCTGCCATGTACATGTTGGCGTAGGTTGGTGCGGCGCAATTGCCCATAGACATGCCCGATAGTTGTGCATACCAGTGTTGGTCATAGGAAAAGTAACTATGGTATAGTGTGTATATCATCAATTCCATTAGAAATGTTTGTAGATTCGTTGGAATGTCACTGTGCAGGATTGATTTTTCCACGGCTTCGATCCCTCCGCCGTGTGGAATCGATGTGTACAGACTCCTTACATCCGCTGTGCATAAGATCAATTTTTCTCCTTCAGTTATTTTGATTTCAGATAGCTTGGCTAGAAACTCTGTTGTGTCTTTTATGTAACTTCTTTGGTTTTTTACCAATGGTTGTAAGTACCGGTCTAGGAATTTACCTACTGGTTCATGGATAGAGACCCTGGTAGAGACTATTGGTCTGAATGGTGGATCCGTCAAATCTTTGTGTATCTTGGGGAGCATGGTTATGGTCAACTGTTAAGTATTTTCTGGTTCTGTCGTCAATGAAGCCCTCATCAGTTGCTTTTTGTAGAATTTTCATTAGCTCATTTTTGTATTCAGAAGTTGTTTTGCTCTCCAATGGTGCATATGTTTCGGGGTCAGAAATATGCTCCTTGATTTTCTCTGTGTACATGCTAGTATTGACAATGACTAATGAGCCTCCCTTGTCAGCTTTAAGGCATTTGATTTGTTTGTTGTTTGAAATTTTCTTGAGTGTCTTTGTCTTTCTGAGTAAGGTTTGATTTAGTTCTTCTGGAAAAGTTTATCCTGGAAATGTCTTGTTTGACCAATGTCTCGAAGGTGTCGATGATCTTGTGTGAACATGGTGGCATGTATGTACTTTTGGGGCGCAGGCCCAGTAGTTGATCAGGTTTGACTACTGTTGTAGGTGTGACCATGTTGCTGAAGAAATGTCTCAATCTCAGCTTTCTGGTAAGTTTGAAGGTGCTAATTTCTAATTCAAGAAGGTTACTGGAATGTGTTGGGACAAATGACGTTCCTTTCTGTAAAAGTTTGACCTCATGGGATGTCAAGGCTGTATCGGAGATGTTAATAACTAACGATTCCTCTTTTTGGTAGCAAGAAATCAAACCGAAACAAGATGCTCAAAAAAACTCAGAAAGACAAAGACACTCTTAAGAAAATTTCAAACAACAAACAAATCAAATGCCTTAAAGCTGACAAGGGAGGTTTATTAGTCATCGTCAATAGCATATTTCTGACCCCGAAACATATGCACCATTGGAGAGCAATCCAACTTCTGAATTCACAAATATGAGCTAATGAAAATTCTACAAAAAGCAACTGATGAGGGCATCATTGACGACAGAACCGGAAAATACTTAATAGTTGACCATCCACGAACTCCAACCATAACCATGCTCCCCAAGATACACAAAGATTTGACGGATCCACCATTCAGACCAATAGTCTCTACCAGGGGCTCTATCCATGAACCAGTAGGTAAATTCCTAGACCGGTACTTACAACCATTGGTAAAAAACCAAAGAAGTTACATAAAAGACACAACAGAGTTTCTAGCCAAGCTATCTGAAATCAAAATAACTGAAGGAGAAAAATTGATCTTATGCACAGCGGATGTAAGGAGTCTGTACACATCGATTCCACACGGCGGAGGGATCGAAACCGTGGAAAAATCAATCCTGCACAGTGACATTCCAACGAATCTACAAACATTTCTAATGGAATTGATGATATACACACTATACCATAGTTACTTTTCCTATGACCAACACTGGTATGCACAACTATCGGGCATGTCTATGGGCAATTGCGCCGCACCAACCTACGCCAACATGTACATGGCAGAGTTCGAAAAGTCTTTTATCTATGATCAAAATATCTGGAAGGACAACCTCAAACTTTTTGTTCGTTACATTGACGACTTGTTCTTTATATGGAAAAACACGAGAGAAACATTAGAATCAGCCCTCAGTGAATTAAATTCCAAAGATGACAGGATCCAACTGACCTGGACAATCAGTGATCATATCATAAGTTTCTTGGATGTGTCTGTCGAATTAACAGAAGGAAGTATCTCAACCGACCTATTCAGGAAAAACACCGACCGCAACAACATGTTGCATTACACTAGCTTTCATCAGAATTCCTTAAAAAGGTATCTTCCATGTAGTCAAATGCTGCGCATTATACGAATCACGTCAGATTCCAATACCTACAACACCAGAATCAATGAATTAGGAATCAGGTTCCTAAACAGAGGGTACCCTCAAGAAATCATCACCGAAGCCAAAGAAAGAGTCAACTCTATTACACGCAAGGAAGCTCTGACCAGAGCCAACAAGAAAGATGATAACCGGATGGTAATAGTGTCACAACACTCGACTCAAAGCAACCAATTAAAAAAAATATTCTTGAAACATTGGCGTCTACTCTCCACCGAACCTGATTTTAAGGACCTATTTGTCAATCCTCCAATTTTCACCTACACCAGGGCGCCCAACCTAAAAGAGATACTATCTAAGGATTCTAAAGAACCAATCACTTATCACGGAACACGTCCTTGTCACAACTGCAATAATTGCAATAATGTAATTAAGGGAAACACCATCAGTCATCCCATGAAGGGAAACAATGTAAAAGTCAACATCAACGCAACATGTGATTCCATGAACTTAATTTACTTGCTGAAATGCCCTTGTGGCAAAATTTATATCGGAAAAACAGAGAGGAAAGTCAAAACAAGACTTAATGAACACAAGTCAAACATTCGAACAAATAATGAACACTCAAGCATAGCCATGCATTTCAAAGAACAAAGGCACAGCACAGCACAGCTCAAATTCATGGTCCTTGAAGTGGTAGAAAAAAGTGAAGAAAAAGACAACAATAAAACTTTATTGAAACAAGAAACATCTTGGATTTATCGCCTTCAATCACTAAAGCCTTTTGGCCTTAATGATCGTATCGAATACAGTTGTTACCTATGATGACACATTGCTAAATATTGTGGTTTTGATTGATAATGCTTTTCCTCTAAACCATTCTATGTTATGATTATGTTTTTTGATGTCAAGTGCAACATTAGTCCGTTTTCTATATTCATGACTGTTTTAGCTTGTCCTGCACAAACATGGCCGCCGAACTGGTCCCACACCCGTAGTCCGTTTTTACTCACTCTTTTGAAACCTCCGCCCCCCGGGAGCGTGACCCATGTTAAACTCCCACACACACGCACCCCAAACGTTCACAAAGAAAAACCTTGTTGATCGTGTTCCCCGAGTCCTCGAATGGCCAGGAGACTTTAACTTCGCCATGAAGTAAGTTTATTTTCACAATTGGGTAGTAGCACTCTCCCACTGGTAACATCAGGACACCCATTTAATCACCTGTTTTTTTCCGACAGATCCTAACACTCCGGCAGAGAGAAACTTCGGTATGTGTTTACCTTTTTTCCTCCTCCCTTTTCCCGCACTTGTCTGAACCACACGACCATTAGTTTGCCATGTTAAATCATGATACACAGGCTTACCAGACCCCATGTGAGATTTGTTTACAATATAGACCGAGTTGATGTAATGCACTGCATTTGTTCGATACCTACTGAAATGGGTTTTGAAAACAGTGATTTATGTAATGTGTTTGTTTGCATTTGGAAGCGTTTTCGCATTTACTAGCGCATGCTAAAGTGTTTCATTTTCATTTACAGAGCTCCTTGACAAAGGGCATAGCCCGAAATGCATTGGAGCAATTACATTTGTTTTTGGAGAATCTAATATGGATAATTGTGAATACATGAGATGAATTGAGAAATTTATGAAATAATAAAAAACAAATCATCAACGAAACCATTGAACTTTATTTAAACACGTTTTTGGAGCTAGTCTTCGCAGACTAACCCACATGGTGTGCCCAATTCACAGGGACGCACTCACAGTTGTTTGTGCGCAATTTGCTTCATAGTCTCGCAAGTCCTCACCCTCCAGGGCACCGCACGCATGCGGATGTTATTCCTCCTGGACCGGTTTTCAAGATCCTCCGTGTGGGCCCGAATGTCTACATTTTGGTCTCACAGTCGAAGAACCTACTGTTGTAGTTAGTGAAGATCATCCTCTCTCACCAGCTCATGCTCCTCCAATGCAGCTACCCTCTCTCCCACCTCATCAACATCCCGTCGTCCCTCTTTGAGAACGGATGCAAGCTCCCCTTTCAGCTCCAAGAAGTCTCCCTTAATGGCAGAGAACAGTTCCAGCATGAAGGCCGTGGTGACGAGGCTATCAGCCTCTTAAACGGGGTCAGCGTGTCTTTAGTCTTTAAATGTTCCTTGGGAAGTCTCGGAGCCCCCGGATGCTTGAGCAAAAGTTCCTTAAGGGATTCTTCCCTTCGCGCTCGGGCTGTGGCCCTCTCTGCACACCAAAGTGTAGAAGGTGGATGGAGAGCAGGACGCAAGCTAGAAGCTTCACAGCCGCCCCCGCTACAGAGCCTGGCCCGCGATCCGGGTTCAGCCTTTAGTTAAAATGGTGCTGAGAGTGTGGGGGCCGTCGAGTCTTGTAATCCCAGGAGAAAGCTGCAGTGCTACCAACGGCAGCGCCTGACGTCAGAGCACCCTCTGCTGAGGGAGGAAGCGCCAGATCAGGCGGTGCCCAGAGTAATGTTAGGGCCCAGCAGAGGTATCCAATGGGCCTATCTCTTCTATCCGGTCAATGACCCAAGTGTCACTGAGCAAGAAGCACTGGCTAGGGCCGAGGGCACCTTGGTTGCATAGCAACGCAGAGTGGGTTGGATGGGGAGTGCCGTTTCTTTAGAAGCCTTCTTGCCACGATCTAATGTCTCGGGGCTATATGTGTAAGTGTTGCGCGGGTGCACCAGTAGTCCCGACACCCAATGCCCCAGCGCAGAGTGACTCACCAGGGAGCGGCCATCCGTCAGGCAACGGGCAAGTAGTGATGTTAGAGCCTAAGAGCAGCGTTCAAAGGACCCCCCCATTTATCCGATCAGCTCTGTGCAACTCACCCGTGAGTAGTCAGCCAATGGCTGCCGGGCGAGGAATATCTCACAATCAGACGTCCTGGGCTCGCTGCGGGTATGGCGAGCCTCTCAGTGAGCTCTCTCCTCCCCAGTATGTCAAGTAGGGCCCCCTAACCAGGCTTTGGGCCCCACAGTCTGTAGGGGGCGGAAAGCAAAATGGCGGCTCCTGGGTCTTCCGGACCGGGCCACGGATCCCGCGGGTGCAGGGAGGAGAATGCATCTGCAGGTCGTTACGGACTGTCACAGTGATCTGCTTGTTGCTTAGGCCCTCAGGAGGTTGCTGCCAGTGTCCATGCAGGCCAATGCTAGAAGGGCGAGTGGATGGCGATTGCCTGTCCAGCCGCGTCCCGGGAAGACCCACTGCTTCCGGATGAAGGAGTCTCCCGGGTCTCCGGGCTTCCAATCTGTGTTGCGGTAGGCGGCCATGGAGTGGTGGGTCCTCAGGTCCATTGTGTGCGTGAGGCAGAGCGCACTTCTGGAGGCCTTCTGCCAGGCATGGCCATCCGCTGGGTGTCTCCCCAGGAGGGAGTCAGTAGCTGCAAAGTAGATGGGGCCAGCCGATGCAAGCCCTGGCGAGGAAAGCAACAAGATGGTGGCCGCCCGATAGGTCGTGTCCGGGGCCTGGCATGCCACCTCAGGTGGTGGAGGACACCCGGTTCACAGGACCTACAGATAGTGGTAGGGGCGGCAGTCAATGCCCACCAGGCGTTCTGTTGCCCTCAGGGGCCGGTGCCGGGGCTCTCGCCAGAGTTGGACTCGCGGCTTCTGCCTTGGCCGCAGGACCATCAGGGCGCTTCGCCGAGGGATCAGGCAGGCGGGCTCAGGCGATCCAAATACTGTCTCACCCAGGCACCGGGATAAGCAGGAGTCGATGTCAGGAAAGTTCTATGTCGGGGAATGGGGCAAATACAAAGTGGATGATTTGGCAGGGCCGGAGGAGAAGAGTCTGGCGTCCTACCGTGCCGCCATCTTGGCCAAGCCCCTTGGGTGTAGTATTTTGCTATATTTGACTGCTGGATTTGCTAAAATCTAACAGGTATCAACAAATGTGTGCATGTTTATCAGTTAACTAAATGTGGAAATGTACCAATTTTAACTACATTTACTTGCAAACCAATAAATATGGATGATTACTAATAGGAAGGCCAAAAAATAAATATGGATATACACAGGCAGAAATGTTTTTAAAAAATACCATAAAACCAGGAGCCCTGATTATAACAGACTTGGAAACAGGAAAAGGGCTTTGTCATGATGCGCGGCGACCAGGAGTCAACTTTGTAAACAGCACACATCACTGGATGTGTTATCCAATCACCTGCCTCAAACCAAGTATGCGGGTACAGAGTTGCTAAAATTGATGCAATGTCTCTCTCACGTTGTGTTGATGGTTTAAAAGTTGTACTGCGCTTAAATATGAAACCAAAACAATCTTTTCGTATATGCACTGGTTTCTGATTCTTTTGGATCATGTACAAGCTTTATAAAACCTCTTAAGAAAATAAATAATTTATTTTTTATAAAAGATCAGGAAGGAATGATTTTTTTGTCACATTCACATCATTGCAAGGCACTGAGGGTAGTACTAGACCATTTATTCACATTGGAAGAAACTAAGGGGGTCTATCAACCAGGGGCTCACATTTTATGCGACTGAAAGGTGGGGTACACATTGCTGACATTTCTGATCCCTCACCATGGTTTCTAAATATAAATCATCTGTTTGATTCTCCTCATTAACCCCCTCCCCCCCTCCAAGGGTGACCAGAGAATGTATCCTTTTGGAACAAGGCTCGAGGAGAGATATGACCAGCTTTGTCTTTCCCTATTCAGGCAAACAGTTTTATTTATTTGTTTTTTTCTATTAAGCGGACATAGTCTGAAAGGACATTGGAGCGCTTTAGAAAGGTGATTAACTCTATACACTGTATAGTATAAGATAGTTTACAGTGTTCAACCATCTAGGATTGCAGTCGGGACTTTCAGCAAATATTTATTTTATTACAGATCAGTATGTTAAAAAAAATACATGGTGCAAAAGGAGAAAGAATACAATTGTTGCCTACATGTTATATCGTAGATTGTAATCACTCTCTAAGTTGAGGCCTTTTATTCGCAGGTTGTTCAGCAAACTGTCCTGCAATGTCTGTGCAAATGGTGGCACCTCCTGTCCCACATGAAACCATAAACCGGATACACACATACTTCAGGCTGCAAATATCTAAGGCCAGTGGCATCTGACTTTCATCTGACCCTAAAACTCCACTTGCCTCTCCTGGGTAGTATTGTTTAATGAAAGAAACAAAATGCCAATGATATACAGCAAGAACATAACATCCTAGATAACAAACTCCACGAATGCGCCCAAAACTGTGGATATGAGCCCTAGTAGTCCTTGCAGAGAAAATCTCATAACTGAGTAAATAGGGAGCACCAGGTCCAATCACGAGGTAGCCAGAATAGCCCTTAAACCTACAGCAGACTGGGTGTAGGTAAAGAAATGTAGCTATTGCTTTCTGTCCATTTGCGGCTATCTGGAGATTGCATATTGTCACCTCTTTAGGAAAGGGGCAAGTTGTCCTGGAACCTTTTGTTGACTAATCCTTCGGCACCTTTGATGACTGCCACTGTTTATGTTCCTTTGTTCCACATTGTGCTCAGTTACTTCATCCCCCTATAGCTGTTGTCGTGTAGTTCCTATACACATATATAGGATCTGCACGTTCAGACAACATACACTGTGGGATTGGTGTCCAGCATATTCCAGACACCCCCACCGGGTATGTTAACCTATATACCAGCTAGCTCACAGTGCCACTATAAACCCTTTTTACCAAAGAGAGAATAGTTTTTAGCAACTATTGAACATAACAACTCTGTCCCATCAGGGATCGTGGAAACAGTGCAGTACTTTTCGCTCAGTTACTCGTGCTCACTTTTGTTTCAGAGTAATGCACAGAATAAACAGTAGGGACCTTTTTCAAAAAGCATTTATTGAACCAGCGTCATTCTGCTGTAAAATAGGTGTGCTGAAACAACCATAAGACAAACAGATCTAAATGATTATAAGAACCAAAAGAGTAAAAGGATGGTAAATTCCTACCATTGTGCTAGAACAATGAATACAGACCAGAATATAAAATATATGACAGTAATAAATTCCTACTCCTACAATTCAACACTATCTTGATGTACCTACGTGTACCTAACATGTATGTAGATGTAAAGCCAAGAATCTTCGTAGGATAAAGCCAACCCCATTACCTGAAATGAGAGACTGTGTGACCCTGTCTTGTTCTGAAGATGGACACACTGCGAGGGATGTTACACCACTGCGATCTGGAGTGTCTGCCTCCAGGAACCTCAACGTCTCGCGTCAGTGTGTCAGTATGAAAGTCCTTCTTCGCCTCCACCTGCCTCAGGAAAGATATGGTGTTTATATGCCCAAAGTGGTACCCTCAGGGGATCTACCTTGCTGTGTCATGTCGGACTAGGATGACGGAAGGAATAACCCTTATACATAGTTATTATGCAGGAGATGGTAGTCTTGCTGAGATTCCAAGAATCCTCATGCATAATGGATGAGGCTAGTTTTTACGAGAAAAAAAACACGTACTGTAAGCAGTACTGTAACTAGCTATAATGTCACTACCAAGAACCGTTATGTAGTGTAATGGCAGGGGAGATATAGATAAAAGGTTCGGTTATTACCTGAGCCTATATTGGGGTATCTGTATGAAACATAACACTGTGAGCAAGTGTGGGTTTTTTAAACAATGCCTTGTCTCAGTAAGTGGTAAGTGCATGCATATGGTTTTACCTCTATGTGGAGCTTCTGATGTTATATTGGCTGTGTCCTTCTAATAAATGCCTTGTCACTTTCTTTACATTCATACGGTTACTTCGTTAAGAACACTGTTGCTTTTTTATCCTTCAGATTTTCCCAGAGGAGACTTTCTGATGTTGTTTTAAATCTCCCTTGCCAATAAATGCCTTGTATTGTTTCTTCCCAATGTCGCCTTTATGTTGTATTAACACTCCATTTGTACTTAATGCTTTGCCACACTCTGCACATTGATACGGTTTCTCCCCAGTATGGATTTTCTGATGTTGATTTAGCTGCCACTTTCTTATGAATGCTTTGTCACACTCTGTACATTAAAATGGTTCTGATGTCGATTTAGCTGCCACTTTATTATAAATGCTTTGTCACACTCTGTACATTGATATGGTTTTTTCCCCAATATGGATTTTCTGATGTTGCTTCAGTTCTCCATTTCTTATGAATGCTTTGCCACACTATTAACATTGTTATGGCTTCTCCCCAGTATGGATTTTTTTATGTCATTTTAGCTCTCCATTTTTTATGAATGCTTTGTCACACTCTGTACATTGATATGGTTTCTCCCCAGTGTGGATTTTCTGATGTTGTGTTAGCTCACGATTAGTTATGAATGCTTTGTCACACTCTGTACTTTGATATTGTTTCTTCCTAGTGTGGATTTTCTGATGTAGTTTTAGCTCTTCATTAGTTATAAATGCTTTGTCACACTCTGTACATTGATATGGTTTCTCCCCAGTGTGGATTTTCTGATGTTGTGTTAGCTCACGATTAGTTATGAATGCTTTGTCACACTCTGTACTTTGATATTGTTTCTTCCTAGTGTGGATTTTCTGATGTAGTTTTAGCTCTTCATTAGTTATAAATGCTTTGTCACACTCTGTACATTGATATGGTTTCTCCCCAGTGTGGATTTTCTGATGTTGTGTTAGCTCACGATTAGTTATGAATGCTTTGTCACAATCCGTACTTTGATATTGTTTCTTCCTAGTGTGGATTTTCTGGTGTAGTTTTAGCTCTTCATTAGTTATAAATGCCTTGCCACACTGCACATTGATATGGTTTCTCCCCAGTGTGGATTTTCTGATGTTGTGTTAGCTCACGATTAGTTATGAATGCTTTGTCACATCCTGTACTTTGATATGGTTTCTTCCTAGTGTGGATTTTCTGATGTAGTTTTAGCTCTTCATTAGTTATAAATGCCTTGCCACACTGTGCACATTGATATGGTTTCTCCCCAGTGTGGATTTTCTGATGTTGTGTTAGCTCACGATTAGTTATGAATGCTTTGTCACACTCTGTACTTTGATATGGTTTCTCCCTAGTGTGGATTTTCTGATGTAGTTTTAGCTCTTCATTAGTTATAAATGCCTTGCCACACTGTGCACATCGATATGATTTCTCTCCAGTGTGGATTTTCAGATGTTGTTTTAGCTGCCACTTTATTATGAATGCTTTGTCACACTATGTACATTGATATGGTTTATCCCCAGTGTGGATTTTCTGATGTTTTAGCTCTCCATTTGTTATGAATGCTTTGTCAGACTCTGAACATTGATATGGTTTCTCCCTAGTGTGGATTTTCTGATGTAGTTTTAGCTCTTCATTAGTTATAACTGCCTTGCCACACTGTGCACATTGATATGGTTTCTCCCCAGTATGGATTTTTGTATGTCGCTTTAGCTCTCCATTTGTTATGAATGCTTTGTCACACTTTGTACATTGATATGGTTTCCCCCCAGTATGGATTTTCTGATGTTGTGTTAGCTCAGGATTAGTTATGAATGCTTTGCCACACTGTGCACATTGATATGGTTTCTCCCCAGTATGGATTTTTGTATGTCGTTTCAGCTTTCCATTTGTTATGAATGCTTTGTCACACTGTACACATTGATATGGTTTCTCCCCAGTGTGGATTTTCTGATGTCGTTTTAGCTCTAGATTTCTTATAAATGCTTTGTCGCATTCTGTACATTCATACGGTTTCTCCCAAGTGTGGATTTTCTGATGTTGATTTAGCTGCCACTTTCTTATAAATGCTTTGTCACACTCTGTACATTGATATGGTTTCTCCCCAGCATGAATTTTCTGATGTTGCTTCTGTTCTCCATTGGTTATAAATGCTTTGCCACACTCTGTACATTGATATGGTTTCTCCTCAGTATGGATTTTTTTATGTCGTTTTAGCTCTCCATTTCTTATGAATGCTTTGCCACACTGTGAACATTGATATGGTTTCTCCCCAGTATGGATTTTTGTATGTCGTTTTAGCTCCCCATTTGTTATGAATGCTTTGTCACACTCTGTACATTGATATGGTTTCTCCCCAGTATGGATTTTCTGATGTTGTGTAAGCTCAGGATTAGTTATGAATGCTTTGCCACACTGTGCACATTGATATGGTTTCTCCCCAGTATGGATTTTTGTATGTCGTTTTAGCTTTCCATTTGTTATGAATGCTTTGTCACATTCTGTACATTCATACGGTTTCTCCCGAGTGTGGATTTTCTGATGTTGATTTAGCTGCCACTTTCTTATAAATGCTTTTTCACACTCTGTACATTGATATGGTTTTTCCCCAGCATGGATTTTCTGATGTTGCTTCTGTTCTCCATTGGTTATAAATGCTTTGCCACACTCTGTACATTGATATGGTTTCTCCTCAGTATGGATTTTTTTATGTCGTTTTAGCTCTCCATTTCTTATGAATGCTTTGCCACACTGTGAACATTGATATGGTTTCTCCCCAGTATGGATTTTTGTATGTCGTTTTAGCCCTCCATTTGTTATGAATGCATTGTCACACTCTGTACATTGATATGGTTTCTCCCCAGTATGGATTTTCTGATGTTGTGTTAGCTCAGGATTAGTTATGAATGCTTTGCCACACTGTGCACATTGATATGGTTTCTCCCCAGTATGGATTTTTGTATGTCGCTTTAGCTCTCCATTTGTTATGAATGCTTTGTCACACTTCGTACATTGATATGGTTTCTCCCCAGTATGGATTTTCTGATGTTGTGTTAGCTCAGGATTAGTTATGAATGCTTTGCCACACTGTGCACATTGATATGGTTTCTCCCCAGTATGGATTTTTGTATGTCGTTTTAGCTTTCCATTTGTTATGAATGCTTTGTCACATTCTGTACATTCATACGGTTTCTCCCGAGTGTGGATTTTCTGATGTTGATTTAGCTGCCACTTTCTTATGAATGCTTTGTCACACTCTGTACATTGATATGGTTTCTCCCCAGCATGGATTTTCTGATGTTGCTTCTGTTCTCCATTGGTTATAAATGCTTTGCCACACTCTGTACATTGATATGGTTTCTCCTCAGTATGGATTTTTTTATGTCGTTTTAGCTCTCCATTTCTTATGAATGCTTTGCCACACTGTGAACATTGATATGGTTTCTCCCCAGTATGGATTTTTGTATGTCGTTTTAGCTCTCCATTTCTTATGAATGCTTTGCCACACTGTGAACATTGATATGGTTTCTCCCCAGTATGGATTTTTGTATGTCGTTTTAGCCCTTCATTTGTTATGAATGCTTTGTCACACTCTGTACATTGATATGGTTTCTCCCCAGTATGGATTTTCTGATGTTGTGTTAGCTCAGGATTAGTTATGAATGCTTTGCCACACTGTGCACATTGATATGGTTTCTCACCAGTGTGGATTTTCTGATGTCGTTTTAGCCCTAGATTTCTTATAAATGCTTTGTTGCATTCTGTACATTCATACGGTTTCTCCCGAGTGTGGATTTTCAGATGTTGATTTAGCTGCCACTTTCTTATAAATGCTTTGTCACACTCTGTACATTGATATGGTTTCTCCCCAGCATGGATTTTCTGATGTTGCTTCTGTTCTCCATTTGTTATAAATGCTTTGCCACACTCTGTACATTGATATGGTTTCACCCCAGTATGGATTTTTTTATGTCGTTTTAGCTCTCCATTTGTTATAAATGCCTTGCCACACTGTGCACATTGATATGGTTTCTCCCCAGTGTGGATTTTCTGATGTCGTTTTAGCTCTCGAGTTCTTATAAATGCTTTGTTGCATTCTGTACATTCATACGGTTTCTGGATTTTCTGATGTTGTGTTAGCTCTCCATTAGTTATAAATGCTTTGCCACATGGTGCACATTGATATGGGTTCTCCCCTCTGTGGATTTTCTGATGTACTTCTAGCTCTCTATTTGTTCTATATGTTTTGCCACATTGTGTTGTCATCTTCTACATATTCACACGGTTTCCCTTATTTGTTTTCTTTCCTATACTTGGTTAGTTCTTCCTTCGTAATGAGCATCTCATTCGACTTGCTTCAGTTTGTTCAGTGTGTTATGTCTTCTATGTATATCAGCTGATACCTAAGTGCCAAGTGCAGACCTCACTGGACAGTACGGGTTTTCAGCTGTAGAAAAAGACTTTGGCACGGCATTAGCCTTCATGGGAAGTGATCTCGAGGCATACTTTTTTTCCATCACTTACCAAACAAGTAACGTTTACTGCCTTCACCTTTTTCGATCATTATTGCATTTGTTTCACCTATAAGACAAAGATTTAAAAATAAAAACACACTGGATAAGCTTAAATGCAGAGTCCATCATGAAAATCTATTGGCATGTAATTGTTCATAAAGACAAATGCGCTGAAGAAATTATAGATTACACTTTCAATGTGAAGATGCAGTAGACAGAGTAAGGGCATACGATCCTTCAATGATCCCTTTCTATTGAGGAGTGCGGACTAAAATAGCAACCAAGACACCAGAGAAGGTTCCTTGTTCATTGAGTGAGACCCTCTCCCTACGACGCACTACAATGCTGAATACATAGCAACACAATGCCTCCGTTCTTATCCAGGGAATGCTTCCTATTCTCACACAGGTTTAACAAAAATACAAAATGGAGCCTTTTCCAGTGAATGGACCATGCAAGACAGAGCATCACAATAACGGCAAGAAACATAAGCGACTGCTGCAAGGGAGTCCCTTTGTAGTATCAGAGAGTCTGGAATAGGCTAGACAGGTAATCTGAGTATCTTCAACATAGTGTAACTCCAGAGATCCGAGACTCTGACCATATCTAGTCAAGGAACAGGCGGACTAGAACCATTTTACGTCAATGTAATAGAAAGAGGCACTGTTCCTCCAAGAGACGGGATTCCATGTAAGACTTAATCGTCACAAATAAATTCTCTTGGAAAACTAGATTCTATTACCTCCATTGTTCATCACCTCTTACACCGTCACACACTAATATACACCAGTGATCAAATGTACCACCAAAACAATCCTTGATTATCCAGTTTAATATGAAAACAATATATATATATATATATATATATATATATATATATATATATATATATATATGCCTCCAACCGGTTTCGGTGCAAAGAAACCTCCCAAGCACTTTCTCCAGTGCACGGACACAAAATGACGTTCCAAGCCCAGTCTTCAAGTCATCATTGTTTATTTAATCATAAAGTGCGGGGGTGCAAATCATAGAACATCGAACAGACGCGTTTCGGGCGTGGTCGCCCTTGCTCACTGTTGGCGGTAAGGTGGACAAACTAACGTTTATATAATACACAGTACATTTTGAAAAAAAGCGCAGTTAAATGAGAATTGCGCGTCATAACAAAATTAAGAAACATAGTGTAAGGACTAATACAGATTACAAGGTCAGGAATGCAAACTAACATATGTCAGCCATCTTAGCTTAGTCAAAAACACTTACAATTCAATAAATCTAGTGCATAACAAATCATGCAGGCACATAATGGTATTCCAGTGATATCCCTGAAATTATTTCATTCTCTAAATATGATAATTTTGAAGCAATTGTGTTTGCAAATACATTGATTTTTTCTCAAATATAAGATTCTTGTTATCTCTATGTTGCCTTTCCATCCATTGATACCATAATACCACATAACATGATGATATTTGACAAACAAAAAGTTTTTGAGTACATTCAATTCTGTGTTAACTGAGCACAAATGCCCCAAATGTCCTTACCATTTTTTATATGATGTTTCAAAATGTTTTTAAACTGGTAGTTTAATACAACTGATGTCCATCTTATGATAAAAACATAATGTTTCAAAAAAGGGGAAGTGACAAAATGTCAGCGATCAGGCTCGTTTTGACAAGTTGTATGTGAGGTTAAATCCAACACCAAAATCAAAAAGGCAAATACTGTGTCAAAAATAAATATTTTCAACTAAGGTGTAAATCTCTATAGTTGATATTAATCAAACTCTCGGATGTTTGCGCCACATCCTATTTGCTCCATGAGTCACACAGTAGGAGACATATCCGAATCCCATTATATATCAAATAATTACATTAGTAGCTCCAATTGCACACCTTGACTTCTACTATGGGCATTCTGGATCTAAACAGAAACACATCACCTGGAAGACAGTAATATATGGAGAATTATAAAAAATTCCTCAAATCCTCTCCCATATTTAAACCTGCAGGGGTTTTACTGTTGAGTCTTATAATATACATTGACTCCAGTTGTCTTAATTTCTTTTCGTAATCCCCTCCTTTTTTGGATGTTCTCACAGCATCTATTACAAAATAGTTTAACTGAGATAGGTTTCTATTGTGAAATTGGTCAAAGTGACGAGCTACAGGGTAGCTCTGATCGCAATTCACAATAGCCCGAAGATGCTGGAGAATACGCTGATACACAGGTAGTTTGGTGCTCCCTATGTATCTCAAATTGCAAGTGCAGGTTAAAACATACACTGCTAACTCTGTTCTACAGGTGTAGTGAGCTTTAATTGAAATGGGTTTTGGATCAAAGGGAGTTGTGTAGGTCCTGGCAAAATGGCATGCACGGCAAGAGATGCAGCGGTAGAAACCCTTACGGGGTGACAACCAATCATCATTCTTAACAGTTTCCGGTGCACTCGATACCAGCTCATTACGCATACTGTAAGCCCTTCTAAATGTTATTGTTGGTTTATCTGGTAAGATATCGTTAAGTACAGGGTCAGTAAGAATTACAGGCCACTGTTTTCTCACCAGGTTAGAAATATAGCGGGCTTGTCTGCTGTAGCTGGTAATTAGTCTAATTTCATTGCTATTGTCTGTCGAGTTTGTTACATCTTTATTTGTTGAAGTTTCTGCTAATAAACTCATCCTATCAAGTTTATTTGCCTTGATTCTGGCTTTATTTAATGCAGTTCCTTTGTAGCCCCTTGCTTCCAAACGGAAACTTGCCTCTTTCTGGTGCTGATCACGAAGTTCTACCGTGCTGCAAGTCCTATGTATTCTAAGAAACTCCCCATAAGGGATTGCTCTGATGGTGTGTTGCGGGTGAAAACTTTGTGCATGCAGGATGCTATTTCCCGCTGTACTTTTCCTAAAAAGGCTTGTAGTGAGGGTATTATCCACTATCTCAACCAGAACATCAAGAAAACTGATTTTGTGTTTGCTTATTTCAGCAGAAAATTTCAAATTGGAATTCTTTTTGTTGATGCTAAATACAAACAAATTGGCATCTTCCAAACTCCCTCTCCAGACAATAAAAATATCGTCAATATACCTGATGTATTTCACAATGTTGTTATTCCAAAATGTGGAATGTTCCACCTTGAGGACATGCTCCTCCCACCAGCCCACGTGGAGCCCCGCGTAGCTGGGGGAGAAGCATGCCCCCATAGCCACACCCCTCAACTGCTTGTAAACCTTATCAGCAAAAAGGAAGACATTATTATTAAGGCAGCGTTCGACCATAGTGATCAGCATGGCATTGTGCTTGTACAATTCAATAGGCCTTTTATCCAAATAAAATTTGATAGCTTTTAGGCCTTCTCCATGTGAAATACTAGTATAAAGACTAGCAATGTCCATTGTCATTAACAAATATTCCGCAGACCAATTGCATTGATTGATATTCCTAAGGAATTCTGTTGAATCCTTGATGTAGGCAGGTAATTTGATTACAAAGTCTTGCAGGTAATGGTCAATATATTTTGAAGTGTTTTCAAATAAACTGTTTATAGCGGATACTATTGGCCGCCCTGGAATCGGAAAAACATCCTTATGAACTTTCGGGATGAAATAGATGTTTGGTAATACTGGATGATCTTTTTGTAAAAAGTTCATTTCATCCTTAGATAGAAGACCTTCTCTTTTCCATCCATGAAGTTCCTTATAATAAGCTTGTTGGATGGATCTGGTAGTTTTGAAATCAATTTGTGTATAACATTCTGGATCATTGAGATGTCTGTATGCCTCTTCCATATATTGTTGTTTGCCCCAAAGTACAATGTTCCCACCTTTATCAGATGGTCTGACAATGACTGTTTGATTGGTTTTAAGTTTTTTCATCAACTCATTATATGGTCTTGTCCTGATATTTGTTACTCCTTCATTTTCTTTGGTGCGTTTATTAAGTGTTTTGAGGCCATCTGTTATGAGCTCTGCATATACATCTATTGCATCTTTAGGCATTGTTGGCATAAAGGTTGATGGTAATTTGAAAGGGCTCTCTACAGTTTGACCCAGATTGATACCCTCTTCTCTGGCTACATCCTGTGTGTTTTGGAGGGATATATCCTCAGTTGATCGTAATGTATGCATTGTTTTCATTAATGCAATATCTTTAGCTTGCAATCCACTCTTTTTCGTTGATGAGGTAGGAGCCATTGTTGTGGCTTTTTTCGTTGTTCCTACTCCTTCTTTGATTGCAAAGTATTTGCGTAATTTTATTTTCCTGATGAATTTGAATATATCCACTCTGGTGTGGCAGTAGTTGAAATTGCTTTCTGGGCAATAGGAAAGTCCCAAAGTTAAAAGTTGTTTCTCTGCCTGATCCAATACAACATCAGTAAGATTAATGATAGTATTGTCGTTTACTGCTTGTTGCTTTTCCAATTCCTTTTTTTCGGCGGTCGTCCTCTTCCTCTTTGCGCACTTCCTGCGCTGTCTTCGCCTTGAGTTCCTAAGTTGCTTGTTTGTGCGTTTCTGGAGCGTAATGTGCCCCTTCGTTGCATCCTCATAAACTCCAACTCTTCTCTCAGGGTTAGTTGACCCATATCCCCTTCCTTTGCACCTGGGATTCCGCTGTCAGAGTCTTCACTCGTTGGCACTAAACTTTCATTGGATGTTGTGGCAATTGAATCGCCCAAATTCACTGTTGCGGATTGTGCTTGTGGTTGGGCTTGTGCTTGTTTGGGCACATTTCTTCCAGATGCCCTTTGCCTGCGTAAGTGGTCGTATTTTCGCGCAAATGTATAAATTTGCCCTAATTTATAGTCCTGTTCGTCTCGGGCAAACTTCTATACTTTTCTGGTTTTGATTGTTGCTTCATGTTTGCTCAACCGTTTTTTGATGTCTTTACTCCATTTAAATATTGTACTTTGATCATGTTCTCTTAATTTATATGTCACTCCTTTTCAATCTAAATTCTCTATATTAAGCGACTGCATCTTGATATGTCCCTCTCTCCCACATACTTTTTTTTTTTAGCATGCATTACCCCCGCTATCCATAATTATAACTCCCTCTTTCCACTTACTTCCCTTTCTCTTCTTTCCCTCTTTTATTCCACCTTTTAACCATTTTTTCTTCCCACTCAATTACACCACGTATTTCCATTTCCCTACCTCCCTCTATTTTTATCGCCCATCCCACTGACTCTCCTTTTGAACCACCCTACTACCTATACCCCTTCCATAATATTTTCTTCCTCATTCTCTACTTCCCTCTATTCTCCAGCCCCCTCCGGGCTAACAGCTTTTTGTTCTCACTCAGTTTACAATGTTTTTATACTTGCACTTCCTTTTATACCGTTACGATTATGCTTTTTTACTGTGACGCTTTCCATCTTATTTCTTTTTATCCAGGAATGTTCGTTATGCTATATCCCCTTTATGTTATACACCCTGTTATACTGTTTTTTTTATTCTCCTCTGCTTAGTCCACCCCACTGCCGATCATTGCAATATGTCTCACGATACTCTACTGAACGCTCTCAATGTTTAAACCTGTAACACCCAATAACCCTACCTACTGCTCCCTTGGTGACTGACCCCCCGCGCAGCCGAGTCAGGCACTGAAGCGGGTTGAGGACAGCCGCCGTGACCCCCCCCCCCGGGCAACGCCCACTGAGTTAGGCCACCCCCCCCCCCACCGCCTACGACATTTAAGAATGTGCTGCTTCCGGAGGCGCAGCGGACGGGTGCAGCGGACGCGCCGGCGGTGCGCCGAAGACGCGCCAAAGGCAAGCCCATCCGCGCCCGCCCGCGACCTGACAGGACCAGGGGCCACGCCCCCTGCCCCTCACCCCACCCAGGTCAGGACCTACAGCTCGGCTGACATAAAAAAGATTAGGCCCTCTACCATGGCGCAATGCCCGCTCTCCTTCCTCCCAGTCGAACTTCCCATCCAATGCCCTGGCTGCAAACACTCCTTTGACACCATTGAGACGCCTGCCACGTCCCAGGAATACCAGATGTACCTGTTAAACTGTCGATCCCTTCCTCGGCACAGCACACAAATATGTCTTTTACTAGAAAACTACAACCCAGACGTTATCTTTCTGACCGAGACATGGCTCATGTCTCATTCAGAGCCAGACATAGTCTCAACCCTACCCCCCAGGTTCCAAATCCACAGACTAGACCGGACCAAGGGAAGAGGCGGAGGCCTGGCTATCATCCTAAAAGATACGTTCGGTTGCCGCACTACTACTGAAGCTATTCCTGAGTGCGAGAGCCTAGCATTCAGCATAGACTTCACAGCGAACAGCTCCTTCTCTGGCACCCTGATATATCGCCCCCCAGACCCAGGAAAGCTGTTCCACAGATCTCTCCCAGATATCATCGCTAATCGACTTCTAAACTCGGCCAACTATACGGTTCTAGGAGATCTCAACTTACATTTTAACTCCCCTACAGACCTTGCTGCCAGGGAACTAACAGAGGACCTAGCAGCCTTACAACTGATCCAGTTGGTGAGATCCCCCACCCATGAAAAGGGGAACTTACTTGACCCAATTTTTAGCAACTGCTCCAAGTTAATGGTCGGACAACCTATCTGCCTCCCATGGTCAGACCACTTTCTTGTCCCACTCACCTGGTCTACCACCAAGCCTCCTTCACTGACCCCCCATCCCATTACCAAGAGAAACTGGAAAAAACTTCTCATAGAGCCATGGACAACTAACCTTGAATGCTCTCGCCCACCTCCCTGCACAAACCCCAACCAAGCAAATAACAACTATGAGGGTTGGATCAGGGAATCACTGGACACGATCCTTCCTCTACGGAAATCCATTCCCAAGAGGTCACACAAATCTGCTCCTTGGTTCTCAGATTCCCTGAGAGACCTAAAACGCCTCTGCAGGAAAAAAGAGAGAGCCTGGCGACTAGACTTTCTCCCAGAAAAAAAAACCCAATACAAAGAGGCTATTAAGGCCTACAGAAATGGGGTTAGGGCGGCCCAGGCCTCCTACTTCGCAGACCAAATAATGGCAGCAAAATCAAAACCCAAGGAAATTTTCCACCTGGTCAAAAAATGCATTACCGTCAACACTGCCCCCCCAGTCCCGAAAACGCTAGAACAATGTTTACATGGCTCCCCTTGAGGATGTTGTCAAGCCATTTGGCATTAAATCAATAATGTATGCTGATGACACCCAGCTTGTCGTCTCCCTTAACCAATCAGACAACGCCTTGTCCAATCTGAGCAGCTGTCTGGAGAAGGTGCATCAATGGATGTGCGAATCAAGGTTAAAACTAAATGGGGAGAAATCTGAAATACTCCTCTTAGGAACCTCCAACAAAATCCCCACATCCCTTCCTTGGCCACCATGCATGGGAACACCACCTATTCCCAAATCCGAAGTCAAGAGCTTAGGGATATGGCTTGACCAGGACCTAAGTTTCAAAACTCAGGCGAGAAAAACGGCGGGAACCTGCTTCGGCCTGATAAAGATGGCTCGAAAGATTCTTCATCTACTCCCGCTCCAGTCCAGGAAACTCCTGCTGCAGGGGCTCGTGAACTCCAGATTGGACTATGGAAATGTCCTGTATCTGGGGGCCCCAGCCTCGGTTGTCCATAGACTTCAATGCGCACAGAATGCGGCGGCTAGAATCCTCACAGGAACCTCAGCGAGGAATTCGGCCAAACCAGCTCTCAGAAGCCTGCACTGGTTGCCAGTAAAGGAGAGGGTCAATTTCAAGACCCTGTGCATTACTCATAGAATTCTGCACAATGAAGGCCCTCCCATTCTTAGGACACTTGTGACTCAACAACAGTCAACTCGACAATTAAGATCCAACTCTCTTTCCCTCGCCAATGTCCCTAGAATTAGGAAGGCCAGAACAGGCGGTCGCCTGTTCTCCTATAATGCTCCTAAACTTTGGAACGCCCTTCCTCTCTCCCTGAGGCAAGAACATAACCACCTCAGGTTTAGGAAACGCCTAAAAACCCTACTTTTCCCCTGAGCTCGTCTCCCTGACCCTTCCTTCCCTTAGTACTGTGGTCTCTCTTTTAGCGCCGGGATGCCCTAGGGTAGCTGCGCGCTCTAGAAAACCTAAAATCAAATCAAATCAAATCAAATCAACAATGCAATGAACTTGCAGACTTCTTCCATAACAAAGTCACTCAGATCTATTCCGCCTTCCCTACAGCTGCCAACAACTCAATAACACCCAATCAGACCTCTCCGACTAATTCCCCCTCCCCAGGACAGCCAACGCTGGACCACTTCCCCCCACTAAACCTGGAGACATTGCAACAACTGGCACGCCAAGTTAAATCTGGCTCTCCCCTTGACCCTGCCCCACCAGAAATATTGCTCCAAGCAAGCCAAGCCATTCTTCCCGTGGTGCTAGAGCTCCTCAACTCATCCATATCCTCCTGCACAGTACCCAATGGATGGAAGAGAGCTATGGTACGGGCTCTGCTGAAAAAGCCCACCCTCAACCCAGAAGATCACTCCAGCTACCGCCCAATCTCACTACTTCCCTGGGTAAGCAAGGTACTGGAGAAGTACATAAATACCCAACTGACACAATTTCTAGAAAGCCATGCACTCCTTGACCCATCCCAGACAGGATTCAGGCCCAAACACGGTACTGAAACCGCCTTGCTGGCAGTCACCGAAGAGTCCCGAAGGATACTAGACCAGGGAGGATCAGTGGCAGTGATCCTCCTTGATCTAAGCGCAGCCTTCGACACGGTCAGCCATGCCACCTTGCTGAACCGTCTGCGCAACATCGGTGTCGGAGGCGATGCTCTAAGATGGCTTGATTCATTCTTGCACAATAGATCCTTCCAGATCTTTGACGGGGACACAATATCAGCCAGAAAACCCCTGAACTGTGGAGTACCGCAGGGCTCTTCACTAAGCCCTGCGCTCTTCAATGTCTATATGCAACCACTGGCTGGACTCGTCGAACCCTCGGGTATAAAAATCGTATCATATGCTGACGATACCCAGCTAGTGGTTTCAATGACTCAGGAAGGCGCCGGTCACACCTCAGGAAGTCTGACGAACTGTCTAGAGGACATTAAAAAGTGGATGACATGCTCCTCTTTGAAACTTAATGGAGACAAAACCGAGCTCATGCTCTTAGGTCCCGCATCACCCACGTCACTTCCCTCCATGTGGCCTGGGTGTCTGGGCACCCCTCCCACTCCCAAAGAAAGTGTAAAAAGCTTAGGAGTATGGCTGGACAAAAACCTCTCCTTCTCCACCCAGGCTACAAAACTATCCGCCATCTGTTTTGGCTTACTCAGAACTCTAAGGAAAGTCCTCCCCCTCCTCCCAATGGAAGCCAAACAAGTGGCAGTTCAGGGCCTGATTCAGTCCCGGCTGGATTCAAACAACGCCCTGTATGTGGGTGCCCCTGAGACGTCCATGCGAAAGCTACAGGTGGTCCAGAACTGCGCAGCCCGCGCCCTGCTACAGATTCCAAGGACACAGTCTGCTAAACCCGCACTGAGCAGCCTACACTGGCTCCCAGTGAGACAGAGAGTGGCTTTCAAGGCACTATGTATTGCCCACCGAGCTTTCTGGAAGTCAGGTCCAGCGATCATTAACAAACTGGTCACTCAATACCACCCTAATAGACCCCTTCGGTCCACGGAGGCCTTTCTGGCCGTAGTCCCAAGAGTACGGAGAGCCAGGACCGGAGGAAGGATGTTTTCCTTAAAGGCCGCTAAAATGTGGAACTCACTCCCACTACAAATCCGGTCCAACCCTAACCTACTCTCATTCCGCAAACAACTGAAAACCTTTCTGTTTGCCAGGCCCACTTAAATCTCAGTCTCCGCCACCCTCAGCTCTGCTATCCATGCTCTAGCGCTTGGACGCCCATTTGGGCAGCAATCGCGCTTTACAAATCACAATACAATACAATACAGGGGAAGCAGACGAGGCAAGGCCTGACCAGGGGTGCAGTGCTGGTGAGGCATGTCCAGGGTTCAGAGGAGGTGAGGCATAGCCCGTCTAGGGGGTTAAGAGTAGGTGAGGCCTGTCCAGGGATGAAGAGGAGGAGGTTCCTGGGCTGGGATTGCAGAGGAGGTGAGGCCTGTGCAGGGGGTGCAGAGGAGGTGCGGCCTGCCCCATGGTGCAGAGGAGTTGAGGCCCGTCTTTACGGGTGCAGAGGAAGCAAGGCCTGTCCTGGGGTGCAGAGGAGGTCAGGTGTGCACAGGGGTTGCAGAGGAAGTGGTGCCTGTCCTGGGCTGGGGGTGCAGAGGAGCTGAGGCTGATCCGGGAGGGGTGCAGAGGAGGTGAAGCCAATCCAGGGGGATGCAGAGTGGTTGAGGGCTATCCAGGGAGATACAGAGAAGTGGAGACCTGTCCCCTGCTGGGATGAAACCTGCTCGGTAGGGATAGGAGTTGAGGCCTATCGTGTCCTCTGTGTATGAGGAGTGTGGACCGCCTCAGCCGCTTCTCTCACCGCCCAGTGATGCTCCTTTCCAGGCAATGTATTTTATTGTAAGAGCTTGTAATCCAAGTTTTCGAAAAGTATCCGGAGTTACCATTGAGCCCCAGATGGCTCATGACAAAGGCATGTTAAATCAATGAGAACTAGTCTGTCAAGACGTGATATGAGACTCAAAACTGTATGTTGTTAGGGATAAAAAGAAAAGGGTTCTTTCTTTTTATGAAGCCCCCATCCATCAACCTAGTTGGTGGCATGCTTCATCATCGGGCCCACCTGGTGACACCAAGTGTGTCCCTGCTGTGCTACAAGGCCTGTATTACAGCAGAGCAGATATCTTTACTGAGTGTGCAGTGATAGTGATGTGAAAGTGAAGTTTAAAAACTGTCCAGTGTTCCCATTATCCAAAGGGATTATCTTTAATGTTTGGGCCTCTGGCAGTAGTAAAAGCAAGTGAGATAAAACAACCTAGGCACTATGGTATTATGAATTGACAAACTTTTAGAACGTAATAAAGGTTCAGTATCTAACATTTAATAATATTCATATTAAAAACAAACAAAGCTTTCAGCAGATGGATCTGGGTTAAAAATTCAAACAAATACATGATAATACATAAAAATGAATCAATTACCAATACATAATAATTTCAATTATACAAAATTCACAATTATCAAAAAAATATAACAGTTATTATTATCACAGAATTCACAAATAAAAACAAGTGGCAAAGTTAATGCTTTTCTCGACGCGCTGCGACCAGCGTCTTCTTCTGGAGGAGCCACAATATATTCTACAAATAAAGAAAATGAATTTATTATCTAAACATAATAGAAAAAAAGGGGAGAATACAATTGTTACGACATATAAAAATAACCTGAACCTATAACATCCTAATAACCTCTTATGTTTAGCAAATATACATCAATAATATAAACCCGATTACGGGTTTTCCATTTCCTTGTTCATTTTTACACTGGGGAGAAAACCCAGTTCTGGGGGAGGCTGCGTGGAGAAACAAAGAAATAATTGGACAAGGGACCCTTAGAGACATAGGTAGTATTAAAAAGGATACAGATGGGACAGGGTGTCTTAAAAATCATTATGATTAGAAGGGCAATTTTAAGGCCAATACTCAATTTTTGGAACATAATAATAATTTTGATTATATTATGTCAATGTGCGTTAATCACTTGCTAAGCAATCGCTTGGATCAATGCCTTCAATTGATTGCACACGGAAAGGCTTTAGTACGGTACATTCTGAATAAAATATAGTAGATATGTATACATAGTCAATTTATAGGATTGGTGATACGTTTGTATGTCACGATACCATCTTCGACAACCAGGGTATATGACCCTTTAATTTCGTAATTATACTCACCTATTCTAAAAATAGTGTAGAACTAGTGAAAGTACTGATGATTCCGTTTAAAAAACGTAGGCCTCAGGCTCTTAGATAAAATAAATCAGAGGTAAACACTATAATTAGATATGAAAAATCAGTGTTGCCAATAAATTCATATACAGAATAGATAACATGGAGGTGCATCCCAAAATGGGAATAATTGCCGTTTTCGATGCACTGATACATTTTTACCATCGATTACATATATATCGATAACATTCAAGATATAGTATCCATGACTAATTTTTTAATAATTACCTTTATGCCGAAAGTATCTCAATTACGGCAGTGGTAACAGGGATATTTCATAAATATGTTATGTAGATGAATTTCTATAAAGAAAAAACGTGAGTGTTAGAGAACTTCCTTCTCTACGGCCTCTAAAGGCTTGCCTGTTTAAACTCAAATATCAAGTACCTGATTGGCTGTGAAAAGTAGTAAAAGCAAGTCAATGGATGTAGGTGGAGTAGTAAGCGAACCCAGCCGGGGGAAAGGGGCATGGGACAGAGAAGAGACTATCTGACCTTCTGGCCCTTCCACTCTACTTCTTCTTTTCTGCCGTACTCCGTTTTATGCCTTTCTTATTCCCTCTCTATCTTTAAGCATGAGTGGAAATCGCTGTAACAGAAAAGCACACCATTACTAATTTCCTTCTCCACTTTCTTACTCTCTCTCTATTTCCTTACCCAAAGTGCCTATGGCTTTGGCTCCTCTTCTATTCTGCAATATAAGTATTCTATTCTTTGGTAAACTGCATTATAAACAACTTTTTAGCACCCTTTAACTCGTGTGAGTTCATTTATTCTTTTTCACTCATTTGTTCGTTCACTCTCTGCCTTACTTTCTTATCTTCTGAATTCTTCTTACTTCTCCCTTAGGAACCTTCAGGAGCCTCCACCATCAACCAAGCGACGAAGAAATCAGGAACTGAAGTATTCAATGAGTAAGTATTAATTCTTCTCTTTATATATTTTTTTCCTGTTTACTTTAAATTGGTATTTCTAACTAGACTACAGAAAGAACGTGACTAATCTCTGAAAATCCGTTGGTGAAGTGCGTGGTTCTAAAAATCAACCGGCGCTCTTCACAGCTTGTCTAGACCTCGCACCCGTGTCCAGGAGCGCAGGACTAGACCGACAACTTCTACCGCGGTCCTCCCTGTTGGTAGTACAGGGGAGAATACCCAGTTCCACTGTATAATCACTCGCGACCATTTGCGAGCGTGTAATCTTTGCAATGCCTATTTAATGGCAGATACTGCGGGACAAAGAAGAGCTTTGATTTCTTTTTCCTGCACCTTGACAGTACCCCTTTGCAAGGTTAAGCCTCCGGGCTGAGGTTTGTGAGGATTTTGCAAGTGAAAAATGTTGGTTAATCGGGGAGCATGAACATCTGATTGTTCCACCCACGACCTATCCTCTGGGCCAAAACCCTTCCAGTCTACAAGATAGAAGATTTTCCCTCGAATGGACTTTGAAACTAAGATTCTTTTAAAGTAAAATTCTTCTCGTCCTTTCACTAAAATAGGTTCTCTGTTCCTCAATTCTTTCAAATGGGGTGAAACCTTTTTAAGAAGAGAAACATGAAACACTGGGTGTATTTTTAGCTGTGTTGGTAGTTTTAGTTTGAAAGTCACTGGATTCACTACTTGCTCCACAGGAAATGGACCTATAAATCGGGGTTGAAACTTTCTATTTCCTTTAAGCTTTAGGTTTCTTGTGCTTAACCATACCCTGTCCTCTGTACTCAAATCTGGTTCAGGTTTTCTTTTTCATCTGCACTTTGCTTGTAGCGTTCCTTAGCTTTCATTAAGTTCTTGGTGGCAGACTCGTGTACCTTGCTAAGATGCTGTACAAAGTTTTGTGCTGCAGGCACCAACACTTCTTGAGAGGAAACCTCAGAATTCGGATGCCTTCCATAATTCAAGTAGAAAGGGGGAAAACCAGTAGAGGCATTCTTAGCATTATTATGTGCAAACTCTGCAGTCCAAAGAAGATCAAGCCACTCTCCCTCTTGATCCAAAGGAAACAGTCTGAGATACTTTTCTAACTCTTGATTGGCCCTTTCAGTTTGACCATCTGTTTGTGGATGAAAACTCGTTGGGTAACGTGTCTCAATTCCCAAACCCCTTGTACAAACCTTCCAACAATGGGATAGAAATTGAGATCCACGATCTGTGATCAAAACCTTTGGAATACCATGTATCTTACAACACGTTAATTGAATTGTGTGGCTATTTGTTTTGCAGATGACTTCCCTTTCAGGGCAACAAAATGCGCCATTTTTGAGAACGCGTCTTCCATGAGTAATACTGAACTGAATCCCTGACTAGAAGGCAATTTAACAATCAAATCCATAGTCACAGTGTGCCAGGAAAATGGAGGGGTAGGCAAAGGTCTCAATAGACCCCGAGAAGCCAGCTTATTTGTCTTTCCCATTGGACAAATCTCACAGCCTTCCACATAAGCTCGAACATCTTTGGACAACCCTGGCCACCAAAACTGTCTCCTTAACAACTCCTCCGTTCAATGGATTCCAGGGTGACCAGCCAATGGACTGTCATGACAGTCGATCAACGCTTGTTGTTGAAGTTCTTTGATTGGTAAGTACAAGGCCTTGGAATGAAACGGTAATCCATCGACAATTTCTTTAGTTGACTCCTTCTCTGCCCAGCTGCGTATTCCTTCAGAAGGTAAGGCTTCTTTGACCTTGTCTACAAGAGTTTTCTCACTAGTGGCTCCAACGATCTTAGTTTCAGGAATTATCTTTTGATCACTAATGGGACTCTTTCTTCCATCCGTGTCAATGCGAGACTTGGCATCTACCTTTCCATTATTTCTTCCTGGCCGATAAGTTATTACAAAGTCATAATTGGCGAAATATAGGGACCACCTAAGTTGGCATGGTGTGAGCGTTCTGGCAGACTTCAGAAACTGAAGATTCCGGTGATCGGTGAATACCGTCACCACATGTTTTGCTCTGACATGGTAATGTCGCCATTCTTGGAACGCATCTTTGATAGCGAGGAGTTCTTTATCTGAAATAGTATACGTTATTTCCACTGGTTGCAATTTTCTAGAGTAATATGCCACCGGATGCAACTGTTCGGTCTCTTTGTGTCTCTGTGAAAGTACTCCTCCGATGGCCTGTTTAGAAGCATCAGTCTCCAGGTAAAACGGTTGAATAGGATGCGCATGCAGCAGAATTGGTGCAGTGGTAAAACTCTTCTTCAAGAATTGGAAAGCATCTTCTGCCTCAGCAGACGATTAAAAAGGTACTCCTTTCCGTAGCAATTTAGTAATTGGTGGTACCTTCAGGGAAAAATCTTGAATGAATCTCCGATAGAAATTTGCAAACCCGATGTCTGTCTCCCTCCGTCTGTCTGTCTGTGTCTGTCTCCCTCTGTCTGTCTCCCTCTCTCCCTCTGTCTCCCTCCCTCTGTCTGTCTCTCTGTCTGTCTCCATCCCTTCCTATGTCTGTCTCCCTCTCTCCCTCTGTCTCTCTGTCTCTTTCGCTGTCGGTCTCTATCGCTGTCTGTCTCTATCGCTGTCTGTTTCTATCGCTGTCTGTCTCTACCTCTATCTGTCTCTGCCTCTATCTGTCTCTGTCTGTCCCTGTCTCTGACCCTATCTAGTTCCGTCTGTCCCAGTCTCTATCTGTCTCTGCCTCTATCTGTCTCTATATGTCTTTATCTGTCTCTATCTCTATCTGTCTCACCTCACCCGGCTCTCACTCCCTGCTGCCCTCTGTCACCGCACCCGGCTCTCACTCCCTGCTCTGCCCTCCACCTCCCTCACCCGGGCTCTCACTCCCTGCTCTGCCCTCCACCTCCCTCACCCGGGCTCTCACTCCCTGCTCTGCCCTCCACCTCCCTCACCCGGGCTCTCACTCCCTGCTGCCCTCCACCTCCCTCACTCGGGCTCTCACTCCCTGCTCTGCCCTCCCACCTCTCAGTTCCTGCTGTCCTCCCCCCTCCCACCCCCTCTCCCCTGTGTGTCAGCCTGGCTGACACAGCCTCCCGGGCACCCCAGTGCTTCACAGGTCTTTAAACGACCATTTGTTTGTTAGTGAGGCTTTGTTCACCTCTTAGTGCCCCTGCAGCTCCACTCTTGACTGTGGCTGGAATCGCCCGAGGCCCCCACGGAGCAGGCTCTTTGATTACGCACTGCTGTTCCCCGAGGTGTTTGCTGAAGTTAAAAAAAAAAAACACACAGGTGCGATGTGTCTCAAGCTCCGCGGGCCGCCACTGAAGGCTTGCCGGGCTGTACTTTGAGTACCCCTGATCTAGAAGAACTGAAATCAGGGGAAGAGGCTAACGATTCTTTATTGTAATCTTGTTCAAGGCACGATAATCAATACACATTTTCAGATCTCCGTCACATTTTGAAATGAAAAATAACAGTGAAGAAACGGGGGACTGTGAAGGTCGTATGAACCCGTTTTCTAAGTATTTCTTAGGATGACGGTTTTCAGCTTCAGTAAGCGCATACATTCGGCTACAAGGAAGGTTAGATCCAGGTTCCAAATCAAATTTTGCAGTCATACCAGTGATGTGGGGGCAACTTCTTTGATTCCAAATCACTGAAAACTTCAGCAAACTATTGCTATTCTACCGGAAGACTCAGTTTGCACCACAAACACCATCATCTTTTGCTTGCATAATAAAGCTGCTAGATTTCCATCTTGCTCGTTCTGCTTTTCTCCGAAGCAATTCTCCAACCAATAACTTGGTTGTGTTCAGTTAACCAAGGCAAACCCAGGATGATTCCAAACTGCGGAGCATCGATCAAGTTAAATTGAATCTCTCCCTTCTGACCTTCAACAGAGACAAGTTCCACAACTTCTGTGTGACTGGTTATTGGGCCGGAAGATACATTTGTACCCTCAACAGCCCTAACTGCCTCACTTCTCTCTTTAGGTAATGCCTCAGACCAATTTTCGAGGCATATTTGAGGTCACAAAAGTTCCCCGTAGCACCGGAGTCCAGCATCACGGCCACTCCTGAAAGAACTCGGTCTTGAAATCTTAGGGTCCTCGTCAGAATAAGGTGTGGAGCGGAAGATTGTAGAATATTGGCCACCTGATGAGAAATTGGAGTTGTATCCTTGTTAGCAACCACCAGCCCAACTCCTTCTACTAGTGGTGCAGAGAGTTTTCCTTCTTGAAGGTTTTTGGCTTCTTGGGACATTTCTTTACAAAATGTTCACTGATACTACAATAAAGCCATAGATTATTCTGTCAACGCCTTGCTTTCTCTTCTTTGGAAAGGGGGCCTCTAATAGTTCCAATTTGCATAGGTTCGACTGAATGTTCTTTATCACCAGATTTAACAACCTCTGTGCTGACCCGGTCAAAGCGTGGTACACTGGGCCGAAATTTGCATTGTCTTTCACCCCTTCTTTCCGTTTGTCGATAGTCTATCTCAAAAACGAAATCAATCAAAGCTGAAACTTCTGTAGGGCGATTTGGGATCTGTGACACCGCATCCTTTAAGTCATCTTTCAAACCCCAATAGAACATGGCTGCCCTTTTGGCCTCCGGCCATTCAGTTTCTACAACAAGTTTGTTAAATTGGGCCAGGTAAGTGACACGCTCTCGATTCCCTTGCCTCAACTCCAGTAATTCATTATCCGACTATCAAAAATTCACAAAAACACTTTCTTGAATTCCTCAAAGTTCTATAAAATTGGGGAGTCTTGGGTGACCAGGGGCATTGACCATGAAGCTGCGTCTCCATTGAGATACGACAAGATGGAAGCTCTACAAGATTGTGCATCTGGGAAGACAGTGGGTCGACACATGAAGTACAATGAGCAATGAGTTAAAAAATGTGGGCCTTCATTTAAAATTTGATTACCTTATTTTTTTCCCTGACTCCTATCAGCTGTTGTTGAATCTCCTTAAGAATATTTCCTAATTTTTTTTAATTGAACCCTTTAGCCATTCTGCTCAGGTGAGTATTGACGTGGGCACTTCACTCTGTTAAGGGTCGTGGTTACTCACAGTGCCAACACTCCCAGGAGCAGAACTATGAGATTTTCCAAATTCGGAGCAGAACTATGAGATTTTCCAATTTCCACCACTGGTTTTCCCACAGCCACCAACTGAAGAGTTTACTAGTGGCCGTGTGAAACCAGCCGGGGAAAAGGGGAATGGAACAGAGAAGAGACTGCCTGACCATCTGGCTCTTCCACTCTACTTCTTCCTTTCCGCCGTACTCCTTTTTTTGCCTTTCTTACTCCCTCTCTCTTCAAGCATCTCCCTCTCTCTTCAAGCATGAGTGGAAATCGATGTAACAGAAAAGCACACCATTACTAATTTCCTTCAATTCCTTCTCCACTTTCTTACTCTCTCTCTCTCTCTCTCTCTCTCTCTCTCTCTCTCTCCCTCTATATATATATATATATATATATATATATATATATATATATATATATATATATATATATATATATCTATTTCCTTACCCAGAGAGCCTATGGCTTTTGCTCCTAATCTATTCTTCAATATAAGTATTTTATTCTTTGGTAACCTGCATTATAAACAACATTTTCGCACCCTTTAACTCTGTGAGTTCATTTATTCTTTTCACTCATTCGTTCATTCACTCACTGCCTTACTTTCTTATCTTCTGAATTCTTCTTACTTCTCCCTTAGAAACCTTCTGGAGCCTCCGTCATCAACCAAGCAACGAAGAAATCAGGAACTGAAGTATTCAATGGGTAAGTGTTAATTCTTCTCTTTATATTTCTTTTTTCCTATTTACTTAAAATTGGTATTTCTCTCTAGTTCTAAATTACCGAACTAACTAACCGACGCACCGAAGCGCTCAAACATGCGCCTAAGCCTGGCACAAAATTGCGTTATTTCTATTTAACTAGACTACAGAAAGAACATGACTAATCTCGCAATGGTATGAAGATAAGATGTTTTTATGGGGTTCTACATTTTTGAAATAGCACCGTGTTAAACTATGCATTGTTAAAATTGGTTTACATAAAATGTGTTGATAAAAAACTTTTTTTTACAAATAATTGAATATGAACTTTATATAAGAAGAAGAGAATAAATGAAAAAACAACAAAAAATAAAAAGAATATGTTCCAATGAAATGAACGTTTTGTTCTTTCACATTTAATGCATCCATGGTGAAATACGTAGTGATATAATTAGTGTATAAAATTATATAGGTCAGACTAGAGGTACTTTACTGTTTCTGTTGTTCATTCTCCCTCCTCTGATTCGATTCGATTCAAAATCTTTATTCGGATTACAAAAAATCCATAAAAGCACAGTTTAAAATACAATTCAACATATTTAAAATTACAATTACACTAGATGCAATAGATATTTATAAAGTGCATATTAGTACAATAACAAAGTCACATATTTCCATTATCTAGTGTGCAAAGGAGGTCAATAATTATAAGGAGTACAAATAGATCAAGGGCATTCCATACTTCTACGAACATTAAAAATAACTTTTAAGAAAGTGCTTGTGCGGAATATAAGTTCGTCGTCCTCTAATTTTAGAGCATAAAATAGGACTGGTTCAAAGAGAGAGGTCTGTATTTTTTAAAATATGGGGCTAGAAACCATTTAATATATTTCATATAAAACTTACACATAAAAAAGAAATGTAAATCACTTTGTTTACTGATTCCGTCACAAGGGCACGGAATATTTCCATCTGGGCTATGTCCCAAAGGAAAACAAAGTGAAAACTTTATCGTTCCTGCTCTCATTCTGAAGAGTAGCGATCTTTCCCAATTACACATTGGTAGTATCAAATACAATGGTAGTTGTTGAATTGGTAAGTCAGTATTAATATAGGACACAACAGTTTGTTTTCGCATTTCTTCTGACAGTCTATTTCTATTATAGGTGGCATATAGTTCAGATTGGACTTCCTTTTTATCGGTCCTCTTAATGTGAGATGGATTATCAAAGAGGTCTCCTCTATCTATGCTAGACAAACTTTCTTGTATGCCTCGGAGCCATGGGATCTTATTCCATTTATCACAGGCTAAGCCTTCCCTTAGGATGTCCTGTGTTAGGCTAGCATAGTCATTTGCCCAAATGGCCAGCCAAAATAGTACGGGCCTGGCAGCAATAAAATCACTAATATAAGGTATATTCAGCTCTGAATGGCAAATGTACCCTGATGATGAAATGGGAACCCCCGGTAGTTTCCTACAGAGCCGATTCTCTTCTCTTTTTAGTGTGGGGGTTTTTACTGAACCCCAAATTTCGGCGCCGTAGGTTGCCACTGGTGTACATTGAAGACTATATATCTTTGAGATGGCTTTAGTTGCTCCGATTTTCCTCGGTCTGGGAAGGGATAAAATTGAGTTTATAGCCTTTGAGAACTTGCCTGTGGCGTGGGCAATATGCCCACTCCACAGGCCGTTCGCAGCAAAGACTATAACTAAATAAGGGAAAATTTTGGTTGAGAGCAACTTATCAGCTCCTATCGTAATAGAGTTTAATTGCCTAGCACCCGGCCCACAAGACATAATGAATGATTTTTTTAAATTTACTTTAAGATCCAAATTCCCCATATAAAGTGAAAAATCCCTGACTAGTACACGTAGGGCATTAGGTGTTAATCCCATGAGTACGGCGTCATCCGCATACAAAAGACAAGGTAATGGGCCTCCTTTAATTTTGGGAACATCTGAGGTAGCCTTCTTGAGAGAGTTGCTCAGGCCATTTATATAGATGATGAATAACAGGGGTGCTAAAACGCACCCCTGTCTCACACCTCTTTCTACACTAATTGGCCCAGAAACTGTACCCTCCATGTCGATCCGTACTTGCGCCTCTGTATCTTTGTACAGGTAGGCGAGGAAATGTACCAGGGGGGGATCCAGGCCGTACGACAAAAGAATCAACCACAATTTTGACCTATTTACTAGGTCGAATGCGGACGATAAATCCATAAATGCAAGATAAATGGGTGATGCCTTAGCTATATTATATTTACTGATTAAAAGGTTTAGATTTAGGCATTGTTCAATGGTCCCAACCTTGCATCTAAAACCCATTTGACAACGGTCTAGTACCCCCATTTCCTCAGCCCAATCATTGACTCTGTTGTACAGTACTCTGCCCAAGATCTTCAATGTATTGTCCAGGAGCGAAATAGGCCTGTAATTTACAGGATCAGATCTTTCGCCCTTTTTGTAAATGGGCACTATTATGCTCGTGGACCAGGATGCGGGTATTGGGACAAATGGTAGACTATTAAAAAGGTTTACAAAAAATGTTCCCCCAGAGTTCCGGCTTATACTTGATTATGTCTCTTGGGAAGCCATCGGGCCCAGGTGCCTTATTACCAAGGCTCTGATTAATGGCCACGGTGACTTCCCCCACGGTGATTTCTAAGGGTTACAGTATTCCTTGGGCATAGTCTTCTATAACAGCTCCAGGGCTAGCATATATTTTG
This sequence comes from Lissotriton helveticus, assembly GCF_964261635.1. Classification (NCBI taxonomy): domain Eukaryota; kingdom Metazoa; phylum Chordata; class Amphibia; order Caudata; family Salamandridae; genus Lissotriton; species Lissotriton helveticus. Next base: position 408,148,057 of record NC_136058.1, on the reverse strand, counting down.
GAAAAGTGCAATTCCCATTGCTCACTTGCTATAGTACAGCTAGTTGGAGTTAGTTGCTTGCCCATATCCCGCATCTTTTTAACAGCAGGCCAGAAAGTCGTACTTCTCCCTAATGCAGCAGCAGTTGTTAGTGCCTCCCATTGCTCAGCTAGTAAACCAGCCTTCCTTAAGCCTATGGCTGTTTTATAATTTTGTCTGGCGGCCCTCACATCCCTTATACTTCTAGGTTTGCAGTTTAAAGCTCTACGGAGAGCTTTATTTGCTGCTGAGCAATGGCAATCAAACCACCTTGGCTCGGGTGTAGTCAATTTTATAGGGACACTTAGGAGGGATTTTATAGTATTACAGAATTTAGAGAAATCTTTTACTATTCTATGATGGTTCCCATCATCCAAGGAGCAGGATTCAATTAACGGACCATGGTTACTTATAATTGTGTTTGTTACTTGGCCACTATCTACCCCTCGCCATTTTAGTCTTAAATTATTAGTTGAGGCCACAATATCCCTAGCTCCCAGGAAGCGAACAAAGGCAGTAGGGGGACCTAAGCCAATGTTGACCTCCAGGGCATTGTGGTCCCCAAAGGCAGTTTCAAGGACACCAGCCTTCTTGACTCTATCTATTAGGTCAGAAGACATAAATATATAGTCCACTGTGCTAGAGAATTCTCGTCCTCTAAAGGTTGGGATGTGGGTGAGTGGCTCATTTTTATTAACATCCATTATGTCTGTTAAGATATATTCATTAAGGAAGCGTTCTAATTTTTCGCCCCGTTTATAATCCCTATCTATTTGTAGATTATCCGTTTTAGATGTTGTAAACTTTGCATTAAAATCTCCTGCTAAGATTGTCCTAGTGCTCACCTGATTATGGGATTTTTCCGCTATTTTAGATAATTCTCCGAAAAGGTCTATGTAATTCTTATTCGGAGTTGAACTAAAATCATTGTTATAAAAGTTAATTAAGTAGTATGGAAGCCTACGGGTATACTCAATTATCTGGATATTTGGATTTTTAGAGGGGATCAATTTTATGGACCCCCCTATATTTATCTTAAACCCTATTAATAAACCTCCCATCGGGCGGCCAAAAACAGGCTTTTCGGCCTTAATACAATAGCAATGGAAGCCCTCTATGTGTACAGCTGTTATCGCCCAGGTTTCCTGCAATAATATTATGTCCTTATCTGAAATAACCTTAAGCCATTCCAAATCGGAGACCCTTTGCTTGAGTCCTGCGACATTCCAGCTTATAATCTTAAGTTCCTTATTTTGCACCCTTAAGTATTCACTACCTCTATTTGACTTAGCGTCCCGAGTGCTAATGTAGCACCCCGGCTCTTGAATCCTCTGTTCCCCCAACTCATAGGGGGTGACATGTTCTTCCTTTTCTTGACTACAATCATTAAAGGGTAACTGAGGTTGGTCCCTGGGCGGACTTAATGAATCAATTTGGTCTATAGTACAGCCCCTCCTCGGGTGCCCATCGTGGGACTCTTTCATTTTGTATGTCACATTAAGTCATTCATTCTCATCCAATCGGGAGAAAGGATGGAATAAATTAGACAGAGGTATATGCCAAGTATCCTTTGGATCATAGATCTGGGAATGATCCCTCGGATAGTTGGCAAAGGAATTGTAATTATAAGCCTGTGGATGGTTTGGATATAACAATGGAGGGCAGAAGTCAGAATTCCTATTGTAAAGATCGTGGGCCACCGGGTTCTTAAAGAAATCTGACCTATATGGTACTTTGGGTCTATTGCTCTTAAGAGGGTAGGGAGTGGGCATGGGTTGGAGAAAGGGGGGATCATTTTCATTATGATACATTTGAGCTTGGTTCAAAGTTAGAGTAGATCTAAATGAACCTTCTGGTCTCCAGTTGTTTAAGGGGCTATGATTTCTATTCCTCCTTGATGGATTACGATTGGGTGGGGGCTTCATAAGAGCTTCCGGATAGAAATAGCTCAGGTTATGCGTAGCAATTCCCCCCTCCCCATCCCCAGGGTACCAGTCACTAATATATGTGACTAGTCTGTGATCTTTAAAATTGACAATAATGACGTCTCCTTCGATGTCCTTTGGTCTGGATCCCACCCACTTACATCGCCTGACCGACACTATGTCACCATTTAGGTGTGATGGTAATGGTCTATTTTTCCTAAGCCAGTAAATGACCTTATTTTTCAAACTTGAGTAGTGTTCATGACTATCATTTGACATAGGCGGAACTCCTGTAAGGACGATAACAAAATTTAGGGAATCCGGGGGCAAATCAGCTACATTTCTTGTTCTCATTGTGGTTGCAGGGGTCTGGCCATTTAAAGATTCTTTTATAATGTGACTTCTTTTTTGTGTCCCTGTATTTATCTTATCGGAGGCTGTGGAGAATTTATTAGATGGTTTAATACCTACCATTGAATTAGATCTCCCCGCAGCAGGTATATTAATTACTGTAGGAGGACCAGTTTGTTGCTTAACTAATTCAGTGGTAGGTAGTTTAGCTGTTTGGTTCCTATTTTTTTTTTGTTCATCAGAATTACAATAAGGAGCTACCTTTTGCCCATCAAGAATCTGACCCATTTTTTCCACTAGTGTTTTAACCCTTTCGGTGAGTAGAAGTATCGGAGCCTTGATAAGGCTATCAATATCATTAAGTAGGCCTTCATAGCTTGGAACAGGTATCGATTTGATAGACGCGTTCCCTCCTAAGTCCATTTTTTCCACCTCTTTCGGCATCGTGTGCAGGGGGGACATGAAGGGGCTATTTCCCTTTTTAAGTGCACCCTTCCTTCTTCTCTTTCTCGGGGGTGAGCCAGAGATCCTATTGAAACCCTTATTACTTTTCTTGGTAGGAGATTTCTTTGGTTTTTCAAGATTACTGGGTGTATGGTGAAGCTCGTCTGGTCCCAAGGGTGTAAATACAGGGGAAGGTACATTTATATCATGGAGAGGAGCTAGACCATTAGATAGGGGTGTGCTTAGGTCAATTATCTGGTTGTCGATAGACTCTAAAATAGTAGGATCAGGAATGACTGTAATGTCATTTTGGACAGGGTGATTGGTCTGAAATATAAGTGGAATACCCTCTATACTAAGAGACTCACTGTCAGAGTCATTACATTTGGTGAAATCTGTAGGGCTAGCTGAATAGACATTCTCAGCAAGGAGTGGTCTTAATTTTAACAACTCAATAGATAAACGTCGCCCCGCTTGTTTTTCAGCGAGCGTGAGCTCCCTGTCGGTATCGCTCTTTATTTTGGCGAAGAATTTATCTAATGGGCCCAAGATGAGAGATCCAGCCGAACCCGACCGTGGGATCACTTCAAGTAAAGACATTTTAAACTTGCATCAAAATCTAAATAACAATGTAAACGGAGCCTAAAGACAATAAAAACAGCAAGCTCTACACAGGCACCAAAATATATATGGCAGTAAACATAGAAGTCTATAATCGAAATCAATAGTCACCAGAGAATGTCAATACCATAAGACTGCTTTCACAGTGTAAGGGGGGTGGCCCAGCCCGGCCTCCAGCGGCCCCGGACGGCCACAGACGGTCCCGCCCTTGTCCCGGGCTTCTCCCGGGACGCTCCCGCGCCGCGGGTGGAGACCTTCTCTTAAATAGGTGGACCTATGGGTTACAGGCGGGGCGTGGTGGACAGGGAGAGCGGCCAGGTGGCGTGAGGCGCGGGTTGCCGAGGCTTCTGGGCCTTGAAGTCCGGCCCCGCTCGCTCGCAGCCCTGGTCCAACACACGCTTTCCAGAGGTACAATGTCCAGCCTTCCTAGGCGGTGAAAATGCGCAGCGGGACCCGCGAAGCGGGTACCGCAAGCTGTGAAGTGGAGAAAGGGTCTGTCAGCGCCCTCAGCAACAGCAGATCAGTTCGGTAAAGTATCCCACGACGTTTTCTCCTCCCCAGCCTTTTCAGGTGTGCAGGCGGGGCGTGGTGGACAGGGAGAGCGGCCAGGTGGCGTGAGGCGCGGGTTGCAGAGGCTTCTGGGCCTTGAAGTCCGGCCCCGCTCGCTCGCAGCCCTGGTCCAACACACGCTTTCCGTGGGTACAATGTCCAGCCTTCCTAGGCGGTGAAAATGCGCAGCGGGACCCGCGAAGCGGGTACCGCAAGCTGTGAAGTGGAGAAAGGGTCTGTCAGCGCCCTCAACAACAGCAGATCAGTTCGGTAAAGTATCCCACGACGTTTTCTCCTCCCCAGCCTTTTCAGGTGTGCAGGCGGGGCGTGGTGGACAGGGAGAGCGGCCAGGTGGCCGGAGGCGCGGGTTGCCGAGGCTTCTGGGCCTTGAAGTCCGGCCCGCTCGCTCGCAGCCCTGGTCCAACACACGCTTTCCAGAGGTACAATGTCCAGCCTTCCTAGGCGGTGAAAATGCGCAGCGGGACCCGCGAAGCGGGTCCCGCAAGCTGTGAAGTGGAGAAAGGGTCTGTCAGCGCCCTCAACAACAGCAGATCAGTTCGGTAAAGTATCCCACGACGTTTTCTCCTCCCCAGCCTTTTCAGGTGTGCAGGCGGGGCGTGGTGGACAGGGAGAGCGGCCAGGTGGCGTGAGGCGCGGGTTGCCGAGGCTTCTGGGCCTTGAAGTCTGGCCCCGCTCGCTCGCAGCCCTGGTCCAACACACGCTTTCCAGAGGTACAATGTCCAGCCTTCCTAGGCGGTGAAAATGCGCAGCGGGACCCGCGAAGCGGGTACCGCAAGCTGTGAAGTGGAGAAAGGGTCTGTCAGCGCCCTCAAAACAGCAGATCAGTTCGGTAAAGTATCCCACGACGTTTTCTCCTCCCCAGCCTTTTCAGGTGTGCAGGCGGGGCGTGGTGGACAGGGAGAGCGGCGAGGTGGCGTGAGGCGCGGGTTGCCGAGGCTTCTGGGCCTTGAAGTCCGGCCCCGCTCGCTCGCAGCCCTGGTCCAACACACGCTTTCCAGAGGTACAATGTCCAGCCTTCCTAGGCGGTGAAAATGCGCAGCGGGACCCGCGAAGCGGGTACCGCAAGCTGTGAAGTGGAGAAAGGGTCTGTCGGCGCCCTCAACAACAGCAGATCAGTTCGGTAAAGTATCCCTCCTCTGGACCTCAAACTGTACTTGGGAGAACTCTTTATTAGCTTAACCGAAGATATATGGCGTTGGGCGAGATCTGGATTTACCATTCGTATCCCACATGATGATATTCTGCCATGGTGGGCTGATGGGAATTTTTCAACCCAGTGTCATTTCTTAATCTGTTTCACAACTGTATCAATGCCAAACAATCTGGCTTTGGTCCAATCTCCATCATGGTGTTCCCTGAAGTGTTGTGCTGTAGCTCATGTCTGCATTTGTGATGGCATGCCAATGTTCGAGTAGATGTTTTTGTATGGGAAAGGTAGTCGACACTGTATACCATCTGTCACATGGGAAGATGATTACATATAGTACATAGTTTGTTTCGCTTGTGATTGGTTTAGTGATACAGTGTTTCTTCCTAATCCTGTCTAGGGTAATTTAGATTTTTCACAGCCTGGTGGGCAGAAAATCTGGATTTTATTAAGGACACGGTGGCTAATATTATGCAAATCTCCTTTATTACTACAGCCCAGTAGCAACAATGAGAATGAGAACATAGAACACTCATGAACATTCTAGAGAATTACAAAGTCCCATCACGACCAGCCATCTTCCTTCTTTGTTATAAACTGCGAGGAAAGATCAAACTTCATGAAGAAAACAGGAATATATTTGAAGACAGCTTTCCAAAGGTCGTCCAAAGGGAAATAAAGTAATTTTCATTCTGAAAGAAAAAGATAACATATCAAGTATCTTATCCACAATGGGAGGGATAATAAGAGGAGGGATAATATTAGCCTCCGTGTCCTTAATAAAATCCAGATTTTCTGCCCACCAGGCTGTGAAAAATCTAAATTTTATGGCACGACACGGAGGCCATATTATGCAAGTTTAAAGTGCATTAATAACATTATCAATTGGATTTGAAATTGGCCTAAAATAACAAGTCCTAAACATGCTATCATTCGACCAGTCAGCTGCCCTAAGGATATCTTGTAGGCTTCCTCCCATAAAAAAGCCTTAGAAGCCGAAGCACCTCTAAGAGAGTGAGCTCCAAAGACAGAGGTATTTACACCACTTTCATGCATGACTTCTTTAACCCATCTTGCCAAGGTTTGGGAAGAAACACCTTTGTGAGGCGATCTATGTGAAATCAAAAGTTGATGTTCATTCATTCTTAAGTTTTTTGTTTTTCTTTCATATTCTTTCAGACATTTAACTACACATAGTCTTTCATTCTGGGGAAAGAAAGGGTAAAAAATAGAAGAAAACATTGTTTTAGTTCTTTTCTTGAGGTAGAAGCAAACACCCTCGGGTTGGAAGGCTCTACTAGAGATATCCAAAGCTTTAACATCAGAAGTTCTTCTAAAAGACACCAAACATAACAAGACAGTAAGTTTGTACGAGATGCGTTTAAGTGAAAGAGAGAGATAATCACCCCAAGAAGAGAGAGTTCTAAGCACAAGGGTAACCTCCCATAAGGCAGAGTATTTGGCAGAAGGAGGATTGATGACTCTCATGCTTCTCATAATCTTTTTAGTTAGTAAGGATTGACCAACAGAGATTCCGTTAATAAGGGAGTGTCCAGCAGAAATTGCGGATCTATAAACGTTAACTGTTCTATAAGATAGACCGGATGTGAACAGATCAGATAGGTAATTAACTACGTGAACTAAATCAGTTGAAACGGGATCATAGTGTAGTTGAAGGCACCAGCGAACCCATTTGCTCCATGCCAATCGATAAGCTTTCCTTGTACCGGAAGCCCATGATTCTGAAATGAGAGTGAGAGCATTTGACGAAAGTCCTGGGATTCGCCATTGTCTCCTGAAATCTTCCATGCCGTCAGAATCAGAAGACCTTGTTCTACCAGGGGATGGATCTCTCCTAAAGGACCCCGCAGTATCTCCCTGAAGGGGGGGGATCAGGATGGGAAAATCTACAGACATTTCGAGAATTATAGGAAACCAAGCTTGGGATCTGCAAAGGGGTGTTATGACGACCATGGTTTGTTTGTAGCGACGAGCATGAAGGAGTAGGCGTGGAATTAGTGCAAAAGGCGGGAAGGCATAAGGGGCTAGACCAGTCCAATCTTGGAGAAAGGCGTCCACTCTGAGAGCTTGAGGGTCTGGTCTCCAACTGAAAAATTTGGTCAGTTGAGTATTCAAACGATCTGCAAAGAGATCTCTCTGAAAGGGACCCCAATGAGACTGAAGGATTAAGAAAATTTGTCTGTCTAGTTTCCAATTGCTCGAGTCCTTGAAGTTCCTCGAGAACCAATCTGCTACGCCATTGTTCAGCCCAGGAATGTGTTCTGCCACAACAGAAATTCCTTTGTTCAAACAGAAATCCCAAAAACCTATTGCAAGGTCCGACAAACCCTTGGAATGTGGACCTCCTAGTTTGCTGACGTAACGTACTGCGGAGACATTGTCCATCCGAAGTGTCACAAAGCATTTGGCTGAATTCTGAGTGAAACAGCGTATTGCAAATGAGCCCGCTAATAACTCCAAACAATTGATGTGCAATCTCTTCTCTTGAGGAGTCCACTGGCCTCCTGCAGATAAGTTCCCACATCTTGCTCCCCATCCTTGTAAACTCGCGTCGGATTCTATTATTAGATCTGGTGTTTCCCCAAAAATGGCTCTGCCATTCCATGCCTCCACATTCTTCAACCACCACAGGAGTTCTGTCCTCGAGTCTAGATCTAGGGAGATCAGATGAGAGTAAGAGTAATTCATTCGTAGGGATCTGGCTTTTACTCTCTGAAGTGCTCGGTAATGTAAGGGTCCTGGAAATATTGCTTGAATTGTTGAAGAGAGTAGACCTAGGATTTTGGCCAGAAGCCTCAAAGGGAAGAGATGTAGATTGAGTAATTTTCGTATTTCCTTCCTGACTTTCCTGACTTTGTCTGATGGAAGTCTTAATTCTGTTTTTACGGTGTCTACCAGGAAGCCCAGAAATTGAGTCTGTTGACTCGGAATCACACAAGATTTCTTTGTGTTTATGACGAACCCTAGGTGTTCTAAGAGTTGAATTGTGAGGTCGGTATGAAGAGATACTGTAACCTTTGATTGGGCCATTATAAGGATGTCGTCGAGGTATATAATTAGCCTCACGCCCCTTTCTCTGAGCCAGGTGGTTATGGGTCGGAGTACTTTGGTGAAACACCAAGGGGATGACGACAGACCGAAGGGGAGGCTGCAGAACTGATAAAGAATTCCCTGCCAGGTAAACTGGAGGTATTTTTGGTGAGGTTCCCAAATTGGAATTGTTAGGTAGGCATCTTTTAGGTCTAACCTGGTTAGCCAATCCCCTTTTCTTAAATGTCTCTCAGAAGGTGAATCCCTTCCATTTTGAAGTGTTGGTATACAACCCATTGATTTAGACCTTTTAGGTTTATTACTGGTCTTTGCTCCTTGTTTTTCTTTTCTACTAAGAAAATATTGCTGAGGTAACCCAAGTAGTGAGCTTTGATGATGGCACCTTTCTTTAATAGGTCCTGAACCTCTTGGGAGACTAGGGTTTTGTCTTTTTCTGAAAAGGAAATTTCTCGAGGAACTCTTTTTTGGGATGGTAAACATATGAAATCTATTCTGTAGCCTCTCACTGTTTGTAGGATCCAAGGGTCTTTGGTTACTAAATCCCAATTCTGTGCGAATAAATGTAATATCCCTCCCACCTTTGGAGGGGTAACAGAAGGGTCTTTCGAGGTTCCTACCTGAAGAGAAGGATCGTTGTCTTCTTTCGCCTCTGAATGTGCCGCGAGCACGGGATCTTTGTCGTTGGGGGTAGAATTGGTGAGATCCGAAGTTGCTGTTAAATCTTCCGCCACGTGCAATGAAGGGTCTTGATGAGGAGTTTCCTCGGCCGGGGAAACGACCCCGCATTCTCCCGGCCCTGGTGAAAACACGATCCTGGAACACTTTTTTAATGTCCTTTTGAGATTTTTGGATCGAATTAAATGCACCAACGTATTTGGCCACGTCTTTGATAAATTCTTCCCCAAAGAGAAGGCCATTTGACTCTGGTCCCCTATCGTTTTTAGCAAGTTCAATAAGTTTTGGGTCTATCTTAAAGAGTACCCCTTTCCTTCTCTCAGTAGAGAGAGCGGTATTGGCGTTAACGACCAGGCATATGGCCCTTTGGATCCAGTCTCTTAACTCTTTAGGGTCTACGAGAGAGTCATCCAAGTATGCCGACTCTGCCAACTCAAAGATTTTGGTAAGGGTGCCAATGACGTCAAGGAGACGGTCTTGGCATGACTTAAGGCCTTTATCTATGCCTTTTCTGGGGTCTCTTGAGGACTTAGTTATAAATGCCACAACTTTAGGATCCAGTTCAGGTGTCACCGTTATTTTATTGGGGAGGTTAGGTCTGGGGCATTCTGAGCGTAGCCTTGCTCGAACCTCTGGGATATCCTTCCTTAGCCAATAGGTTACGTAGTTGGCTACGTGTTGTGAAGGAGCCCATTCGGGGGATAAAGGGTGTTTAATTAGTAGTGGATCGAACATTAGATCCCCAAAAGGGTCCAAAAGTCCCATATTTGATTGTGAGGTCCTTGAAGCCTCTTCTGAGCTTCCAGTCCCCTTAGGTGCCTCTTCCACATCTGTGTTGAAGCCTGAAGAACATGACAATTCGATCCCTAGTTCTGAATTGTCGTCACTGTCTTCGTCATTAATATTCATTGGAAGCTCTGGGCCTGAATCTTGCCCGTGTAGGGTGCCCGAGGCACCAGTTTGTTCACCGCTTGAAAAGCGTGATGGGGAGCTGATGTTTTGGCTTTTTTTGGAGCGGAGGACTTGACCTTGTTTGAGTCCTTTCTTTTACCTCCTAGCATCCCCTTTTTTGGAGCCTCAGCGGCTCCTTCTTTATGAGTACTGGTGGACGGGCGTGGGGATTTAAGAGAGAAGGCCTCTATTTTTTTATTGATAGTTTCATCAAGGGAGCCTAATGCCTTCTCAAGGGCTTTATTAATTAAATTTTCCAGTTTATCCTCAATATTGGTTTGAGGTTCTGACATTTTTTAAGTCTTAGTTATTTAATTATTATTGTTGGTAATTTAATTAATATTCTTAACTATTAGTTAATAATCGTGCAATTTAGTAAGTAAGAAGAGGGATTATCACCTGATTGTGAGAGAGATGTCGCTTGATCGCAAAACGGTCGTTTGTGAGTAGAAGATCGAGCAGTGTCAATAGTTTGTAATGTTCCCAAGGTATTAAAATGTCCGCTATTTGTGAATTGCTTTGACTTTCCCAATTCTATAAAATGGCCGCAACGCATGTAATAACGTGCATGGTGCCTGCCCATGTCTTTCCTCAAGCGCTGTTATTTCGCGTTACGTTTTTCGGTGCTTGAGAGGTCGGGGCGCTGCGTCAAGGGCGCAGCGCGAGAGTGAAATAAAACGGGAAGTCGCTGCAGAAGGGGTGCGCGTGGAGCGCGAGAGGTAAATGTTTACGTTTAAACAAACGTACCTGCTAGGGTGTATAACCTTGAGGCTCGAAAGTTATAAACTATTAGGGGAATAGTGTAAATATTACTGGCATCGTGAGTAAAATATAAGCGGTTAGAAATATATTGTAACGGTTGTGTTCGAGAGTTGAAAGATCGCGGGGGTGAGCGTGTTTAAGCGCGATGTACACACGTGTGTTCAAGGGACAACAAGCTTTGAAACCGGTCCGAAATAGAACCGGAGAGGGGCATTGTGAAGGATACAAGGAAAAACGATCATAAAAAGACAATCGTTATGAACTCACAGGCATACAATGTGGAATTGAAATTCGCTTAAACATAAGGCATAGTATATACATAAATATACAATAACCAATAAAATATGCAGTAAATGAATTCTGTGATCCTGAAGGGAAACGTTCCCAGTCTAGTAGCTTCTCTTATAAGGTAAATATACTATCAAATAAGAGGTAAATAGTAAAGTAAGTTAGAGGATAGGAAGAGTTACTTATCTTTCTGAGCAGCAGCAACAAAGAAGGAAGATGGCTGGTCGTGATGGGACTTTGTAATTCTCTAGAATGTTCATGAGTGTTCCATGTTCTCATTCTCATTGTTGCTACTGGGCTGTAGTAATAAAGGAGATTTGCATAATATGGCCTCCGTGTCGTGCCATAAAATCTCATAGACATTAGGGCTGAATTTGCATGCCTTGCAGTGACCGCATTTTCTGAAACCTCAACTCTGTTGCAACCAAGTTTATCTGTTACTTGTGAGATGGCTGTGTACTAACATGTCTTTTATGGAAAGATTTCTCTTAAAAGTGATGTTGGGTGTATTTGCCTATCTTCGTGCTCAAGGTGGTATCATGTGTTAGTATTGCCCATCTACTCTTTAAGATCTTGCATAAGTTGTTTGTCTGACTTGTAAACTTGGTGATAAATCGTATCGGTTCTTTGTCAGGTTCCCTTGATATGTCTGGTTTTCCATGTAAAAGTTCATCTCTCGATTTTCATCAGCCCTTATGCTAGATTTGATAAGGCTTTTCATAGGATACTTTCTGTCCCTAAAGCGATCTAGCATGTCCTGTTTGGTTCTCCTACAGCCTTCATTGGTGCTACTGTATCTTTTGGCTCCGAGAAACTTGCTATAGGGGATACTCCAGCAGTAGCTTGGTGGATGATAGATCCGCAAGGAGGATCGAGTTGCCAGCAGTGTTCTTCCTATAGAGATCAGTCTGGAGTGTGCCATTTTTGAGTGAAACTTTCATATATCAAGGAAATCCACTGTTTCCTGGCTGTAATTCATGGTGAATTGATTGATGTTGTTGTTATTGATGACAGATAAAAAGATTTTAAGGTCTTCCTCGCTCCTCTCCCAAACGAGGAAGACGTCATCAATATACCTGAGCCACACACTGATTTGACCAATGAATCTATTCTGATCTTGATTCCATAGGACGTGCTCCTCCCACCAGCCCACCAAAAGATTGGAATAGTTGGGGGCGAAGCATGTGCCCCTGGCTGTTCCTTGTATTTGCTTATACAATGTATTTTCAAAGAGGAAAATGTTCTCCTTTAGACAAGTTTCGATCATTTCCATGACCATCTGTTTGTGTTGTAGTACTGTTATACCTGTCCTCCTTGGCGTGGGCCTTCTTACCTCCCAGGCCCGACCATCCCCTGTGCGCAGCCACCCTCAGCGTAGCCCTCTCCTCTGCCCTCCCTACATCCCCCCCCCTTATCCCAGAAGAATCATAGCCACCCCGACATAGAACCCCAGTTCCCCCCGTAGCAGGAAGCCTAGTGCCCAGGCCCAACGATAGAAACTGGGGTCCACCAGCGCCCTCCCCCATAGTGTCCCAACCTCGGAGAAACCTGAACACCCCTTCGCCCCCCTGCCCAGCTGTGGGTAGCGATCCTTTTCCCAGTGGAATGGGGCGGAGGAGTTTGGTTCGCTTCTCCTGCCCGAAACGGCCCCGCTCCCTGCCGGGAGGTGGAAAAGCCCCACCTCCAGACTTCTAAGGAGACGAGTACTAGATGGCCGGAGGCACCGACAATCATACCCAGGCCCGAGGAGCCATCTGGGAGGGCTAGAACTTGAAAGGGAAAAGGAGAGATATAACGGTGGCTACCTCGGGAGTGGAGTTAGTTGAATCTTGGAACAAGAAGGCCCTGCCGACGTGGTCGCGGCCCATCCTGGAGAAGAAGAACGTTGCGTTCCCACCAAAGACCCTCTGAGCCCTGCTGACTAGATCGTGGCTCCCCTGACGCCGTGAGGATGCTTGATTGCCCCTGACTTGAGCCCTGCTGACTTTGTCGCGGCTCGAGCCTTGTTCCTGGCCTACATTTGTCTGTCCCATACCTGGAAGCGCTTTAGAACCTGTGCGCTCCAGAGCACGCACCACAGCTACATCTGTCTGCCCCGTACCTGGAAGTGCTTGAGGACTTGTGCGCTCCTGAGTATGCACCGCAGCTACATCTGTCCATCCCGTACCTGGACGCGCTTGAGAACCTGTGCGCTCCAGAGTACGCACCGCAGCTACATCTGTCCGCCCCGTACCTGGAAGTGCTTGAGGTCCTGTGCGCTCCAGAGTGCGCACCGGAGCTACATCTGTCCGTCCCGTAGCTGGAAGAGCATGAGGACCTGTGCGCTCCAGAGTACGTACCGCAGCTACATCTGTCCGTCCCGAACCTGGAAGCGCGTGAGAACCTGTGTGCTCCAGAGTACGCACCGCATCGACAGCTGTACGTCACATCCCGGGAACGCTAGGAGACCAGTGGTGCTTCAGGGTGTGCCCCACACCGGAGACCGAAGACAAGAGCCCTTCATGCTCCAAAGTACGAGTGACACTGGCCTGTCACCGACAGGAGGGGCGACCCGACCTACGGTGCTCAGAAGTGCGAGTCGTATCCGGAGCCCAGGGTGTGTGGAACATCAAGTGGACAAATCGTGGTTGAGGGTACGAGTTGTCCACAAACCCGCCACTCTAGACCCTATCGGTATCCCGCGACTCAAAGATTGTGAGTCGTACGCCTGATACCTCTACATTGCAGCCCTCCGTATCCCGCGGCTCGAGGATTGAGAGCCGTACGCCAGATACGTGGCCTCCACCACCCGTGCCAGGAGCGTTGAATCCCACAGCCCTCCCGAGTCAACCGGACTAGAGACTAACTCGGGGGGACTGTGAGTACCTCGAGAATTCCCCCGAAGTCTCCCGCATATCCCCTCCATGAGTCCCGGCCATTCAAGAAGCAAAGCTGGCCCCTAGCCCAAGTGTACATAATCCCTGATCTGATGAGAAGCCATGTATAAAGAACTTGTTTTGCCTATAACCCATTGGTGTGGTGTCCCTTTGTAGTGTGGTGGTGTCTCCGTGTACATGAGCATAAATGCTTAACCCCCTCCCCCTCTGGAGGGTCTGACTCTAGTGCTCGGTAACGTTCCTGGAGGAGAGGGGTCCCGGGGTGGTCAGGAGTACTTACCTCTGTCCCCCAGAGACATCCCCCCTCTAACAAGTACCTTAGCATCTCTCATTCCGAGAAAGTATTTACAGGCATTCATTCCATCTTGATGCCTAATACTAGTGCACAGACTTTCCACGTCTAAGCACAATAGCCAACATTCCTTGTCCCAACACAGATTATTGGATTTTTGGATGAAGTCTTGCATAGCTCTAAAGTAGGAATCCAAATTCTGTGCATATGGCGCCAGAAAACGGTCAACATATATTGAGGTATTCTCAAAAATACAATTTTTTGAGGAAACAGTGGGACGACCTGGTGGGTTTAGTGCATCCTTATGCACCTTTGGTAACAGGTAGTGTGTGGGGATGGTAGCTATTTCATTTTTAGGAATTGTAGTTCATCCCAATGGAGTAGTTGGTGTTCATGCCACTCCAGTAGTCTTTCCTTTTTTTTTTTTTTTTTTTGTGTCCTCATTTGCCACAATGATTTGTTTCCATGATGAAGTCAAGTGGTATACGAGCGGGGTGCTGTCTCAGCAGATATTTTAGATGGTAGGGTTCAACTTTAACTTTCGATACTTAACCCTCAGCCCCTCCTTCTCAACCAACTTTATTTCACCAAACGAAAACCAACCATTAAAGGAGTGGAACATTTCCACAATGATACCTGGCCCTGGAGTATGTCCAAGTGGCTTAATCATTGGACCCGGGGAAAAAAAATAAAAACGGAAATTCAATGTGCCCAATTTAGTAGATACCAAAACGCCTTTTTGTTTCAGTTACTAGACCTACCCAGGTCTAATCTGGAGACAGTTAGAATCAAGGAGTACCAATCTTCTATTGTAGGGGGCAAAGAGTCTTTCCATCTTCTGCATATCTCCCTCCTGGCAAGCAAGATAGAATAGAAAACTAGCTTCTTCTCTGAGCTATGGAGACCCTCCAAAATACCAAAGATAATCAGTGGGAGATCGAGGACTATGTTCGAGTTCAAAGATAAAGACAAAGTTCTTTTTATGTCCTCCCAAAAAGTTGACAAAACGGGACACTCCAAAAACATGTGACAGTCCGAAACAGCTACCTCCCCACATTTAGGGCATGCTACCTGGCTCCCCTGCGTAAATTTTGAAAGCCTTAATGGAGAGTAATAGGCCCTATGGATAGTGAAGATGTGATTTCTACGGTGCCAAGATGGTTTCACTACATCCCACAACATTCCACAGGATAGGCTCCAGAGCGTTTGTAGATTACGCCCCATTATAGTTGATGACCAAAGGTCCTCTGGTAATGAGAAAGCTCCATCCCTTTCCTCCATAATCAGGTTGTACCATGCGGAAATTTCCTTTTTAGCGGGAGGTTTATCGACCAAGGATGATATTAATTGGCTGTAACCTCCTATGGGGAATTTATTTCCACGCGTTGTACGAGAAGCATATGCGTGGGACCAGCTAGCTATTTGCATATACTTAAATCTAGCAAAGTTTATGCCAATTATGTTTCTAAGACACTCCCACGGGAGCAACTCTCCTTCTGTGAACAAATCCCCCCAAACAGCCAACCCAGCTTCCTTAATCGGTATCGCTAGACTGTCACTCAACCAAGCGGGAGTCTCTGGGAGATTCCACAGCGGAGTCCTGCTGTTGTAATACCCTACCTTAATGGTTTTAGTTATCTGTGCCCACATTTTGGCCATTCCTTGCAAAATCTTCAACGTAATTTTTTTTTTAAACTTTGGGTCCCCAAACTTAAACAAAAACCCTGAATGGCTAACCCCATCTCCTGTGAGAAGGGTGGAATACAAAGAACCGGCCCCATACCCTGATGGATATATTTGGAAGTCTGGGGCCGCGATTCCACCTTTTTCTCTGCGCCTCCTGAGCTTTTTCCTGGAGATCCTAGAAAGCCGGTTACTCCAAATAAAGGAGTTAATATCAGAATGTAGTTTATTTATTAATGAGGGATCAAAATATAACGGCAGTAGTCTTTCCTTATGGTGTGTAATTACATTTTGTAAATATTCCCTGTTGGACTTGGCCCTTCTGGTAGGTTCACCCCTAAACTTTTTGCTTTTAATTGTGACTTGGTGTTAGTGATTTTTGGCTTCTGCGCACTTTACCACTGTGTCCCAGTGTAAAGTGCATGCGTGTTCTGAGGTTGGCCTGCCCTCCCATAGGAATGCATGGGGAATGTATGTGTCCCTTGTAGTTCCTGATGCGTGGGGAGAGCAGAGGCGAGTTTGGTATGTGCGAACTCGTGAGATTGAATGCTGTGCGATGATGTGTGTGGCGTTATTGTGCCCAGTATGGAAGTGCCACTTCTAGAAGTTGGCCTGTCTGTGTACAAAAGGTAAATTGGCTGTCTGGCTCGTGATTGGCTGAGACTGGCTGGTGTGCCTGGCTCCATGAGTCAGGATGGGTCTGCCCCGGTGGTGAATGGGAGATCTGCAAGTTAATGTGAGGGAGGGGTGCACCTGGGACTTGAATAGGGCTGGGCTTTCCCCACACAATGCTGGCTCCGCCCCCTGTGGCGCGACTGATGACCCTAACCTGGCCAGTGAATGAGAAGAGGGGCTGAGCACATCAGAGTGCTCCAAAACCAGCTGCGACTGGTTTTTCCCCACTACCCTACAGACGCAGACAGAGGAATTAGGTGTATAAAAAGGGGCTGTGTCCCCATGAATGTTGCTCACTTGTTCTTGACCTGAAGATGGGGGCCTGCTGCTGCTGCTGGGCGCCAGGAGGACCACCACTGGGGACTGCCTCCCTGCCTAGAGGGCCCTGTGAGCTGGCCCCTGGGCCCACCCTTTGCCCCCCTGCCTTTCCAAAGACTTTGCCCTGGACTTTGGGGACGCTTTGCTGCTTTGGACACTCCTCCTTTTTGGGACTGTGCTGCTTTTCTACCCACTACTCGCGGAACCCGCTCCGCGGGTCCCGCTTCGTGAAGGGTGCCTGATTGCTGTTGGGGGACATTGCTGGAGGAACTGAGGGAGGTGTGTGCGTGAGGCGGGGCTGCGAGCGAGTGCGTGTGCTGGACTGGGACTCGAATTCCCAGGAGCACCCGCCAGCCCGGATTACGATCACCTGGGCCGCTCTCCCCGACCCCTCCCCCCCACCCTTGAGCCTTTTAAAATCTGCAGTTCCTGGATCGCCTAGCGGGACGCTTTGCTGCTTTGGACACTCCTCCTTTTTGGGACTGTGCTGCTTTTCTACCCACTACTCGCGGAACCCGCTCCGCGGGTCCCGCTTCGTGAAGGGTGCCTGATTGCTGTTGGGGGACATTGCTGGACTAACTGAGGGAGGTGTGTGCGTGAGGCGGGGCTGCGAGCGAGTGCGTGTGCTGGACTGGGACTCGAATTCCCAGGAGCACCCGCCAGCCCGGATTACGATCACCTGGGCCGCTCTCCCCGACCCCTCCCCCCCACCCTTGAGCCTTTTAAAATCTGCAGTTCCTGGATCGCCTAGCGGGACGCTTTGCTGCTTTGGACACTCCTCCTTTTTGGGACTGTGCTGCTTTTCTACCCACTACTCGCGGAACCCGCTCCGCGGGTCCCGCTTCGTGAAGGGTGCCTGATTGCTGTTGGGGGACATTGCTGGAGGAACTGAGGGAGGTGTGTGCGTTAGGCGGGGCTGCGAGCGAGTGCGTGTGCTGGACTGGGACTTGAATTCCCAGGAGCACCCGCCAGCCCGGATTACGATCACCTGGGCCGCTCTCCCCGACCCCTCCCCCCCACCCTTGAGCCTTTTAAAATCTGCAGTTCCTGGATCGCCTAGCGGGACGCTTTGCTGCTTTGGACACTCCTCCTTTTTGGGACTGTGCTGCTTTTCTACCCACTATTTCTATTTCTATTTAGGGGGTTTTATAGAGCGCTTGGTGACGCACAGCGGCGTGTCCCCGTGCTAATGAGCTAATGTCTACCAGACTGACAAATGCAGAAAATTACTGTGAAAATAGAGCAGTCTTCAGCTTGGCTCTGAAGAGTGTTTCTGAGGGTTCTAGTCGCGGAACCCGCTCCGCGGGTCCCGCTTCGTGAAGGGTGCCTGATTGCTGTTGGGGGACATTGCTGGAGGAACTGAGGGAGGTGTGTGCGTGAGGCGGGGCTGCGAGCGAGTGCGTGTGCTGGACTGGGACTCGAATTCCCAGGAGCACCCGCCAGCCTGGATTTCGATCACCTGGGCCGCTCTCCCCGACCACTCCCCCTCCTTGCCTGTAGCCACTATATTTGGTCTCTAGATCTCCCGCGGCGCGGGAGCGCGCCGGGAGAAGCCCGGGACAAGGGCGGGACCGTCTGTGGCCGTCAGGGGCCAAAGGAGGCCGGGCTGGGCCCACTCCCTTTCCTCCCATTTCTCGTGTCACAGATCTTTTTATATTTTGCCATATGCATTTTGTGTTAGATTTCCATGCTATTAGCGATACCTTAGATAGAGCAGTGTCGCCATTGTCATAGATACGCTTTAGAGGTATTTGTTTCCTTGGTTCTCAATTCGCCCTGGTTAGGAGATGTCCTCACTCGAGGTAAACCCTGCCCCAGGAACGTTAGGGACTACTATCTTAGGACCTCTGGATACATTTTTTGCCAAAATTAAAAGTGAAGTTGATAAGGACATTACACTTGCAGAGAAGAGAGCTGGCCGACGTCTCTCTATCAAATTGCTCAAACAAAGACCCCTTCCGCTCCCGGATGTAGCTACAGGTCTCTTAATAGATCTCACAGACTCAATTGAGCATGATAATGACTCCCTTTCTACAGATGATATTCCCCTCATTTTTCGGAACAAACTATCTGACCAGATAGATCCTATAACTATCCCGGACAATATCCCCTCTCAAGTACCGGATAGTCAGACAATAGACTTATGTACCCCCTCAATGATTCAGCCCCACTGTACAATATAAATATACCTTCGCCCATATTTACCCCAACTGGACCAATTCAACTCCTTTCCAACACTCCTGCCGGGAAGTCCATAGACTCACCTAAAAATACACCTATCAAGGTTATTAACAAGTGTTCTAATACTTCGTCGGGTGCTCCCCCGAGGAAGAGGAGAAGGAAAAATGCACCCCAAAGTGGAATTAGTACTTTTACCAATCCTTTGCATACTTTACATACGACTCCACTAAAGGAAGGGAGAGTGGACCCATTGGAGCACACGACTCTTAAACCTATATCTGTCCCTAGTTATTCAGGGTTATTAGATGATATTAATTCTCTTATAAAGGCTCTCATTTTACCTCTCACAGAAAGGATTGTAAGTTTAGGGGAGAAAGTCGATCAAATTCTTCAAGGGCAGAAGGGTTTACTTTGTTACATACCTGATGAAAGTGACAATTTAACACAGCCTAACAAACATCCTATCCAACTTAAGCTAACGCCTGGTACCCCTTTAACAACAAAAAAACCCATAGATGGGACTTGTAAACACGTGCTAGACACTAAATTAACCACAAAACCTAGCTCAACTAACAACACCACCATCAAAGATACCCCTATCCCGAATACAGGGACCCTAAACAGACGCCCCAATAATACTAAACCGCTGGGTAATACAACTTCTGACCCCACATTAAGATTAAGACCAAGAAATACTGTCGACTTACCGCCTGAATGCCTAAACTATGTCATCGTACTTACAGGTGTACCTCCTCCGCCAGCGGGTAACCCAGAACACCATTCTAACTTAAAAAATAAGGTTATCTACTGGTTGAGGAGAAATAGGCCACCCCCGAAGCATCTAAACTGTGAGATTGTTTCGGTGAGGCGTTGTAAGTGGGTCGGCACTAGACCTAAGGAAATCGAGGGTGATGTAATCATAATCAATTTTAAAGACCATAGACTGGTCCCTTACCTTAGTGATTGGTTCCCTGGGAGAGGTGAGGGGGGATTACCACGCACAATTTAAGTTACTTTTATCCGGAATCTTTGATGAAACCTCCGTCCCCTAGTATATCACTATTAAGGAATAAAACCCAAAACCCCATGAATACTCGGAAACCGGATGTCCCGTCGGGACCTAAGATGTCTTCGCAGTTGGACCAAAGACATCATATTCGAAATGTCCCTGCTTCCTCCCAACCAATGTCTACTCATCCCCAATACACTAGGCATTTATCCCATTTCCCGCATCGCTTACAGTCTCCAATGACTTCCAAGGCCTACACCCACCACAACACTAATAGCAATCCTTATTTTCCACCATGGCAGTCTAACCAACTGCCACCAACTTACAAAAATCCTATCCATTTGAACCACTGGGACTACTTTCAAACTTATAATCCCAAGGAAGTTTGGAATATACCATTGACTAATTTATTCCATCCTCCTTCTGGGATGGATGAGAATGAATGACTTACTGAGCACAACAATAGAAAGAATACGTGTGAGGGGCAGGGGGTGCGACATCGTATTTTCGTTCGAAATATTCCTATCAGTCCGTTGATTGAGCAACAGGTCAAGGTGTGGGAGGGGGATATGCCAACAGGACCTGTTCTGGAAATTATCCCCGTCCCTCATCGTTCCCAATCAACTTCCGAGGATTGCTGTACTCCTAGTGTCACGTCTTCTCATGATCCTGTTATTACATCTTCCCAACCCTTGAGAAATTTCACGGGGATCACCTTGTGCTCAGATGTATCCACCACTACGGTATCGTATTTTAATTCCCTCCTATCATGGAATGTGGCAGGTTTAGGGAGTAAAGTCGTAAACAAAGCATGGTTAGCAGTCATACAAAGGCATGGTATCTTGTGTTTTCAAGAAACATGGCTGTCAGAGGAAATTCATCTGCAGGGGTATCAGACCTTTCACTCTCCGGCAGTGTTGTCAACACAGGGACACAATAAGGGTGGGCTCTGTGTCTATGTTTCTACCATTGCGGATGTTAAGGTCCATAAATTCTTTTCTACTTTGTACTTTCAAATTTTATTATTAAAATGGGGCTTTAATGAGAAAATATTACTGGTGAATTTCTATAATAACATCCCTAATAGCGAAATGGAATCTACTATGTCAAACATGCTGTCTCATATGACCCGATTTGTTGAATACTCAAAGGGGGCAAAGATAATCTGGGTCGGGGATTTCAATTGTACTATCTGCCCGTCCATCGAAACAGATTTGTGTGGTCTGTCTGATTATGGGGAGGAGGGTCCTATCCACTTTTCTCACACAAAGATGGGGTCACTTTTAAATGGTATTGTTTTTAATTTTGATTTATTCTTTGTGAATCAGACCTGCTCACCACCTATCCCTTTTTAGCCAACCTTTTTTGGTAGAGGATGTAATACGGTCATTGACTTTGCACTCACAACTTATGCCAATCCAGGGTTCATATCTTCCTGGGAAGTTGGCAAAGACATATTTAGTGACCACTACCCTTTAAGAATTGGGCTAAAGTAAAAGGGCGCCCTGACAAAATGGAAACTTCCCGCCTGTATCCATTTAAGATTGATTTAGCCAAAACTAATGGATACGTGGTAAAATGGGAAAAAATTGTACCTAGCACGTTCCTACAGAAGCTGTTTTCTCATTGTATTAGTGATATTAATGTTTGCTTGGAGGAATTCGAGGAGCCCATAAACACTATGGCAGCCTTTGCTAACATTCAATATCATATTAAAAATTTGTTGATTCGCATGCCTAAAAATAACTTTACAAATTCTGAGGGGTGGTTTAATGGGAAATGTACAAAAGCGCTGAAAGCCTTAAAAAGGGCCTTGAATTTGAAACCAAGAAATCCGTCTAACATACGAGAAGCCAGGAAACTATACAAAATGGCCATTAAAGAAAGAAGATTGGCTTTAAAAAAATCTGCATGGGATTCACTGATGGAGGCCTCTAGACAGAAAGATAGTTCCCTCTTCTGGAAGCTGGTGAAATCACTATATCAATCGAGGGAAAGAGGCAACACAATCGATCTCGCTATAACTGGGGAAAGATGGTTAACCCACTTCAGCCAACTATATAATCACACAAGGAGAGAAGACATGACACTTCTATCAGGGGGGGGTTCCTGCTGCAGACAAAACTACAGTTAATAGTGGCCGTGAACATCCCTTTCGTCATCCATTTCCAATAGACCTAACCTTTTCTATAGAAGAAGTTACCGCTGCAATAAAGGAAAGCGCATCAGGCAAGGCAGCAGGGCCAGACTGTACTCCGGTAGATGTGTACAAAGCTGAACCAGATTTCTGGGTACCACTGCTTACAAATGTTTTAAATCAGGGAAACCGAAGTGGGTTTATCGAAACATGGTCTGATGCCATAGTGGTCCCTATATTCAAGAAAGGCAATAGGGACGACCCTACCTGCTATAGGCCAATATCCTTATTGGATGGCCTCATGAAAGTAGCAGGTAGAGTCATTTAAAAAAGATTACAATTGTGGGAGGAGGACCGCAAAGTAGTATCACACTTGCAGTATGGGTTTAGGAAAGGCATCGGGACAATCGAACAGTGTCTAAATGTATCTCTCCTTATCTCCAAATATACCAAAGCCAGAAGCGGAGCCTTATTTATAACTTTTATTGATTTAAGCTCTGCTTTCGATTGCGTGGACCATTTGCTATTATGGACCACGCTGGTTGAACTGGGTATCGATGCTCACTTAATCACCTTCATCAAAGAGCTTTATAATAACTCAGGTGCTAGAGTAAGGTACGGTAATCAGGGGGAATGTACTAAAAAATTCCCAATCTCAAGAGGGGTGAGGCAAGGCTGCATCCTGGCCCCACTGCTTCTTACCTATTATATTAATTCAGTCGGACAACACCTTTCACTTGCTCCAAATGATTATCCTACAGTGAAAGGCTTACCAGTCCCAATTTTACTGTACGCCGACGATGCGGCCATAATGTCCCAGACCCAAGTCGGTCTACAGAGGGCGGTAAACAACTTTGCTAGTTACATGAAGGACAGAGGACTCAGAGTGAACATATCAAATACGTTCACCATGCCATGTACTAGAAAGATTAATAGAGCCCCTTGTAATATATTCCTGGATAAAGAGAAAATAGCAACAACTGATCATTTTAGCTATCTAGGAGTCTTATTTGACGGAAGGTGTCGCTGGAAGCCGGCGATTGCAGCAAGAAAGCTGGCTTTCACCCGCACCATAGGCGCTTTGCGCACGTTCTCGGCCAGACTTGGTGGTAAGCCACCTAAGGAGCTTCTACAGATCTACCAGGCTAAGTGTGTGTCAACAGCTACTTATGGGGAGGGCCTATGGGGCTTCGAGAATGACTACTCTCTGCAGGGCTGTGAAAATAAATGTTTATGTTATTTACTGGGAGTGCCAAACAGTACCTCAACATTTATGGCGCATATTGAGGCAGGAGTTAAATACCTCGGTGATACCATTAAGATGTCTCCAATCATTCTGTGGCACAAAGTGTGGGTAACCCCCGAAGCCAGCTTTAACAGGGACCTTATAGCAGACTGTTTAACTTTAGATAGGGTTGCCAATTTCAGATGGTTATCATATGTAAGATCAATTTTGTCTGAGTTGGGACACCCAGAATACTTTGAGGAGCCAAGTACTATGGAGGGTATTTCAAGATCAGCTCTTAAAAAAATGCTAATTAATCACCTGGAAACTAGGAGATGGAATTGTGAAAAACAAAAACATTCAGTTTTAAATTTTCAGGAAATTACCCCCGATGAAGGCTTACAAACTTACTTGACTACTGTCCCTAGTCAGTTTCAGCGTATGCTTTTGTCCCGCTTGCGCCTTGGGACTTTCTTTCGCATGGTCACCCTACCTGACGTGAACACTTGGTCACCAAGTAAGTTGGTTTGCCCGTGCGATAATATTGCTGTGCAATCCAACATACACATAATGTATTTTTGTAAACTGTACAGTTATCCAAGACAACAATTTTTAAAATCTCTACTAAATCATTGGGGTCTGAGGAATTGCAGACCAGCATTTCAGAGAATGTTACGGTTAGAAAATGACCATGTGATTTTTGCCGTCTCAAGTTTTTTAAGTACAGTTATAAAGTACCGTAACTCAATGTGGTAAAAGATTTCCTTTTCTGGTACCCTGTTATACACTGTAGTTTGATGAATTAAGTTCTAAGCTAAGAACAATTGATGTCTTATTACGATTTCTTTTTAATTCTTAAAGCAATCGATTATTTGTACATGTTTTTATCATACTTGTGCTAATAATATATAATGTGAAATGCCAATTGATGTATTTGCTGTGCTTTTATGATTTTATTTGGAAATCGAATAAAGATTACATTTACTTACTTACTTACAATAGGGCTGGGCTTTCCCCACACAATGCTGGCTCCGCCCCTTGTGGCGCGACTGATGACCCTAACCTGGCCAGTGAATGAGAAGAGGGGCTGAGCACATCAGAGTGCTCCAAAACCAGCTGCGACTGGTTTTTCCCCACTACCCTACAGACGCAGACAGAGGAATTAGGTGTATAAAAAGGGGCTGTGTCCCCATGAATGTTGCTCACTTGTTCTTGACCTGAAGATGGGGGCCTGCTGCTGCTGCTGGGCGCCAGGAGGACCACCACTGGGGACTGCCTCCCTGCCCAGAGGGCCCTGTGAGCTGGCCCCTGGGCCCAGCCTTTGCCCCCCTGCCTTTCCAAAGACTTTGCCCTGGACTTTGGGGATTCCTGCCTGCCAGCCCTAGGGAGCGCTGGCCTCCCCCCCTCTAAAAACAGTGCATTGCACTGCTGGATCGGCGATCCATTTTCTCGAAGGAATCCCCGACGTGGGGATCCCCCTTTGTGCTTATCATCGGCGCAGGAGCCTACCCCGCAATTTTGCCGGTTTATGTCCCTAGCGGGTGCCCACCCCGCCAGGGACCTTGTGCCAGGGTGTATTATTACATTTGCGGCCTAGCGGGTGCTCACCCCGCTTTATATTTAAATTAAAGAGGGAGCCTACCCCTCATCAGCCCCGCATCACCGCCGCAACCCGGGACAACAGAAAATCACCGTGCGGCCCCCGGAAGTCAGGCAGCCCTTGCTGAGACGAGGGCGGGCCCGGCCAAGGAACAGGAAGTCCGGCAGTAGGCGGAGACAGGAAGCAGGGCTCCCACATCGACGGTGTGAGCCCTGCGTGTGTCTCCCACCAGAGAGCCCCGCAGCTGCCGGCAAAGAGGAGCACCGGCCACCAGAGCAGCGAGGCTCCCTGAGTGAAAGGAGAGCCCCGCAGCCCAAGAGGAGCCTCGCCCTACCCTGCGCAGACCGGAGGAGTGCTGCAAAAGACCTCCGGTGAGTGAAGCGGGACTCCGACGTTGGGGGCTCATTATTGTAGCAGTCCCAGAGCGGGACACCAACGGGGGCATTTGCTGATTCAAGCCCTGAGAGGTTCCCGGGCACCAGTGCATTCAGAGCCCACGAGGGGCCCCAGGGACCATTATTGATAGAGGTGGCATCGGGGCACATTGCCGGTGCCCGCCCCCTCCTGCTAAGTGCTGCCTTCGTTTTGGGCCATAATTGTTTGTCAAGTCCCCCGAGCGGGACTTCAACATCTTGGGGGCATTATTGTTTGAGCCCGAGAGGCTCCACCAGTTTGGGGGCATTTCGGGAGGTAGAGTGGTCCTGGCTGGCAGCGGGCCGTCCCCCCCCCCCCCCCCCCCCAGTGGGCAGCATTTTCTCTCGAGCCCACGAGGCTCCCACGTTGTTTTGGCCCTATTTTGTTTATTTAGAGCCCAGAGGAGTTCTCCAGCTGCCCAGCACTTAGTGGGAAGCTGCTTTGTTTAGGCCCCCCCAGGAACCCTTGCGCCATCTTCTTTGGCTGCCTGCTCAGCCTACCCTGACATTGTGGACACCGGGCGTTTCAGCCCCTGAGAGGCCAGTTGGCCTGGGGGACAGTTCTGGTGTTGTGCCCTTGCATGGGATACCTGTTTCTGGCCCTATGTGATCTTTGCGCAATTTGTGATTACCTGCCTACTGTGTAATGCCTTCTTACCTACACCTCTGAATGTGTTTTCATGCATCATGTGCCAAGCTTCTTGCCTATACCCCTAAATGTATTTTTATGCTAGTTAGGTGGTTGTTTTTCCTAGTATAGTTATGCTAGTGAGTTCATGGTTTCCTGCGTGATATTTGCCTAAGGTGTTTAGGATCGCGTAGGTGGTACTTATCTTCCACCAGTGATTACTGGTTGTGTGCTACATTTACTATTTGATGCTACAGTTATGATATGTTCTATGTGCTAAGTGCTACTCCTACAAGTATTCTATTTCTACAAAGTGCTAGTTCTACCAAGTGCTTATTCCTGACAGTGGTTCATTTGCCCCTGTCCCATGTATTTAATCCCCTGTAAATTCTGCCCGTGCCTCTGGCACATTGTAAATGGTGTGTTTATTATCTAATGTGTTTGGTATAATACAAAGGCTATTTTTATATATAACCTTGTGTGGAGTTTTCTTTGTGGTGGGCCTTGGGTGTTGTTGCTGGGTGAGTGCGCAAATACTTAACCTACATTGCCTCCGGGATTAGCCTTACTGCTCGTGTCACGTTACCTAGAGGGTGAGCTGGGGTTATCCTTGGCGTGTAACTTCCTTGCCCTGACTAGAGTGGTGGTTTCTGCCTGGCTTAGGTGCAAGCCTTAGCCAACCGGAAATCCCATTTCTAACATTCCCTGTCACTTCTAACGTAACAGTTGCTATTGCTCACCTGTCTGAGTCCCTCCTTTACATAGTTCTCTCTACAAATTATCACTATGTTGCCCCCCTTGTCGGAGGGTTTAATGATTATTGTCTGATCTTTCCGTAACTCAGTTAATGTGTTCCATTGTCTCTTGTTCAAGTTACTCTGTTTCAATTGTTCTCTACTTAATTTCCTTTGTAACTGTGTCTGAGAATACATCAATATTGTATTTGGGTAATTGGGGTATGGATCTAGATGGCATTCTAAAATTCGTCATTTCCCCCTGTCGATACCAAGGATGTTGCTAATATTAGTGGGATCTAGAGAGTCATTGGAATTACTAGATATGATTGTGGTCTCTTCCATTCCTTCTAAACTGTGTAGTGTTTGTAATATCTCAATGTCTCTTATTGTAAGGGCAGTCTGGAGAGAAGTGGTTGTTGTTGTCACATCAATTGTTTCCCTGTTTGGACGTAATTCATGCATTTTGTACAATTTCATCTTCCAAACAAACTTAACCACTTGGATGCTAAGGCATGCCGATCATGCCCATTGACTTTCCATTGAAATCAATGGAAACTCCATGACGAGTTACCCTTGTCATTAGCGCTGAAGGGGTTAAATAAATCGATCCTTAATTGTGCATAATTTACTTGTGATGTAGGACAAAAGGATAATCCAAGTTTAAAAGTCTAAATGTCCTCATGTGTGAATTGTGTTTTAGAGAGGTTTATTACCGTTACTTTCTTCGATTGTACTGCCATTACTTGTTCTTTCCATGCTGGCCCCGTATTCCCATTCCGCTGTTTGTTTGTTTTCCTTCGTTGCCTGCTTCTCTGGCTTTCACTTTTGTGCCCCTTCCTCTGCCTCTTTGTTTTGACTGAAATGAGTGTTCGTTTTCTTTTTGGAGCATCCAAAGTTCCTCAGAAAAATAAATCTTTGGTGCCATCTTGTTTCTCAAGTCTTCCAACAATCCGAGTTCAGAGCTCTGGTCCGTGCCTGATTTTGATACTTTTGCAGCGTGACTCTTTCTGGATTCACTATGCTGTGCATTATTCCGCGGTGTAGTGGTTGGGTCCGGAATCGTAGTCTTTTGTTTCTTTTTTTTTTTTTCTTTCGTAGCCCAGGTGGGCGTCGACGTCCCACCTTTTGGTGTACTTCCTGCGACGTCTGCACGCTTCCTGCGGAAGCTCCCACCTTTGGGAGCCATCTTCAGATTCTTTTTTCCGCCATTGGGTCTTGAATGTCACCGAGAGGCTCCAGAGTTTTTGTAGAAAAGAAGAGGAAAAAGAAAAATTTTACACAGAAAAGATTGGAGAATATACTGAGGAACGAGATCACCAAGCCAGGACAACGAAGAAGGAGGATAACTTTGAGATCTTCGACGTTCAACAGAAAATGGGCACACAGGGGGCCCCCTGAGCGCAGGAATGGACAAAACACCTTTTAAATTCTACCGTAACTGCCACCACAAATACGCGCAGAAGGACCAGCACCCTGTCTGCAACCTTTGCTTACCAGTTGACCACAAGAGCAAGGATTGCAACGCATGCTCCGCCTTCACCCCGAAGACACTCAGGGTTAGAGAGAGACAGAGGAAAGCCAACTACACCATGCAAGGCAAAGGCCAACCTCTGTCGCTGCGGGACCTGGGCCTCTCCAGCGACAAAGAGGACAACATCGCCGAGGGACCAGATGACTACACGGTCGTAGAGACCGTTAAGAAGGCATCTAAAGAGGTAGGAGAGACGTCGACCCCTAAACCCCCGACAGGCTCTCGAAAGCCCGAGTCAGACTCTCGAAAAACAGAGTCTAAGTCCTCGAAGGGAGCACTGGCGCCGAAAATCTCGACGGCCGCAGCTACATCCAAGGACAAACAGCCCAGCGGATCCTTCGACAAGGACTCCCAGGCAGCGAAGACTGGCGAAAAGCCAAAGTCGTCGAACCACGTCCCCGAAAAGGACTGCTCGACTTCGAAGGAGAAGACCTGGCGCCAGAAGTACAAAACAACATTCTGAGCACCCCAGTCAATGGAGAGACACTATTCGGGGCACTGGTGGATGAGAAACTCACCCAGCTCAAGAAAGAAAATTAAACTGCAAGGTCCATGGGGTCCTTACAATTCAGAGGGATGAGAAGGGGTACCCCGACACGGAGACCAAACAGAAGGGGAGGAAACCAGCTGGGAATGTCTCACCAGACATTCCAGCAGGCACACCAGGGTGGCAATCAATCACAGCAGGGACAGGAAAAGCAAGCCTGGCAGTACCAACCTCGGGGCCAGTACTTTCGCGGGAGGGCGAATGGACGAGGGCAAACAAGAAGAGTGGGCCAACAACCCACCTCAAAGTGACGCCGTCACGCAAAGCGTGCCCACCCACACGACCCCTCCGAGGGTGAGGCACAACAAGGTCAACGAGAGGGGGTTACACGGACCAAACATCCACGAACATGTAACACCAGTAGGAGGCGGGCTAAGATACTTCTTCCAGGAGTGGAAGAAGATAACTACAGACAAATGGATACTCAACATCATACAGTTCGGATGCTGCATAGAACTGGAAAAGAAACCACCAAACAGAAAACCAAAAAGGAAGGAACATTCAGGAAAAGAACTAGCGTTACTCCTAGAGGAATCACAAGAACTGCTCCGAAAGGAGGCTAACAAACCATTTCCATTCAGAGAAAGGAACAAGGGAGTGTACTCAAACTATTTCCTAGTTCCAAAGGTGGACGAAACGCTAAGACCCATCCTTCACCTAAGGTTCCTAAACAAATACATAAAGACACAAAAATGCAAAATGACATCCATACAAGAGGTAATTCCTCAGATAAGGGACGGAGATTTCATGTCCACCATAGACCTCAAAGATGCCTACCTGCACATTCCCATGAACAGGCAGCACAAACATCTACTAAGATTTACCATCAACAAAGAACACTACCAGTTCACAGCCCTAGCTTTCGGACTAAAGTCCGCACCAAGGGTGTTCACCAAATGTCTCGCAGCCGTGGCAGCGTTGTGGTACTGGGTTTTTCAGAACCGGGGTTAACCTGGTAACCCAGCGGTGTCAGGGGAAACACACCCGAGGACCACGAGTCCTTTTCCTGATTCAGACCACAGAAACTCAGTCTTCTAGGTGAAGTCAAGGATCGGTTTTATTGGCTGCAACCAAGGTAACAAGCGTCCTAGAAGTACAACACACAGGGAGTATGTTCTCAGGATTTGTCGCAATTTACAAGAATCAGGCTTCTCTTTTTATACAGAATTTTAAGCTTCAGGCAAACATTCTTGGTTTTACAGTAGATCATTGACATAACTTCTATTACAAAGAAAAAGGCAGAGTCATGATGACATGTCCATATTTCATTTAGCCCGGCCGATAACAAATCACCCAGTGAGGCCCGACCATTCACCAGATATCGGTGGACCCCCAATAAGAAGAGCACCTCCCCATCATAAAACGAGTGAAGCAAAAGAGTAAAGATAGATGTGGGCAAGATACGGCAGGTGTGTGCGCAATGAGGAGGTTTTATGGCCGGTTGAGCCCTGATGCTATCTTGTTCGGCCACTGGAGGGGAACTGACCTAGCGGGTCCGGCCTGGGGCAATGGTTCTAACTGGCATAGATCATGGAAAAGTCGATTAAGGTGTACGTGTCCTTCTGGGGTCGAATTCGGCTGGTTTATAAGCCTATGTAAAGGGCAACTCACAAAATGGCTGCCATACACAAAATGGAAGCTGAGGGTTCTGAACGAGAGTGACGATTCCAGGGCGAAGTCGTCACTCGAAAATGCTGAAAATACTTGTGCATGATGTACTCGTCATTCTCGGTCTTTTGATACTAAATTCGTCAATTTACGTCGAAGTTTTATTCTCGAGTGCAGACGTAATACACGAGTCCAGAATTCTTCAGTAGTACAATCCCTCCTTTTGCCCTTACATAGGCAATTAATCTATCCTCATGTTAATCTGAGTCCAGATCCATATTCCTAAAGTCATTGAGAAGTTGCTGTAACATCATCCTAGTACTTAGTTCATCTCTTGATACAGGCTTCCTTACACATGATGTAACACAGAGGCCACATATTGCAGGAGCACACTGTACGCACAGACAGAACAGGAAAAGAATGGCTAAGACCATCCCAATGACCATCAGAATTTTCCATCCCCAGGTGGGTATCTGTTCCCAGAACCAACCCATTAACGACCAATCCCCTTTATTCACATGAATAGATTCGGAAATCTTATGTAGTTTGGAGATGGCCTGGTACACTGTTGGAGCGTTATCTGGGATGAAAATGCAACAACTTGACTGGATCAATCTGCATACTCCACCTCGGTCTGCAAGTATGACATCTAATGCGACCCTGTTCTGAAGGGTCATAAGACGATCCGACTGGAGCTCAGCAGTCACGTTACTAAGGGCACCAGCAGTTTCAATCACGGTGGACTCAACTACCCTTGTCAATTGCCTTATGTTCCTGCTGTTAGCCATAGATCCCCAGAACGGCAGAAAACCCTTTGCAAAGTCTCCAAATTCTTGACCTGCAGTGTCTTCTTTACTCAAGACACCTCTAACTACCCTTGTCCGGTGGTAATCTGCCGCTGCTGTGTAGGTGGGAGGTAACAGGAATGAAACAAAACATGAGCCCGAGAAGTCAGGGGGCAACCATGTATAGGGTCTATCATGGCAGATGAAATAGGTACCCTTCGCTGCTAAAAACGCTGGGGAAGTCTGAGATCCAAAGACATATGTTTCTGTACAGATACTCTTCCCTAACTGAGCTCTGGGATACTTGCCAGTACCTTGCAGACACAGGTGACCCTGATGGGGTACAATCCAGATCGGGGGCGATTCCTTTGCTTGCTGTTTCTCACTAAGAGTGGCTTCATATCCGGTCACGTTCCAATTTACATATGCGAATATCTCGTCGCTCGGGGTATTTTCATAAGAGATTTCTCCTTTTATCATATCAACTATACCCTTAACCAGAGCACTATTCTTGGGGTTATCCTTTAAAGAACGCAGGGGATGGACTTCACGTGCATATATGAACATTGTTCTGTATGCCCACACAGACCCATTATGGCTGAAGGGAAAAACCAGATAAGGGATACCTTTACCCGTTGTGTGAGGCATAAGACCACACACCCAACAGTTAGTCGTGTTCATTGCTAGTTGGTGTTGGTGTAACAGCTGAACAAAGGAGTTATTAATGAACTCTAACCTTCTATTGGATTCATGGTCAGGTAGAGGGTGGAAAGAATGAGAGGAAACAGTAGGAGGAGGTATGGGCGATACAGTAGGTGCGAATGTTACACGAAAAGAGAATAAAATGTAACTTATTAGAAATATCATCATACTCAATAACATACATATGCACAATATTATAAAACCCTTCTTTGTCATCACGTTACATAATTTCCGTTTTAAGTTCGCAGGTTTGGCAGGTCTCTCCACATCGGGAAACTCCATCCTCTCTAAAGTGCTGCCCGCGGTGGCAGTTTGATTCTGCTAAGGGATGCTTCTGTCAGCCCAGGGCAACTCCCTTGGACCAACCAGAACTACCGACCTAACGTCGTCAGCTGCACTCCAAAGACTTACGTCAACCGCGGCCCTAGCAGCGGAACCCGGATGGCGGTTCGAAAAACAAAAATAAGCACGTTTCTCAGATGGGAGAGCTGCGCTTTTTAAAAAAAAGTACTTTGGAGGGAAATAGAATATTTTTATTTGTCCTTAGGTCTTGGTCTCAAATTGCAAAAAGAAATTATTTTTATTAGTTCGTATTTCTCGTTCTCAAATTTTATCTTCTTTTTCCCGGTGTTGTTTTATCCATAAACAAGAGTTCAGGCTCTGTAGTGTTTAATCGTTTTGATGGAGACACAGCCTCTTGTAGAACGTTCTCACTTTCACGTTCAGAGTTAGTCCCTTTCACTCGTGCATCGCTGAAAGGTACAAAACGAGGCACGGTGTCCGTCTCTGAGTCGCCGACACCCTCCTGGACCCACTGGTCATACGGCAGAGGTAAGGGAATCCTTTTACAATGGACCCCGTGGATCCAGGCCTTCTTCCCTTCCACTCGAACCGCCGATCTGGTAGAGAGAAGGACGAGGTGTGGGCTGGTCCACCTGGGCTGGTCCTTCTTGGTCCTCGGGAAATTTCTTACAAGGACCCAGGATCCGGGGTTTATGGTGTGTCCCGGGGTATCAGAGACCGGAGGCAGGGTGTCATGTACCTGTTGATGCAAAACACGTAATTTAGTCGTCAATTCAGACAAGTAATCAAGCAAAACAAGGTGTTCTAGCTCGCTGAACTTAGTGGGTCTAGGCACTCCCCATATATTGGCTGGCCGGCCAAAGACGATCTCATATGGGCTAAGTTTCACTCGCGAATGTACAGTCATTCTGGTGGATAGGAGTGCTAAGGGCAGAGCGTCAGGCCATTTAAGACCTGTGCTCGCTTGGATTTTGGCCAATTTAAGTTTAAGCGTGCCATTGTAACATTCTACTAATCCAGCTGATTGGGGGTGGTTTGCAGCATGGTACTTCTGCCTAATGCCTAGCCCTTCGCATACATTCTTCATCACTCGACCCACAAATTCACTCCCGTTGTCACTCCAGATCATTCTAGGCATTCCAAATCTCGGGAAGAACTCTTTCACGAGGGCTTTCGCTGTCGATAAGGCAGTATTGTCTTTTAGGGGATACACTTCTACCCATCTTGAGAAGGCACAAACAACAACGAGCACGTATTTTAAGTTGTTGCACCTTTCCATGTGTATAAAATCTAGCTGCAAAACCTCAAACGGATACGTAGGAGGTGCAAAATGACCAGCTGGAGTTGGGGTTCCCCTACCAGGGTTGTGTTGCAGACACACCATGCAATTCTTGACGACATTCTCTGCACACTTGGGAATTCCTGAATTTTGCCATACTGGAGCCAACAACTTGCAAATCCCTTTCACGCTGATGTGAGCCATTCCATGAGCCATCGTGACTACTGCAAGCACGTACGCATCGGGTAACAACCATCTCTGATGCTCTGACAATTCAACCCAACAACCATTCGTATCCATTCTACCCGAACTTTCTCTCCACGTGCTCAACTCTTTCTCTGTGGCTTCAGCTTGAATGGACTTCACACTCTCTATAGTGTCTTCACACATTCCCACATCACCAACCCATCTTGCAGGGCCTGCAACATACATTCGGCTCATCACATTCCTTGCAGTTTCTTTCGCTATTTCATCAGCAAATGCATTTCCACGACCAACATCATCAGTCACCTTCTTGTGAGCACTACATTTCACAATCGCCACTTGTAAAGGCAAAGTCAATGATTCTAGACGCTCATTCACCAACTGACCATGCTGAATCTTGGCTCCATGCGAAGTCAGGAACCCACGTTCTTTCCACAACCGTCCAAAACTGTGAGCCACACCAAAAGCATACTGACTGTCGGTGTAGACAGTCCCTTTCATTCCTTTTGACAACACACATGCTCTTGTGAGTGCAATCAATTCTGCTGCTTGAGCTGAATTATGTGGAATACGTGCAGTTTCAATAATTGTGTGCAAAGTCGTGACAGCATATGCTGCAGTCGTGTCACCATTCGGAAGCTTGAAACATGAACCATCCACCCTCAATGTACCATCACATTCAGCAAGAGGAGTGTCGAAAAGGTCTACTCTTCCTTTCGTCTCTTCTTCTGTTCTAAAAAGACAATCCTGCTGCTCAGAAGCATCTGATTCTTCTACAATTGGCAATAACGTAGCTGGGTTAAGTGTACTGCACTTCTGAATGTGCACATGACTTGCTAGCAAAGTCAGTTCGTACCCTGACAATCGAGCACTGGTTAAGTGCTGTGTCTTTGTTCTGTTTAACAATGTGTCTACTGCATGTGGGACCATCACGACTAGTGTATTATTCATGACTAGGCCAGCAGACTGTCGAATAGAAACAGCTGCTGCCGCTGTGGCTCTTAAACAACTTGGCAATGCTCTAGCCACTGGATCCAAAGTCGACGAGAAATATGCACATGGACGCTGTCTGTCCCCAAATAACTGAGTCAGTACTGATAATGCACAACCTTCCTTCTCGTGGACATACAATGTAAAAGGCTTACTGTAGTTGGGGGTACCTAACACAGGAGCCGAACATAATGCTGTGCGCAATTCAGAAAAACTTTTCTGACACTCTTCAGACCAAGGAATAGGGTTAGGTGTATTTTTACACGTTAATGCCACCAAAGGTTTGGCCAATAATGAAAAATTTGGAATCCACTGTCTACAGTACAATGTAATGCCTCTGTTCTTGGCACACTCAACTTCGCTATTGCCTGTATTCTCTCTGGGGTCAGTTTCCTTCCCTCCTTCGATAAGAGGTGACCTAAGTAGGTCACTTCTTGTCGGCAGTATTGTAATTTGGAAAGTGACACCTTGTGATGCAGATCACACAAATGACGCAATAGTGACAACGTGGCTTTCTTACATATCTCCTCAGTGTCTGCAGCAATGAGCAAATCATCGACGTACTGTACGAGAGTAGCCCTTTCACGTAAAACAATCGCATCAAGCTGTGTTTTCAGAGCTTGACTGTATATTGATGGACTTTCACAGTAGCCCTGAGGAGCGCGTTTAAAGCGGAAACTGCGTCCTCCTAAACTGAAGGCAAAAATATCCCTGCTTTCCTCAGCAATCGGGATGCTGAAGAAAGCATTCTTCAGGTCAATCACCGAGAACCAAGTGGCAGAAGCTGGAATCATAGTCAGTAATGTCGAGGACAACTGGAAATTGTGGCACAACTATTTTATTGACCTCTCTAAGATCAATCACAAATCTGTCCACGGGTGGCTGAGAAGTGTCAGTTCGTTTTAAAACAGGCAGAACAGGACTATTGCAAACGTTGCCTCTTGTCTCTTCAATTACATATTTTTCAATTAACTTGTGAACGATCGCTAGCAACGCTCTCTCGCCTTCACTAGAAATTCTATATTGGGGAATTCGTGGCATTTGAACATTGGCTTTCAATGTTACAACATATGGTGAAATTTCCAAAAGGCCGACATCATTAGGACCAGTAGCCCAAAGAAAATCTGGAAGAAACGACAATTCTGCTGGAAGTTTGTCTCTCGACAAATACATCGGAGAGACCACTTTCTTACCCAAAGTAAGTTGCTCTCCCAAAGGAGAACAGTACAAAGTCGCATACAATCTTTTTAACAGATCCAATCCCAACAAGTTTTCACCACAACCTGTTGTCAAAATAAGGGGTGCTTCTAAATCACGAGGACCAACAGATAGAGTCAAAGGGTCAGAAATCGGGTTTCTAACCGGGGCGCCAGAAAAACCTACTGATACATTTGTTTCGCCAGACAAAGGTGCGCCAGGGAGTTTGGAGTGCATAATAGAACTCTTTGTAGCACCAGTATCCAACAGAAAAGGTTCTGACACACCTGATGTAATCACTTCAACATAAGGTCCACTCTGATCTACTGGAACTGAAACAACTCCCTCTCTTTGTCTATGGCTGTCCTAGCAATCATTACTTTCCCAATTCTCATTTTCCGTACAGTAATCATCGGTATAGTACTGAGCTGTCCTACCAGATGCGTTATTCTGCTGATCGAACTTATTCATAGAATCTTGAGGTGGAAGGGGACGTTCGTTCTGAGGGGCATTTCCGCGTCCTCTTCCTCTAGGCGCTTTCTGAGCACCTCGACCTCTTACACCAGAAGCGCCATTTGCGCGCTGTAACAAAATAGGGCAGCTATTTTTAAAATGACCTTCTTCCTTACAATATGAACACTGATTGGGGCCTACAGGAACACGTGGTTGAGGGTACTCGACCCTTTGCGAGTTCCTCTGATACTGTTGAGGCTGCTGAAAATTACTCTGGTAGTTATTCTGACCACCATTATTCTGACCACCACCACTACGCGATGGATATGCTTGTTGTAATAAAACCTTCGTTTTCAGCTCCTTAGTCTTCTTTTCTGCTCTATCTTTTTCGTCTTTGTCTCTATTTCCGTAGTATTGTGCCGTAGCTAATATCTGTGCTGAAGACGAAACTGCCCAAGAACTTTCCGAATCCGTTAACTTCTTACACAACTCAGGAAGCAAATTGTGCACAAATTTATCGACAAACAATCTCTGACCACCCTCTGTGCTCATATCTTGAACACTGTGGTCGACAAAAGTTTCTTCAAACATGGTGAAGAAATCTGATACCATTTCATCTTTCTTCTGCTTACACGCAGATAGTTTATCCCAATTTACGCGTATTGCAGGCATTATCGTTTTCATATAATCAATTATTTTACCAGGTAGTTCTGCTATTAAAGGTTCAGGCTTAGCGCCACCTACTTGTAGGGCATCGGCCGCAGTAATATTAGCCCATGAGTCACCTAATTCCTGATCATGATCTGTATGACGAATCTTTCCCCATAAAGGCTGTGGAACAACGTTTCCAAACAACATATCGACATCGGCTAGATTCATGATACATGACCCAGCAGTCTGTGACAATTCTTTGTAATATCCTGCAGGGTTTTTACGCGGATCAGGTAATATCTGTTTAAGTGCTAAAACTTCAGATCGCTTCCATGGGACATGTACCCACACACGCTGAAAGTGTGGCTGAATAGGTGGATTAGCGGTTGCGTCACCCTCTCTCCATTGAGGGGGACCTCTCTCATGGGATACTGTTGTGCCTTTTTTCTAGGTGTATCGCGCTCAGATTGCGAACCAGAAGTGTTCCCTTTACTCCGATATGTCAACAATATTTCAATCGCTCCTTTGACATCTGGACCAACGACCATGCCTTCCCCAAACTTAAATCGTACACGACACAACTCCTGCGGGTTGCATTCTAAATCATTGTGTTTCAAATCCTCACAGAGGAAAACACACATCTGTTCAAAGACATATCTCTGTGTCGGTGCTTCCCACTGAAGGAAAACTTCCGTAACAGACTCCACATCATATTTTGCAGTATCCATAATCCATTTACGAGCTAAACGATTCAATACATCTCTCTCTTGATAGTCAGGCAGTTGACTTCGCAACTGTCTTCGTCCTGTGTTAGAGGTCGTAGTAGGCGACCCGAAAAGAGGTGAGAAAATATTAGTTACAGTGCTGGCCATTCTCTGCCGAACGGAAGGAGAAACTGAAGGGAGAACAGGTGGAAAAATGGGGTGAGATAAGGCTGAAGTAGAGGCAACGGCAGAGGGAGCATTAGGAGAAATTGAAGGTGCACTAGGCAAAGTCGGAGAATGCATAAGTGAAGTAGATGTAGTCGGTGAGCCATGAGGGGGCTGCACCGGAGGAGCAGAAGCCAGCTGAAGAGTAGCTGGTGGGTGCTGTGAAGAAGCAGGCATAACGACCATGGGCGGTGCAACTAAGGGTTGCGGAGGCGCCGTGGCTGTTTGTGCATAGGGGGGTGGTGAACTTAACAAATGGCCCATTAACGGGTCTTTCTCAATGTCTTTTGCTGCATCTTTCTTGGGACGCGGCAAAACTGGATAGCATTTATCTATCGCCATTTTACGTTGCCTGTGCAACTGTTCACTCATCTGTTCCTCTTCATTGTCTTTAAACCGCATAGCAGCTTGCATTACTGAAATATTCCCTTCTCTCTTATTTTTCTTCTCTAACTTAATTTCCTTTTGTCTAGCCTCCTTACGCCATAGGCGGAAAGAGTCAAACATTGCCGGCCGGGCTTTCTTCTTGAAAAGTTTAACTTCGAGGTTATCCAGAATTTCCGTGTCAAAGCTACCATATTGGGGCCATTTTAAAACACCATCTTTTCTGGTGTATTTGATCCATACTTCGTTGTACGTGATGGGGCCTTTTCCGTGTTTCACGTATAATTCGTAAGTTGGAGTTCCAACTGGAGGAACCGGACACGAGTCCTCCAATCGGGAGTCCCTATTATTACCGCCAAGACAAAACAAATTTCCAAGTCTAAGACCAGGCATCTTCGCTCTCTAGTCTAGTTCCAAACTTCAAAGGATTATCGATTACGATATTTCTCGTGAATACACGAGTCCTTCGGTTTTGGTGCTTGCAAGTACCAACACAAAACTTTATCCCAAAGGATACCAAAAACTAAGACCAACCAAGGACTGGGAGACGCTCCACTTATACTTAACTGAAATATCGATGACGTCACCAGAAGACTCGTCTCAGTGTTTCGCTCTACCAAACTTCAAGGGTCCACATCAGGGCGATAGCCAGGGCAGCAGACCTTCGTAGCCGTCGGGAAGCGGGGAACCTCGCAGCAAAGACTTTCGGACCACGTCGACATGCAGGGATCGATGGTGGTTGGCCTTCCTCCAGAATTTCCACACGAAGCTCCTTACGAACCTCTGGCTGGACCGGTACCGCTGGAATCGCTCCACGTTGGGCGCCAACTGTGGTACTGGGTTTTTCAGAACCGGGGCTAACCCGGTAACCCAGCGGTGTCGGGGGAAACACACCCGAGGACCACGAGTCCTTTTCCTGATTCAGACCACAGAAACTCAGAGTCTTCTAGGTGAAGTCAAGGATCGGTTTTATTGGCTGCAACCAAGGTAACAAGCGTCCTAGAAGTACAACACACAGGGAGTATGTTCTCAGGAGACTGTCACAATTTACAAGAATCAGGCTTCTCTTTTTATACAGAATTTTAAGCTTCAGGCAAACATTCTTGGTTTTACAGTAGATCATTGACATAACTTCTATTACAAAGAAAAAGGCAGAGTCATGATGACATGTCCATATTTCATTTAGCCCGGCCCATAACAAATCACCCGGTGAGGCCCGACCCTTCATCAGATATCGGTGGACCCCCAATAAGACGGGCACCTCCCCATCATAAAACGAGTGAAGCAAAAGAGTAAAGATAGATGTGGGCAAGATACGGCTGGTGTGTGCGCAATGAGGAGGTTTTATGGCCGGTTGAGCCCTGATGCGATCTTGTTCGGCCACTGGAGGGGAACTGACCTAGCAGGTCCGGCCTGGGGCAATGGTTCTAACTGGCATAGGTCATGGAAAAGTCGATTAAGGTGTACGTGTCCTTCTGGGGTCGAATTCGGCTGGTTTATAAGCCTATGTAATGGGCAACTCACAAAATGGTTGCCATACACAAAATGGAAGCTGAGGGTTCTGAACGAGAGTGACGATTCCAGGGCGAAGTCGTCACTCGAATATGCTGAAAATACTTGTGCATGATGTACTCGTCGTTCTCGGTCTTTTGATACTAAATTCGTCAATTTACGACGAAGTTTTATTCTCGAGTGCAGACGTAATACGCGAGTCCAGAATTCTTCAGTACTACAATGTACCTGCGCAGAGCAGAAGTTCATGTATACCATTACCTCGATGACTGGCTAATAAAAGCAAGTTCACACAAGACATGCAAGGAACACGCACAGCGGGTCACGGAAACACTGACAGACCTGAGTTTCTCCATACACTGGGAGAAATCCTCAATGGAACCAGAGCAAGTGAAGATCTTCCTGGGGGCACTGGTTAACACCATACAGCACAAGGTGTTCCCCAGCGACAAGAGAACACTGGCTCTGCTGAAGGAGACACGCCACTACCAGAAGGGGCGAGCTCTGACAGTGAGGACAGCGAGCAAGATCATGGGGATGATGGAGTCCTGCATACACCTGGTCCCCAATATACCGTTCCACATGAGACCATTCCAGGAATGGCTGCAACAACAATGGTCACAAGCTACAGGAAGTTGGGAAGATCTAGTTAGATCTTCCCAACTTCCTGTAGCTTGTGACCATTGGTTGTAACGCACGCAGTGCAGGAGGAGATTATGTGGTGGAACAGGGAGACCATAACAAAAGGGAAGACTTTAAAACCACCAACCCCAACGGTGACCATCACCTCAGACGCATCCCAGATGGGATGGGGAGCACACATGAACAAACTCAAAGTGAGGGGTCTGTGGACTCCAGCAGATGCGGTCAGACACATCAACTACCTGGAACTGAAGACCGTGTTTCTCGCCCTGAAGGCATTCCAGAAACAACTGTACAACCATAGAGTGTGGATACAAACAGACAACACAACAGCGATGTTCTACATCAACAAACAGGGAGGAACACAATCAGTCGCACTATCCAACCTAGTGCAGGAAATATGGAGATGGGCCATCCCACTCAAAATAGACCTGCTAGCTATACACCTACCAGGGAAGGACAATGTGGAAGCAGACTGGCTCAGCAGACAGACTTCAGCATCCCACGAGTGGAAGCTCAATGCACAGAAAACGCAAAGGCTATTCAGGAGATCGGGAACACCGACGATAGACCTATTTGCAACACACCAGAATGCAAAATACCGACACTTTGCATCCATGTAACCAGTGGAACGATCCCATGGGACTGCCCTATGGATAAGCTGGTCGAAAACATTTGCCTACACTTTTCCCCCGATACCACTGATACACAGGGTACTCAACAAGTGCAGGACCAGCAACATGACACTGATCCTGGTGGCACCACAGTGGCCAAGGCAGACCTGGTACTCACAAATAATGGAAATGGCACAGGGACCACCCCACAAGTTTGGGAGAAGAAAGCACTTACTCTCCATGCAAAACAGAGAAGTACTACACCCGGAGCCAGAGAGCCTCAGCCTAGCGGCATGGCTCCTGAAGACATAGAGTTTGCACACCTAATGTTACCTGAGAGCACCCTGCGGGTGCTACGAGAGGCAAGGAGACCTACCACACGAAAGTGCTATGTGGAAAAATGCAAGAGGTTCACACAATGGTGCAGCAAGAAGAAACTACACAAGAAGATAAGGGAATCAACAGTGCTAAGATACCTCACGCACATGCTAAAAGCAAAACTAAGTTCATCCTCGCTGAGCACACCTAGCAGCGATAGTAGCCTACACAAGAAAAGAGACAGGAAAGAGCTTATTTACATCACAAGTAGTAAAGAGATTCCTGGAAGGGGCAAAAAGGATTGCACCACCTAAGAGGATGCCGCCACCGGCATGGAACCTTAATTTAGTCCTAACAGAGCTTGTGAAAGTGCCCTTTGAACCCATCCCTAAGGCCTCCCTACAAATGCTGGCAATGAAGACAACCTTTCTGGTGGCTATCACCTCGCTGCGCAGGGTAAGCGAACTGCAAGCGTTGACACTGCAGGAATCCTATATTCAAATACACAATAATAGGGTGGCAATGAGAACGGACCCACACTTTAAGCCAAAGGTGGTGTCTAGGTTCCATATGAACCAGACAGTACAAATACCAAGCTTCTTTCAGAAACCGTCCACAAGCGCAGAGAGGACACTGCACACTCTGGATGGTAGAAGAGCAGTAATGCATTACATGGAAAGAACTAAGGAGCACAGGAAATCAAATCAGTTATTTGTGTACTTAGCAAGCAGTTTCCTGGGTAGACCAGTAACAAAGGGAACCATAGCACGATGGATAGCAGAAACTATACAATTCTGCCACAAACAGGCAGGCCAAGAACTAGCAGAGGGGGCACGAGCCCACTCTACCAGGAAGAAGCGAGCAACAATAGCCTTCCTGGATAACACACTGATTCAAGACATATGCCTGGCAGCAACATGGGCTTCAGTGCACACGTTCACTAAGCACTACTGCGTGGATATACAGATGAACAAGGAAGAACAAGTAGGACACAAGGTGCTTCAACATATATTCAACAACCAACGCTCATCTTCCACCAGCTGCCACAAATATAACAAACCGCTACAAAGTCTATGCACAGCATAGTGAATCCAGAAAGATTCACGCTGCAAAATGAATAGTTTCATACCCGTCGGTGTAGTTTTGCAACTTGAAAATCTTTCTGGATTCACCACCCACCTCCGCCAGAAAGATGAGGCAGGAGAAGAAGGTGGAAATAAAAAGGACAATAGACACCTAAATAGACAAAATAGACAAACTAGAAAATATTGCCAAAGGATTCACAAGCAGAAGACAAAAACAAGAAATAAGAATCCGAAGATGGCGCCCAAAGGTGGGAGCTTCCGCAGGAAGCATGCCGACGTCACAGGAAGTACACCAAAAGGTGGGACGTAGACTCCCACCTGGGCTACGAAAGAAAAAAAAAAGAAAGAAAAGACTACGATGCCGGACCCAACCACTAGACCGCGGAATAATGCACAGCATAGTGAATCCAGAAAGATATTCAAGCTGCAGAACTTCACCGACAGGTAAGAAACTATTTGTCTCTGCTCCATTGCTATCTTGAGCAATTTGTTGGTGGGCTTTATCAAAATTTTGGGCAAATATCACAATCCTTACTGCTGCGTAATCAGTTCATCTCAAAGGAATTTATGTTGTTTGCGCTCTATTACATCCTTTTCATGGGTCTTGAGGTGTTCTTCAATTGGCTTAAGTATTTTCTTAAGGCCTTTCTGATCTATTTCTTTCTCAAATTCATCCATTATGCCCTTGATTTTAGTTGTTAAATCCGTATGCTCTATCCATGCACTCTTGATCAGGATTCTGAGTATTTTCTGTCCAATCCTTCAGTAGCTTAGGTCTAGGATTTGCCGTTGTTGGGAATATAAAGTTTCTCAGGCCTCTCGTTATTCTGTTTACATCCAGGTAATTTTGAAGTGATGTGGCTTCCCACCATTGACTGATTTCCCTTTTCCTCATTTTTTCCAGAATAATTCCTCGTTGTTTCAAAGTGCCGGTTGGGCCATCGGCATCACTTACATCGGCGGCGCCGTATCGTCTCACAGCTGACTTCGATTTAAAGATTCTATGAGCCGATGCTTCGCGTTTCTTTAACGCAGTATACGTCATGTGTATTGCATATACTGCGTGGCGTAGGTGTAAATACCTAACGCACCTTAGTCACTGCAGGTTAGATCCCTTCTATGTGTCGCCGGACCCCCGTGTGCGAGACAATGCGCTCAATGTATGTATATATAAAACATTACCTATCACCAGTAGGTAGTTATAGTTAGGACCTAGTTTCCGTAGAATTTTATTTTTGTTTTGCTAATAACTTTGGCTCCATTTGACGAGTCAACAAAAATTTTAAAGCTAGTTTACTATTCAATTCAGCTGCTGTCTGGAAAGCTTTGGGGGTCATTCGTCAGTAGAGGGCGAGAAAAAGGGTGGTCCCAAAATGCCTTTTCCCCATGCAATTTCCCATAAGGTTTTAGAAATGACTACAGCCCGGACCGCTGAACAATATTACACCAAATTTGGCAGTAAGCTAGAGCTAGTTCCAGAAAGTTCTCATTTTGTAATTTGGTGCAAATCCATTGATTAGTCTTTAAATAATTAAAAAGAAAAAGATTTAGCAGCATGACCATCTCGCGGAAGCACCTTGCAGCTCTCTCCTCCATGGTCAGTGGACAGCCCCGCTTCAACCATGCTTCAGCCCCAGGGCCCCCTCTACATGCTGAGCTGCATGGGAGCCCCCAGGTAATTGTTGCACTTTGCATCCGGGTCTGCATGTGCTTATGGCAGAGCACGGATAGGGCACTTGGGCTATCACTCTCAATGACCGTGTGCTCAGGGGGGGGGGAGTACTTGCTTGTGATGCATGTGAACAGAGGTGAAAGGTGCTTGCTGCGAACTGACAGGAGTGCAGTGTAAGCTTTCTAGCAACCGAACTGACAACGTGGGCCACATAGCGGTGCATGCACATCCCACAAAAACAGATGTTAGCATCCCACACCTAATCTTTGTGCTGAGACACACAGGAACGAAATGAAGTACTGAGCAGTGCATGATTCCTAGGCACCTAGGATCTGGGTAGTCACACACGGTTGGCTGTGACATTTCTGCTATAACCAGCAGTAGCTACATAATCATGCATGCATTACTAAACCGTGTGCTCTCTCCATATTTGTTTGATTATTTGTTATAAAAGTCAAGCTCATTTCATTTACTGTACCCTTGTACACACTGCAGTACCTTGCATGCTCACTGTACTTTTCTGTAGTAAACACTGCTGAGCAATACATGGTTCCTTGAG
The DNA here is from genome assembly GCF_964261635.1 of Lissotriton helveticus. NCBI lineage: Eukaryota > Metazoa > Chordata > Amphibia > Caudata > Salamandridae > Lissotriton > Lissotriton helveticus. Next base: position 408,103,494 of record NC_136058.1, on the reverse strand, counting down.
TGCAATTTAGCGCCGTGGCGAGCCATGCATCCCTATACACCACTATTGTAACCCCTCTGCTGAGCATTGCATGCTTCCAGTCAGACGCTCACGGCTGAACTTGCATACTTCTACGCACTGTAATGAGGCAATCACTGCTGAGCCAAACATGCTTCGTATACTGGGTAGTTGTGCACACTGCTGAACCACGCGCGCTTCATCTTCATTTCAGTTGTGCCCACACTGATGAGCCGTGAATAATTTCTATATGGCACAATTGCGCACGCCCTCTGCTGCGCCTTTCTTAACCAGGCATTCTTATGATACTGTGCAGTTGTGCACACTGCTGAGCTGTGCCCTCAATGCATCCTATAGCCAAATGTGCAACACTCTCTCTTGCCTTGCATGCTTCGTTTAACCGCATGCGTGCGGCGGCTATTTACGCGATGTGCGGCATTTAAAAAAAAGCCGCGTTACATGACGAGCTGAGCTCGTCATGAGCACGGAAGGGGTTAAGGTGCAGTTGTGCATAGTGTTCGGCTGTAAATGCTTACCGTGAAAATAATGTTTGCATACTTCTGAGCCATCCTTTCTTTTTACACAGTACAATGGTACACACACTTTAGTACCATACATGCTTTATATAGACTGCTGTGCTGCATGAGTAGAAACACTTACACCTTACATGCTTCCTGTATGGTGCAGTTCTGCACACTGTTAACTCCTACCTGGTTTGCTGTACAGGTCAGTTGTGCATATTACAACACAGTACAATTGGGCACACTGTTGCGCCATCCAGCTTTCAACTGCTGTGCATGTAGTTTCACACACACACACTGCCACACCTTGTATGGTACTGATACAGCGCAGTTGTGCACAAGACTGTTGAGCTATGCTTGCTGTGTTTGTATCCTCTACAGCACAACTGTGTGTGCACACAGACGAGCCATGCACAAATTTTACACAGCTTAAGTGTGTGCATGCATGCACAGAAATCGCCTCTCATTCTTCCTACATAGAGTAGATTTGTGATGCTAGAATCCTGCTGCCTGCATGCAATGCAACAGTGTGATAGTGCACACTGCGGAGCCATACATCCTTCAGATATATTTCTGCTCTGATTCCTGAGTCATGCATGCCTCTTTATGTTTTTTGCAGACAGACTGCTGAGCCATGCATCCTTCAAATGCATTTGTGCTCTGATTCCTGAGTCATGCATGCCTCTTAAGGGTTTTTGCAGAAAGGCTGCTGAGCCGTGCATCCTTCAGATACATTTGTGCTCTGATTGCTGCGTCATGCATGCCTCTTAAGGGTTTTTGCAGACCGGCTGCTGAGTCGTGCATTCTTCAGATATATTTGTGCTCTGATTGCTGCGTCATGCATGCCTCTTCAGGGTTTTTGCAGACAGGCTGCTGAGTCGTGCATTCTTCAGATATATTTGTACTCTGATTGCTGCGTCATGCATGCCTCTTAAGGGTTTTTGCAGACAGGCTGCTGAGTCGTGCATTCTTCAGATATATTTGTGTTCTGATTGCTGACAGGCTGCTGAGTCGTGTATTCTTCAGATATATTTGTGTTCCGATTGCTGAGTCATGCAAGACTCTTCAGGGTTTTTGCTGACAGGCTGCTGAGCTGTGCACCCTTCAGATATATGTGTGCTCTGATTGCTGCGTCATTTATGGCTCTTCAGGGTTTTTGCAGACAAAATGCTGAGCCGTGCATCCTTCAGAGATATGTGTGCTCTGATTGCTGCGTCATGCATGCCTCTTCAGGGTTTTTGCAGACAGAATGCTGAGCCATGCATTCTTCAGATGTATTTGTGCTCTGATTGCTTCATCATGCATGCCTTTTCAGGTTTTTTGCAGACATACTGCTGAGCCATGCATCCTTCAGATATATTTGTGCTCTGATTGCTGTGTCATGCCTGCATATTAAGGGTTTTTGCAGACAGACTGCTGAGACATGCATCCTTCAGATATATTTGTGCTCCGATTGCTGTGTCATGCATGCCTTTTAAGGGTTTTTGCAGACACACTGCTGAGCCATGCATCCTTCAGATATATTTGTGCTCTGAATGCTGCGCAATGCATGCCTCTTAAGGGTTTTTCCAGACAGACTGCTAAGCCATGCATTCTTTAGATATATTTGTGCTCTGATTGCTGCATCATGCATGCCTCTTCAGGGTTTTGCAGACAGACTGCTGAGCCATGTATTCTTCAGATATATTTGTGCTCTGATTGCTGCGTCATGCATGCCTTTCCAGGCTTTTTGCAGACAGAATGCTGAGCCATGCATTCTTCAGATATATTTATGCTCTGATTGCTGAGTCATGCATGCATCTTCAGGCTATTTGCAGACAGACTGCTGAGCCATGCATTCTTCAGATATATTTGTGCTCTGATTGCTGCGTCATGTATGCCTCTTAAGCGTTTTTGCAGACAGACTGCTGAGCCATGCATCCTTCAGATATATTCGTGCTCTGATTACTGCGTCATGCATGCCTCTAATGGGTTTTTGCAGACAGACTGCTGAGCCATGCATCCTTCAGATATATTTTTGCTCTGATTGCTGCGTCATGCATGCCTCTTCAGGGTTTTGCAGACAGAATGCTGAGCCATGTATTCTTCAGATATATTTGTGCTCTGATTGCTGCGTCATGCATGCCTCTTCAGGCTTTTTGCAGACAGACTGCTGAGCCATGTATTCTTCAGATATATTTCTGCTCTGAATTCTGCGTCATGCATGCCTCTTAAGGGTTTTGCAGACAGACTGCTGAGCCATGTATTCTTCAGATATATTTGTGCTCTGATTGCTGCATCATGCATGCCTCTTCAGGCTTTTTGCAGACAGAATGCTGAGCCATGCATTCTTCAGATATATTTGTGCTCGGATTGCTGCGTCTTACATGCCTCTTAAGGGTTTTTGCAGACAGACTGCTGAGCCATGCATTCTTCAGATATATTTGTGCTCTGATTGCTGCGTCATGCGTTCCTCTTCAGGCTTTTTGCAGACAGAATGCTGAGCCATGCATTCTTCAGATATATTTGTGCTCTGATTGCTGCGTCATACATGCCTCTTAAGGGTTTTTGCAGACGGACTGCTAAGCATGCATTCTTTAGATATATTTGTGCTCTGATTGCTGCGTCGTTTATGCCTCTTAAGGGTTTTTGCAGACAGACTGTTAAGCCATGCATTCTTTAGATATATTTCTGCTCTGATTGCTGCGGCATGCATGCCTCTTCAGGGTTTTGCAGACAGAATGCTGAGCCATGTATTCTTCAGATATATTTGTGCTCTGATTGCTGCGTCATGCATGCCTCTTCAGGCTTTTTGCAGACAGACTGCTGAGCCATGTATTCTTCAGATATATTTCTGCTCTGATTTCTGCGTCATGCATGCCTCTTAAGGGTTTTGCAGACAGACTGCTGAGCCATGTATTCTTCAGATATATTTGTGCTCTGATTGCTGCGTCATGCATGCCTCTTCAGGCTTTTTGCAGACAGAATGCTGAGCCATGCATTCTTCAGATATATTTGTGCTCTGATTGCTGCGTCATACATGCCTCTTAAGGGTTTTTGCAGACAGACTGCTGAGCCATGCATTCTTCAGATATATTTGTGCTCTGATTGCTGCGTCATACATGCCTCTTAAGGGTTTTTGCAGACAGACTGCTGAGCCATGCATCCTTCAGATATATTTGTGCTCTGATTGCTGAGTTATGCATGCCTCTTAAGGGTTTTTGCAGACAGACTGCTAAGCCATGCATTCTTTAGATATATTCGTGCTCTGATTGCTGCGTCATGCATGGCTCTTAAGGGTTTTTGCAGACAGACTGCTAAGCCATGCATTCTTAAGATATATTTGTGCTATGATTGCTGCGTCATGCATGCCTCTTCAGGGTTTTGCAGACAGACTGCTGAGCCATGCATTCTTCAGATATATTTGTGCTCTGATTGCTGCGTCATGCGTTCCTCTTCAGGCTTTTTGCAGACAGAATGCTGAGCCATGCATTCTTCAGATATATTTGTGCTCTGATTGCTGCGTCATACATGCCTCTTAAGGGTTTTTGCAGACGGACTGCTAAGCATGCATTCTTTAGATATATTTGTGCTCTGATTGCTGCGTCGTTTATGCCTCTTAAGGGTTTTTGCAGACAGACTGCTAAGCAATGCATTCTTTAGATATATTCGTGCTCTGATTGCTGTGTCATGCATGCCTCTTAAGGGTTTTTGCAGACAGACTGTTAAGCCATGCATTCTTTAGATATATTTCTGCTCTGATTGCTGCGGCATGCATGCCTCTTCAGGGTTTTGCAGACAGACTGCTGAGCCATGCATCCTTCAGATATATTTGTGCTCTGATTGCTGCGTCATGCATGCCTCTTAAGGGTTTTTGCAGACAGACTGCTAATCCATGCATTCTTCAGATATATTTGTGCTCTGATTACTGCGTCATACATGCCTCTTAAGGGTTTTTGCAGACAGACTGCTGAGCCATGCATCCTTCAGATATATTCGTGCTCTGATTGCTGCGTCATGCATGGCTCTTAAGGGTTTTTGCAGACAGACTGCTAAGCCATGCATTCTTAAGATATATTTGTGCTCTGATTGCTGCGTCATGCATGCCTCTTCAGGCTTTTTGCAGACAGAATGCTGAGCCATGCATTCTTCAGATATATTTGTGCTCTGATTGCTGCGTCATGCATGCCTCTTCAGGCTTTTTGCAGACAGAATGCTGAGCCATGCATTCTTCAGATATATTTGTGCTCTGATTGCTGCGTCATACATGCCTCTTAAGGGTTTTGCAGACAGACTGCTGAGCCATGCATCCTTCAGATATATTTGTGCTCTGATTGCTGCGTCATGCATGCCTCTTAAGGGTTTTTGCAGACAGACTGCTAAGCCATGCATTCTTTAGATATATTTGTGCTCTGATTGCTGCATCATGCATGCCTCTTAAGGATTTTTGCAGACAGACTGCTAAGCCATGCATTCTTTAGATATATTCGTGCTCTGATTGCTGCGTCATGCATGGCTCTTAAGGGTTTTTGCAGACAGACTGCTAAGCCATGCATTCTTAAGATATATTTGTGCTCTGATTGCTGCGTCATGCATGCCTCTTCAAGGTTTTGCTGACAGACTGCTGAGCCATGTATTCTTCAGATATATTTGTGCTCTGATTGCTGTGTCATGCATGATATGATATGATAAAGGGATTTGTACAGTGCACGTTCACCAACGGCTTCTTGGCGCTTTAGGACAGACCGAGGATTAAGCTGCAAGGAGGGGGGACTTAATCAAATGCTTGGAAAAACAGCCAAGTCTTTAAGGCTCTCCTGAATAAGTGGTAAGAAGAGATGAGACGAAGATCAGGAGGAAGGGAGTTCCATAGATGAGGAGCTTGATAGGCAAATCTTAGTCCCCCAAGCCTTTTCCGTTTGAAAGGACAGGTGGATAACAGATTAGACCAGTCAAAGAGTGGATTCCATTGCAAGTATAACAGGATTTAGCTAAAACATAGCCTAAATATTCACAATTAAATCAATTCTATTACAAACACAAATATATAGAGTACAAATAATTTATTTTGCATCAATAGTTAAAAACAGTTAATAACACTACTAAACATTTTCTATTTCCCACATAAATGGTTAAAAAGCAGAACAAATTACACAATCAATTATGGCCTGCACAATTGAGAGGACAGACAAAAACTGTAAAACATAAAAATTGTAAAATACAATTTGTACATTCGTAGCTCCCAGATGCTAACACCTATGTTTTATCGCTACAAATTTTGTATATAAACATTGGTGATGGAGACTTAAATTGTACTGGAGAATGGGCGTCGACGCGTTTCGGTGGTTAAAACAGATTATTTCCACCTTTTTCAAGACCTTTCTTGTCGTCTGTCGTGACAGGGATTCTGTTAAATCACCCTACAATAAACAGGCATAAGATTACAATTTTACAATTCTACACATAATCTTTCTCTTACATCATTACAAGATTAGCCTGTCCCCTGTTTTCTCAGCATAGTTTAAGGTACTAGGCCTAGGGCACGTAGAATTTTAAAGTTATAACCTACTTTTGAAAATCTCTAATGTACACATGTGAAACATTGTTAAACATCAACAGATAACAGATTAGAGCCAGACGAACGAAGAACTGGGGAGGGAGTATATCGATGAAGACGAGAGGCAATGAAGGCTGGGCCTTGATGGATAAGGGCCTGGTAAGTCAGGCAGCCCACCTTGAAGAGGCTGCGCTGGACTATGGGGAGCCAGTGCAGGCTCCTCAGGAGAGGTTTAGCAGAGCTGGTCCTTGGCTGCCGAAAGACCAGTCTGGCTGCTTGATTTTGGATAAGTTGGAGTTGATGAGACTGATAGAGGGGAATGCCAATATACAATGAGTTCACGTAGTCGATACGAGACATCACTAGACCCAGCGTGGCTTGAACTAAGGCCTCGTGAGTGAGGAATCTGCTGATTTTTCTGATGCGGCGAAGATAAAAAAACAGGCCGACATCACAGATTTAATTTGAAGTTTCATGGACAGATCCTTACTAATGGTAACTCCGAGGCTCTTGACCAAGCTCACCGGACCGGGAGCACTGCCCAGCGAGCGCGGCCAGAAATTAGAGTTTCAAAGGTTGTCCAGGGATCCAGTGAGCACCAGCTCAGTCTTATCTGGATTAAGCTTGAGCGGGTTCGCACTGGAGAAGTGTGGCTCAATGGTTAGAGCGACAGACCCTGATGCAGAGGTCTAGCCCGGGACCAGGGTTCAATTCCCCTCCTCGGCGGGTCTTGGGCTCCCAAATTCCACGGACCTGATAAATCTCGCCTCGGTGCCTATTCCAATCATGGAGTCCCACGCTGCAACTCTGGGCAATAGCTTGCTTAATCTCCACAACGGCCCCCACAACGCTAAGGATGCCTGGCCTCCACCTTGGGGGTGCCCAGGAGTGGACGCCTCACAAGGAAAGCCAGGATGGGTTCCACAGCGGTATTCGTACAAGCGCCTTGAGACCCTTGCGGGTGAGTAGTGCGCTATACAAGTATCAATTTACATTCATCCAACTACTGATGTACGTCATAGTCGACTGAAAGTTCTCAATGGAATCAGGGGAGGAATCAATATTAAAGATAAGCTGGAAGTCATCCGCATAATTCAAGATGACCACAGGTTTCTCCCGAAGCTTGGAAATGAGGGGAAGAATGTAAAGGTTGAATAATAATGGCGAGAGGGAAGAACCCTGAGGGACCCCACAGGTAAGGCCTTTGGCTTCAGATATAAAGGGGCCAAGACGAACCGCTTGCTTACGATCTTGTAGGAATGAGGCAAGCCACCTAAGCGGGGTGCCCCTGATGCCGGCGTTCTCGACCCGCTGATGGAGGATGGGATAATCAACGGTGTCGAACGCCGCCGACAAATCAAGGAGCACCAGGGCCTGGGAGATATTTTGATCTGCCCCTTTCCTAAGTTCGTCATGAACTGCCACAATCACAGATTCGGTGGAATGTTGGGGTCTAAAGCCCGCCTGATGTTGTAGAAAGAACTGTGAGCTTTCTATGAAAGAGCCAAGGCAGCTGGAAACATGGGCCTCTAGCAGTTTGCCCAAAAAAGGGAGCAAGGAAATTGGGCGAAAATTGCTCAGAGTCGCTGGATCTGCCCCAGGTTTCTTGAGGATGGGTGCAACAACGACCGATTTAAATATGCTTGGCACCAGCCCCAAGCCGAGGGAATTATTGAGCAGAGAGAGAGGCGCCTCAGGGAGACTAAGGAAGATCTTCCGGGCAATGTGGGCAGGGCAACTATCCGTAGGAGAGCCAGAGTGGACTCTACTAAGGAGTGAGGAGAACATCTCCTGTGTGACCGAGGGAAAATTCAAGAATGAGGAAGGATTGATTGGGGAACAACCTATATCAAATCTCAAGTCAGGTTTGGGGATGCTCGCTTTAATGAGGGCTATCTTCTCAACGAAATAATTATTAAGGGAGTCACAAAGATGCTGAGAGGAAGGAGGGGTCATCGTGACACGATCAGGTTTGGCGAGTTCATCAACTATGGCAAAGATCTCCCTTGATTTATTTGAGGAGTTGAGAATTTTATCCGAGAAGTACTTAGTTTTGGCCCCAAGAATAGCTTATTTATATTCTTTCAGAGCAGTCGAAAAGGCCAGTCTCTTAAGAGGGCAGTAATCCGCTCGCCATTTGCGCTCGATTTGTCGAAGGACAAGCTTCATATCTATTAGTTCCTTTGAAAACCAGCACTGGGCATCATGAGGACGCTTTTTCCTAAGTTTCTTAAGTGGAGCAAAAGTGTCCCGGGCTTCTGCAAGCCAGGTGTGAATATTGTCGGCCTGAGCGTGGATAGACAGAGGAGAATCTGACACCGCTAGTGGGACGGGAGTTGTAGTAGCCAACGAGAGACAGAGCTAAGGGATGTCTACTCGGCCCCAATTGCGGATCAGAGGAGGATTAGTAGGACATATTTTGATGGTTGAAATTCTAGGTACAGAAAAAGAAATAGAAAAGTGATCCGACCAGGCACATGGAGAGATCTGTTGGTTTAAGACATCCTAATTTAAAGACCATAACTAGTCCAGGATATGGCCCTTTACATCGGTAGCCGCATGGATATGCTGACGGAAATTGAGACCACTTAACAGGTCCGTGAACTCTCTAGAAGGGGCGCTTTCATGCTGGTCATTGGGCCAGTAGTTAAAATCCCCTATTATGAGGATTCTAGCGTGATTGATCGCCAATTCAGCCACCATACTACCAAATGAATGGAGAAAGCCAGGCGACTGACCGGGAGGGCGATGGAAAAGCCCAAATGGGAAGGGAATAATGCTCGACTCAAGTTTAAAAATTGCATAATCCACCGACGGTATGGGGAGCATGCATGCCTCTTAAGCACTTTTGCAGACAGACTGCTGAGCCATGCATTCTTCAGATACACTTTGCTCTGATTGCTGAGTCATGCATGCCTCTTTAGGGTTTTTGCAGACAGACTGTTGAGCCATGCATTCTTCAGATATATTTGTGCTCTGATTGCTGCGTCATGCATGCCTCTCAGGCTTTTTGCAGCCAGACTGCTGAGCCATGCATTCTTCAGATACACTTGTGCTCTGATTGCTGAGTCATGCATGCCTCTTTAGGGTTTTTACAGATAGGCTGCTGAGTCATGCATTCTTCAGATATACTTGTGCTCTGATTGCTGTGTCATGCATTCCTCTTAAGGTTTATGCAGACAGACTGCTGAGCCATGCATTCTTCAGATATATTTGTGCTCTGATTGCTGTGTCATGCATGCCTCTTAAGGGTTTTTGCAGACAGGCTGCTGAGCCATGCATTCATCAGATACATTTATGCTCTGATTGCTGAGTCATGCATGCCTCTTCAGGGTTTTATGCAGACAGACTGCTGAGCCATGCATTCTTCAGTCCCTGCAAGATACTGTACTGCGCTTGCACTATCCAGTGCTTTCACACAACGGGTGCAATTCGGGCCAATGTAGGCGCGCGTGTACCGATTTGACAAAGACATTCACCCACTCACAACGGTGCTAGAATCGCCTCTAAGCTTGGATGGCGCTTGCATTGCTTTTGTTGCAGTTTATCCAAGGGTGTTGCTCACACTGGGACAAGAGACAGGGCATCGTTTGTTGTGTGCTCCTGGAAGCCTTCAGTGGTTTCCAGGAGTAGATAACCACTTATTGCTTTGATTCTTCTTGTGAGACCTAGTGTACGCAATAATAATTATACATTAACAATAACAATAACAATAACTGAAATGAGTCTAATAACTGCAGCAACAACACAAAGAGAGCTCAGTTTACACATCCTCCCATTCTGAACACACAATGCTTTTTAAGTGCTTTATTGCACCTAATAAGACTGACATTTTCGACACTGCCGCCATTTCTGGCCCCTTATCTGTTCTTCTTGCCCGTCTATTGAAGGGCAAGAAGAAAAGATAATGGGACCAGAAAACAAGCTAATGTTTACGCCTGCCGTTCTCCTGGTGTTCCTCGTTCACCCTCTTCACTTTTCCATGTTCCTGTTCGCCTTATTATCATTAGTATTATTATTTATTGAATTTGTAAGGCGTAACAGCTACCCAAAAAGGGTTTCCCCGCGCCTGGACGAAGCAAAATACAGAGGAGTAGTGATGAAAGACGTTACTGGTCAAACAACCAGGTCTTTAAGGATTTGCGGAAGCTTGTATAGATGGTTTCTTTGCGAATAGTGATCGGGAGGGCGTTCCAGAGCATTGGGCCAAGATAAGAAAAGGACCGGCCACCCATCCAAGCAAGATTGAACCTTGGCACCGTAACATTTTCAAGAGTGGCAGAACGAAGGTGACGTGTAGGGATGTAAGGATAAGCAAGAGACTGCAAGTATTGTGGAACAGAACCCCATTTGATCGTAAACATGTAGCTGAGCGCTTCAAATTTTATGCGGTTTTCCACTCTGAGCCATTGCAGATCACGGAGATGGCCAGAAATGGAAGTGGAACTAGGGACTCTGCAAAGTCTAGCTACAGAGTTTTGTACCAGCTGCAATCTACGGGTTACAGCCTTATTCGCGTCCAGAAAGAGGACATTCCCATAGTCCAGCCGTGAGGTGATAAGGGCATGGACCACAGTTTTCTGGGTGGCATTAGGTAGCATCCAAAGGATATTCCCAAGCCATTTTAAGATGGTGAAGCAAACAGCTGTGACCTTGACTGCATGATATGCATGGCAGGGAGTCATCGATGTGAACAGCAAAGTTCCGGACATGGCTGGAAGGTCACGGAGGTGCACCCATCTCAGCGGGCCAGTAAAGCGGACCCCATAGATTTTTAATAGGGTCAGACCGGTCTGTTCTGCAATGTCTTTTTTTGCAAGGCTTTCGCAATGGCTTGATGTCTCTCTAACGTTGTATGAACTGAAAAGGATTTATAGAGCACAAACAAATGCCCAAAGGCGTCAAGGCGCTGATAGCAGTTAGTCCTAAACAAGGAAAAAAAGATGGAAATAGAAATTCCATGCTCTCAAGCCCTGAAAGCATCCATGACAGAATAATAAGTCAGGTTTTAAGGCCTTACGACATGGGGTGTGAGCCTGAAGACTGGAGATGGAACGGAGAAGAGAGTTCCATAGCTTAAATACGGCCACAGAAAAGGCGCTGGACTCCCCAACTTGCCTTTTGGTATTTAGGAACAATTACAAGATTTTGACTTGAGTATTGAAGCTGTCTGGAGGGAATATATCATTGAAACATGTCTTTAATTTCTCCAGGCCCAGTGTTATGCAGTGCCTTGTGAACGATGCATAAAGTTTGAAGGTAGTAGGTTTGTCACAGGTAGCCAATGGAGCTTCAGAGTCTCTGCCAAAACTGATTGAGATTTAGGAATATCAAGAATCAATCTTGCCGCCGCATTTTGGACCAGCTGCAGTTTGGCTATTACAGTCTTGTTGATAGCCAGGTGGAGCGCATTGCAGTAGTCTAACCTGGATGAGATCAGTGCCCCGGCCACTTGCTTATGTGCCGGGACGGAAATGTAAGGATCTCTCCTTCTCCAGGTGCCCTTTCTCTTCCTTCCCTCGCACTTCTTCTTCCTGGCTTTCCCTCTCTCTCGTATCTTTACTGCTGTTCCTCGTTTCCGCCTTGTCACCCCCACTGCGCTTCCCGTCCATTGAATACGGACCACGAGAGCTTCAGGAGGAACTATGGCTGGTGAAGGCAACTTCTGTGCTCTGTCCTTGTGTATAGTTAAAGCTCTGTTATTATTATTATTATTATTAATGCAGTTTATAAAGCGCACGGCTACCTCCGACGGAGGTGTCCCAGAGCGAACAGCAGCAGCAGCGGCATGACCAGGTGATTAGGTGGGCTTAAGAAATGTTTTCAATGCTTTCCTGAACAATCGTTCCGACTTTGCCTTCCGAAGATGTTCTCGCATAGAATCCTATAGCAAGGCTGTTCTTACAGAGAAAGCTCGTCCACCAGTCCTAGCTTTCCTAAAACGCAGAGTCTTTAATAACTCCTTGTGGTTTGGCTATAGGACCCTCGTTTGATACTATTTCCGAAGTCTTTGCATAAGGTATTGTGGACCAGAGCCTCTGATTGCTCTGTAAGCCAAAGTCAACGCCTTAAACTCAATTTGTCTTTTGACAGGCAGCCAATGTAGACTTCGGAGATCTGGTGAGATATGGTGGCGGAATGGCACGTTCCTAATTAGCCTTGCTGCAGCATTTTGTATAGTCTGCAGTTTCCTGTTTAGATAATCTGGCATACCCAAGTACAGACTATTTGCATAGTCAAGCTGTGAGATGACTAATACATGGACCACTGACTTTATACATTCCATCGGCAGAAGATGTAAAAATCTTCTCAAGGCATTCAACTTCCAAAAACATGTGGAAGAGACCTGCCATATTTGAGATTTGCCAGTTAGATTGGAATCAAACCTAAACCCAAGGTTCCTAGCTGATGTAGCCGGAGAAGGTGGAGGATTTAGCTCTGAATACCACCAAAGGTCAGGCTTGGGAGGAGAGGCTTAATTAAAAAAAATTTGCCTCTGTTTTATCTGCATTTAACTTTATGCAGCTATCAGTATACACCGCTTACAATTTATAAATACTGCCTTTGAGTGTTCCCTGAAGGGCAACACAAGCTGAGTGTCATCAGCATATTATATGACCTTCACCCCTAATTGTTCAATGATTGGAGCTAAAGGGCCAGATATACATTAAAGAGAGTAGGGCTCAAGGCTGAGCCCTGCGGGATTCCACAAACTGAGGGGCTGGAAGACGACACGTGTGGTCGTAGGAACACTTTTTGGGACCGTCCCTCCAAGAAGGAGTGGAAACAAATAAAGGTAGTCCCCGACACTCCCAGGAGCGCAAGTCTTTCCAGGAGGATCTGGTGTGCCACAGTATCGAATGCTGCAGACAAGTCCAGCAGCACCAACATCGCACAGCTACCCTGACCCACCATTTTCCTTATAGTTTCTGCCACTTCAAGCAAGGCAGTCTCAGTCCTAAATCCCGACTGAGAGTCATGCAGAAGATTGTGGGACTCTAAGAATTCGGTTTTTTTAACTTCCTTCTCAAGTATCTTAGCCAGTGTAGAGAGAAGTGAAATAGGTCTAAAATTCTTTAGGTCTGCTGGGTCTGCATCTTCTTTCTTCAGGATTGGTTGCACAAAAGCTGTTTGCACCTTGCAGGCTAGTTGCCTTCTTTCAGAGAAGAATTCCAGATAAAATTAAGGAGGGGTTGAGCCTGAAAGCAGGAAGTTTATAAAACTTAGGTGGGCAGGGAGCAGCCGATGAGCCACATTTAAGTTTATAAACGTTCCAGCATAGAGGCTTCTTGGCTAAAGGGCCGAAATTCCGACCTGCTCTCCACATGCTGGATCGTAGGCAGTGTCTTGACTAAGAGACTTGCTGGAACTATCTTGGGGAAAGAAGAGTAGATAGTCTGAATTTTGTCCTGGAAGAAACTAGCTAACTCTTCACATGGACTAGCTGAAGGGGTAATCGTGCTCTTTAAGGCTTGTGGCTTCAGAAATCCCTGCACAATCTTAAAAACTTCTCTTGAAGAGTTGTCTGAGGCTTTTATTTGATCTGCGAAAAATTCCATCAGAGTATTGCGGTTTAGCCTGTGGAATCTTTTTAATGCTATTCTATATGTGTTCTTAGCCTCTAGGTCATACTTTTTCCGTCATAGACGCTCAAGTCGCTTACATAGGCTTTTTCCCTGGCGGAGTTCGAGTGAAAACCATGGGGCTGATGTTTTTTTCCTAGCAGGTTTCAAGGTTTTTATGGGTGCTACTTTATCAAGGGCTGAGATTATCCAATCATCAAAGGCAGACGCATGAGGGGGGCGTGGTTTAGCGCGCAATGGGAGAAGACTTGCCTGGGTAGAGCTCCTGCCTGAGCTCCCCTACCCCGGGTCATTTCTCCGGCCAAATCCATCCTGTTTGGCCTGAAACTGCCGACTGACCTGCCCGCATCCCTGGACAACACCCAGGCTGAATTTCATCAAGATCGACTGCGGGGCTCCGCACCGAGGCCAGAGGCGCCAGGGTAGCTGGCTTGATCGCGACCCGGCTGGGGACGGAATCACGTGAAGCCGAGGCTTCTCACGGGCTGCTGGGCCTCAAGTTGCGGCCCACCGGAAACGGCCCGATATCTAACGGGCGTAGAAAGCGGGGGGGACACCAGCGATAGCCACAGTACAATTACTGCCCCCACACGCATGGCCCCGGAGCACTTCGGCGGGGGCGATGACGGGCCGGAAGCGGCTGGGGCCTGACGGAGGTCGAGGTTGGTGGAGGCAGGCCTGCAGGAGCGCGGGGGAGCGAAGGCGAACACCCGCCTGGCTGGGACACGGAGACAGCGCTGGGAAGCGAGCAGGGCCTGCCTCCTTCTCCCCCTTCATAGCTACGTGCGGACACCCACCGACATGGCCAGCTGGGGACTCTGGAACCTACGGCACCTTGAGGGGACGCAGTGAGTACTTGGGCCGGGGCCCCGGCCCGCCCCCCCTTCCCCCCCTCACCCCCCCACATAGAGGGAGCTGTGCACCACATACCGAGGGGATGCTGCCAGGGCGCGACTACGGAGGTATTCAGCACCCCCACACACCAGCAGCAGCACTGCCCTGAGAGGCCCCATAGCAGAGACGGCCACCCTGGTGGGCCTCAGGTAGCGGCTGGGTGCGACGGAATCATTCAATCCCCAGACCGGACTAGTACCCTGGCCTAATGCAAAGCACGACCCGCTACACCCCAGGACCCTAGCACCGGATTGCCACACGCACTGAGGGGCAGCCACGTGGGCGCTGAGGGGGCGATTGGGACCCAGAGGCCTAGCGGAGCGGCACGGGACACCTGGGCGCCTGAGCGGAGGCCTGCCAATATTCGGAGCGAGCCCTACCTCTACGCCACGCCAAGGGACAGCCGCACTGGCGGACTGGCACCGTGGACCACGCCCTGGTCATCTGAACTGTCAGTCACACTACTGACGCGGCCTTGTCTGCCCCCCCTGAGCTCGCTTAGACGGACGCAAGCTTGCCTGTGCGCACTGCCTGCCATATGTCTGGAGGGGTGATGACACGCACCGGAACGGGGAATGCATTGGTGAAGGGGAAGACACCGAAGTCATCATCCAAGATGGACGCCGACCACGTGGCGTCGAAGCTGGACTCCGTCCTGGCAGCAATGGAGAGGATGGAAGAGTCCCTCCAACAGACGCACACTTCCTTGGAAACTAGAATAGACAGTGTCGCAATTGACCTGACCCACCTCAGGGCCGACCACAAAAAACTGCTTGAATGCACCACAACGCTGGAAGGCACGATGGCAGCACTGGAACCGAAGGTGACCCAATCGGATAGGCACATACAAGACCTCCTAAATCGAGTGGAATTCTTGGAAGACCGCGCGGAGGATGCAGAAGGGCGGGCAAGAAGAAACAACATCCGCTTGGTGGGCATTCCGGAGAAATGGGAAGGGATGGACCCCACGCAAAAGGTGGAGGACTGGCTACGTGAATTGCTGCCAGAAGACACGCTGTCGCCCCACTTTGTGGTAGAACGTGCCCATCGGGTGCCAACGAAACCCCTCTCTGCTGGCTTGAACCCCAGGCCTGTCATCCTCCGAGTCCTCAGCTACAGGGACCGAGATGCAATCTTGCGAGAGGCAAGGAGGCTAGGCGAGATCAGAATTGACAACGCCACAGTCATGTTCTTTCCGGACTACACCGTGCAGGTGCAACGACAAAGACACTCCTTCTTGGAAGTGAAGAGACGACTGCGACAGGCCAGACTCAAATACTCACTGCTCTTTCCAGCCAAACTACGGGTGGTGGCGAAAGATAGGACACACTTTTTCATGAACCCTGATGAGGTTGAGGCCTGGCTCGATGAGAATATGCCTGACGTCCCCAGGTGGGCACAAGGGACTGCTACTATGGAACGCACACGGGGGATACGGCGGCGCCGCCGCCGCGGAGTTCCTGCACCTCCCCAAACTCGAGACTCACCGGCTCACTCACCATCGGCACACGAGATGACACAAGGACAACAAGACGCTCTCCGTAGCGTTACAGAAATCAGCAATACCCCGGCTCCGTCACCTGCCCCGAACAACAGCCCGGCGCCCCTTCCGAGCGATGATGAGGCAATTTATGGTCTGTCGGAATTCCCAACGCACTGATGATCTTCCGGATGTCACTCCTCAGACTGCCGACCTATTTGGCTGACCTGGTCCGGGCAACCACCTGCTTTCTTGCACTGATACGAACGTGACTGCGCTGGTGCTCCATGGGACCTTCCCTCGCAGGCGGAGGCCTACGCAGCTAAGCGCTGATTGACCCTGATCACCTTGGACTTCAGCCAGGTACTGTATTTACTATATACACACTGCCCAAATGCTCACTACCCAGAGGCAGACCTTTACTCTATAACATTGCACACATCAGTTTACATCACCTGGGCCATCCGGGGAAGCGGATCCACTTCCGGAAGCCTCGCTCCCCCCACTTGAAGCCCGAAGAGTGACGCAGCCCGCGCACGGTGGGACAGAGGCCACGCACCTGCCCGGCAGCAACGGCCCCATCACCCCACCCGGGGGGGATGCCGCAAGCCCTATGGACTACTTTGTAATTTCTATTGTTGTAGCGTAAACCACAAGATACCCCCTAGAACTGTATAGTTTACGAGCTCACTTGAGTGTTTGGACGGCGACATGTTGTGCAGCCGACCTTTTGGCATTTCAGGTTATGTTGCCATGTTGTGGCTATTTGTTCCCCCCCCCTTTCCCTACCCTTCCACACCACTGGAGATCACCACGATTTATACTGCGACCTTGGAGCAACTATGTAAAAGGGGCGGGACGCAGGATCCAACGGGAAACTCTGCCTGAGGGTCTGACTCATGGGAGGGTAGGGGGAGCCTACACATACGGAATCTATGGCAGAGATACGAATATGCACTTGGAACGTCAGGGGAATGCACACACCAACCAGGCGTTACCAGATTTACTCGTACCTAAAACGACACAAGATAGGCATTGCACTACTACAGGAAACACATTTGAGCAAGACAGAGGTCCTAGCATTGCACCGCAGATGGCGCGGGCAGCTCTATGCCACTACATACTCCTCCTACGCCCATGGCGCACTGATATGGATACGACCTGGGACCCCCTGGACAGCTACGGACACTACGATAGACCAAGAGGGCAGGTTTGTTGCGACACATGGCAGGCTGGATGGGCAGCAGGTAGTACTGACATCACTGTACGCTCCTAACACTGACCAGGGAGACTTCCTAGCGCGCCTTTCCACAACAATGGCGGCCTGGCACGTGGCCCCGTGGCTACTAGGTGGAGACTACAATTGCACACTAGACATTACACTGGACCGCTCCTCTCCACCCCCCATGAACGCTCCGACACGCGGCGCCACGAAGGCGCTACTGGAATGGGCAGATCAGTGGGGTCTGCATGATGCTTGGAGGTCACACAACCCTGGGACACGGGTCTACTCATACTATTCTGGCGCACACGACTTGCATGTCCGTCTGGACAGATTCATGGTGTCCACTGAGCTCCTACCCCTTGTGACCGACACATTATACATGGGCCGCACGCACTCAGACCATAACCCGCACATTCTATCCATGGCCTGGGACCGCCCGCGCCCCCCCATACCCACCTGGCGTCTACAACCAGCGCTCCTGCTTGACGCGGCCTTCCGCGACTCCCTCCTTACACGCACCTCCCAGTACTTTGAAGATAACACAGGCACGGCATCTACCCCCCAGGTGGAGTGGGACGCCTTCAAAGTGGTGATCCGGGGACACTGCCTGAGGACGCAGGGCCTCATGCGACAACAACTAGAGAGCGAACTGACTAGGCTGGAATCAGACCTGCTCGCCAGAGAGGGGGAGGCCGTGAACGGTGGTGCTGACTCGCTACAGAGGGCGCGCGCAGAACACGCGGGCCTGCTGGAGCGACTCCGCGACATCAACCATGCCGCACACTCGGCGAGGACACATCATTTGAGTGACAGACCTGGTAAGCTACTGGCCTGGCTGATCTCACAGGAGACCCGCTCAACCTCAGTGGCAGCAATACATGTAGAGGGGGAGGGCCTATTGTATTCACAACACCAGATTCATGATGCGTTCACCGGCCATTATGAGGCTCTATACCGCTCCCGACTGGCGCGCACACGTACGGACATTGTTGACTACCTCTCCCCTTTGCTCATGCCACAGCTGACTGCTGCGCAACAAGACGAGCTGGGAGCCTCGCTTGAACCTGATTAAATCCGCGACGCGGTCTTTAACCTATCTAACGGCAAATCCCCGGGCCCAGACGGGCTCCCGGCCGAATTTTATAAAGCAGGCTCGGATATACTCATCCCAGAACTTCTGAGGATGTACGCTGCGGCAGCGGAGGATGCAGCCTTACCCTTAACGCTGAATGAAGCGACCCTGATTTCCATTCCTAAGCCTGACAGGGACTGTACACGGATGGGCTCTTACCGCCCACTGGCGCTGTTAAACACGGACTATAAAATATTGGCCTCCACACTAGCCCGGACACTGGCCCCCCATGTGCCCCGCCTGGTGCACCAAGACCAAAACGGCTTTGTCCCGACACGTCACACCTCCCACAATATCCGCCGCCTTTTCCGTATTCAGGAATATGCCACCCAACAGTGGCCCAGAGCAGGTTGCCTGATCCTAGACTTAGAGAAAGCCTTCGACTCGGTTGAGTGGCCGTACCTGGGAGCAGTTCTGGAAAAATTCCAACTGGGAGGAGGCTATGAAGCCATGGTAGGCCTACTGTATGACAAACCAACAGTGCGTGTCCGCACGGGCACGCTACTCTCGGACGCCATCCGGGTACGGAGAGGCACCAGACAGGTCTGCCCCCTGTCGCCTCTATTGTTCTCCCTGGCCATGGAACCCCTGGCTACAATCCTCAGGACCCAGGGACCTGAATGGGGAATCCCACTAGCGGATAGTCTGCACACAGTGTCGCTGTACGCCGATGACTTACTGCTGTACGTCCGAGACATAACAGACATCCCTGACTCCCTAGCCGACGTCTTTCGAACCTTCGAAGAGATGTCAGGGTTGCGAGTTAACTGGTCCAAATCGGGGGCTTTTTCCTTTAGTCCGGACACGCCGGAGTGCGATGTGCGCTTAGGCGGAGGTAGGTTGCAGTGGCATCCCACTACGTTCCGCTACCTGGGGATACGAATATATCGAAGCCCACTAGACATCTTGGAAGGGAATCTCCTGAGGGCCATCGCCTCGTTTCGGGCGCAGATTAAATTCTGGAACACCCTACCCCTCAACGTACCAAGCCGCGTAGCGCTTACTAAAATGATAGTGCTGCCTAGGCTACTATACTACTTCGCCAATATACCCATGTACGTGCCGAATAAAATATTTCGAGACCTGGAGGTTATGCTGCGTAACCTCATTTGGAACTCGGGCCGGCCCCGCGTGACGCTGACCAAGCTCTACATGCCTATGGAGTTGGGAGGCCTGGCGGTGCCTAATATGGAGCTATATTACCTGTCGGCACAGATGCAGTGGGCGACGGGGTGGCTTAGCGGCAAACACCTCGACGACACTACCTCAACCACTGCTGCCTGGACGCAACCGCAAATCTGCTGGCTGTTCCACCCGCTGACCCGAACCCCCTGCCCCGCGCAACTGCACCTGGCTGTGGCGCGCAAATGCTTCTTGTGATGCCTGAGACTCACCCGGACAACAAAGCCATACGCTCCAATACTACCCATCCTGGGCACTCCGGGACCAACAGACGCACTGACTGTGACCAGATTGGCTAGCTGGACGCAGGCAGGGGTGGACACTCTGGGCGACCTGTACACCGACGGAACACTACTTACTTTTGCGGAACTAGCCACTAGCACTGAACTCCCTGCAGGCCAGTTCCTGTTGCACGCAGCTCTCTTACGTACACTCACTACATCCTGGGGAGACATGACGGAAGAATTACCGATGCACAGCTTCATGCAATATCTGCATGGGGAACGGCTCACACGTAATCCATTGGCTGGCGCAGGCCCTACAGATGCACTCGCAGACACCCACGTTGTCGCTACGAGATAAATGGGCGACACAGGGGTAAGGCCTGGACTGATAAAGAATGGGCGACGATCTTGGCCGGACCGACATACATCCCGCGCAACCCCCGCTTTAAAATCATTCAGTTTTACATCTTACAGCGCGCTTATCTTACACCTGACAAGATAAATAGATACTTTGCAACCACTGGTGCCGCTTGCCCGCGCTGCTCCCTGCATGGAGCAGACCTTCTGCATATGCTGTGGCACTGCCCCGACATTCACGCATACTGGGACGAGGTCATAACGCTACTTACGCGTAGCACTAGCGAACAATTACCGCAAACATGGGAGGCGTGCATCTTGGGGCTGTATAAACGCACAAAACTAAACAAAGTACGGGAGCGCTTTTGGGACATGGGGCTCATAACGGCCAAACGCCTGCTTACCAAACACTGGAAGGCTGCGACTCCCCCCCACACTCGGCACTGGCGAGCCTCCTTCACCAACTGGGCGAGGGCGGAGAGCACGGTGCTCCTCCGAGAGGAAACGGCGGGACTCCGGAAGTTCCCTATCGCTCAGCTCTGGGATGACCTCCTCAAAGTATTCCAGCGCAAATGCCAAGAACGGGGGATCACTTGAGGAGACAGACCTCATCGCCCTTGTAACATCGCTCGCCCCCCGGGAGCGAATGCGGCCCTGTCACCCTCTCCCCCACCCCCTCACCTCTTCAGAAAACACGACCTACACTGCTGGACGCAGCCACCGGACATTCTCAGATACACGCTGGACACCCAAGCAGCACTGCACACCCACCATTGCCTCTGCTCTAGCCTACCTGGGACGACTGTATGTGCTGACAGGGAGTTACCCCCCCCCCCCGCCCCACGGGAGGACGGCCATCATGTTGATAGACGACGCCACCGCCTCATGACGGACTAACTTGCACTCCGACGGCTCCCCACAGGCAGAACCTGCCAGCCCCAACCTGGGAATGATACTCCCCCCCCACTACATACCTTGCAGTGCTAGATGCCTTGCCACGCCCCACCCCGCTGTTGCGGCCACCTATGTGCACTCGTGACGATCTCTCTCACTTTCCCCCCTCCCCCCCCCCCTTCCTACCCCAGGTTTTCCCCGCCATTGTATAGGCATAGGGGACAGTTTGTTCGCTGGTCATGTTCCCCGAACAGACCCTTTACTCAACCCGACCGAGGACACTACATACAACACGTCACAATCGGGAAGCGATGCCTTTTGACTATATGCTACTCACACTCTGCAGAGATGCGACGACACTTCCATGGCATGTGAAGAGTAGACTGGCACTCACGCTCGCGCATGCTAACTAAAGGCACGCTACGCGGCTTAACAACCACGGCCACGTCCACTGCCACCTCCCAACACCATCACTGGGAAGGAACACAGACATCGCATTACTGGCCATCTGAGCCTTGACCGGAATGGCTGCAGACCAACCCCGCCGCGCACACTCGCCTACTATTATGCCTCAGTGAGCTATACCACCACACATCTTGCCTATTCTTGGACAGCATTGCGAATGTGGTTCTGGTGGAAAATCACATACTAATCACCCCCCCTATTATCGGCTCACTACTAATGCCTCTCGGACCATCTGTGGGGACAAGGGAGATTGCTATCACGGCACCAATGCTGGGTACAAACAGAACACCCACTTTGGGCAGAAAAGACAAAATCCCAAGATCTATTGTTTATGTAACTAGATACCAGATGATCACATGCCCATGTACGTTAGTTTTGCCGCCGGACCCCCGGGTTGCCGGCTAAATGGCTGTGTCATCCAATTAGTAGTTTACATGCTTGTTCTCTGCTCGGCTGGCCCTGCGGGCCTTTACGGATATTTTGTAAGATGTACACCTTCCCGCATAATAAAGGTCTTCAAAAACCAAAAAAAAAAAAATCAAAGGCAGACGCATCTTGATTGGGATATCCTATAAGTAATGGGAGCGTTTCCTGTAATTCTAGACCCATACGCTTGGGTGAAACCTTCCTCCAATTTCTTCTCTCTTCAGCATCCAGACTGGACTGATTAGTGCGGACTAAACTAGTGAGGGTGATGCATCCAGGTCATCGGTAAATAATCTAGCACTTTCATGGTGTGGTCATTGTAGAAAATCAGATCCAACGTGTGGTCGGCTGCGTGGGTAGGTGCAATCACCATTTGTGCTAGATTTAGCCCGTTGAGAGTGTCAGCCAGTTGGAGGGCCTGTGGACAGTTAACCTTATCCATATGGACATTGAAGGCCCCAAGAAAAAGGAAATTAGAGTATTTTAAGGTAAGTCTGCAATCGTATCAAACAACTCCGTCCAATGAGAGGGCACGGAGTCTGGGGGTCTGTAGATGAACAGGCCCGCATAAGAGGAAGTAGGAGAGAATCTAACACTAAAAGAGATTGCCTCTAAAGATCCTGCCAACTCAATTTCTTTTGACAAGATGTCCTAATCCTTTCTAAGAATTACTGCTAGCCCACCCTCGCCTGTTACCGGCATGATTAGCTGTTACCATACTATAACCATTCCGAGATGGACAGACCTACATCGGGGTTGGAACTTTCTTTTAACCAAGTTTCGGTTAAAAACATGGCATCCCAAGACTTAGCTTCGAGCTTGAGCCAAATCTGGTCTGCATGTTTTGGCAGGGATCTGCAGTTGATTAAGCAGGCCTGCATGTGAAACCACGGTATCTGTGGATGTACTATAGATGGCTGCGGCGAAGCAGCAGCCATGCTCCTACTGCCATCTTTCCCTTGCCATCTCTCCAAAGAAAAAGCGCAGTAATCACATTGTGGCCTCAGGTCGTCTTTCCTTTCAGGTGGTTCAGTGATCTCTGTCGAGGGGCTGTTGTGGACGGATGTGATCATGTCTGTGATCCTTGAATAATAATCTAGTGGGCAGTAGCCCCTCTTGGGACATGGTCATCTTATCTGCCCAGTAGGCTAAACAGTAGCAGGTATCAGAGCTTCCTACCTGTTACCGACCCACTGTGTGTCATAAGTTATCGCATCACTATCCCTAATCCCTGGCCATGCAAGATCGGGCTGAAGATTTAGTGGGAACGGCACCCCCAGAGCACTAGGACAAGTTAGGCTCCCATCTTCTGTGCTGCTGTAGAGACCCTAGAACTTGGAATTCTACTTCATTCCCTAACCGGTGTCATTCTCTGCCATGCCAGCAGGGGCGCAGCATCCAGGGGTGGTATTTAGGGTGTTACATCTCACTAGTAAATGTATTTCAGCTAAATAGTTGGGCACAGGTGCTTACAGTCGGGTATGGTGAGATGTCTGTCGCATTTCGACAGGAGTTTTTATCTACACACCGACACAGACGCGCGCACACACTTTTCCCTTTCTGTTTTGAAAGTCTTCAACAATGTTGGTTGTTTTACAAAATAATGTGTTTTCTCTCACTTCGCATGTGTCTCCTTTCCATTGCCCCGTTAGGCACTCTCATGCACCCTGCTTGTCGTATAATGTATTTTAACATTATATATATGCTGGCTCCATTCATGGAAAATCTACAGCTCACCCCTCCAATCTTACTGCCCAAGATATGCTCCTGCCTGCCAGTGTCTCATTATTACCTATTTACTTCAGTGTCAATGAGGTGTGTGCTGTTTACGTGTGTGAGTGTCTTTTAGCCTGTGTGTTTGCTTATATGTGCATGTTTGTGTGCATCTATTTGAATATCTCTTTGTGGGTCTTATTTTTTTCTATTTGTATTTATGTGTTTATGGGTAGTTAGGTGTCTGTGTGTTCATGTGTGGTGTGTGTGTTTGTGGGTCTGTGCATCTCTTTGTATGTGTATTTCTTTGTGGAAGCACTCTTTCTGCCTTTATCAATGTAGATTACAGTAAATTACATTAGCACGCACTCATTTTTCTATGTATTCACAATCAATTAGTAGGATACCATTTTCAGTGTAAGGACTGTACTTGTAAATCATTATTTTTATCACAAACACAGATTGTTTATCCTCAACTCCAACTTTTAAACACAACACGTAAACTAGAGGCATAGCTTCCATTGGTGCAGCAGGTGCAGTGGCACCAGGGCCCACTGAACCCTAATTATTGCTGTATTTCACAGTTCAAACAGGGACCAAAGACGGCATTTCTTTCCTTTCTTTCACTTGGGCCCCTGACACACTGGCTACTGCCGTCATCTAGCCTTGCTGTATGCTGTATGAAAGAGTAAAGACTCGTTGGATATTGATCTACTCGTGAAATACACCTGCTTTAGAGTTGGAAATGATTATCAGCCCCCTCAGTGGCAGGAAGTTCCATTGAGGGGGTATGGCAGTGCCTACCAGGACTGAATGTGAACACAGCTAATTACAAGAGGCTGCCGGTGCATTACAGGTCCCATAAGGAAGCCACACGGCCATTCTTGCCCATCGCTATGGCCAATGATCAATGTCACAGTCATGCTGTTGTTAAGTTCTAGCCATTTCACTGACATTAGTTTCTCTTATCTCTACAGAACAGCATTCTAATTCATAAGGCAGTGAACTTAACGAACACTTAGGATTATCAGGTGAACTCTGTTATTGTTCCTTTGCTTTATGGGTGTCACTTTAGGATTTTTTCTTTATCTTAATTCACATTGCAGTAGTATCCAGTTGTAAGGTCCTGATGAAAGCAAGAGACAATTACTGTCGTTCACTTGCAGAAACATGTTGACCAAATATGCAGCTGGGTAGTCCAACATCTATTCGACTACCTTGCCTACTTTTTAGAGTAGACAAACGGGCAGCACCAGAATAAACTATTTAAAGTGCCCGTTTATCCTATTTTAAAGTCACTCACTCTTTTCATTCTTTGTTCCATCACTTTTTGTACACTGCAACACCAGTCACCCGTGTTTATACCATCTACACTACTAACATCACATTTGAGTGAGACCCTTACATCTCTAGGGAGGGATTCAATCCAGCTATGGTCCCTGAACCTGCGGGCTCTCACTGTGAGATGGTCCTTTAAGGAAACCCAAATGATGAAGGGCGGTTCCGTGTGGTGACTGATGGACATCCGGACCAAACACCATGAGTTGTCTTCTAGTTGGCTGACCCCTAGTTTAAGTACACTTGGGAGTTTAAGAGTATAATTTTCTGTCTTTGCTTTCTGGCTAATACTGTCAATAGGCATCACTATACATGTTGACCCCCTGACATTTTGTTGTGTTACTGGTGCATTACAGGTGCCTGTATATTCTAGGCCATGTCAAAACGTTTCGAAAACTTTATGAGAAACGGAGATCTCCGTATGTGCTGCAAACAAGTACACTATCCCGCCAAGATATTAAGGCATAAAGAGCCTTGTTCCTTGGGGAAGTTTACTTGCGAACCATAGAGACTCGAAGAGAGAGAGATAGCTAGATAGATATTTTCACTGAAAAAAGCAAAGGGTACAGGGACGAAATAGGTAGGAAATAGCATAAAAAACCTTAGAAATACACGGAAAAAAACAAAGGTTACAAGGGCCTTTTTCCTTAGGTTCACATTTTACACACTCAAAACCATAGAAACTGAGCAGTTATAGTTACCTGGGCTAACTCTAACTTACACTCCCCACAATGCACTGCTTATGAAGCGGGCAGAGAAACACATGAAAACATTGCTCCTGCCCGTAGAGCGCAGGATTGTAAGCTGCTCCCTACGGGTAGGAACAATACTGGCTCCCGCTGGCATCACCGGGGCTTTGGGACACCCCCCTGGCCCTCAACAATGATCATGTGGGTGCCCTGGGTGGGCTCAAGGGCACCCTATACCGGCAGGGCCATTTTTGTAAATCTTTCTTTATGCATGGTCAAGGCATATGCATGGTAAAGACTTGCGTGGTAACGGTGTTACGTGGTAAAGGTGTTACGTGGTAAAGGCATTTGTTGGAATGTATGACATTATAATTACTCTAATCCTGCACTATCTCTTGACTTGAAACTAAACCCATGGCCTTGATAAACTGAACATAGACAGCTCAAAAAAGGTGTAAAAGCAGGTTTAGTGGGAATGTCATGTCACATTGTCATCACATGCCATTTTCCCAGTGCATTGTACCATTTCCCCAGTTTCCCCCAGATAAATGGTGCTATGAACCGTATAGCACTACTCGCCACCACGTTTAGAGGGTGATCCATTTCTCTTCCTACCCTGGATGGAGAGTTACTCCAGCATTTTGTTGAAGTGAAACTCTAACTGTTTCCAGTGTCATAAAGAGTCAGATTGCAGTCTGTGAATGCTCACTTACTCCCAAGTTACCGTTCATTCACAATCTGGCACGGCGAAGCATGCGTGCGCTGCATTTACTAGTGTGTGATTCTACACATGCAAAACATGTACACCTGGCAGCAATCACCTGACTAATTTTGTTTTCAAACATTGTTGAAAGAGCTGCTTAGTCCTAAAAACTCTAACTCTTTGTGCATAAATAGAATAAGCTGTAAAAAACTCTTCTGGGGACACAGACAAGCCCACTGACACCAAGAGAGAAACAGTAGTAACACTTATTCACAGGCCCTGGAAAGCCCCTAGTCCTGCTCATCATACAGACCCATCTCCCTCCTAAACGCTCATGCTAAACTATTCACAGGCATTCTGGCACACAACTTAGTCCGTTCATAATGGCCTTATGACTGCAAGCCACAGCAGTGGTGAGATAATACTGTGCCATTAATAAAATGGATGCTTTCCAACAGTGAAAAGACACTGGACACAATGTCCGCCAAGGGCCCGATTTATATTTAGGTGGATGGTTTATTCTGTCATAAATGTGGCAGGTGTCCCGTCCACCCTATTAAAAGTGTATTATATCCTCTGGCAATTGTAATAAAGCGGACAGGATCTGTCATGTTTGAAGCAATAACCTGTCCGATAAACTAAGAATCAGGCCCCATGTCTGCACCAAGTGTTGTAGAAGGAGCAAGAGCCAGCATTATAGGAAGAGGGCCTCGAAGCAGATATAGTCCCAGACTCACTGAAGCACCTACCTGTTCACTTCCTCTGTTTATACCTCATAAGCACCTACCTGTACACCTGCTCTGTTTGTACCTCATAGGTACCTATATGTGCACCTCATCTGTTTATACCTCACTAGCACCCACCTGTGCACTATCTCTGTTTATAGCTAATAGGCCCCTTCCTGTGCACCTCCTCAGTTAGTACCTCCCAGGCGAGCTTCTGAAATGAAGCTTGTGAGCTCCGTACTGCCAACGACGGCCTCTTCACTATCAGGCCATTATCTGCATCTGCTCTGTGCATGCTTCAAGTGTGTCCCCTGCCACAGCTAACAATGAACCCTGTAGAGTGAGTACACAGACCAAGGGGAGGAGGGCGCTGAAGGACATGAAATGAGGTAAACCTGGATAAAAGAAAGATGGGAATGGAGAAATGTGACTTCACCTGTGCACAACAGACACCTCCTCCTGCTCAACCAAAGCCCTGTTGAGTCACAAAGTAGCATCCTGGCCGTCAGACAGACCACAATAAGTCAAATATCTTGTAAATGTTGAAAAACAAAAACAATTATTAATATGCACACTGTTGGATGCTTGATATTTCAGATAAATTATTGCTTGTGATGGATTCTCTATAAGGAATAAATGACTGATATTGTTGCATATTACATTTCATGAATTAATATTTCTTTGCCATATCTGTGTGCGCAATATAAAGACGGGCCATTAGAATTAACCCCTCATTCTGTTTCACAGAAAGCCCTGGAAGGAGCTGCTGATTGAAATACAACAGGATCTTAACTTTACCTACTTTAGGAAGAACTAAAGACTCACTTTTTAAGTTGTCTTTCAGAGCAGAATCAGTCAATAGTTCAAGGGAGATGGATATATATTACGCTGATAGAAAATCCACCTCAACTCAGGATAATGCTCCAGTCTTCCAGGTTAGAAGGATCCAGAAATGCTTGAGCCAGGAGGGCTGTAGAATGTGTTGAAGGTGACTTAGGGCCTTATTACGAGTGTGGCGGTCTTCCAATCGTACTACCACTGCGAAGGTACCAGGCAGACTGCCAAGCCCATTGTGAGCCCGCCGCCGGAATATGACCTAAATCCAGGGTGGGTGGGCGGTGCAGCAGCGGTCTCACGGCGGCTGTATTAGGCTCATTAGAGAGCCTTAACAGCATACCACCACCTTAAGACTGCCTGCAGCACGTTCCTGCACCATGTCATGCATGCCACTCTGTGCAGGAACAAGGGTGCAATTCCATGGGGTGGCGCAACATGTGCCCCGTGCATGCAACCCCAGAAGCAGAATCGGCCGGGGCCCTGTGAGGGCCCCCTTACCTGCATGTCCTTTATCCTTTTCATGGTGGGGTCCCGGCCATGAAAAGGGCGGTGAATATGCAGACCGTAATATGCTCGGCGATGTCGGCATTGGCACTGCCAACATATTCAGGGTGTTTGCAGACCGCCTCCACAGCGGGATCCTTGATCCTTGCGGGGTGGCGGTCTCAGGGCGGTCTCACCACCACACTCATAATACAGTAGTCAGACCGCTAGGATGGTGGCAGTTGGATCGCCACCGTGAGTACAGCGATCATGAGGGCCGTCGCACTCGTAGTAAGGCCCTTAATGAGCTGCATGGTAACGGCGGGAGTTGGCATTTGAACTGATCCAGTGTGAACAGGAAAGCATTGTGGAAAAAGGTGTCTGGAGTTACCTTTGTCATATATACTTCCTAAAGAGCTACCTTTGTCATGTATACTTCCTGAAGAGTTACCTTTGTTATACACTTCCTGAAGAGTTACCTTTGTCATACACTTCCTAAAGAGTTACCTTTGTTATACACTTCCTGAAGAGTTACCTTTGTTATACACTTCCTAAAGAGTTACCTTTGTTATACACTTCCTGAAGAGTTACCTTTGTTATACACTTCCAGAAGAGGTACCTTTGGTAGATACTTCCTGAAACTGAATTAAAGGCAGCGCTTCCTGATTCCTCTCTTTTTCCACAATCTGCTCTGTTTAAATGAAATCTTGTCCATGAGTATCTACCTAAAACTCTACCTGTAGCACGAGTGCTCTGTGGCTGCCCTTTCTTTAGTAAGTTACTCTGTGAATAATGGTAAATCACTGCCTTTTCAGAAGTAAATACAATGTGACATGTTCAACCGCAGTTTTAATGAAATAGCCATGTATGGTAAAATGTTCCTTACAAAATTTCAAATATGGTAGAGAAGAGATGTCTTCTACAGCTGGTTAAATATTGTGTATTCACATTGTATTACATTTGCATTTAGTAATATTGCATTTCTTTACATCCAACAGAAAATAAGCCTTAAATGCACGGATTGATTATGAATAATAAAGATAACACATCAAACCTGCAAAAATTATCAAAAATAAGGAGCTCCAAAAACATCAGTGCAATCAGAGGCAGATGACAGATCCAGGAAGACGCAGTCAAAGGCAATTCAGTGAGTGTCCGAGTCTGAGCTCTGCACCTCGACATCCCAAGATAAAGAAACGACCTCTACAAAATTAAGGCAACAAAACTGACAAACCACCTGCTGTATAAACAAGCGTGCAACACCAGCTTTGATCATGAGGCCGGTATGAGAGTTGGAGGAAGGTCTTGTGTCTATTTGGGATCCATAGCTTGGAACAAACTCCCTCTTCAGCTTTGAGCTATTAGTAACATGAAAATGTTTAAAAAAGGTTGAAAACTTTGCTTTTTGTCCATGTTTGAAACAAACAGATTTGCTTTCTTTTCTGACCTGTGCTTTGCCCCGGACACACATTGGAGTAGCTGTACACATTACAAGTCGCTTCATCATCATGATATGGCTAGAGCAGTGCTTCGCTATCTAAACTGGCAACAGACCAGCATTCAGTGCTCTAGGTGTATTGCAAACACTTTCTAGCCAAGCCACAGGAACCAGGGAAAAGCACAACGAAGTAGAGCCTAACAACTGAAGGCTAAAGGAAAGCGAAGATCTGCTCTCTGAAGTACAGAGTATTGTCCCAATTAGCACCTACCGGAACGAAGATTAAGCTTTACCCGCAAGCATGCGAAGCCATTATCCAATCTAAAGATGCAATCACCCACAAGGAAGCCTTACTGATATTATGAATGTGTCAGGTATTTAGTGAGCCTGGTATTTTATTGTTAAATTGGAAATCAAGTGTCCAAAATATCACACATATACATGGATTGTGAAATTAACGCAAGTGGTTTATTAACTATGCTGACCCTTCAGGAAACACGGTCAGGAGAAAAGTTGTGCGATTCCACTGAATATGTCAAGAACTTTAGCAAATTAGAAACCATAAAAGAGCATCAGCGAATACAAACAGGGGAAAAACCATACCATTGCAATGAATGTGTAAAGAGCTTCAGTCGGTTATCACTCCTCCAAACACATCAGAGAATACACACAGGGGAAAAACCATACCATTGCAAGGAATGTGGGAAGAGCTTCAATCACATTTCAAACCTCCACACACATCAGAGAAGACACACAGGGGGAAAACCATACCATTGCAGTGAATGTGTGAAGAGCTTTTGTCGGTTACAAGAACTCCAAAAACATCAGCGAACCCACACAGGGGAAAAACCATACCATTGCAAGGAATGTGTAAAGAGCTTCAAACAAATTTCACAGCTCCACACACATCAGAGAATACACACAGGGGGAAAACCATACCATTGCAATGAATGTGTAAAGAGCTTCGGTCAAATTTCAAACCTCACACACATCAGAAAATACACACAGGGGAAAAACCATACCATTGCAGTGAATGTGTGAAGAGCTTCAGTCGGTTAGCATATCTCCAAACACATCAGAAAATACACACAGGGGAAAAACCATACCATTGCAGTGAATGTGTGAAGAGCTTCTGTCGGTTACAGGAACTCCAAAAACATCAGCGAACACACACAGGGGAAAAACCATACCATTGCAAACAATGTGTAAAGAGCTTCAATCAAATTTCAAACCTCTACACACATCAGAGAATACACACAGGGGAAAAACCATACCATTGCAGTGAATGTGTGAAGAGTTTCAGTACGTTAGCAAAACTCCAAACACATCAGCGAACACACACAGGAGAAAAACCTTACCATTGCAGTGAATGTGTGAAGAGTTTCAATCAAATTTCACAGCTCCACACACATCAGAGAATACACACAGGGGAAAAACCATACCATTGCAAGGAATGTGTAAAGAGCTTCAAACAAATTTCACAGCTCCACACACATCAGAGAATACACACAGGGGAAAAACCATACCATTGCAGTGAATGTGTGAAGAGTTTCAGTACTTTAGCAAAACTCCAAACACATCAGCGAACACACACAGGCGAAAAACCATACCATTGCAAGGAATGTGTGAAGAGCTTCAGTCAATTATCAAGCCTCCATAGACATCATAGAATACACACAGGTAAAAAACCATACCATTGTAAGGAATGTGTGAAGAGCTTCAATCAAATTTCACAGCTCCACACACATCAGAGAATACACACAGGGGGAAAACCATACCATTGCAGTGAATGTGTGAAGAGCTTCTGTCGGTTACAAGAACTCCAAATTCATCAGCGAACCCACACAAAGGAAAAACCATACCATTGTAAGGAATGTGTAAAGAGCTTCAATCACATTTCACAGCTCCACACACATCAGAGAATACACACAGAGGGAAAACCCATACCATTGCAGTGAATGTGTGAAGAGTTTCAGTAAGTTAGCAGAACACCAAACAAATCAGCGAACACACACAGGGGAAAATCCATACCATTGCAGTGAATGTGTGAAGAGCTTCAGTCAAATCACATGTCTCCGCACACATCAGAGAATACACACAGGGGAAAAACCATACCAGTGCAGTGAATGTGTAAAAAGCTTCAGCCAGTTAACAGACCTCCAGAGACATCAGCGAATACACACTGGGGAAAACCCATACAATTGCAGTGAATGTGGAAGGAGTTTTAGGGTACAATCAAACCTCCACACACATCAGAGAACACACACAGGGGAAAAGCTATACCAGTGCAGTGAATGTGTAAAGAGCTTCAGTCAGTTAACAAACCTCCAGAGACATAAGCGAATACACACTGGGGAAAAACCATAAATTTGCAGTGAATGTGGAAGTAGTTTTAGGTTACAATCAAACCCCCACACACATCAGAAAACACACACAGGGGAAAAACCCTACCATTGCAATGAATGTGGCAGTAGTTTTACTTACTCTTCAGCATTAAGAAATCATCAGCGAGCTCACAAAGGGGAAACAAATCTTTTAAATGCCATGAATGCTTGAAACGCTGTAGTCCATTATCTATCCTAAACAGGCTTCAGCGAACACACGCAGAAGAAAAGCCTTCAAGTGCAATGTGAAGAAATTTAGTCAACTATCAAGCCTATGTAGACGTCAGCTTACACTCACTCTGTAAATACCGTACAACTGTAGTGAGTGTAGAAGTACCTTTAGGAAATCTTTCGCATTAAGGATTCATGCGTTAATGCACACAGAGAAAAAACTTTTGAGGTGTAGTGAATGTGTGAATATCTTCTGTCATTTATTAAACCTACGGATACATCAACTAACATACACAGAGTAAAAATGGGCATTGCAATGAATGTCAGAAGTGATTTTGTCAATTGCAAACACACCTGGGGTAAACCTTACAATTGCACTAAAAGTGTGACGAGCTTTTGTCAATTTCTGATCCTACATAGCCTCAGCGAACACACACCTTCATTTAACTCACTTAGAAATAATCCTAGAGATGCAGTGAATTCAAAAAGAACTTAAGAACATTAACAATAATATTGACTCATCTGAGGACATAGACAGGAGCAGAAAAGTGCAGTTATTGTGAGATGAAGGAATTACAGGAACAAGTATATAATCATGTGGGTTATTCAAATACCAGATGAATGAAGACTCAACTAGAAGAAATGAAGAAAACCAAAGATTTGTAGAATATTGAAAGTGTCTGTTCCCAGTGATTGTTCACTTCGGTACACATAGAAAAAACAACGTGATATAACAGACTAGCTCAATGTGGAATAAAAGAAAAGAAACACTGGTGGTTTTATTTGGCGATGAAGAGTTACAAAGAAAAACATCCAAGTGTAGGGATGAATATGATTCTGCCTGCACACATTGCTATATTACGATTACACATTGCTATATTACGATTCAGAAAAGGGGGTGGTGATGTCTGAATTAAGCAGACCACTCTTACCCAGTCCAAAGATCAGGGCTTGATCCATCACCGTTATTTAGCTCACTGCCCCATCCCAGCTCAGAACCTGGCTATATTAGCATAAGTGAGTTAGTTGCGAAAACGCCATTTTGCTGCTTTTGCACATGACACTACATCTCTGTTTTTATAAAGACAAACTGCTTGCTTTTCCTTCACATGAGAACGGTCTGTTCTTCATATCTCTAGACTCACACTGTGACCTCAAGTCTGCACAGAGTGTTCAAGGTTAAAATAACAATGTATGCCGTTGATGCAGGTTGATCGGCCCACGCTCTAGACACAACACAAACACAGCTGCTCATTTCTGAAACTCAGGTGCTTTTAATATTGCACTGCATGCATGAGACTAGCACTTGGAAAAAACCTTTCAATCGACAAAGAGCTGTGCTGATCTGGGATATGATTCACTTCACCTGACTTTCGAGGTATGGGGTTCCCGGTTTTAACCTCGAGATCTTCTATTATTATAATACCTAGCTCCTAGCAAGGGGAGGGTGGTACACAAGGCGCTATAGACCTGGTTCCACTATCATTATAATATAATTTCTCCCTTTGTATTTTATGG
The DNA here is from genome assembly GCF_964261635.1 of Lissotriton helveticus. Lineage (NCBI taxonomy): Eukaryota > Metazoa > Chordata > Amphibia > Caudata > Salamandridae > Lissotriton > Lissotriton helveticus. The sequence continues at coordinate 408,069,579 of NC_136058.1, read as the reverse complement.
AATTGTAACAATGTTGATTGTATTGATTTTATGCATCTTTTTAGTTATGTTAGCAAAGATACTGCATCTTAGAGCACGTAGTTGAAATAAACATTTTAAACTATACCATCTCTCTGATTGCTCACGTTGTGGACATTTATGAGAATAAAAAGAGTGTTCTTGATTCCTACTATTCCTGAGAGGTCCCAAAGTCGCTTGTTCATTGGTAGCTTCGCTGTAGTACGGAGAATGAATGAGACACTGTTGCTAGTCGGATAGAGGTTCTGGGCACTGAGGTGGATTTTTGGTACACCACAATACACTGAGGTCCTGGTTTCCTGCGCATAGTTCTGTGCATGAGCAGAATTCCCGCAACATGGCGCCCAAAGTCTTGATTAGCGCTCGTATCTGTCCACTATACCCTCAACACCTTTTCCGGTTAATAGGCGTGACGGATTACCCTACCTATACGAATGTGTTATTGGTTAATTCAAGCATGAGATTTATAAAAAGGTTCACATTTTGAATTACTACCCTTTTTTGTACTGTAATTTATATAATTTTTTTTTCTTTATGTCCTCATGGATGATATTGACATAGCTCAGCATAGTAGGGCAACGCTCCTGCGTCTTCTGACGCAGTTTGGAGTACCAGGCAATGGTATGTCTGTTATCTTTTTGGTGAGTGCTGATTCGGCGTTCCCCTTTGAGCTTTCCTACTCTTGGGTCACGTTTGCTGCAATAAATGCGGATGAGGATACGTTTCATACATACACTCACACTGCGATTCCTGTGAGCTATGCTCCATATAGGACAGAAGAGATTCCAATTGCGGCATGGCAGCATCGTGTTTGGTTTAATGGCACCCTCCCCCACACCGTAACTCCGGTTCGGTTTGGTCTCTTGTCAATTCCTGGGGCCCCTTTGCCAGTCTTAGCCGGGTTCACACCATATCCACGTTATCTCAATGCCCCGATTGACGACTTGTGTCAACTTTATACCTCTTTTGTTGGGGTACATAGGGCTTTAGTATGTTTCTTGCAGCGGAACAAGTTGGACCGGCCGGGATGTCGATTAGTCCAGTCATGGTTAATTCGGTTAATTCGGTAATGTGCAAGCACCCTCAAACTAAGTTCGATATGCCTTATTGGCTTGCTGAGAAATTTGACCAACTGGAAGCAGTGTTTCCTAATACCACTCCTGTGGAAAAACATAGGATTCTCACAATTAGTTTGCAGAAAGACTTATTGCCAGAGGTAACAGATTGTGAGATTTGGGGTAAAGTATTTGCAGCAGAATATGCGAAGTGTTTCTGCACGCCGTCTATGAATGTCTTGCCCTCTGTGATCAAGCATGTTCCGGATGAGCACAGTGCGGAAGGCGGCTGTCGTGTTGGGAATGAGGCTCAGTGGAGTGTTTGACATAGTTGCTGATCTCAACTTTTGTAATGTAAAGGGAGATGCGGTTAACTTTCAGGTGTCGAATGCTTTGCGCCTTGTCCAAGATGTCGACAAACCCCGAGTGTTACCGTGAATTATTGCGGAGGCTTATAAGACCATTGGCCGCAATTCACCCGCAGACTCAGATAGCAAAGTCTACTAAAGACGACCATCCAAATTTTCCAAAACAGAATTGGAAGAATAAAAATCAGGGGGAGCTGCAATAGAAACAGGGGTCACGTCCGGCGTCGCCGATACCAGTGTCTACTGAGCGCACTTATGATTTGCACGACCACGCAAGAATTAGGTCTCCTGATAGATTTCAGGTTCCTGAGCAACGTTCTCCTCGTTCTTCACAGGAAACATTGCGCGCAAGCTGGTGGAGGAGAACACGGCGGGGGTCGGGGTGCCTCACAAGTACGTGAGCAGCCCCGCCCATCTGATGGTAAAGGCAAGCTGGAAGACTTGCCACGTTAACGCCCTCATTTTTAGAAAAAGAAAGTTGCTGCGTTAACCGTAAGGTATGCCACGGATAGTGAGAACACAGCTTCGGATACTGACATGGGCATTAACGCTGTTTGACAGCGCAGCGGAGGTTACAATAGTGCGGCAAGCACTGCATCCATATCTGAAGGCGACAGCAACTGACACTTTTATCACAATGGAAACTGCTGACAGTAGGGTGGCTCCCCCTGACAGACTATATGATATAGGTCCATATGTATCGAGGAACCAATTTGCGATTATGTAATAGCGATTTTTAAGAAATCGCTATTTCAGAATCGTAAATTGGTATGTATCAGGAAAATCGCAATTTTTTAGCAATTTCTTAATGTTCCTTAATTGCGAATTCGCAAATTGCGAATTCGCAATTAAGGAATACTTTCCCATTCATTTCTATGGGCCAGGAGACCCATAGGAAGGAATGGGAATTTATTCTCAATTTGCGATTCGCAATTTGCGAATCGCAAATTGAGAATAATTTCAAGGGTGCAGGGGTGTCCAAAGGACACCCTGTTGCACCCCTGAAATAAGCATAGGTGCACATGTGGTCACATGCCACTTTGGTGGTAATTTGCAATTCCTTAAGGCCATTTAGCAAATTTTGAGAAGAGTTCGAAGTGCAGATGTTTCCAAGATGGCCACCGGTCAAGCGCAATAGAGAGAGCACCCGTCCTACTCACAAACAGTGATTGAAGGTATTCCTCAGAACAAAGCTTTAATTAATTTTCTTAAAAAATGCCGACTCTGTAAGCGGCACCATGCGCGTGAATTTAAAAGCTACATGCGGTAAATAAGTGGAGAAGTGTGGCTCAAATGGTTAGAGCGGCAGACCCTGATGCAGAGATCTGGCCCGGGACCAGGGTTCAATTCCCGCCTCGGCGGGTCTTGGGCTCAATTTCCTCGGATCTGATAATTCTCGCCTCGGTGCCTATTCTAATCATGGGTCCCACTCTGCGACTCTGGGCAATAGCTTGCTTAATCTCCACAACGGCCCCAAAAGCGCTGGGATGCCTGGTTTCACCCTGGGGGTGCCCAGGAGTGGACACTCACAGGGAAAACCAGGAAGGGTTCCTAAGTGGTATACGGACAGCGCCGGGACACTACCTCAGGGAAGAAGCTGTGCGCTCTATAAATACCGGTACATTTACATTTATTTACATTTACATAAGTCTTGTTATAATTTTAGGAGCCGTGCGATAAAGACAAGCTATCCCGGTTACACCTTTAAAGAAAAGAATCAAGTATGTACAGCCCACCTCATGTAGGAAGCCGTCCGTTTGGACTTAGACGTGTTTCTCAGGTCGGATACAAATGTATCGATCTTTTTTCTTGACACAGGGAGCGTGTGCCCCTGCCGGGCTTGGTGATTGATGGTAATCAGGATATAGTAATTCAATCCAGTACCTACGCATTGACAAAGGTACGTTATATAGCAAACTGGTGGCAACAAACGAGGCTGGTGTTGGGTACACAAGATTATGGGTCCAATATTGTTGCAATTTCTTTTATCAGAACCTGCTTTTGAAAACAGAAGCACAGGCGAACCACTTGCCGCTATTAAGACTCTGACCCTGGAACAGAGGTAGGAATGAGTAAGATTGTATCTTCTTCGTCCTCCCTGCTTCTTGTACATAAATGAGTGGAGAAACTCAGACTTTTTCCTTCTATCACAGGCAGTCAACATAAAATGTCCTGTTTCACAGCTTGAGCCACTTCCTTGAATACAAAGATTCATAAAAAAGTTTTCCCTGAGCCTGACGATACCGTGAGAGGCCAGGACATCAGAGACCAACAGGTACATACTTTAGATCGTTTAGTGCAATACCAGAAAGAATAGAGGCTTCAAGCTAGATAATTAAAACTTTATTGTTTTTCTGCATTTTACACAGAAAAGTGACAAAGCCCTGACGACAGTCTGGGAACTGGTTTCCTTGGACTAGAAACACGTCGGCACATCTGAGGGAGCAATCAATATCACTAAGCATTTGAACTAGCTCTGGCTGGTTGTAAAAGTCATCCTTATTTTAGGACGGGCTCCTTCCTTTTGACTTTGTCTCTTCATTCTTTATGAATTCAGATTAACTTTTTTGAAAATTTCAATTGTTTGTGTTTGTATAGTGAATTTTTTGTGGAATGTATGATAATTGTGTATATGAATTGTAAATATTTTGTTTGTAAATAGTTAGATGTTGGAATTTAAATGTGTTGAATGTACAGTTTTTTCCTTTTTTGCGTAACTTTCAATTGAAGAATGAATTTTTCGGTATATATAAAAATACTGGGTCAAACTCAATAAGTTTGTGTTTTCCCTATGATCTGAAATAAGTTTTTGGAAATTATTTGGGTGTAGACATATTCTTGTGTTTTCTGGTTTTGGATTATCGACATTTAAATTCACATTGTCGAACATGTGCGGTACAGAACACCCACAGTTCAGCTCTCATTAACAGTCTGATGCGAAAAAGATTTAAGATCACACGAGACATTTCAAATGGCTTTTTTAGTCATAACTTGTCCTCCGTTAATAGTCAATGGACAGCTTTCCCTTGTGGCGTCAAACAAACAAACAACTATTTAAAAGATTGACCATGGGCTATAAAAACAGCCCAGGTGTCTTTGCCGCATGTGTCATCTCTTTCTTAGATGGCATTGATCCTGATGCGTACTCGTACATTGATGATATTTATCTAATGGACGACGAATTATGGCCGCATCTGTGTCGCATTGACCGCATCATAGTTATGTTTGCGGACTTCGGTTATAAATTTATCTTTGCAAAGTCAGACATTGCGGAGTTCACAGTGTTGTTCCTGGGCTCAACAATGAAGGTAGAGGTCTTACACCTCACTTCCTGGAGAAATGCGCATGTTTATGGTCTCCTACAACTCTGCTGGGATTTTTCGATTTCGGGCATACTTATATTCCTGATTATGCCCAGCGTATCAAACCTCTATATGCTTTGATACAACCAACTTTTACCAAGTCATGCTGGCTGCCTGAACAATCAGCTATTCTGCAATTTTCGCAGTCTGATCTTCTTGAATCTAAGTACTTATTGACTCATGATAACCACACTAACTTGGTAATAAGAATTGTGCCTGGTGCCGTGGGTGTCACGTACTTGACGTTTAATGAAGGAGACACAGTGCCTATCGCTTACAAGTCACACTTGTGCACTTCGGCTGAAAAGCGATTTTCTTCTGTCAATAAAGTCTTGACAGCTGTACAGATGGCGATTCTAAAAGAGAGAGCGCAGTCACAAGGAAAACACATGTTGGTTGTTACACCTTATACTGCATTTGAAGCAGTGATGAAAGCCAGTGTACCAAATTCTAAAGTTTTATATCATAATTGGATGCAATGGACAACTTCGTTGACATTTCCGGATGTCACATTTATCTTTGACCCCTCATTGCAAACTCAGGAGTTCTTACAGTATTAGTTTGTTCATCCTGCTCCTCTGTCCATGCGCACGCTTGAGGATTACCATTGTATCATTAACACTCACGGTGCGGCACAACCGGCGATAGGATCTAAGCATTCTTATTCAGTGGCCTGCGTAATCATGGCTGGTACCATGGGGAATGGAGAATGCAAGTCCGATGTCGTGAACACGCAGACATTAGGTGACTGCACCGCCCAGTTGGCAGAGCTACGTGCTCTAGTGCTTGGGTTAGTGAGAATGAGGGGTAAAAGGTCCCAATCCCTTACTAGCCGTTTTTTGAGCAATGGTCCCTCTTTTTTGTCAAGCTTGCCCTCGGCATGGGGAAATCCCTAACCCCCTATTATTGCAAAGTTTGAGAAAGGTGTGTCAGGGCAAGCTTTGTTTTTTATAGTCTATTATGGAAAAATTCCAATCGCACGAGACGGCTCGTACCGGCATTACACCAAAATCAGGGAATCCCTATTTATCCACAGAAAAGAACGACCAGATATACTTCTTCAACCTGATTCATAACGCCCTGAGGAAGCCCCATGCCGGATGGCCATGTAGGGGGTGAAACAAGTGTTGGCTGTTCTCCTACATACTATCACAAATATAGTAACACTTTATTAAAAAAAAAATGAACCATTGTGTGATTGGAATTTTTCCATAATAGACTATAAAACACAAAGCTTGCCCTGACACACCTTTCTCAAACTGTGCTCTAGTGTTTGCATTGAAGTTTGCTGACCCTCGTGTGACTACTTTAATTGTGAGTGACTCTTATTACTGTGTTCAGTCCTTCAATAAAAATGTATTCTTTTGGACTCTGAATGACTATCGTGATTCCAAAGGTGGCACAATTAAGCACAAGATGCTATGGGTTTGAGTGGCAGAAAGAAAGAACGTCTGCCTCTCGTAAATGTTATTCATACTCTTGATCACCAGCGTGTAGGAGTACACGCTGTTGGCAACAGTCTTGCTGATGAAGCAGCAAAGACCGCAGTAGCAACATATGTAGCAGCAGCAGTTACAAGGTCCAACAGTAAGAATGATGATGACATCTTGGCAGCTATAGCTGCTACAGAGATCGTTGATAATTACCCTAAGGGTTTCCCTTCTAAATACTCTTATCATTTAAGTCCTGATAAAGATCCCTATGTGAGAATTAACAATGTTGGTGACAGGCTGATTCCCGACGCGGACCGCAGGCTACCCTTGATAACAGTCGCTCACGAAGGCATAGCCTCGGCTCATGCCGACGTTTCAGCGTATGTCTCTATCTTACAGCAGCGTTACTGGTGGCGTGGATTGTATAAATACATTTGTGAATATGTCCTTTCTTGTTATGTATGTCAGCAGATTAAACCTTCAACTGCTGCACGGCCGCCACAAACTCAGCTGTACATATCTAATAGACCACTTGGTTGTGTTTATTTAGATCACTGCTGACCTTTTTCTGCTGATACTGCGTATAAGTATATCTTAAATGCAGTGGATTAATGCACACGTTTTCTCTGCATTTGGCCACAAAGGAGTTCTGATGCTCGAACTGTCATCAGAGATTTGCATGTCTTTGTGGGAATTATTGCATGTGGCACCTTCCATTCTGATCAGGTCCAGCGTTCACCTCTAAGGTGTACAAAGAAGCCATGGGATCTTTGGGGGTGCAGGTGAAATTTTTGTCTCCATACCGGCCTGAGGGCCATACTGTTGTGGTGCGAATGAACCGTGACTTAAAGCAATCTTTGACAGCTAGGATTTAGGTACTACGTGCACTAAATAATCTTCCTAGAAGATCTCTGGGTGGGCAGACCCCGTACGAAATGCTCTTTGGCATAAAAATGTTTGTCCCGGACCTTGATGGTCTAGACATGGCGGTGACAGACATACCCTTTGACGTAGATAATCATTCTGCTGTGTTACAGGACCTACAAGAGACTCGAGACAGTCTTGCAAAGGAACACTTGCCCTCCACATATGGAGCTGAAGCTGCTCTACAGATTCCAGTAGATTCCGGTAGTTAGCTGGCTACCCCGAGTCGGTGACCTGGTCTGTGAGAAGGTGGAGAACAAGAAGGAGTTCAGCCCCTCGTATCATGCACCCGTTCCAGTGCTTGGCATGCAGGGCACAAGAACATTCATTTTACCACCACTTCCTGGTCGCTAGGGAAACAGGTACGACTCCATTGACAATGTCAAACTTCAACGATTGGTCGATTCTTCTTAGTATGACTCCTGCTGTCTCTTGTCCAGCAATGCTGAGAAATTCTGTTTTGGCCTCTGCTGACACCAACATCCCTGACCTTGCTATAGAGATGTCCACAGTCACTAATCCATTATTAAATTCGCCAGCTGGCGATTCACATGAAGATACTGAGTATACATATCCCACGGATTTGTCATTGCCTGGTGTGTAAACAAGTCTAGCTGACAAGTCACATTTTTCCTTTGACTCTGACTCTATAACATCGAATGCACCATTGAGGTTTTCTATTTTTGTTACTTGGTTTAAAAGACATTTTTTGGTTCAACCTTGGAATTACATCTAGTTGGTTCTCATCTCCATTTTTTTGTTCATGTCGATTGGATTTGTGATGGTATTTTTCCGTCTGGTAAATGGACTCTATATAACTGAACGATCAAAAATCTGATTAATTGATGGAACTTTGGCCCCACACTCCTCATCATACATCATGAAAAGAGACCAGACTCTTGTCAACATCACAGCCTAGCCCGTGCTAGATGTTATTGTATGAGATGCTATAAAATTTCAAATTCATGGACCCACAGAGGTGGTTAATGTTCCTAATGTATTACGTGTTTCAATGGTGGATGTTGTGAAACAAAACATACGTTCTGATGATTGCGATGTCCAAGCCATTGAAGCTGTCTTTTCTGATTTGAAATATTATGCTGCCTTTGATGCTGAGGATTTATATTTAGACTCCACAAACTACGCCGACTTGTTCTGTTACCAACACTATGGCCTTCACTTTCTGCATAAGGCTAATATATTTAGAAATGTGGTTAATTACACCCAATGGGAACATTGTCCTACTCCCATAGAAGGCAGCTCAAATACCCTTTTGAATAAATTCACATTTTACTGACTTTGATCGGTCTTACCCGATTCGAAAGTGAGATTTACTCACTCAAAATTGTTGTATTCCAAATCCTTTATGCATCAGTTAGCAGTGGATGGCTACAAGCTATGGAAATATACCATAGATCTTAAATCTGTTTGGGGTTAGACCCTGGCAAGTGCAGGGCACTGAAGCTTTACACCGAGCATGTCTTATTCTCCTCCACATGTTGTTTTTAAATAGTACGATCTCACAAACAACTTGTCTTAGTTTGGCCACTTCAAAACACATGAATACCCCTAAAATTCCTAATCTGCATGCTTACCCTAATTGGAACAATCATACTGATAGATCCCTTGATGAATTACAATCTTTCATTTCAAATTCCTCCTTTAACATTTCGTCCCTGGATCCTGAGGGTTGGCTGTTGTAGCCAACAAGTTCTGATCTTTGTCAACATGGCTTTCTGGGTTTAGCCCCTGGCCTTACACAGGACAGAACTGATCCCTTTTTGAAACTTCCCATTCAGTTACCACCTAGTCAGTGGGGAAATGATGTCAAAATTGGCTGAAACATTCCACTCTTTCGTCTGTTAAACATCATTTATCTTTGTTCACCGACAATGTTAATTTAACTGATTTTGTTAAGGGTCCTGTGAGTGGAAGATCTAAAAGATATATATATGTGCGATTTACAATGAAGTTTGGAAACTGTCGCAGGTTGAGGCTGCTTCCCGTTTAAGAGCAATAGACCAAGCTAATTTAGAAAAAGTGCTTGCTCTCATTGATAATAGCATTAACACACTCTCTTCCAGGATTTACACCTTGGATAATATTGTTTCATCTGCTGTGGATATTGTGTAAGATGATGTTTCTGTTTTGTTCCATGGTCAAAATCAATTGTGGTCCATCACGCAGTTTGCATGGACCTTACAAACTTTAAAATCTGGGAAAGTGCCTTGGGACTACATTAATATTTCGCCAGTGTTTTTAACATTTAATTTAAGAGAAAAACAACAGTTCATGTCCATGAAGGATGCATCATATTCTTTATTGCAATAAAAAAATTAGAACCATTACCATTTTCTGTAGTCAAATCTAATTCAGCTGTTGGTTCATCCATGGTTTAATAACATTGGCTTTTTCTCTGTTTAAGTTTAGTTCATGTATGAAACACTATGCCCTGGGTAGATGTGAACCACTTGGTACCGCTTTTCGCCTTGAAGTTTGGTCTCTGCCCTTCTTATGCAGATGTCTGAGGGATGGCTAAGAGGTTTACTTAAAAGCGGAGGAGTGCACTTCCACACCTGATCATTCACTGGTATGCAAGAATGTTCAATTGCATGACACGTGTAATGTGGAGGCTCCGAATTTAGCTTGCATTTTGAAGGGAATTCCTGTTCCAGCTATCGTACCAACATTCACACTATTAGCTAACGGTAGATATTTGCTTTTAAATAATGAAGCTTGCTGCGTGATGTTGGCTGGAATTCCATACATTGTCACTGTTTCACAGCGAGTAGTTTGCTGTAAAAATTTGCTTTTCCCGCCCCCGCATGGGAGGCTTGATATCTCGATTTGGCCTTCCATTCCGACCCTGAAAGCGGAGTTCAACAAGTTGAACAGAATAAGAGCTTTATTGTCTCAAAAAGAAGTCGCTCTCACTTCTTCTCATGAAACATTTGTCCTTCATGTTACTAAAACGCGTACAGAAGTACACACGCTTCTAAATACGGATCTCCCACTTCATTTTGGTGCTTTAATCCCCACTATCTTTAATGCCTCAACCACTACAGGCCTGGCCCACTTTTTTAAAACTGTTAGCTCCAGCCTTGTGACCTCATTCCAAACTATATTTGGTGTGATACCGGCATTTTTTCATTCTATTTTTTCCAGCATCTTTGGTGGCTTCCCTCTAATTCTCGCGTTGGCTGCTGGTGTGCTGCTGTTGATTTGCTTGCTCAAAAATGGCTGCACTGTTTGTGTCAAGAGACAGCCGACCAAGGCTCACGCAGCTTCATGATCGAAAGCTTGAACACTGTGGAGTACTGCCATTGGTCACATGGGGCGTGGTATATGGATTATCATTTCGCTTTTCATACTTTACTTGTGCTCAGCCCTTGTTCCTTTGCCTGGATTGCCAATTCGAATGGCTATTAGAACTCTGTCTCTCAAATACTGTGTCTCCTGTTCCAGATTTTGACCATCTAATGAATTCCTTAGTGGCTCATGAGTTGGCCTGTTTTGGAATCGGGATTATGATCTGTGCAGCAGCACACTGAGTTTTACCGAATTGGGACATATATACGGCTGGGCATGACTTCCTGGAACGAAGTTATCTTGACGTAAACGCAAGTTGTCCTCTGATCGTGCTAGAGGCTCCTGCAATTGAAGAACATGTATGTTAATTTCCGTTACTAAACTAAATGGCGGAACTCTTTGCTGACAATAACAATGACTTCCTTTTGGAGGCTGTTGCGACATACTGTGTATACACGCTGATGGATTCGATTGGCAACGATCCAGCATGCGATGCATCACTCAAGTTTTTTGCTTCTCCCCGTGGTGTTATTTTTTTCTCACTTGCATTTTTTTTCTTTTTTAATAGACATTCTTTTCTTTTTGCCCCTTTCATTTCCTCGTGACCCATTTTTTGACAAGAATGAACTAATTTCTTTCTCGGATGAACTTGAACTCTGCATTCTTCTTATGTTTCTTTACGTGCATTGGCTCCATCAAGGGAGGGTGTATTGAGGATACGGTTCTGCCTGCACACATTGCTATGTTAGCATAAGTGAGTTAGTTGCTCAAACGCCATTTTGCTGCTTTTGCACACAACACTACATGTCTCTGTTTTGATAAAGGCAAACTGCTTGCTTTTCTTTCACATGAGAACGGTCTGTTTTTCACATCTCCAGACTCACACTGCGAGCTCAAGTCTGCACAAAGTGTTCAAGGTTAAAATAACAATGTATGCTGTGGATGCAGGTTGATCGGCCCCACGCTCTAAACACAACACGAACATAGCTGCTGATTTCTGAAACTCAGGTGCTTTTAATATTGCACTGCATGCATGAGACTAACACTTGGCAAAAACCTTTCAATCGATAAAGAGCTGTGCTGATCTGGGATGTGATTCACTTCACCTGACTTTGGAGGTATGGAGTTCCCGTTTTAACCTAGAGATCTTCTATTATTATAATCCCTAGCTCCTAGCAAGGGGAGGGTGGTACACAAGGCGCTATAGACCTGGTTCCACTATCATTACAATATGATTTCTCCCTTTGTATTTTATGGAATTGTAACAATGCTGATTGTATTGATTTTATGCATCTTTTTACTTATGGTAGCAAAGATACTGCATCTTAGAGCACGTAGTTGAAATAAACATTTTAAACTATACCGTGTCTCTGATTTCTCACGTTGTGGCCATTTATGAGAATAAAAATGAAAGAGTGTTCTTGATTCTCAGTATTCCTGAGAGGTCCCAAAGTCGCTTTTTCTGGGTTGTCTTCTCATTGGTAGCTTCGCTGTAGTACCCAGAAGGAATGAGGCACTGTTGCTAGTCGGATAGGGCTTCTGGGCACTGAGGTGGGTTTTTGTTACACCACCATACACTGAGGTCCTGGTTTCCTGCGCATAGTTCTGTGCATGAGCAGAATCCCCGCAACAAAAGCAGCTCTAGAAACAATGCTTGGACTAAGAAGGGTATTTCCAGCTAACTTTAGGGATTAGTGATAAAACCTATAAACTCAAGACACTTGGACTGAGTCCCTGCAAGAAGAACTAATTTAACAAGCACACACTGGTGAATAGTCACAGCTGATTGTAGTGTTTGGTTGTATTCTACAACAGTAATGATTCAGTGACAGCGGCCAGAGAACAGTGTCCAAAAGCAAAGTGAAAGGAGAAGAATGTGAACTGTCACACTCGGATATATTGCTTGCAGTACACAACATTTACCACCCAAGCCCAATCGCGGAACAAGTGAAAGGATCAGAATGAGAGCTGCGACTCTCTGTGTTAATGCTTGCAGTGCACTGCATTTACCACCCAAGCCCTGACATGGAAGAATGAAAGGAGAAGAATGTGAGCTGTGTCTCTCATGGTTAATGCTTGCAGTGCACTGCATTTACCACCCAGGCCCTGACATGAAAGAATGAAAAGAGAAGAATGTGATCTGCGACTCTCAGGGTTAATGCTTGCAGTGCACTGCATTTACCACCCAGGCCCTGACATGAAAGAATGAAAGGAGAAAAATGAGAGCTGTGACTCTCAGGGTTAATGCTTGAAGTGCACTGCATTCACCACCCAGGCCCTGACATGGAAGAATGAAAGGAGAAGAATTTAAGCTGTGACTCTCAGGGTTAATGCTTGCTTTGCATGGCATTCACCACCCAAGACCTGACGCTGAACAAGTGAAAGGATCAGAAGGAGAGCTGCGACTCTCCGTGTTAATGCTTGCAGTGCACTGCATTTACCACCCAGGCCCTGACATGGAAGAATGAAAGGAGAAGAATGTGAGCTGTGACTCTCAGGGTTAATGCTTGCAGTGCACTGCATTCACCACCCAAGCCCTGACATGAAAGAATGAAAGGAGAAGAATGAGAGCTGTGACTCTCAGGGTTAATGCTTGCAGTGCACTGCATTTACCACCCAAGCCCTGACATGAAAGAATGAAAGGAGAAGAATGTGAGCTGTGACTCTCAGGGTTAATGCTTGAAGTGCACTGCATTCACCACCCAGGCCCTGACATGGAAGAATGAAAGGAGAAGAATGTAAGCTGTGACTCTCAGGGTTAATGCTTGCTTTGCATGGCATTCACCACCCAAGACCTGACGCTGAACAAGTGAAAGGATCAGAAGGAGAGCTGCGACTCTCCGTGTTAATGCTTGCAGTGCACTGCATTTACCACCCAGGCCCTGACATGGAAGAATGAAAGGAGAAGAATGTGAGCTGTGACTCTCAGGGTTAATGCTTGCAGTGCACTGCATTCACCACCCAGGCCCTGACATGGAAGAATGAAAGGAGAAGAATGAGAGCTGTGACTCTCAGGGTTAATGCTTGCAGTGCACTGCATTTACCACCCAAACCCTGACATGGAAGAATGAAAGGAGAAGAATGTGAGCTTTGACTCTCAGGGTTAATGCTTGCAGTGCACTGCATTTACCACCCAAGTCCTGATGTGGAAGAAGTGACTCCATTGTCCATCGTTGTGTCTGTAAATGCACCCATCATAGTGGCCCTTTACCAGAGGTGTTTATCATCAAGATTGATCTTTACGCACCGCTGACTATGTAGCTTATGCACGATTAGATGGATTGTATATACCAGAGGTGTTTATCATCAAGCTGGACCTTAACTCACCGCTGACTGTAAGTGACTCATGGTTAGATAGATTTTATACAACAGAGGTGTTTATCATTTATTTTGTTTATTTATTATATTTTGGTCATTTATTGGGTGCAGCGAATCATCCCCAGGGGGATCTTTTGGCGCATGAGAAGAGAACAATCTATTGACAGTGGGAACCAGATTAAAAAAGCCAGGTTTTAAGCAGTTTCTTAAATTGAAAGAAACTGGAACAGGCACAGGGCTCTTCGGGGAGAGAGTTCCAATAACTGGGTGCCAGATAAGAAAAGGCTAGCCCACCCATGTTTTTCTTCCTTATTCTTTGAGTACAGAGCAGGTTGCGGTTGCTGGATTGAAGCTGTGTTACGAGTTGATAACAATCAATTTTTTTTTTGTCAGATATAATGGCCCCATACCCTGGAGGGCCTTGAAAACCATGCACAACAGCTTAAAGATGGCTCGTTTTCTAATAGGGAGCCATGCAGTTGGTGAAATAGACGTAAAGAGGGGGTTCGAGCAGGCTTATTGAGGGCAAGACGGGCTGCCGTATTTTGAGCCACTTGAAGTTTGGCCGCCAAGTCCTCTCTTACTCCCACCAACAAAGAGTTGCCGTAGTCCAGTCGACTAACTAGGAGTGACTGGATAAGAGTCTTTCTGGCATTTAGCGGGATCCACTGAAAGATTTTTCTGAGCATCCTCATGGTACCAAAACACGTGCCAGACACGGTCTTCACCTGCTCTTCCATGGATAATTTGTTGTCAATTTTGATACCCAGGTTCTTAGCCCATCCTCTAAGGGGATTCTGGGGTCCATATCTCCTCCGCCTTGCCAAACAGTAATATCTCTGTTTTCGAGGAGTTGAGTTGGAGGAAATTCTTCTTTATCCAGCTTGCGATGCTGATCGTGTAGTTTATAAATTTAATTTCGGGTACTGAAGGTTTAGCCTCAATGGGGACTATCACCTGTGTGTCGTCTGCATAGGATATAGTTTCAAAAGCAAAATTCCTAATGATTGCAGCTAAGGGGGACACATATATATGGAACAAGGTAGGGCTCAATATTGAGCCTTGTGGGACTCCTTTATCTACCAAAGTGGTTTTTGACACAAAAGAGTCCACCTGGACACTCTGTGTTCTATCAAACAGATAGTTCTGAATCCATTCAAGGGCCATGCCTCTGACACCAATCTCTCGGAGCCTGTCCAACAGGATGCAATGAGATCAAGCAGCACTAACATCACAGGGATATCCTTGTCCAGAGACATTCTTAAAGTGTCAGTAACCTCCAACAAAGCGGGGAAGCAAGGAAATCGGTCAAAATTCTGTAAATCCGTAGGGTCCGCTAATGCCTTTTTAAGCAAAGGTTTAATACGAGCAAATTTCCAATTTTGTGGCACCGTTGCTGTCCCTTTTGAGATGTTACAAACTTGAGCAAGCACATAAGATAAGACTGGGGTTAGTTCAGACATAACAGCAGGCGGCACCGGGTCTAGCGGGGAACCGGATTTCACCTGCGTTAATAACAGGCTTACCTGTTCCCCTGAGATGTTGGGAAAAGATTCTAGGCTCGAAGGACAGTGGTTTTCAGGCACAGGGACCTTTTCAAGAGCTACCTCTACAGGCCCAAAGGCGCGATAGATCACGTTCATTTTTTTAGTAAAGTAGCTCCCTAGATCCTCACATAATTCTTGGGTGGATGGCGGGAGTGGGTTGTTAGACCTCGGGTTTGTGATTTCCTTTAGGATAGAAAAGAGCTCCGGAGAGGAATTCCTAGCTTCCATAATGCGGGAGCCTAGGTAGGATCGCCTAGCTATGTTACAGCGGTTTAGATAGGCTCTATGAGCCACTCGGTAGCGCGATTCCTCATGCTCCAAGTTGGATTTCCTCTATTTTCTTTCTATCACCCTGCATGAAGCCTTTACTCTCTTGAAGACTATCTCAATACCAGGGGGCAGGAGCTGCCCTTGCCTGAATATTTACCCTCTTTAAAGGTGCAATAGAGTCGAGGCCATCCGTTATAGAGGCATCGAACATTTCTAAGGCAGTCTGGGATGGATATGGACCCGACTAAACGCAGCGGAAGTTACCTTTTTCCAGGATCTACGCAACTCCTTGTGAGTGTGTGGGGGGCCGGGCAGTTTTTTCAACGCCCAAGAAAAATGTAGTGCCAAGTGATCAGTCCAGCCCAACTTTAGGGGGGATTCGGCAACTAACTCAGGGATGCTGGTGAAAATCATGTACAACACATGTCCAGCCACATGTGTAGGGCTAGTGACTCTAGGGGACAGTTCAAGAGTTTCCATCACTGCTACCAGACAGACAGATTCTGTATTGGAGAGAACCTCCAGAGGATGATTGAAGTCCCCTACCAATAGAAACCTGTTGGTCTGTAACGTATAAGGGGCCAGAGGTTCTAGCAGTGCTGAACAAAACTCCTTCTTGATACCTCCTGGGGGGTGATATGCTAGAGCTCCCCCTACTCAATCTCTTGGCGGGGATGCACTCTGAAGACCAATAGCTCGATATTGGGGGAAGATAGTGTATCAAGAGTCTATATGATTAGGAGGGCGAGTGGGAATGGCCAAACCTCCACCCCGTTTTCTTGCTCTTACCAGCCGGACCACAGCATAATCTTCTGGAAAAGCCATTGCCAAAGCTGGCGTTGCTTCATTATTCAGCCAGGTTTCCGTGAAAAGGCAGATGTCTGGCCAGGTCTCGTCCAATAGGTCCCAAATTTCCACCACATGTTTTGGGATAGAACGCGCATTCAGATAAACCCCTTAAATGGTAATGCTAGGCCCATCCCGGTCTGTCTCTCACTTTCCAGTGTCCTGCACCCTTCCAGTAGGACTGGGGATGGAACATAATAGTGGACTAAGGGGAGTATGCATGACTTCCCCCTATGTCCATCCACAATCGGGGCACTTCTCTAAGGTGCCAGCATCTACTACTTGCAGGTTAATTCTCCCCCCTGCACAAGCTGAGGCAACCCCATATTCCATCAACCTCTCCTTAGGGTACACCAGCCTGGGAGCCTGAGGTCCCTGTGGAATAACGGGCAGCATCCCCTGGCAGCCGGCAGCGTCCAGGCGCAGACGGGCGCAGACGGGCTTGCCTTAGGTGCGACTTCGGTTGGCCAGTGACACGCCCGCTGCACGTGGCAGGAAATGCAGTGATTTTATACCTGGGAGGACTGTCCACTAGAGCGCTAACCGTTAGAGTGGCGCCCCGCAGGTATGAAAGACTATGGGCGTGCTCTCTCCACTCAATCAATCGGAAATCCGATTGCGGTGGTCCGGAGAGCAGTCCAAACAATGCGCGAAACGTAATCAGGTAAGAGGCAGTTTAGATGAAAGGCAGTGCTAGGTTAAAACAAATGTCACATCTGAAACATATAATGCTAAAAACAAATTAACAGAAGATTCCTACTCAGGCTGCTTCCTTCTCTCATTGAGCGGGATATTGGTCACCACTGGCTGTGTAAATGAGTCACGGTCAGATGAATTGTATATAACAAAGGTGTTTATCTTCGAGCTGGATCTTGGATCACCGCTGGGTATGTATATAAGTCACGGTGAGTTGAAATGTATATAACAGAAGTGTTTATCATCGAGCTGGATATTGACTCATCAACCGTTGATTATGTAACGGATTCACTATTAGATGGATTGTATGCAACAAAGGTGCTTATAATTGAGCTTGATCTTGGCTCACCACTGGCTGTGGAAATGAGTCGGGGTTAGATGAATTGTATATAACAAAGGTGTTTATCATCTAGCTAGATCTTGACTCAACGCTGGCTATGTAAGTAATTCATGGTTAGATTAATTGTATAAATATATGTTATGAGTTTCTTATTTACAGAGACACTTTCAACCAAATTCTAACTGGTTATAGGACAGAATCAATGCATGACGGCAACATTATTGATAGGAACTATAGTGGAATGGAGGAGCTCAGTACAAAGAGCTTCTCATAAATCTATGAGCACCAAGTAAGGGTGAAGGGTCAGCAGTTATAAAGTAATGGTTATTTGATTTTTTGTTTTTTGTTGAAACGCTCCTGCAAAGGTCATAATCCAGAATGTTGCTCCTCCTAGGTCTCGGACTAACTCATCGTTTTATACTTTTTCTCATAGTATGAGAGGCTCTTTTTCTGAGCCCCTGTTTGTTCGTACAGTGATAAAGTCCTAGCAAAGGCTATCTATAGAGCTACTTCACTGTGATTACTGAGTAAGATCTTCTTACACCTTTGCCAAGTTACCTGTAAAAGAGAATGTTATGAGTTTGTCTAGGGGCTAGTAATTCCATAGTTCTATGGGTGCTTAACTATAAATATTATATATATATTTATATATTTATACACTGAAAAAAAAAACAACGTTTACAGGGACGTTCTAGTTAGGAAATAGAATTAAAAAAACCTGAGAAATTAGCTAAAAAAAAAAAGGTTACAGGGACGGTATAGTTCGGTTCACAATTTATACACAAAACCATAGAAATTCAGCAGTAACGGTTAGAGTTATCTCAAGAAATAATAACTCGTGCCCTCGGGTAACTATAACTTGCGCGCCCACCATGCAGTTTTCTTATCAATAATTTCACTGCAAATTATATCATCAATAATGGCATAGAAGTTATCATGAATGATGTAATATGTGGGGTAATTAGCAGTGCATGGCCAGGGTGCGAGTTATAGTTACTTTAGGGCACTGCACCAGATACTCCATGCCTCCGGCATGAACCAACATTGCTCCCGCTCGCAGGGAGAAGCTAAAAATGCTGCTCCCTGCATGCAAGAGCAATTTTTCATCTGTTTCTCTGCCTACTTCACAGCAGGTAGGGAAGCAATTGTAAAGTTTGCTCCCAGCAGCCAGGTGCATTTTTTTAATGCTCCTGCCTGCTGGGCGCAGACATAGTGTTTGTTCTCGCTTTTGCAGGAGCTTTAAAATTGCTCCCACGAAGCAAGAGCAAACACCGGTTTCCATGTCAGGACAAGTGCGGGCAGGGAAACTGCTATGCTCTGGGTGTGGGCACCCCAGGGCATAGCCAAGCCAGCAATGGAGTATGGGGTCCCCTGGCTTATTAATGGCCCTGGGAGGACTACATGTTGCTACATTCCGATTTGCTTTTACAGCCTAACCCCAGGATGGGATCCCTGGGGCTGAAATTGACCTGGGTAGGGGGAAGCATTTCCCCTTCCTTCATGATTTTTGCTTTGTGCCTGGGATGCCCCCCTTTTAGATCTGAAATCGGCCCGGGGAGGTGGGCTGCATTGCTCCCCTCATTACAATTACGGCTGGGCCCCAGGTAATGGGGTTCCCCGGTCTGAAATTGGCCCAGGATGGGGGCATCTGTCCCCTCCGCTCTGGTTTGGATAGCTAGGCCCCGTGGGTGTTGTGGTCCCCGGGGCTGAAATCAGCCCAGGAGAGGGGCCACATGCCCCCTCCCCTGAAGTTTGGATGGCTGGGGAGTGGTGGTCTCCAGGGCCATAACTGGTCTGGGGAAGTGGGGCCATGTGTGCGCCCTCTCTCTTAATTCTGAAGCTTATTATCCCCCAGGATCTGGCCCTCCCGGGGGCATTATAAAAAACAAGCAGGCCTCTCATTTCAGCTCCTTCCTGGAAAGTTTTGAGGTGATTCATCAGGCGGGGGCCGAGAAAAGCAGGGGTCTCCCCCTTGTATTTTCCATAGACTTCTTTAAACAGTGCTGTAGTAAAAACTGCTGAACAGCATTGCACTAACTTTGGCCTGAAGCTAGATCTTGGCCCGCAGATTTAGCGTTTTAGTTATTTTGTGTAAATCCGATCAGTAGTTTTTGAGAAATGAAGCGTCAAAAATAATTGTATATTTAGGCAGTTGGTGTCCAGATGTGCTCTGATTAACCAAATTAAGAGGAAGTAGTCAATCCTGATTGGTTGGTTTCAACCTGAACAATACGTTTTGGCAGCCTTTATCATGCTCAGGGATATAATAAATTAATTAAACAAGCATTTTCAATGCAATAGGTTTTGCATCTGCAAGAGTTTAAGCTATAAGCATTGTAAATGACAATGCCTGTTATTTATCTTTTAAGAAACAAACGTAACTAAAAGGGATTATCATGTACAATGCCAATAACACAAACTCTCGTAAATGCGAGACCTAGTGCACTGGGAATGGGAACCAGCAGAGAGATATAGGGAAAGAGAAAGATGGAAAGAGCGAAGGAACGAGTACACATGTGGAGACAGAGAGAAAGAGTGAAAACATTGTGACCGTAGATAAATTTCATTCTACTGAAACTAAACGCAAATGTAAAACTTCAAAACATGAAAAGCATAATTATTCCACTTACCTTGGAGAAGTTGATTTAAGGGAGTAATGAAGCCCATGGCTGACTTGGTGACCAGTTGCAAACGGAGTTGCAGTTTCAAAAGTGCAAGACACTGTAAATAATTTAGAATAACACTGAAAGCGTGATTTGCGGGAGCTAAAGCAACCCAAGACTGGGTAACCAAAGCTGTTTTCATTGGCCCATATAAGTCCTGCAGTGGAGCAGCGAGCACTAGGATTGGCTGATGGCTTTCAAGCCAATCATAGTAGCTCTCCACAAAAAGTCTGGGCAACCATTAGAGGGTGAAAGACACCGCTTCATTGGTTGTCACCCAAAATAATGAAAATTACAGACAAATGACTTCGTATAGAGTCATTCTTATGGAGAGTCTGTGAAAAGTAGGGACGGTTAGTCACCATGGTTTTTGATGGGATTTGTGTGCAGAAATCCCATGCACCACGGCCACTACGGTGGTGATGAGAAGTCAGTTGCAGGGGCGGATCTAGGCTCATGGTGGCCCTGGGCAGAGAGCATAGGTAGGGGGCCCTGGAAGAGGGGGTCGGGGTGGGACAGAGCCCCCCGGAGCTCAGGAAGGGGTTCAGGGTGTTTGGAAGTGGAACAGAGCCGGAGGTCGCCAAATCCCTGCCATAGGGGCGGCCAGGCAAATATGTATCCATCCTTAGAGGATTATTATATTAAGGATATATATTGGCGTGGCGGCCCCTGGGGTTTGGGGGCCCTGTGCAGGTGCACAGCTTGCACATGCCTAAAGCCGGCCCTGTCAGTTGTTATTCAGGATGCGATTGCAGTTGCAACCACCTCCGCTGTTTCTTTTGTGTTGTTTTGTGGCCACAATTTTAGCTGCTATGGTGATAGGAGTGTAAAAGGACACACATGATGATTTGTATGAGAGAGGCCTGGGCATGAATGACTTTTCGTGGTTATGTGTGGCACTGAATAGGCAACTGTATGCAAGAAGGCGCATTTACAGATTACTAGTGGTACATTGCTTGTGTGTTACTGTGCCTGAAGTGCAAGGCCGTTGGATTTTGGTGTTCTGCACACATGCAAGGAAGGGGGCAGAGGGGGAGCTGAAAATGACAGAATGCTGGCTTTGCGCTTCCTTTGTCTCGGTCTGCGTTGTACATCCCTGTGCCGTGAATGCTTCAGTACTGGCAGCAGGCTCCTGCTCACCTCTCCCATCCTACACTGGCACCACCAACCTCTATGCTCTGTGAAGAGGTGGTGACTAAGAATAGTACAAAACAAATATACACATTTTCAAAAATGCTTTATTATCGCTATATAGGCAGCACCCAAACAAACTGTTTTCTGGTGCAAAATGGCTTTGTTTGGCTTATATGACACTGTTATTTATTGCTGAAACATCAAGTTACTATTTGATGAGATTAGGAACGGGAATGACTGCCTTGAATGGAGAAGTAGAAACGGGCGCCCTGCGAAACATGACGCGCGGTTCCGGTGTGGAGAAAAGTAATACGGGTGTGGATATAACGGAGACCTGGACAAAGGTAGACTGCGGGGTAGAACTTGGATGGGCCTGTCCTCCAGGCTACCTCATAAAACATGCTCCTCGAGCATCTGGCAGAGGGGGGTGGAATAGGCTATATTTTTAAAGACTCAATTTCTCTTACACAGCTGGCGGTAAAAGAAGTTCTGGGGTTTGAGCTCATGGGCTTTTCCATCATGGCCCAGGGCGGCACTCTAGTAAAAGGTCTTTTATGTTACAGACCGCCCTCTTCAACCACCACGGCCCTTTAGCCATTGAGTGATCTGATTTACGACCTTTCGAACTCTCACACTAGATTTTTAGTGTTAGGTGACTTTAACCTCAGGCCTTCTGGCCCTCAAGATCTGGCATATAGAGAACTTTGCCAAGCATGTAGCAATATACAACTTGCACAGCTGGTTACGTCACCTACTCATGTTAAAGGGCATACTTTAGATCTTGTATTTGCCGATAAGGATCTAGTTATAGTTGGAGAGGTCGTGGATCAATGCTGAACTGACCATGCACTGGTCTTAATGGCTATCTCCTTGCCCGGTTCGTTAAGGACAGGTTACTCGGGTGTTACCAAGATCAGTAGGCAATGGTCTCGTCTTCTGAAGCAACCGATTAGACCTACTTTGCTGCCCAGACCATCTATGGTGAAGGATAGTGTGGACAAGAGCTACTCGGTCCTTTGCCAGCAGATTTCGACATCCCTGGATGAGCTGGTTCCACTAAGGAAGGTGAGGGACAGACCTAGAGGAACTAACGCTTGGTTCACTGATGACCTTGGACAGCATAAACTTCGCTGTAAACAGGCGGAACGACTCTGGAGGAGAGAATACAAAGAATCAGACAAGGTCGCATATAAAGTGGCCTGGCAGGAATACAAGGTTCAGTTAAAGAAGGCCAAAGCCCAATTTCTGGCAGACACGCTGGACAAGGCCTCTAACAAGTCGCAGGCCTTGTTCAAATTGGTCGATAATCTAGCCAATCCATCCTGTACTGTACCAGCCATCCCCGTCTCTCAGGAGCTGTGCGATTCTCTGGCATCTGCGTTGAGGAGAAGATCAGGACAATTTTGACCGGTCTGCAGTCTTCTGATCAGCCCACATCTTCCTTGACTTCCCTTGCAGAACCCCTCCTTCCTGCGGGTTCTAAGAAGGACTATAATCGGGAGGGTCTCCCTCAGCTGTCTCGTTTTCCTAGTCCTTCCTTGGAAGAGTTCTGTCTTTTGGCTAACGGTGTGTCTTCAGGA
The DNA here is from genome assembly GCF_964261635.1 of Lissotriton helveticus. Classification (NCBI taxonomy): domain Eukaryota; kingdom Metazoa; phylum Chordata; class Amphibia; order Caudata; family Salamandridae; genus Lissotriton; species Lissotriton helveticus. Next base: position 408,046,716 of record NC_136058.1, on the reverse strand, counting down.
TCACCGCTTGATCCTATGCCACATAAGATCTGGAAGACTTTCCAAGATGAGCTGTTTCCTCCGCTTCACACCATCTGTTGCCAGTCATTGAGCACAGCAGTAGTCCCAGATAGCTGGAAGTTGGCGATAGTGAAACCATTGCTGAAGAAGGTTTCTTTGGACCCTTCAAGCCCGGCCAACTACAGGCCCATTTCGCTTCTACCATTTATAATAAAAGTTGTAGAGAAATGGGTCACGAGAGTACTATCCAGCTTTCTGGAAAATAACTCCTGCCTGGATACATCACAATTCGGCTTCAGGCCGGCTCACGGCACTGAGGCTGCATTGGTCACCGTGTTGGACGATCTACGAGCGCGTGTCGACATGGGCAAGTCAGCATTTCTTGTGCTGCTTGACATGTCGGCCGCGTTCGACACGGTGGACCATGCAGTACTATTGAGCCGTCTTCAGAGCACAGGAGTAACCGGCTTGGCTTTGAGATGCTTAACATCATATCTCAGTAACAGACAGCAGGCAGTGGCGTTACCACCTTTTCGATCTGCCATACGACAAGTGAATCAGGGTGTCCCCCAGGGGTCAGCGATCAGTCCGATCCTTTTCAATCTTTATCTTCGACCCCTGTTAGACCTGATAAAGTCATTCGGCATATCCGTCATCAACTATGCCGATGACACTCAATTGATTTTCTCACTTGAGGGCACTAAAGCAGTATCGAGGGACACTTTCCACTGCTGTATGTCGGCAACAGCCGAGTGGTTGCGAGTTAACTCGCTTCAATTTAATGGATCTAAAACGGAGGTTCTCCACTGCTCCCTAGATCGTACCCCTCGCCCGCTTCCGGACGATTTCTGGCCTACATCCACCTTAGGTACGGTAGAGGCCGCCGAATCGGCCCGTAATCTAGGAGTTCTGTTTGAACCTAACCTGCAGCTTGGTGCCTCTGTGAACAGGACCACGGCGACATGTATGGGCCTACTTCGCACCCTACGTAAGATCTTACCGCTCCTCCCCATAGAGGCCAGGGCAGAGGTAGTGCGCAGCTCTATTCTTAGTCGATTAGACTACTGCAATGCACTACTTCTGGGAGCCCCTAAAATTTTGATCCTAAAGCTGCAGAGGATCCAAAACATGGCGGCCAAACTGGCTCTATCCCGCCCTCGCTCTGCTTCTTCTTCTCCTGCATTGGCCAATCTTCATTGGTTACCCGTCCAACAGAGAATTGCCTTTAGGGCTTTGTGCCTTGTCTTTAAGGCTCTGCATGGACAGGGACCGATACCGCTCCAAAATCTTTTTTCCTGGTATCATGCTGCCAGACTTCTGAGATCCTCCTCCGCGTTCCTAGTGACGGTCCCTAGGATTAACAGAGTGAGGATGGGTGGCCGTGCTTTTAGCTGCACAGCCGCCACACTTTGGAACACCCTCCCGCTGACGCTCAGGAGTAGACAAGCTCTCACCTCTTTTAAAAAGGATCTCAAGACCTTCCTGTTTCCCAGAGCAATGCAATTGTGGTCTACCTGTAGGATTGATGTGGTCTCAGCGCCAGGATACCCTTTGGGTGGCAGCCGCGCTTAACAAGCAATAAATACATACATACATACATGCATATAAAAGCAGTAGTCCCCAGAGGAGCATATATACAACTACAGCGTGACAAAACTGTAGTTGGCCGGTGCTCCCGAGAGAAAACCGCAAGTGATGTTACAGGAGTGCCAACCAATCAGAAGCCAACAAAGAAGAGTGATGGAGGAGTAACCAATGGCAAGCAGCCAGGTGGGATCACACTCCTTGTAATGATTACAGCAGGTCTTGCAGACAGCGCATGCACTGATGCTCAACCTAAGAAATATGTTATGGAGCAGAGTGGGCACACCCGAAAGGAACCCCCCCCTTTACAGGCTGGCCACAACATGGACAACAGGCCGTGGCAGCCGTTACAGGACTCTTGGACATGGAGCCAATTGAAATGAAAAGATGGCAACAGTTACAACATGAATGATTTGTGGATGGTACCACACTAATGTTAGGAATTGTCTGTTTTAAGGTGATTTTACCCTGTGAAATTAAAGGATGCTAACTGTTACAATATAAATCATTTGTTGTCTGTTCTAAGGTTTTCTAAGCTGATTTTACCCTGTGAAAAATGCTGACCCGCTAATGATATTTCATGAATCATGTTTAAGAGAAAACAGTTTTCTCATGATTTTCTCAGAGGGGTTATGGGAGGTGCTCCAAGAGCTAAAATGAGAGCATGTTTCCTGTAAATCCACACTGTCTTTCTCAGCCATGTGAGAATAAAGTCTGACATTTTCAGTAAATCGTGTACTTCCAGCAGGAGCAGCGAATGTCAGCTGATATACAGTGTTCTACTGCAGCCTCCCAGAGTGTTCTAAAGAACGACTAGAGCGCTAACAGTGTTTCTTATGACAAAACTTTAGCACACCTGAAGCCATCTTGATTGAATCAAACTGATGAACCTAAAAACATTTCATTTAAAAAGGAACAAAAAGAGGCAGTTCATTTTGTCATAGACATTATGGTTAGTGCTGTAGAAAGCAAAATTAGAAAACCTTTTAAATGAGTTCTCAAATATCTTCTTCTATTTCATTAAAGCGTTTTGGCATGCAGACTGAAACATGTACTTTCAACGCCAGCAGCAGACTGCCAGTTAACTCCCTGGCGATCAGCAGCTGTACCACAGTGTTCTAATGAGCAACTAGAGTACTAACTTTCTGAAATTATTCCAAAAGTGTGGCACAGCTGAAATTCATCTTGATGGAATTGAAGTGGAAAACTGGAAGCACTTTCTACTGAGGATACTGAAGTAAGGTAAACAATTTCTAGCTATCGAAAAGGAAAGTTTAGATTCTATTAAGGACAAAGTGGCGATGATTATGCATATCTTTCATCACTTTATTAATTCATCAGCATTCAAAGAACATCTTAATAAAAAACAGCCTTAACTACATTTCCCATGAACCACCAACGAATCCAAGAAAGGCATCGAGCAGCGCAGAGGAAGCATGGAATCCTAGGAGCAGCATCGAGCAGCGCAGAGGGAGCATGGAATCCTAGGAGCAGCATCGAGCAGCGCGGAGGGAGTGGGGAATCCAAGGAGTGTAATCAAGCAGCGCAGAGGGGTGAAGGAAGTTACCCGTTTAGGATCACCCGGGTCACTAATGACCACCTCTCAGCCTACCACACAAAATGAAGAGTCGGTCACACGGTAGAGAATACAAACCAATAACTGTTTATCCAAAGAACACTCAGAGCAGAGCCCGGTCTGCCCAGTCGCTAGGAGTGCTGCAGAAGGACTGACATCATCCAGCATAAAGATAGATTATGTACATTTCAGAACCAATGAAGGCCCGCCCATCATGGAATTTTCCAAGCAGATGTAGCTAAACAGTGAAATACAAGGAGTAAGTTTTTATTCTGAGACCGGGCACACATTATCTGCTATTCAAGGTCTTTCTGCCCGTCCCTGCCACTGGACAAGTGGGAGAAGGCCTCTACCTGGTGGGAAAAGTATGCGCTAATAAGAACAGCTCCTCATCCATGCACATGAAGCCCTCCACGGTGCCGGACCAGTGCACCTCAACAGACGACTCAGCTTCTACACCCCCACCCACAAGCTCCGTTCTGCCGACCTCGCCGCTGTCCCCCGCATCCGAAGAACGACAGCCGGAGGCAGATCCTTCTCCCACCTTGCAGCCAAGACCTGGAACACCCTCCCCACCAACCTCCGGCAGACCCGAGACCAACTGGCCTTCAGAAGACTACTCTAGACCTGGCTCTTCGATCAGTAACAACGGCTTCGACAAAGTTACCCAGGGCCCCAAATACACATTGAAAAGAGTGAGGGACAGCCCTGAGGGAATCCATATTTAAGGGTCTTTGGACCCGAAGTAAAAGGAGCAACGAAAACAGCCTTAGATCTGTCCCCAAGATATGATTTAAGCCAAGACAGAGCTTTCCCTTGAGTTCTAATCTTCAACAGCCTTTGCCGCAGGATAGAATGCGAGAACGTGTCAAACGCTGATAACAAATCCAATTCTACAACCGTAGCCGATACACCCTGAACCAGATTAGACTTGATAAATTCAGAGATCTCCAGTAAGGCCAACTCTGTACTGTAACCTGTACACTGCGTATCATGGAAAAGGGAGTTTGATTCCAGAAAAAGGGAAAGCTGTCTATTAGCCATCTTTTCCAGCATTTTGGCTACTGTGGGAAGAATTGAAAGTGGTCTGAATTTGCTAAGAGTTTTGGGGTCAGCATTAGTTTTGTTAACAGTGGTACCAGGAGGGACTGTTTCACCCCTTCAGAACAAACAGCAGACTTCCGTGAGGCGTTCAGCAGTTTGTTCAAAATGTGGTTAACAAACAGCAAAGCTGATTTCAGGATTTCAGGGAGGCAACAGTCTCAGGGCAAGCTGAACTTGCAGATGGAAGAATATATAGGTCTAGATCTTTCATATATTACTTAATCAGGTTGTCACCCTATTTAGGGACTCACATTTCTGACAGAAGAGTGACACGGGGCCCGATTCACAGAACTAACTTAATTCTGGGAGTTTTTAAGGACCAGTTAAAGGTGAATTGCTAAATTACCTTTCTTGCTGATTATGGACCACACATGTGTCCTAACCACATCTGTTAGATCGATCCAACTCTTTTAAGAGAGAAAAGCGCTTTAATCCTGTGGGCTTGCTTCACAGAACTAACTTAAGACAATATCCTAAACTTACTACTTTTGGTATTCACAGAACGTACTTACTACTTTTGATAGGATAGAGCCATGTCTTCAACTTCTTCCTGAGCTGCAGCAAGTTCTCCATCTGCCTGAGTTCAGTTGGGAGTTTATTCCAGGCCAGTGCAGCTGCAATACTAAAGGCCCTTCCTCCTGATTTAGCTCTTTTAAATCTAGACACTCTTACCAGCTTCGCTGATGAGGAGCGGAGGATGCGCTACGCAGCGTACTTTAAAACGGCTGCTTAGAAACATGTTGTGTTTGGTGTCAAACACCTTGGAATCATACCTCCTGCGGGGGAGGTATGATTCCACACTCTAGAGGGACTTATGTGAAACACCGGTACACCCGGTACCAGCTTTTTCGACCTGGGCATCACAAAATTGATGATGCCAGGCACAGACACAAGTCTGCCCTCCTGCTGCTGAGCCAAGCCTGACAATAGTTTCCTGTGACCACCTCCAAGACAGGCCTTAGTGTATTGGGGCTGGGTGGATGCACTTTTAGAGTGCCAGAAAGTCTGCACTGGGAGCACATTTGGTGTTCCCATGCATAGTCCAGCTTAAACCGGTTGCAGCAGCCATTGGCTCCTGCTCTGGTGGGAAACTGGACAAAAAACATGGGTGTAGCCTCCCCTTTGTCCTAACCCTCCCCTAGGAGCGTCCCTAGAGTTAGCCCAATGCCTTCCCTGGGTATAAAGTGGGAAACCTGACTACAGGACTTTGGATTTTAAGAGGACTAAACTCTGCAAGCAGAAACCAAGTACTTCAATGGTCTACGCTTCGCTGGACGATAGAAGAATCTCCCTTGGAGTAAAGGAGTTACTCCCCTGCATCAGCAGGCACCTAAAAGCATCTGACCAGTTTGCATCACCCGAGCTCCTGAGGACTCCGCAGATTTCTGCAACACAGGAGGTGGGTTCCCGAGCATCTCTGAGGTCGATCTGCTCTCAAAAACAAATGAAACGAGGCCCAAAATCCATTTTATAGTACAATTAGCATAAAAGGCCAATGTAGCATGTCAAAAGTCTTCTATACCTATAGCAAAAGTAGGGCAGTTGGGCTGTGGAAATCATGCACATGTGAGGGTATAATGTGGAGGTGCCGGAGACAATTATGAGCGCTCTTATTAGGCATAAAGCCATTTTGATCATCATGCAGTAGTGTTCGGACGACATTATGTAATCTCAAGGCTATTACGTTTGTACAGGCTTTAGTTTCGATATTATTAATTACTGAAATTGAATTATAGAAGGCACCAAGTTGTGGGGACTTATGCGGCTTCAGAGTAACTGAAATAACCCCCCTCACAAGAAGTCAGAAAGCATGCAATTCACAAAGGCCCCTTGAAACATCAACTTTAAATGCAGAATAACCAGAAATGCACATTTCTTGAAGAATTTAATAGTACACCCCTTGGGACCTGGGCCCTCCCTTGACAGTGCCCACACTGAAAGATATTTTATGGTGGGATTTTGAAGTTTAGCAGGAGAGGGATGTACACAAAAATATAATATTTCGTAGTAATGGGTGAATGTCTCTGTAATATCTGTACTTGACCCTCAGCGGATAAAATCGAAGGGACAATTCTTGACATATGGCCTTTGTTTGGAAGCCAGTACAAAAATTCCCAGCCTGGTCACCGACTTCATACTTTGTGAATATAACTAACTTGTCCATCCAGTAATATGAATCTTCTGCTTTAGTGTGGTTCTCGGATTTTAAAGGAGTTGAGCTAACTACCCATTTTTATATCTTTGTTGAATTTACTTTAATTTCCCTTGTTTTTAATACTGTGCATTATTCCCTTATACTTGCACCTTAATTGTCGACTCACCGCTGCTTTAGCGGGTCCGGTTCTGGGGGTTCCGATACCAGGGGAATCGGCCGCCATCTTGGGAGTGGTTGGGACGCCTCTGGGCGCCACTCTAGTGGTTCGCAGTCACGCGCTCTCCCTTCTTAAGGCGGTTCTTCGAGGGGGTCAGCCTGGACAAGGTACCCTTGCTCTTCAGAGCATTCTGAGGACTTGCATTTGACTCGCATCTGCAAGCGCTGTGTTGTAGGTGCGCTGCGCTTTTAAACTACCCGTTTTTATATCTATGTTGAATTTACTTTAATTTCCCTTGTTTTTAATACTGTGCATTATTCCCTTATACTTGCACCTTAATTGTCGACTCACCGCTGCTTTAACGGGTCCGGTTCTGGGGGATCCGATACCAGGGGAATCGGCTGCCATCTTGGGAGTGGTTGGGACGCTTCTGGGCGCCACTCGGAGCGGTCTAGTGGTTTGCAGTCACGCGTGCTCCCTTTTTAAACCAGTTCTCGGCGCGCAGCGGTATCACGCAGCGGGAGCGCCCTCATCGCGCCTGAATCAAGCCAGAGTCCTGCCCGTCTGCGCCCGTCATCGCCAAGTCGGTGCGAGGCATGGCGTGGCGGTACTCTTTTGGCGATATCCTCTGCAGGTAATGCCGCCGGTACTTGTATACTCTCGGGATGAGTTGTTAGGTTTTAAGCGGTCTCCCCATGCTGTAAACTTGGGCTTGTTAGTCCCCTTTGCGGCCCCTATATTTGCGCCTGTGGGGCCTGGTCTCTTGCTGCCTCCTCCCCGATTCTCGCCCTGCCGGAGTCCTCTTCGGTTAAGCCCCCTCGTAGTAGACCCTCTGTCTCCCATGACATTACTGTTTGGAGTCTCAATATCAGATCCCTCCCAAAACACTATGCAGAACTTCATGATCTCATAAGCGACGCGTTGCCAGATGTTTTTTTCATGACAGAAACATGGCTCCAAGATGCCGACACGGCAGTCGTCATTCTTGCACTCCCCCCTGATTATTCCATTTTTACACACAATCGAGCATCTAGGGGTGGTGGCATTGCTGTAGCCGTAAAGTCCTGCTACCCTTGTGATTGGAGGGTGGTGGATCTCGCAGGGTGTGAAAGTGCTTTTTTCAGAATTTCTATTAGCCATCAGTTCACTTTGTCGGGTCTTTTAATCTATCGCCCTCCTGGCTTTGACACGGCCTTTAGAAAGGCACTCCCGGATTGTGTCAGTTCTTTGGCATTGGGCTGCGCAAATTTTTGCATTCTTGGTGATCTCAATCTTCACTTCGATTGCGGCCGTATGCCCGCTATCGGTAGTATCTTGGCTGATTTGGAGGCCCTTCAGCTTAAACAACTGGTCACCTCCCCCAATCACGGGCCATACTCTTGACCCATTCTTCACGAATTTATCCAGGGCCAAGGTAGTCAGGCCCAGCCCAGTAGCTTGGACTGATCATTTTTTACTGAAAATTTTTCTTGCGACTAAAGAGCATCCATTTAAGCCCCTGGATAGAGAAGTGTTCAAACGTCACTGGAAGAAACTCAAATTGGAAGACTTTCATCATCTCCTGGAGGTCAACCCACTGGGCGCTTATCTTAATGTTGAATCTGGGTATGACGCATTTTGTGATTGTGTTTCTCGCGCCTTAGATGTTCTGATACCTGCTGCCTGGACTAAATGTCGTTCCAGAGAACCCAGCCCATGGTACGACAGTTCCCTGGCGCTGCTAAAAAAAGCTTGCAAACAGGCAGAAAGGGACTGGCGGAAATCCTACGAGGCTGATAAAAAATGTGTGTATTTCTCTAAAATTAAATCTTATCACAGAGCGGTGTGTAGAGCTCGTTCAGCCTACTACTCCCAGGAATTTGGAAATAGTCTCAATCCTTCTAAGCTAATTTTTAAAGTCCTTAAGGACCTGACGGCTAAAAAAGCCACTGTGGCAGAAATCTGCTCTGTGGATCACTGTGAAAATCTGGCTGCTTTTTTTATGGAAAAGGTCCAAGCTATTTATCGTGCTTTCCCCATCTTCAAGCAGGTAGTGGAGCCTCCTAGTCTTACATTTGCTACTGGAGTAACTTTAGCTTCACTGCCTAGTCTGTCGATGGAGACTTTCCACAAGCTGGCCTGTAAAATCAAATCAGGCTCGCCAGATGATCCCCTGAGGCCTGCTGAGTTCAGAGAGTCTGCCGCTGTTTGTCTCCCTCCAGTGTGTCATCTCATCAATCCCTCTCTCGCCTCGGGTGATGTCCCTGTAAAGTGGAAACAGGCTGTGGTGACACCTATTCTCAAGAAGGTGACTTTAGACCCTCGTAAATTTGAGAGCTATCGCCCAATCTCTCTCCTCCCCTGGGCCGCCAAAATTGTGGAGGCCCACGTGAATGTGGTGTTGTCCGAACATCTGGCGAGGGCGTGCATACTGGATCCTTCCCAGAATGGGTTCCGCGCTGGTCACAGCACGGAAACGGCCCTGCTCTCAATGACGGAACATCTTCGTTCCGTGCTCGACTCTGGTCAGACTGCGGCACTGGTTTTACTCGACCTTAGTGCCGCGTTTGACACGGTCTCGCACAGAATCCTACTCCAACACCTTCGAGAGGCAGGTGTTGAGGGTACCGCACTCGAGTGGTACCATTCCTTCCTTGCTGACAGGTCCTTCAAGGTTGCCACCCCGCCGTTTGCATCCAAATTCTATCCCCTGGAGCTGGGTGTGCCGCAGGGTTCATCGCTGAGCCCCACATTATTCAATCTCTATGTGAGGCCGCTGGCTGCTGTCGTCAAGCAGTGGGGTATGACTATGGTCTCCTATGCTGACGACACGCAGCTGGCGGTCGCCTTGAGTGGGGACTCCGACCTTGATGCCCCCAGATTTCGGGATGGACTCTTGGCAGTAGCTAGCTGGATGAATTCCAACTGTCTCCAGCTTAATGCTAAAAAAACGGAGGTCCTGATAGTGGGTAAGCGAACGGATCTTTGGGGCGACATGTGGTGGCCCCCTGAGCTGGGTGTAACTCCTATTCCAGTCTCAGAGGTAAAGAACCAGGGGGTTTGGTTAGATCCTGCCCTCAGTTTTTGCGGCCACACTAAAAAAGTAGCGGCCACCTGTTTTGGCATCCTACGAGGGCTGAGACCTATTCTGAGGTTCTTTGATGCTTCTACTAGGCAGTTGATTATACAAGCATCCATACTATCTAGGCTTGACTATGCCAGCTCATTATTGCTGGGGGCCAACAGGCTGAAATCGCCCGGATGCAACGTATCCAGAATGCTGCAGCTAGAGCCCTGGTGGGGTTACCAAGGTTCTGCTCTGCTGAGAGTACCATCCGCTCTCTACACTGGCTTCCTATGGCACAAAGGATCTATTTTAAGACCCTGTGCCTGTCCTTCAAGATCCTCAAGTTGGCCTCTCCCCAGATTCTTGATAATCTCTTGAGGCCTTATGTGCCCTCGCGCCCCCTGAGATCTTTGGACCAAAACCTGGTCGTGGTTCCAAGGTTTAGACTATGTAGAGCAGGAGGTCGCTCCTTCCAGGTCCTGGCTGCAAAACTGTGGTACTCTCTTCCGTCTGACATTCGTGAAATTGATTAGTTGCTGAAATTTAGGAGGGCTATCAAAAGGTATTTGTTCCCTCATAGTCCTTAGGTTCTAGATCTCTGCGTCCCTGTTCTTGCACGGCTGTGTTGTGTTTGGGTACTCTTTCAGAAGTGCCGGGACGGCCTTTGGCTGGGGCAGCTGTGCGCTATAAAAGTGTTATTAACATAACATAATATAATGTTTGCATTCACCTCCCTCTTTTCTACCTGAATAATTTGGTCTTCTAGGTCAGTATTCTCCCTCCTCCAATTTTCGAGCTTACCCCTAACCTGAGCCATGGTATTTCCTCTAGACACTACCTTGAATGCTTCCCAAGCTGTAACTGCTGAGGAGACTGAACCCGCAATAATGAAAAAATAATCTATTATCTTATTCCGCAGATGTTTCACAAGAGTATCATCTAACATTCAAACACCATTTACCCTTCAACTCCCATTGTCAATGTCAGGAGGTGTATCGGACCGGTGAATGATCGGAGAACCCACTGGAGAGAATGACATGTTTACCTTTGTCGTCTACGTGAACTATCTGTACTGAAATGGGAAGGACCTACAGAGGCAAATGGAGAATGGCGACCCCCGTGGACCACTGAGTAAATCCTGGATGATTGACATGGTGTATACATCCTACCCAGGAACACACACTTTGTTCCTAGTAAATGAGTCTCTTGAAGTAACAGGATATCAGGGGTGTGATGTTCAACAAACAACATAACGGCCCCCTCTTAATTTTAGTATTCAAACTATTATCAGTTCATGACTTTATACTATATCCCATCTCACAGTCTGACAACAATTTGTTAGTCATTAGAATCAAAGTGATCCTGTACAACTCGGGGGAGCATGTGCCTGGTAACCCGAACAAAATGAAACCCTGAAGAATCTAAACTAAAATCCACACCCCTAACACCCCCACCCTATATTTCCACGCTAGAAGCATCAGTCACCCCAAATCATATGTAATAATCACATGTGAAACTCAATGGCAAAAAGTGAAAATAGAAACAAGCAAGCAAAAGGATTGATGCACTTTGAATGAAGAGTCCCCTTTCTTTTCTCTTTCAGGGGCTTTGTATTGTGCAGAAAAGCTGAACATGAAGTCAGTCCTTTCCCAATGGTCTCTGTTGCCACATGCGTGTTATTTCCCCTGAACCCCCGGGTATGGTGAAGACGGTCTACAGCAGGAGCAACTTCTACCCCCAATGACTTATGGTGTGCTAGATTCTTTGATGCCTCATCGGTTTTCGTAGTGTACTTTGCGGGATGAAGATATTTCATCAGACGCCCTTTCAATCCCCCGGATGTGTCAGCTGAAAACATGTCAAAGGAAATATCTTGACCCAGCACAGTGGAGCAGAGGTCCTATCCTTCACGCCCATTTGTAACACCAAGAGCATCTGTGAGAAAGAGCCTCCTTTGACATGGTTATCCCTGTTTTTTGCTACCGGGTTTTGATGTGGTTTCAATTGTAGTGCACAGGGTCTCCCGTGCCAGTGCTTTTTCCCAAAACATATCCACAATTGCTATGTCTGCCCCCTGTAAGTCACTAGTAAATGGTACCCTGCGTACCCAGGGCCTGGGAGCTGAAGAGGGTCCCCTCGTACCCTCCTCAGTGGGACCATGCCACTGCCCTTGCAGCTTGCATGCCCCTGTGAGAGCGTAAACAACAAGGTTGGCATAGCACTCTACTTGGGTGCCATGCCAGACAACACTGCCTGAAGGTATAGGTAATCTTGATATGTCATGGAAGGGGTTGATTCAGTTAAGGACCTCAGAGGCTGGAATCTATAATACTTTTCTCACAACAATATTACCTCTGACACCATGGATGAACATTTCTTTTTGCCACAACAGTCCCTTTTATTGACTTTGGGCTATCAAACAATTAATTTTAGAATTATTTTACACATTTTTATACATAATGGTATTCACCTTCGTTTCTGAATGTTTGTCAATTCAACTCTCCTAGTTACAAATCATACATGACATATAAGACAAAAAACATTCACGATTATGTGTTTGAATAACTGTACAACATATATACATTGGAATCAAACATTAAACAGACTCATTTGCATTTAGTTAGTTGCTGAATAGATCAGTGGGTGATAATCTTCTCCACCCTGTCCTACTGATACTTTTGGAGATGTCTGACGGGGGTTGCACTTCTCTGCCCCTCAATCTCATCTATTTGTATAGTCCTATATAGGGTCTGGGATTGTACTTCTCCAAATTATGCTTAGAGGATTTTAGTCTCTATGGCTCTTTGTTCCCAAATGGGAATCCAGAATGCATAAAAGTCCTCCAGGCCTCTATGTTGTTACCAACGCGTTTCGACTGCCTTGTGTTAGGACCAGAAGTGTTTTTCATGGGCAGTCTTCCTCAGGGCTGTATGCTTTGTCTGTAGGACATCAAATTACACCCGTGTTAATTTCCATAAAAGGCCGTTTATCGAGCACCCATGCAGCGGAAGTAAACCGAATACAGAAACACCAGGACAGAACACGCCATCGAGCCCGAAAAATTCACAACTGGGAAAACGGATTTGTGCACCAACTATGGAAATTAACACAGGTGTAATTTGTTGTAAGCGGCTACTCTGCACACAGTAGAAGTGCGAGCAAAGTCACATATGGAGTACTAGGACCCTCTCCCGTCTCCCAGTGATAAGATTCAGCTAGGTGTGAGTGAAACTTCAGCACAGACCTCTAAATGTGTGAGTGTCACTCATGATGAGTGAGACTTGAAGGCTCTGATGTGTGCATGTCGCATCTGATGTCACTGCAGAGGCAACAAGTGCAATTGGCCTGACGGTGCTACGAAGCCTTCCTTCAACCGCACATTGATGGTGTGTGGACGAGGAGTGACTCAAGCTAGGAGGGAGGGTTACCACCTGACCTGTCTTTTATAGGAATGGCATGGTCAGTATTTTCTTGTCCCGGCCAGTACAAAAGTAGGAAGATTACTTAAAGCTGGCATTTTTCCTCTAATCAGTGCAAACTTATAATATCAAATATAAGCAGAAATCACTTTAAAATGTGATCTAGAGCTGCCTTAATGAATCCTGACTGAGAGTTAAAGTAAATAAAGACAACAAAGCCATGTTAAAAATGAATCAAACACTTGTATTCAAAGTCTTATTGAAGAATAATATCCGGGCCTTTGCAAAATCTCAAAACATGACCAAAAGGCAGGTGGTAACTCTAACAAGAGCCTGTATGAAGGAGTCTGACATTAGTTAGTGATGGAATACCCTCTCATCCTCAGACCCGGCACCGTTCACTCATTGCCATGACACCATCCACTGAGGGAGAAATCTGTGAGAGTCAAACCCGATTGTTCTGTCTCATGAATGTATTGAGACTGCAATTTACTTTATTTTGTTTTATAAGTGAAATTTTGGGGGGAGTGAGTGGGTAAAAAATGCAGAGAAATGCAAAACTTAATTTGGGGCAAATCGTTGGAAAGTTGTTTGAATACACACAGCCCTATCAAATATAAAGAATTACCCACAGAAACAGGAAAAATAGAAAAACAGAAAAACGTTGACTAGTTTAATTCTAGCAGTTTTCTTACATTTTCATCTATTTAATGAAATTCAGGCTGTCATTTCCAATTCACTCTTAAAGACTGGAGGCGCTGGTTCCGTCAGCGGCCACCAGAGGGCGCGGCTCGCCTGCTGATGAAACCCACTGAGCTGCACATTGGATGAAAGGGAGAAGGGTTTCCTCTTCCGGGTCAGCGGCGGCAGAGACAGCACCAGCAGCTGCGGTGACATCAATTCCGGCCTCTCCTGGTGTTTGCAGCCTGCTCCAGAGGAGGAAGGAGCCCTGTCTGGAGAGCAGTTACCTCCATCTTCAGACCCCCACAGACCCCAGATCTGCCCCTCCCCTCTGACCCCAGATCTGCCCCCCCAGCCTCAGGAGGAGGAGAGAGTCTGGACATGTCTGCACAGGTGTCTGCTCAGGTAGGAGATTGTCAGCACCTTCTGCTGTGTTTGTAGAAATATACTGAATAATCCTGGAGGGAATCTCTGCAGGAGACGCACGGAGCTGGGCTCATCTATCCTGGGCCCCTAGGGCTGAGCTGGGCTCTTCTATCCGGGGCCCCAAGGGCTGAGCTGGCCTCTTCTATCCGGGGCCCTGGTGCTGATCTGGGCTCTTCTATCCTGGGGCCCTGAGGCTGAGCTGGGCTCTTCTATCCGGGGGCCCCTGGAGATGAGCTGAGCTCTTGTATCCGGGGCCCCCTGGGGCTGAGCTGGGCTCTTCTATCCGGGGGACTCCGGGGCTGAGTGTGAGAAGTTGGCCTGGTAGGGGATGTTTCCAATTCTGGAACCACCTACTACCTGACCAAACAATCCCCTTATGGTGTCTGGTTGTAAGTCAACCTTATTAGACAAGCTATCCTAGGGGTAGCATGGACTAAGCAGCCTAAAGGCTTAACTTAAGAGGTCGTGTTAAGCGAGCTGTTTTACCACATACAATCCTGTAATACCAAATGAAAGGACACCACACAAGTATATATTATAAAAATATATGTGTTTATTACTAAAAACAATCCCCAGTATTCTTTATGAATAAAGGGGCACAAGCGTTAAATCAAAAAGCACTGTTTAAACATACAAGTTGCACAATTATGGATGAGGGCGGGTGGCCACTCAAACCATATACTAAACAAGTGGTATAAGAAAGGCCACTCGAACAGTGGTTAGGCCTAGGGCCTAGGGAATCGCTGGGAGCAGTCAGGACAAGCAATGCTGAAGTCGGGAATGGCCCTCGGGATTCGGGAGATGTGCGGAAAGCGCACGCATGCACCAATGTTAACCAATGGTGCGTAAAAGTCAAAGAGTTAAAGTTTAAGGACACTTCCGCTGAACCTAGAGGAACAAAACTTAACACACAGACCCTAGAGGTGTGCACCAGTGTGGGAACACCGGCGGAGCAAAGTTACCTCACCCACAGGAAGTGGGTGCACAGGGTCGAAGTGGCGTCGGGTTTTGACACGCAGGCTCTTGGTGCTTGGAGCTGAAAGGGCTGCCGGCGGGTTAAAGATGAAGTGTCCGGTGGAGTCCAAGGGTGGACTCAAGTTGTAGAGTACCTGAAAGCAGAGGGGACAGAGTCTGGGTCACTCAGCAGTGACCAGGGTGGAACCAGGATGGAACCAGGCAATGTCGGGCGCAATCAGGTGGTCGTCGAGGAGCTTCTCTCCGCTGTCACGTGGGCTCTGGGGCATCTGCGACGTCCAGGAGCAGGTCACGATCTGTCCCACGCAGGCTCTCACCGTCGGTGCAGTCGGCTTCAAGTTTGGAGCAAACAAGCCTTGGTAAGAGCAATCCACGCAGGATCGGAAGATTGCTTCTCACTCGGACCAGGAAGGTCAGAGTCGGGGCTCCTTTTCAGGGGAGCTGGTGTGGATCTGGAGCAACCAGATTCACGAGTCTTCTTAGGTAGTTCGTCGGCACAGGGACCACAAGCCAGCTGGCAAGTGACCGGGCCAACGCGTTGAGCCAAATCGTGCCAAAGGGCCCCACGCAGCACTCGTCGAGTGTGGAGGGCTGAACTTCGGCTCAGGAGTAGCTCAGGGTGGGGGCTTCTCAAACCCCGGTGTACAGCTTCGAGGGTCACTCGTGGGCTGCACGGTCAGCGTCTCGTGGTCACTTCAAGATGGCGTGCCCCACGCTTCCGGTCGCCTCCACGGGTCTCAGCTTTGCAGGGACTGTGGATCGGGCTGTTAGAAGCTGGGCAGGCTTGATCTCGTCGATCTCAGTCGCTCGAGTTCTGGCGGGAACTGCAACTAAGTAGACGTCGAGGGCTGGATGGTGCCTGCTGCTGCAGGGTGGTCACTCCTTGACCACAAGGGAGATTCTTCGGGCTTCCACGTTGAGATGGAGGGCGAAGGGTCCAGAATATCGTTTCACATGTTTCTTCCAGGAAATCTGATGTGCATTGGCACTGCTCCCACTCTTATTCAAATCTGGTGGGCGTGATTACCTGCTAGGTCCCCTCCTATGGGTGGGACCCAGGAAGTGGGTGGATACACCCCCTTCCTTTGATCCAGGCCGCCCTGGCACGAGGGCTGGAGTGCCCCAGAACCGGTTTGGCCGGATTATGCAAGGGGCAGCCTTGTGCGCCCCAGGCAGTGTCTGGTTTCTTTCAAACCTCCCTGCTACAATACACTATCTCCTGTCTGGAGGGCGGTGACACCCTCCTGTGACAGGAAACCCTTTGTCCAGGACCCCCTTGACTGGGTTTCGGTCAGCTCCAGGGGTCCAGACATTTGTCTGTGGCAGAGGCATCCATTTTGTGGATCTTAAGGCCTTTGGAGAAATCAACCGCATTAAAGTGAAGTAACATGTCTTACCCCTCTAGAGGGGTGGAATGCCATCCCCGTCGCCAGAACTGGCGAGGGGATGGTATTCCAAAGCGTATGACACCTTACACGACATGTTTTGATAAAGCCAAACCAGAGTTGCTAAATAACCGCGAGGATTATAAGGCACTTAATAGTATATGGTATGGCATTATCCTGAAACAGCTTAGGGATTTGTTCCCGACGGCTGCAGACAGGCTCAGCTCATGCTAGAGCTCCATCTCACATAAAAACCATGCACCCAGCCTCCAGGATTGGTGAGGCCTGTCTATAGGAGTGGCTCACAGGTTTACATGTGTCCAGATATAGGTTTAGACATAGGTATACTATATCTAAGCAAGGGGTGTGTACACCACCTTACCCCAGCTGAGTGATCAGCCAGTTGTGTCAATTTAAGAACCAGCCAGGGGTGGCAAAAGATATGCTGCAGCCCCTGGTAGGCCTTAGTGGCTCCTGTGCCCTGTGCACCTATAGTGCATTCTACAGGGGCTGACAAGGAGTCCATTTCCAATTGGTATGTGCCTATAGCACATGTGTCATTAATTTAGTGAGAGAACAGCAGGCTGGGGGTCTGATCAGCAGGCCCACAGCCTCAGTAGTCGAAAACCAGTGAAGCAAAAAGCAAAAATTTGGGGTGACCATAGGATAGCAGACCCTACTCTCCTACACAACCCCCCCCCAAACGCAGGGACATTAAACTAACCTTGACCAGATAAGTCTTCATGTTCTAAGTGGAAGTACCTGGAGAGACCATCTGCATTACCATGGTCAGTCCCTGGGCGGTGCTCCACTGTAAAGTCCATCCCCTGTAGGGAAATGGACCACCTGAGCAGTTTGGGATTTTCACCCTTCATCTGATTAAGCCATAAGAGGGGCTTATGGTCTGTTTGCACCAGGAAGTGAGTTCCAAACAAGTAGGACCTCAACTTCTTTAATGCCCAAACCACAGCAAAGGCCTCCCTCTCAATGGCTGACCAACGTTTTTCTCTTGGGGTTAGCCTCCTGCTAATGAAAGCAATTGGCTGGTCTTGACCATCTTGATTAAGTTGTGAGAGTACAGCTCCCACCCCCAACTCAGAAGCATCTGTCTGAACAATGAACTGTTTGGAGTAGTCAGGACTCTTTAGGATAGGTGCAGAGCACATGGCCTTCTTCAGGTCTTCAAATGCCTCTGACAGCTAACTGTCCACTGAACCTTTTTTGGCATCTTCTTGGATGTCAAGTCATTTAATGGTGTCACTATAGACCCATAGTTTTTCACAAACTTTCTGTAATACCCAGTCAGGCCCAAGAAGGCTCTGACTTGTGTCTGGGTAACTGGAGGAGCCCAGTCCTGTATGGCCTGGATTTTGCTTTCCAGTGGCTGAACCTGGCCTCCACCTACTAGGTGGCCCAGGTATACAACCTTACTCTGCCCTATCTGGCACTTTGTGGCCTTGATAGTTAGGCCTGCCTTTTGCAGGGCCTCCAAAACTTTCTTCAGGTGGATCAGGTGATCCTCCCAGGTGGAGCTAAAGACAGCAATATCATCCAGATAAGCTGCACAAAAGTCATCCAACCCAGTAAGGACTTGGTTCACCAACCTTTGGAAAGTGGCAGGTGCATTCTTCAAACCAAAGGGCATTACCACAAACTGATAATGCCCACTAGGGGTAGAGAATGCTGTCTTGGCCTTTGACTCCTCAGCTAGTCTGATTTGCCAGTAGCCAGCTGTCAGATCAAATGTGCTCAGAAACTTGGCAGAAGCCAATCTGTCAATGAGCTCATCTGCTCTTGGAATGGGGTGAGCATCTGTCCTAGTGACAGCATTGAGACCCCTGTAATCCACGCAAAACCTCATTTCTCTCTTACCATCTTGGGTATGAGGTTTTGGCACCAGGACTACTGGGCTGGCCCATGGGCTCTCTGATGGCTCAATCACTCCAAGCTCCAACATCTTTTGCACCTCAGCCTTGATGCAATCCCTGACATGATCAGGTTGCCTGTAGATCTTATTCTTGACAGGCAGACTGTCACCAGTGTCCACAACATGGGTACACCAGTCAGTTTGGCTGGGTGTGAGTGAAAACATTTGCCTGTGAGCCTGCAAAACTTGTCTGCAGTCCCTCTGTTGCTGGTCAGTGAGGCTGCCTGCCAAGGCTACTCCATCAACTGAACCATCATCAGGGTTCTGAGAAAGCAGGTCTGGGAGAGGGTCACTCTCTTCCTCCTGTTCCCCATCTGTGGCCATGAGCAAGCTCATGTCCTCCCTGTCCACAAATGCTTTCAAGCGATTCACATGGATTACCCTGTGAGGGCTCCTGGGTGTTCCAAAGTCTACCAAGTAGGTGACTTCCCCTTTCTTCTCAATAATAGGATAGGGTCCACTCCATTTGTCTTGGAGTGCTGCTGGAGCCACTGGCTCCAGTACCCATACCTTCTGTCCTGGTTGGAACTCTACCAGTACAGCCTTTTGGTCATGCCAAGCTTTCTGCAATTCTTGGCTGGCCTCCAGGTTTTTGGATGCTCTTTCCATGTACTCAGCCATCCTGGAGCGGAGACCAAGTACATAGTCCACTATGTCTAGTTTGGGCTTTTTGAGAGGTAACTCCCATCCTTCCTTCACCAAACACAATGGACCTCTCACAGGGTGGCCAAACAAAAGTTCAAAAGGGCTGTAGCCAACCCCCTTCTGTGGGACCTCTCTGTAAGCAAAGAGCAGGCAGGGTAAAAGAATGTCCCATTTCCGCCTGAGCTTCTCTGGTAATCCTTTTATCATGCCTTTAAGGGTCTTGTTAAATCTCTCCACAAGCCCATTGCATTGTGGATGATATGGGGTGGTAAACTTATAGTTTACTCCACATTCCTTCCACATTGCTTTTAGATAGCTGGACATAAAATTTGTCCCTCTATCTGATAGTACCTCCTTAGGAAAGCCCACTCTTGAGAAAACTGCAATGAGGGCTTTTGCCACCACAGGTGCTGTGGTGGTCCTTAGGGGAATAGCCTCTGGGTACCTGGTGGCATGATCCACTACCACCAGTATGAATCTGTTCCCAGATGCTGTTTGGGGGTCCATTGGACCCACAATATCAATTCCAACTCTCTCAAAGGGGACCCCCACCACAGGTAGTGGTATTAGGGGGGCCTTTGTTGTGCCACCTGACTTACCACTGGCTTGGCAAGTGACACAGGAGCGACAAAACTCCTTGACATCCTCTGACATGTGAGGCCAGTGAAAGTGTGGAACAAGCCTGTCCCACGTCTTGTTCTGGCCTAAGTGTCCTGCAAGGGGAATATCATGGGCCAAGGTAAGGAGGAATCCCCTAAACTGCAGAGGTATCACCAACCTCCTGGTCATGCCAGGCTTGGGGGCTCTAGCCTCTGAGTAAAGGAGTCCCTCATCCCAATACACAGTATGGGTACCTTGGGCATCCCCAGCAGCCTCAGCAGCAGCCTGCTGTCTGAGGGGTTCAAGGGAAGGGCAATCTAATTGAGCCTGCCTCAGGTCTGCCCTTGAGGGTCCCCCTGTCCCCAGAAACTCAACCTGGTCAGGTTCAAGCTCCTCAGAGACAGTCTCCTCTTGGACTGCAGAATCAGTTTCCTCTGAAACCTGATCCTCAACCTGGGGCAAGGTGGAAGGCGAGGCCTTTCCTCTCTTGCTCCTTCTCTTGGGCTGTGGCTGGTCTATTGTCTCAAGATCCACCACTGGTTCAGGAAGGCACTTCTTAGCCTGAGCCCTTGTCATGGCAAGGACATGCTCTGAAATCCCTAGCATTTCTGCATGAGTCCTGTACTCCACTTCTGACCATGCTGAGCTTTCAAGGTCATTGCCTAACAGACAGTCTACTGGTAGGTCTGCACTCACCACAACTTTCTTTAGGCCATCAACCCCTCCCCAGGAGAAGTTCACAACTGCCACACTATGGGAGGTAGTGGAGTTGCTTGCATTGGTTACTAGGTAGCTCTCTCCTAGTACAATCTGTCCAGGGTCCACAAAGCCAGGGGTCACCATGGTGACACTAGCACATGTGTCCCTGTAAGCTTGAGCCAGTTTCTCATTTATTAAGGGAGTCTGCCTGTATTTGCCCAGGTTAGTGGGGCTTACTGCAGTGGGCAACTCAATGTCCACATCATACAGGAGAACTGCCTGTGTAGGGACTCTGACTAGGCCAGATCCTACTTCAATACCCAGGGTCAACCCAGCTACACCCTTGGACTGTGTTCCACCACTGCTTACTGTACTTGGGGTTGCAGTTGCTTTAGGAGCTGTAGTGGTGGGAACTGGATTTGCCTTGGTGCACTCACTGCCCCAGTGTGAAACTGATTTGCAGGTATTGCACCAAGGTGTCTTTGGACCTTTGTTCTTCTTCTTCTTGTTACCAGTTTGGGAACCACCCTCCTTACTATTAGTTTGGGGGCCTGAAGACTTCTGGTCTTTTTCTTTATCTTTCTGATTCTGATTACCACCCTTCTGGTCTGTTTTCTTCTGGTCACCACCTTGGTTCTGGGGTTTCTGCTTAATCCTTGTTCTGACCCATTTGTCTGCCTTCTTTCCCAATTCTTGGGGAGAGGTCAGATCAGAGTCAATAAGGTATTGATGCAACAGCTGGTTTGTACAGTTATTAAGGATCTGTTCTCTCATCATAAGATTGTACAATCCTGTATAGTCTGAAACTTTACTTCCCTGTAACCAACCCTCCAAAGCCTTAGTGGCACACTCCACAAAATCAGTCCAGTCTTCAGTCTGTGCTTTCTGGGTGTCTCTGAACAACAACCTGTATTGCTCAGTGGTTAGGCCATACCCTTCAATGAGAGCACTCTTCAAAACAGAGTAGTTTTTGGCATCCTCAGGTCTAACTGTGAGGAGCCTGTCCCTCCCTTTCTCAGAAAAGGAGTACCACAAAATTGCAGCCCACTGATTCTCAGGAACCTGCTGTACCATGCAGGCTCTCTCAAGAGCAGTCATCCATTTGTGGATGTCATCCCCTTCTTTAAAGGGGGGCACAATTTTGGTCAGGTTTCTATTATCATAGGCCCTGTCTTTTTCTCTTGGAAAATTGCTGCCACCAGTGACATCTAAGCCACTTAATTTCTGCTCTCTTGCCAAGGCAAGTTTAGCTTGAGCTAAGGTAAGCTTAGCTTGACTCAGGGCTACCTCCTCTCTCTCTATCTGGAGTCTGACAGCCCTCATTCTAGCCCTATGCTCAGCTTTCTGAGAAGCACTCATGCCTCTCTCTGATTCTCTGGAGGCACTAGAAAGATGAGAGTCCCCTGAGGGAGATCTCACTCTTCTGTTGCCTGGGGGAATCATATGTTGGGTTCTGGGGAGGTGCTGGCCCTCTCCATTCCCCAGTAGGTCCAAGTTGGCCTGGCTAAGCCTACCAACTGGAACCTGGCTACCCTGATCCTGTACTCCTAAGTCCTCAACATCTGAGTCCTCATCCAAGTCATCATCATCCTCCTCTTCAAGGGGATCAACTGCAGGGGGGTTCCCTCCAGTTCCTGTATCTAGGGAAGCTGCTTTTGCCTTCTCTAAGTCATCCTGTTCTAGGATTTCTACCAGGATTAGGCAGGTGGGGCTTCTGCCCCTTTTTAACCCTCTTGCTTTGCACAAGGCAATCAAGTCTCTGCGGGTTAGTTTGTCATATCCAAAAGTTGCCTGGGTAGGGTCAACTGTCACAGGACTAGACCCTGAGGCCTTTCCTGTGTCAGACATGGTTACTAGTGAGGTGTAAGTGGTGCACTTACCTACACTAAGTGTTTTCCTACTGGACCTTGCTAGTGAGTTGTAGTCAGGGGTGTGCTACTCCCTTCAACCTACAACTACTAAGTTCAGTAGAACTTAATATGCTAAGCTTTTGATTTTATATGTACCTAGAGGTACTTGATGTGATCTTTCAATTTGATATAAAGATTGCAATGGTAAAACAACAGCAAGCTCAAATCCGCACCGCTGCCACCAATGTGAGAAGTTGGCCTGGTAGGGGATGTTTCCAATTCTGGAACCACCTACTACCTGACCAAACAATCCCCTTATGGTGTCTGGTTGTAAGTCAACCTTATTAGACAAGCTATCCTAGGGGTAGCATGGACTAAGCAGCCTAAAGGCTTAACTTAAGAGGTCGTGTTAAGCGAGCTGTTTTACCACATACAATCCTGTAATACCAAATGAAAGGACACCACACAAGTATATATTATAAAAATATATGTGTTTATTACTAAAAACAATCCCCAGTATTCTTTATGAATAAAGGGGCACAAGCGTTAAATCAAAAAGCACTGTTTAAACATACAAGTTGCACAATTATGGATGAGGGCGGGTGGCCACTCAAACCATATACTAAACAAGTGGTATAAGAAAGGCCACTCGAACAGTGGTTAGGCCTAGGGCCTAGGGAATCGCTGGGAGCAGTCAGGACAAGCAATGCTGAAGTCGGGAATGGCCCTCGGGATTCGGGAGATGTGCGGAAAGCGCACGCATGCACCAATGTTAACCAATGGTGCGTAAAAGTCAAAGAGTTAAAGTTTAAGGACACTTCCGCTGAACCTAGAGGAACAAAACTTAACACACAGACCCTAGAGGTGTGCACCAGTGTGGGAACACCGGCGGAGCAAAGTTACCTCACCCACAGGAAGTGGGTGCACAGGGTCGAAGTGGCGTCGGGTTTTGACACGCAGGCTCTTGGTGCTTGGAGCTGAAAGGGCTGCAGGCGGGTTAAAGATGAAGTGTCCGGTGGAGTCCAAGGGTGGACTCAAGTTGTAGAGTACCTGAAAGCAGAGGGGACAGAGTCTGGGTCACTCAGCAGTGACCAGGGTGGAACCAGGATGGAACCAGGCAATGTCGGGCGCAATCAGGTGGTCGTCGAGGAGCTTCTCTCCGCTGTCACGTGGGCTCTGGGGCATCTGCGACGTCCAGGAGCAGGTCACGATCTGTCCCACGCAGGCTCTCACCGTCGGTGCAGTCGGCTTCAAGTTTGGAGCAAACAAGCCTTGGTAAGAGCAATCCACGCAGGATCGGAAGATTGCTTCTCACTCGGACCAGGAAGGTCAGAGTCGGGGCTCCTTTTCAGGGGAGCTGGTGTGGATCTGGAGCAACCAGATTCACGAGTCTTCTTAGGTAGTTCGTCGGCACAGGGACCACAAGCCAGCTGGCAAGTGACCGGGCCAACGCGTTGAGCCAAATCGTGCCAAAGGGCCCCACGCAGCACTCGTCGAGTGTGGAGGGCTGAACTTCGGCTCAGGAGTAGCTCAGGGTGGGGGCTTCTCAAACCCCGGTGTACAGCTTCGAGGGTCACTCGTGGGCTGCACGGTCAGCGTCTCATGTCACTTCAAGATGGCGTGCCCCACGCTTCCGGTCGCCTCCAC
Organism: Lissotriton helveticus; assembly: GCF_964261635.1. Lineage (NCBI taxonomy): Eukaryota > Metazoa > Chordata > Amphibia > Caudata > Salamandridae > Lissotriton > Lissotriton helveticus. The sequence goes on along the minus strand of NC_136058.1, from coordinate 408,022,840 downwards.
GGGTCTCAGCTTTGCAGGGACTGTGGATCGGGCTGTTAGAAGCTGGGCAGGCTTGATCTCGTCGATCTCAGTCGCTCGAGTTCCGGCGGGAACTGCAACTAAGTAGACGTCGAGGGCTGGATGGTGCCTGCTGCTGCAGGGTGGTCACTCCTTGACCACAAGGGAGATTCTTCGGGCTTCCACGTTGAGATGGAGGGCGAAGGGTCCAGAATATCGTTTCAAATGTTTCTTCCAGGAAATCTGATGTGCATTGGCACTGCTCCCACTCTTATTCGAATCTGGTGGGCGTGATTACCTGCTAGGTCCCCTCCTATGGGTGGGACCCAGGAAGTGGGTGGATACACCCCCTTCCTTTGATCCAGGCCGTCCTGGCACGAGGGCTGGAGTGCCCCAGAACCGGTTTGGCCGGATTATGCAAGGGGCAGCCTTGTGCGCCCCAGGCAGTGTCTGGTTTCTTTCAAACCTCCCTGCTACAATACACTATCTCCTGTCTGGAGGGCGGTGACACCCTCCTGTGGCAGGAAACCCTTTGTCCAGGACCCCCTTGACTGGGTTTCGGTCAGCTCCAGGGGTCCAGACATTTGTCTGTGGCAGAGGCATCCATTTTGTGGATCTTAAGGCCTTTGGAGAAATCAACCGCATTAAAGTGAAGTAACATGTCTTACCCCTCTAGAGGGGTGGAATGCCATCCCCGTCGCCAGAACTGGCGAGGGGATGGTATTCCAAAGCGTATGACACCTTACACGACATGTTTTGATAAAGCCAAACCAGAGTTGCTAAATAACCGCGAGGATTATAAGGCACTTAATAGTATATGGTATGGCATTATCCTGAAACAGCTTAGGGATTTGTTCCCGACGGCTGCAGACAGGCTCAGCTCATGCTAGAGCTCCATCTCACATAAAAACCATGCACCCAGCCTCCAGGATTGGTGAGGCCTGTCTATAGGAGTGGCTCACAGGTTTACATGTGTCCAGATATAGGTTTAGACATAGGTATACTATATCTAAGCAAGGGGTGTGTACACCACCTTACCCCAGCTGAGTGATCAGCCAGTTGTGTCAATTTAAGAACCAGCCAGGGGTGGCAAAAGATATGCTGCAGCCCCTGGTAGGCCTTAGTGGCTCCTGTGCCCTGTGCACCTATAGTGCATTCTACAGGGGCTGACAAGGAGTCCATTTCCAATTGGTATGTGCCTATAGCACATGTGTCATTAATTTAGTGAGAGAACAGCAGGCTGGGGGTCTGATCAGCAGGCCCACAGCCTCAGTAGTCGAAAACCAGTGAAGCAAAAAGCAAAAATTTGGGGTGACCATAGGATAGCAGACCCTACTCTCCTACACTGAGTTGGGCTCTTCTATCCGGGGGTCCCTGGGGCTGATCTGGCCTCTTCTATACGGGTCCCCTGGGGCTGAGCTGGGCTCTTCTATCTGGGGCCCCTGGGGCTGGGCTTGGCACTTCTATCCAGGGGCCCCTGGGGATGAGCTGGGCTCTTCTATCCAAGGGCCCCTGGGGCTGAGCTGGGCTCTTCTATCCAGGCCCCCTGGGGCTGAGATGAGCTCTTCTATCCAGGGCCCCTGGGGCTGAGCTGGGCTCTTCTATCCTGGGCCCCTAGGGCTGAGCTGGGCTCTTCTATCCGGGGGCCCTGGGGCTGAGGGCTGAGCTGGGCTCTTCTATCCGGGGGCCCCCGGGGCTGAGCTGGGCTCTTCTATCCTGGGGCTGAGCTGGGCTCTTCTCTCTGGTGCCCCTGGGCCTGAGCTGGGCTCTTCTATCCGGGGGCTGAGCTGGGCTCTTCTCTCTGGTGCCCCTGGGCCTGAGCTGGGCTCTTCTATCCGGGGGCTGAGCTGGGCTCTTCTCTCTGGTGCCCCTGGGACTGAGCTTGGCTCTTCTATCCGGAGGTATAGGGTTTCCAATTTAGTTATGATAGCCTTTGGAAGGTCTAATATCTCTAGTTACGGGATCTGCGCAGGCTCTCTTTCTGCATTTTTCTCTCTATTTCCTTCCAAATATCTCCAAAAGCGGTATGATTGTCTATTCTGCGGATAGATCTCCACATATCGAGGTAAGATAAGCCTAAAAAACATGTCAATATCAGGCAAAGTCATAGTACAAGAACTAATAGCTCCTTCAACATCTTCATAAAAAGCAGCCGGATTTTTCGGCAGATCAGGCAAAGCAGCTTTAAGAGCCATGACATCCGCTCTACTTCTAGTAGTATGAACCCAATTGTAAACAAAATATACCTCCGCATCAGCTGATTCTTTACTATCATCCGTTCCCGCACCCCTAGGGGGGACATATAAAGGCGCAGCTTCATGCATTGGTTTCCCATGAACCACATTATCCTTATCTGTCCCTGGGTCTGCCTCCTGCGACACAGGGGTCTGGGTTGTTTGTTCAGGCGTAGCGGCTGCCTTTTTCTCCGCTCGGAAACGGAATGCATCAGTTCATAGTTTAACCACGTGGCTAATTAAATCGCCCACCTGGGAAGGGAGAAAAAGACCGTCACTCAATTGTTTCTGATCACGTTTTATATCAGCAGTGTTAGACCTGGCAACATTGGCGTGGGTCTCCCTTCCATTTTTGCTGTTGTTAGATGCTTTGGGCACTGTGCCATTGCTGTCCAGTGCCACAGTGCAAGTGCTTCCTATTGTAAATGAACGTATTAATCAGTGTTTCCATGATTGGCTGGTTTGGTTTACCTGTCAGACCCTAGTACAGTGGTAAGATCTGCCATTGCAGAGCCTGCGTGCAGACTGGTACTGTAATGCTGACTGGGCAAGTGCACCCACTTGCCAGTCGCTAAACCTTCCATTTTCTTCATATCAGACACCCCTATGTTAGGCACAAGGGCAGGGTGCATTTTAAGTATAAGGTAGGATAAGCCCTGGTGTGTGTGGCATGTCCTAATAGTGAATTACAGCCATTTTCGTTTTTTTGCACTATTGCAAGGCTACCTGTTCTCCGTAGGCCAGACTGAGCAGTTAGATTATTACATCTTATAATCCTAACTGACTCAGAGAACATGGAAGAAATTCAAGTTTAGTATGCCTGAACTCAGAATGATAAAATGCATATTTTAGTGAAGTTGATTTAAACATTCTGTGTTTGAAAATACCACTTTTAGAAAGTAGGTATTTTCTTGTCTAACCTTCCAAACCTGCCTCTGCTAGGTTGTGTATTCCTTGTCTGGAGTTTGGGAGTGACAGGGCTGGGGATTCCAGGAGACAGAATGAGTCAGCCCAGTGGTGAATAGAGAGATTTGCATCCAGATGGGAAGGAGCAGTTGCACCTGAACCTTGTATAGGGCTGTGCCTGCCTTCCACAATGCCGGCTCCACCTCCTGGGGTGCAGCTGAAGTCTCTGCCCTGCACAGTGAAGAAGAGAAGGAATCCTGTCAACAAAGTGGTCCAAGGCTGTGCTTTCCCTCCACAATGCGGGCTCCACGTCATGTGGGGAGTCTGATGTTTCTGCCCTGCACTGTGAAAGGAAAGAAGGAGTCATGTATACAGAGTGCTCCAGAACTGGTTTGGACAGGCCCCTCTGCCTCAGAGGACATAGGGTTTTGGGGTATAAATATTGGGACCCTGATCCCAAGAAATAAGATCTCTTTTAAATTACAAGAAGAAACCTTTGCTGAGGAGAGGAACCTGAAGAAACTGAGGAGAGACTATCCCTAAGCTGAAGTGCTGCTTGGGGGATTGGCTGCCGTGGTTGCCTGATTGCCAAAGAAAGGAGAAAGAACTTTATGTGCTTCATTTTCAACTTGTGAAGGATCTTCAAGGGCTTGGAAAAGAGCTTGCCTCCTGCTGAAGTCTCAGGGACAACAGACTTCAACCCCCAGCTCCCCAGAGTTCTTTGGAAGTGCCTACTGCTGTTTTGGGGCCTTCTGAGGGACTGCATGTCGCAAGGAGCTGGAAGCACGATTCAACGAGGAAGTAGTGTGTCACATTCGCTGCTGCTTCCGTCACATCTTGGATGTCGGCGCTGTAGCTGTCGTTTTGCACCGCATCGAGAGAAGCGTCTCGCAACGAAGAGGAAGTGTGTCGCGGTCGCTGCTGCTGCCGTCGTATTGTGAATGTCGGCGCTGTAGCTGTCGTATTGCACCACATTGAGAGAAGTGTCTCGCAATGAGGAAGAAGCGTGTCGCCATCGCTGCTGCTGCCATCGCATCGTGAGTGTTGGTGCAGTAGCTGTCGTATTGCACCACATTGAGGAAAGTGCCTCGCATCACCTGGAGAAGCGTGCCGCCGTCAGAGCTGCTGCCGTCACATCTTGGATGTCGCAGCTGTAGTTGTCTAGACACTCCTGAGGCACAGCCGGGAGCCTAGTTTAACGCGCTAAAGCAGAAATTTTAGAAAATTTTAAAAATTGTGTGATACCTTGTATTTTTAATTCTGCACACTCCTACCTCGATTCAGGAGGTTTCTGTTGACATCCCTGACCCCTGCGCAGCCGAGCTAAAACGCTGCCCAGGACAGGCTTCTTTCTGCCGCCATCAGCGAGCCTGACCTCAGGCCACGCCCATCTGCGCGAGACCACGCCCCCCGTGACTACTTAAACAGAGCTGACTACGAGCTCGCCCAGATCTAGACACTCCTGAGGCACAGCCGGGAGCTTAGTTTAACGCGCTAAAGCAGAAATTTTAGAAAATTTTAAAAATTGTGTGATACCTTGTATTTTTAACTCTGCACACTCCTACCTCGATTCAGGAGGTTTCTGTTGGCATCCCTGACCCCCGCGCAGCCGAGCTAAAACGCTGCCCGGGACAGGCTTCTTTCTGCCGCCATCAGCGAGCCTGACCTCAGGCCACGCCCATCTGCACGAGGCCACGCCCCTAAATACCCCTATAAGAACATGTGCTTCCCACGTACGCGCAGCGGACGGGCACAGCGGGCACGCCGTCTGCGCGCTGAAGGCGCGCCTAAGGCAAGCCCGTCTGGGCCCAGACGGCGCTAGGCCCAGCCACTATGCCCCACTCTCCAGCGGATCGAACCACCTACACCAGAGACAGGCTCCTTGCACTTAACCCCCCGAAAAACTCCAAACGTAACTATATCTATCCAGGAGAAAAACCATTCATTAACTGTGACCTCTGCTATCCAGCCCCTGCCGTCGTAGAATGCTGTGGCCTACAGCTCGGCCTCCTTAACTGTAGGTCCCTCCCAAAACATTCTCACGAAATCAACCTCCTAATACACGATCAAGCCATCGATATTCTGTTCCTCACGGAAACGTGGCTCACCCCCTGCTCTGATTCTGACATTGTCAATGCTCTACCACCTGGCTACCAAATCCACTCACAGAATAGACCCCTCGGCAGAGGAGGTGGTCTGGCAATCATCTACAGAGAGCGATTCTCGTGCAGAACCAATGATGGTAAGATCGACGACTGTGAAAGCTGCCACTTTGCTTTACAGATATCCCCTGTATCCTCCCTTTCCGGTTTACTGATATACCGCCCGCCTGGAGCCCCAGCCAAATTCTCAAGCGCCCTCGTCGATATAATCTCCCAGATGGCAACCACCTCTTCCAATTTCCTAATCCTGGGAGACTTGAACCTCCATCTACTAGACCCCAGGGACATAACGGCTTCCGAACTTCTGCTGGACCTCACGTCTTTTGGCATCCGACTAGTGAACTCAGAGCCCACCCATGACAAGGGACACCTTTTGGACCCTATCTTCACCAACATCTCCGACCTCAAAACCCACACCCCCCTTCCCCTACCCTGGACAGACCATTTCCTTATACCCATTTACTGGCATCTCGTTGTCCCACCGACCCTACCGGCCAAAACCCGGGTCACTGACCGACGCTGGCACAAACTTTCACCAGAAAAATGGGCTGCCACTCTCAGGGTCACTTCTCCTCCCTTGGCCTCTGACCCAGTTACTGCAGTCACCCAGTTCAACTCCTGGCTTTTGCAATCACTTGACGATCTCCTCCCCAAAACTACCACCCTAAAATGAGTCAAAAGAGTGAACCCGGCTCCCTGGTACACTCCCGATCTTAACCTCTTACGAAAGGAATGCAAAAGAACAGAGCGCTCTTGGAGGAAGGATAAATCCATAGGTAAAAAAGCCGCCTTCCGCACCTCCGTAAAAAACTACAAAATCGCCCTACACAGTACCAAAAGCGCATATTTTGATGAAAGGATAAAAAACTCCACCTGCTCTGCTAGGGAAACCTTCATCATTTTAAAAGAACTGCTCAAAGACCCAGATCCGCGACCAGAGAAACTTCCAGACCCTAACACCTCGGAAGAGAAATGTCTCAAACTGGCCAAATTCTTCGACGAGAAAATCCAGAAAATTCTCGAATCCCTACCCCCTGTTGACCCCAGTTTCATTGAGGAGAACTGCACTTATTCGACCCCAACCACCACCCAACTAAGTTCTGTGTGACACGAGATTAACAACAGCCTAAGGCACACGCCGAGCGGTGAGATGATTACAGAATGAGCAGTTACCCCTGACGAAGGGCTGGAAATATGCCCGAAATGCATTGGGTTCTCTAATAAAGATATGCTGCTCTGAAATATCCTGTGTATTTGGATCGTATTTACGTATGAAGTCTGGATGGGCACACGTGAATATGAGAAGCATTCCTGATACACCACGTCATATATGTGGATGAGTAAAAAAGAAAAGTATACTGTGGACTATATAGCGGATTACACTGGACAATTGGAAATAGGGTTTAAATGGAGAAAGTTTGGTTGGATAAGTTATCCACTAATGCAGTGCGTCTGGGAGTGGAGCGTGATTTTTGCGCTCCCCACAGCATTCATATGGACTATAGCAATGCCATCTATCTGGGTGCTCCCGAAACAACCCTCAACAAACTGCAAAGGATCCAGAGCGCCGCGGCTCGGATTCTCACCAACACTCCGGCAAGATCCTCGGCTAAACCAGCACTGAAGCTTCTTCACTGGCCCCCAGTGAGGGAACGCGACAAATTTAAGGCCCTCTGTCTGTCCCATAAACTCCTGCGGGATAAAGGCCCCCCAATCCTCAAAAAATTCATCAGGCCCTACAAAGCCACAAGATCTCTTCGATCTGACTATGAACACCTTATCACTATTTTCAGAGTGAAGAGAGCTCGCACTGGCGGTCGGCGTTTTTCTGTCAACGCGGCCCGCCTGTGGAATGCCCTCCCCCGTAATCTAAGGATGGAACCAGATTACTTCCGATTCAGGAAACTTCTGAAAACTCACCTGTTCCCCTGATTTCCACTTTCTTCCCTCCCCATCATGTCACCCTCCTGGCTGTCTTGATCTTAGCGCTGGGATGCTTACGGGTTACTACGCGCTTTACAAAACCCTAAATAAATAAAAATAAATAAATAGTTGTCGCATTGTGCGGAAGACTCTCACAATGTCTGAGAAGAGTGTCGCAGCCGAGGCTGTTGCCGTCGCATCGCTGAACAAGGGTGTCGCGGCTGCAGCAGAAGCATCGAATCGAGATTTCGCGCATCATCGGAGAAGCATACCGCATCTTTAAGATCTTCACGTCTTTATTTCTTTGCACCGGAACTTTGCCGCATTTCCATCGCTGCAACATTGCTTGTTGTGGAAGTGCAACGCATCGTAAGGTACATTGACGCAAAGTGTTGCATCTTAAGAACTGAACTGAACTAAGCTAAAACTACAATTTTTAAGTACAGTATTGTGGGTTTTTGTCGTTTATGGTCTGGTGTCAAATCTTTATAAAGAATACTTATTTTTGTATATAAAACCTAGTGTGGTGCCCATCTGTAGTGTTGTCACTGGATTACTGTATCTGTTCACAAATGCTTTACATCCTGCTTCTGAGATCAGCCTGTCTGCTTGTGCCAAGCTACCAAGGGGGTGAGCCGGGGTTATTTTAGCAGTGTATCCCCTTACCCTGACTAGAGGCAAGGGTCCCTATTTGTCACAAGTACCTACCTGTGCCAACTAGAGACCCCCAAATCTAACAAGCAGACTCTAATTCGTCGGAATTTTTCATAAAACGCCCAATTACTTCTCCAGTAAATGACTCTGTGAAATATAACTGCTCTGACTCCGGCAATTGCTGAATATCTGCTATAATGTCCGGACAGAAGCGTCACCACGAGCTGCTTTACGAGCAGATCTAAGAGCGGCTGCACGGTCAGCGGGCAAAATTGAACGAGTGTGTCGTTAGGGTCTAATTCCTTCCCTTTCTGACCTGGGGAAGATTTGTCATCATCAGACTCATTCGCGGGGCAGAGGGAAAAGTATATGGTGTCGGAGATCGATCTAATAGAATTGAATCATCCTGAGGTTGATTAAGTAGAGGATAAAGAGGGGGCCGGACTGGGTAGTGGCCATTTACCTGTAGACGGCGCTCCGTATCCTCTTTCTCCTTTATTTCCTAAATTTCTTTATTTTTCATCTCTATCACTTTTGCATAAATATGTCTGCGTGGTTCTTTGTCTGCTGGTGCTCGTTCTCTCTTCACTCTCTCATGCGCTTCTTTCTCCCACATTCGTACACAGTCAAACATATCTTGTCTACTTTTGTGCTTAAAGACACACTGTTCCACATACAGAATTTTTCTAATATCGAATGACCCATTTATTGGCCATCATAAATCAGGATCCTTCCTAGTATATTTATTCCATAGTGCACTATACATTATGGAAGAAATACCATCTTTAATGTATTTATGCCTATATAGTGTTCCCTCAGGGGGAGCCGGCTGATTTCATTCTGAATCCATATTGGTACCTCCAAGAAAGCAACACATCCTTCGGAGCATGCTCGAAACAGGCATGCCAAAAATATTATAGTATATATAATATTATAACGAAGAAATACGTAACGCAAATTGTACCGTTCAAGAATTCAAAAATTAGAGAAAAATCTCCACATTGCCTGCCTATATAAATTGCAATTTATATATTAACCCAAACCAAACCAGAAACTTGGCCAAACAAATCAAGAAGTGTTGCATCTAAAGACCTTACCAAACAAAAGTCTCCAGCCTCCAACTGCCAAGCTCTAAATCAACCAAATGGTCACTGTAAGAAGAACGCCAAAGGGAACTCGAAGGTTACAGGTATGATTGAAATATTTTTTTTAAAATCACGCACTAGCTATCACTCGAAATTAGCAGCATGGAGTGAAGAGTCACTTACATAAATATTCGTCACAAAGATACAGTGGCTATTAACCAGACTGGTTTCTCAAGACCACTTCGTACTATCACATCTGTTCATCTTAGAACAAACAGTCCCGACACCATCACTATCATTGGCTTTTTAATTTCCACATTGCAATACGTCCCTCGCTCACTCGAATTCTTGAAATCACGATACTCACACTCTCATTTGTAGGACGACATACGTTGGTTTCCACGGTTCTCAATCTTCTCTAATGATCAGCGGAATAATACTGATAGAACAAGACACTTGTGTCACGTTTTAATTCGAACTAATTTGTATGAATACACAATGCTTCACTCTGTACGCTGAAAATTGGTTGTTCTCACTATTACCAAGTCACGTTATTTGATTAATACGCTGTGAATTCAACTACGAAAACACAAATGCTCCACTATGTTCTATTTTGTATCTACCCCAGCCCTGATGAGTCGCATTGCTATGCGATGAAACACGTGTCGGCTGGATACACAAGAAATTAAAAAAGATTGTCTTTAATACTATGTTTTCTCTGACAGCTTATTTTACAATTATTTGCTTACTTCCTGCTCATGTTTGATATGTTTTAGAGATACTGAATAATATTTACTCTCTGGTTGTGTGCAATGGGCACTTGTTTGATGTTCGTAAAGTTTGTTCAATGAACAGACTCACCACGAGGGGTTATAGGGCTTATCCCCTCGCTCATTCGCACCAACACTTGATACTGCAGAAACTTGAAACAACCTAGCGTTAATTTTGCAGAGCGCCCTATCCCCTAACCCTTAAAAACCCTTTTCTTCTGTTACACTTTGGGTTTTATATTGAGCCCTGTACACTTTTGGGGAACCCCTGATCTCTGTGCATAGAATCACCACCTAGTAAGCATACCATATACAAAGCCAGATTCATACAGCACCAATGTACATTTTGAAGGGCTTCTCATAGTGAACCCACTTCGGCACAGAATTTGACTCACTTTAGTCAAATCCAGGAATCAGCAGAAACAGGCAAAGGCTTTAACCACTTTCTCCAGGAAACATAAGTTTGACTTCTCTCTCAGAAAAGACTGTATGCTCTTTCGAGGGCATTTTAATCGGAGAAACAGCACAGTGTGAAAATCAGGAGACTGAAGGTACTCATAGGAACTCAAGCGAGGAACCACTTTGTGACCATTGTAAAGTTGAACAACACTGACATGAAGTGCAATTAAACTGAAACAAACATTTCATTTCTTTTTGCAGAGATCAGCACTCCTCTGGTCTGAATGCTGATAGTATAGCGCCTCCACTGCTTCCAGGCGCTTTCATCTCTGAGCTAAGAACATGCTCCTCCCCCTTAGTCCAGATGAGCGCTCATGTATGGGCTTCACATAGCTCAAGGTTTTGAGATTCTTAGGAGCCAAAACAAACTATTCTATTGATGGCCTCACAGGAAGTGATTTCACATAACATTTGACTTTGATAATGTCAGAGGAAGAGACATTAGTGAAATTATAGGAATGATGAGTACACAGGTAACATCCAAATCATTAATCCAGACATCTAAATTGATATTACACCAAAAGTATAATCTGTGCAGCCGAAAGGTGAAATATTGAAAATGTAGTGATATCAAAATGTCTGACAGTGGGTTTGCTGAACACTAAGAAGTGAATAGTGTCCCCCTCTTTAGTTGTAAACGGCTACTCTGTACACAGTAGAAGTGCGAGCAAAGTCTCATATGGAGTACTTGGACCCTCTCCCGTTTCCCAGTGATAAGATTCAGCTAGGTGTGAGTGAAACTTCAGCACAGACCTCTAAATGTGTGAGTGTCACTCATGATGAGTGAGACCTGAAGGCTCTGATGTGTGCATGTCGCATCTGATGTCACTGCCCAGGCAACAAATGCAACTTGCCTGACGGTGCTACGAAGCCCTCCTTCAACCGCACATTGATGGTGCGTGGACAAGGAGTGACTCAAGCTATAAGAGAGGGTTACCACCTGACCAGTCTTTTATAGGAATGGCATGGTCAGTATTTTCTTGTCCCGGCCAGTACAAAAGTAGGAAGATTACTTAAAGCTGGCATTTTTCCTCTAATCAGTGCAAACTTATAATATCAAATATAAGCAGAAATCACTTTAAAATGTGTTCTAGAGCTGCCTTAATGAATCCTGACTGAGAGTTAAAGTAAATAAAGACAACAAAGACATGTTGAAAATGAATACAAACACTTTTATTGAAAGTCTTATTGAAGAATAATATCCGGCCCTTTGCAAAATCTTAAAACATGACCAAAAGGCAAGTGGTACCTCTAATAAGAGCCTGTATGTAGGAGTCTGACATTAGTTAGTGATGGAATACCCTCTCATCCTCAGACCCGGCACCGGTCACTCACTGCCATGACACCATCCACTGAGGGAGAAATCTGTGAGAGTCAAACCCGATTGTTCTGTCTCATGAATGTATTGAGACTGCAATTTACTTTATTTTGTTTTATAAGTGAAACTTTGGGGGGAGTGAGTGGGTAAAAAATGCAGAGAAATGCAAAACTTAATTTGGGGCAAATCGTTGGAAAGTTGTTTGAATACACACAGCCCTATCAAGTATAAAGAATTACCCACAGAAACAGGAAAAATAGAAAAACAGAAAAACGTTGACTAGTTTAATTCTAGCAGTTTTCTTACATTTTCATGTATTTAATGAAATTCAGGCTTTCTTTTCCAATTCACTCTTAAAGACTGGAGTCGGTGGTTCCGTCAGCTGCCACCAGAGGGTGCTCCTTGCCTGTTAATGAAACACTGAGCTGCACATTGGGTGAAAGGGAGAAGGGTTTCCTCTTCCGGGTCAGCGGCGGCAGAGACAGCACCAGTAGCGGTGGTTACATAAATTCCGGCCTCTCTTTGTGTGTGTTCAGCCTGCTGCAGAGGAGGAAGGAGCCCTGTCTGGTGTGCAGTTACCTCCATCTTCAGACCCCCTCAAACCCCAGATCTGCCCCCCGGCCCCCCCAGGAGGCGGAGAGAGCCTGGACATGTCTGAACAGGTCTCTGCTCAGGTAAGAGATTGTCAGCACCTTCTGCTGTGTTTGTAGAAATAGACTGAATAATCCTGGAGGGAATCTCTGCAGGAGCCGGGCTGAGCTGGGCCCTTCTATCCGGGGCCCCTGGGGCTGAGCTGGGCTCTTCTATCTGGAGGCCCCTGGGGCTGAGCTGGGCTCTTCTATCCGGGGGGTCCCTGGAGCTGAGCTGGACTCTTCTATTCGGGGCCCCTGGGGCTGAGCTGGGCTCTTCTATCCGGGTGCCTCTGGGGGCTGAGCTGGGCTCTTCTATCCGGGGGTCCCTGAGGCTGAGCTGGGCTTTTCTATCCCGGGCCCCTGGGGCTGAGCTGGGCTCTTCTATCCGGGGGTCCTGGGGCTGAGCTGGGCTCTTCTATCCGGGGCCCCAGGGCCTGAGCTGGGCTCTTCTAACCCGGGGGCCCCTGGGGGGCTGAGCTGGGCTCTTCTATCTGGGGGCCTCTGGGGCTGGGCTGGGCTCTTCTATCTGGGGGCCTCTGGGGCTGGGCTGGGCTCTTCTATCCGGGGGCCTCTGGGGCTGAGCTGGGCTCTTCTATCCGGGGCCCCTGTGGCTGAGCTGGGCCCTTCTATCCGGGGCCACTGGGCTGATCCCGGCCCTTCTATCCGGGGGCCCGTGGGCTGAGCTGGGCTCTTCTATCTGGGGGCCCCTGGGGCTGAGCTAGGCTGTTCTATCTGGGGGCCCCTGGGGCTGAGCTGGGCTCTTCTATCCGTGGGCCCCTGGGGCTGAGCTGGGCTCTTCTATCCGTGGGCCCTGGGGGGCTTTCCTTCTGCCCTGGGGGTTGTTTGTTGGCATCATGTGTGTTAAAGAGGGGATCTGTGCACTGCACTGCACCCTACTGCACTCCAATAATATGCGCACGCTGCAATGCATCTCACTGCACTATGAGAAGTCTGTGCACTGCATCTTACTGCACTGTGAGGAATCTGTACACACTGCACTGCAACTGGCTGCACTATGAGTAATCTCTGCACAGTATCTCACTGAACGATGGAAATCACTGCATGCTGCACTGCATTTTACTGCATGAGGAATATGTGCTGCTGCATTGCATCTTTACAACACTGTGAAGAATATTTGCCCTCTACACTGCATCTTACTGCAATGTGAGAAATCTGTCCACGCAGCCCTGCATCATACAACACTGTAAGAAATCTCTGTAGGCTGCACTGTATATACTGCACTCTGACCAGTCTGTACATGCTGCACTGCATCTTACTGCACTATGAATAATCTATGCACACTGCATTGTTTCTTATTGTACTGTGAGGATTCTATGCGCACTGCACTGCATCTTACTACACTGTGAGAAACCTGTGTACACTGCATTATACTACTATAAGAAATCTGTGCACACGTCACTGCATCTTACAGCACTATGAGGAAACTGTGCACATTGTACTGCATCTTACAGCACTATGAGAAGTATGTGCCACTGCACTGAGAGAAATCTGTGCACACTGCACTGCATTGTACTGCAATGAGTAATCTATGCACACTGCACTGCAACTGGCTGCACTATGAGTAATCTCTGCACAGTATCTCACTGAACGATGGAAATCACTGCATGCTGCACTGCATTTTACTGCATGAGGAATATGTGCTGCTGCATTGCATCTTTACAACACTGTGAAGAATCTTTGCACTCTACGCTGCATCTTACTGTAATGTGAGAAATCTGTCCACGCGGCCCTGCATCATACAACACTGTGAGAAATCTCTACAAGCTGCACTGTATATACTGCACTATGAGCAGTCTGGACATGCTGCACTGCATCTTACTGCACTATCAATTATCTATGCACACTGCATTGTTACTTACTGTACTGTGAGGATTCTATGTGCACTGCACTGCATCTTACTACACTGTGAGAAACCTGTGCACACTGCATCCTACTACAATAAGAAATCTGCGCACACATCACTGCATCTTACAGCACTATGAGAAGTATGTGCCACTGCACTGAGAGAAATCTGTGCACACTGCACTGCATTGTACTGCAATGAGCAATCTATGCACACTGCACTGCAGTTTAGTGTTCTATGAGAAATCTGTGCACACTGTGCTACGTCTTATTCCTCTATGAGAAATCTGTTCACACTGCAGTGTAACGTAGGACACTCTGAGAAACATGTGAATGGTTCACCTCCTCTCTCTGCACTATGAGGAATCTGTGCACGCTGCAGTGCATCTTACAGTACTTTGAGGAATCCGTAGTACTGCAATGCTATTTACTGCACTATGAGAAATCTGTGCACACTGCACTGCATCTGACTGCATTATGAGGAGTCTGTGCAGTGCACTGCATCTTAGTGCACTATGACAAGTCTATGTCAGTGTACTGCACTGTATCTAACTGCACTGTGTGAAATCTGTGCACACTGCACTGCACCTTGCTGCACTATAAGGAATGGTGTCACTGCACTTAGTCTTACCACACTATGAGAAATCACTGCAAGGAGGTGGACTGAGCTGGGTTCTTCTACCTGGGGACCTCTGGGAGGGTGAAGGGGCTTTCCCTCCGGCCCTGGGGACTTTTGTGGTCATTATGTGTGTTTAAGGGTGCATTTGTGCACACTGCACTGCATCTTACTGCACTATGAGAAACCTTTCACACTGCACTGCATCTTACTGCACTATGAGAAACCTGTCACACTGTACTACTTTTTACTGCACTATGAGAAATCTGTGCACACTGCACTGCATCTTACTGCGCTATGAGAAACCTGTCACACTGCACTGCATCTTACTGCACTATGAGAAATCTGTGCACACTGCACTGCATCTTACTGCACTATGAGAAACCTGTCACACTGCACTGCATATTACTGCACTATGAGAAACCTGTCACACTGTACTACTTTTTACTGCACTATGAGAAATCTGTGCACACTGCACTGCATCTTACTGCACTATGAGAAACCTGTCACACTGCACTGCATCTTACTGCACTATGAGAAATCTGTGCACACTGCACTGCATCTTACTGCACTATGAGAAACCTGTCACACTGCACTGCATATTACTGCACTATGAGAAACCTGTCACACTGTACTACTTTTTACTGCACTATGAGAAATCTGTGCACACTGCACTGCATCTTACTGCACTATGAGAAACCTGTCACACTGCACTGCATATTACTGCACTATGAGAAACCTGTCACACTGCACTACTTTTTACTGCACTATGAGAAATCTGTGCACACTGCACTCCATCATACTACAATATGAGGCATCTGTGCACACTGTACTGCACCTTGCTGCACTATAAGGAATCTGTGTCACTGCACTTCGTCTTACCCCACTATGAGAAATCACTGAATGGGGTGGACTGAGCTGGGTTCTTCTACCTGGGGACCTCTGGGAGGGAGAAGGGGCTTTCCCTCCGGCCCTGGGGACTTTTGTGGTCATTATGTGTGTTTAAGGGTGCATTTGTGCACACTGCACTGCATCTTACTGCACTGTGAGAAACCTGTCACACTGCACTGCATCTTACTGCACTATGAGAAACCTGTCACACTGCACTGCATCTTACTGCACTATGAGAAACCTGTCACACTGCACTGCATCTTACTGCACTATGAGAAATCTGTGCACACTGCACTGCATCTTACTGCACTATGAGAAACCTGTCACACTGCACTGCATATTACTGCACTATGAGAAACCTGTCACACTGTACTACTTTTTACTGCACTATGAGAAATCTGTGCACACTGCACTGCATATTACTGCACTATGAGAAACCTGTCACACTGCACTACTTTTTACTGCACTATGAGAAATCTGTGCACACTGCACTCCATCATACTACAATATGAGGGATCTGTGCACACTGTACTGCATCTCACAGCACTATGAGAAACCTGTCACACTGCACTGCATATTACTGCACTATGAGAAACCCGTCACACTGTACTACTTTTTACTGCACTATGAGAAACCTGTCACACTGCACTGCATCTTACTGCACTATAAGAAACCTGTCACACTGCACTGCATCTCACTGCACTATGAGAAATCTGTGCACACTGCACTGCATCTTACTGCTCTATAAGAAACCTGTCAAACTGCACTGCATCTTACTGCACTATGAGAAACCTGTCACACGGCACTGCATCATACTCCACTATGAGAAATCTGTGCACACTGCCCTGCATCGTACTGCACTGGGTGGAATCAGTGCATGCTGCACGGCTATTTGCACTATGAGTGATCTGTGCATGCTGCCATGCATTGTACTGCACTATGAGTAATCTGTGCCCCCTGCACTGTGAGAAATTGGTGCACATTGCTCCGCTTTTTACTGCACTTTGAAGAGGATGTCTGTGAAAACGGCACTGCTTTTTGCTACTTTGTGAGAAATTTGTGCTCAGCTTACTAATAATCTCTGAGAACCTAGAAAATCTGTATATTGCATTGCTTTTCCTTGCTCTGTGAGGGCTGTTGGCAGGAAAGCTAATGTGCACACACTGCACTGCTTTTTATTACACTGTGAGGGGGGTTTAAAATCAAAGAGGAAATCTGTGCGGACTGCTCTGCCTTTGACTATTCTGTGCAGGGTGTTTAGAGCCCATCTGTGGTCTGCAAACGGAATCACTTTTTACTACAGTCCGAGGGGCGTTTAAAAAATAGAAAATCTGGGCGCGCTGCATCGCTCTTTACTCCTCACTGGGAAAAAGCTGTCCATACTGCACTTCCTTCAACTACACTTAGGGGCACACAGCGCAGCTCAGCAAGCCACCTGGCTGCGCTGTGTGATAGGGACGGGCAAGAATGCGCTGTATCTAACATTCTACGGTGCAGTCCTGTCTTTTCCCTGCGCTGATGCACAATGTGCTCCTAGTGCCAAAGCAGGCACCCCTGCCCCATGGTGCAAGCTGCACAAAAACAATCCCTTGAGGGATTTTGCTATGTGTGCTGCAGTATCCAGTACACATGGAAAGAAGACGCAACGAGGAGAAATAAAGATACTTCTCTTAGTTATGCCTCACCTGGGGAGACTCAGCATTTTGACGCATTCTCAAGTCTACCAGTGGTGCTAAATGTAGGAATGCGCCAAAATCCATGGGTGGATGTGTGGGAACAACCACGCCCCACCCATGGAATGGAACACCTCTCGAGGGAAGAGTAACACAGCGCAGTGATTTACGCTGCGTGGTGTGACTCTAGATTTATCAAGCCGCGCAGGGCCATGCAAGGTGGCCTGGCAAGGCTTGATAAATATAACTTAAGAGTTGCGTCTCTCTTGCGTTCCATTGCATGGGCCGCGCAGGGCCATGCAAGGTGGCCTGGCGTGGCTTGATAAATATAACTTAAGAGTTGCATCTCTCTTGCGTTCCGTTGCATGGGCCGCGCAGGGCTATGCAAGGTGGCCTTGTGTGGCGTGATAAATATAACTTAAGAGTTGTGTCTCTCTTGCATTCCATTGCATGGGTCGCGCAGGGCCATGCAAGGTGGCCTTGCGTGACTTGATAAATATAACTTAAGAGTTGCGTCTCTCTTGCGTTCCATTGCATGGGCCGCGCAGGGCCATGCAAGGTGGCCTTGCATAGCTTGATAAATATAACTTAAGAGTTGTGTGTCTCTTGCATTCCATTGCATGGGCCGCGCAGGGCCATGCAAGGTGCCCTTGTGTGTCTTGATAAATATAACTTAAGAGTTGCGTCCCTCTTGCGTTCCATTGCATGGGCTTTCAGAAGTCATGATCTGTGCACATTGCGTTGTTATTTACTGCCTTACGAGGGGCGTTTACAGAAGAAGAAATCTGTTCCCTGCACTATTTTCTAACTGCACTAGAAGCAGTGTTTACATCTACAGCAGGAAATCTATTTTACAACAGAATGAGGAGTGTTTACAGAAGAGTAATTCTGTACACACTGCACCCCTGTCTACTACAACATGAGGTGCCTTTACAGAGAGTTTGTGTAAACACTGCACTGCTTTTACCTGTACTATGAGGGGCCGTAACAGGAAGAAATCTATGTGCAGTGCTTTGCTATTTATTACACTATGAGGGACATTTACAGATGAAAACTGAACACTGCCCTGACTTTTTCCAACAAAATGAGAAGTGTTTACAAAAGAAGAAATCTGTGTACAAAACACTTCTTTTTACTGCAGTATAAGGGGTCCTAACTGACCTGTAAGGTGCCCTGATCTGAACTCGCACTAAGACAAGTGTGTAGAGTAGATAATATCTGTACACTGATCTTCACTCACACTCCGAGGGGCATTTACTGTGGAGCCTTTTATAAACTGCACCTCTTATTACTGAGACTGATTTAGTTATTTATTTATTTATTTATTTACTGCAAAGGTTACAGTAACGTTATAATTAGGTGAATATGTCAATGATAACATTAATGTTTTGAAGTTACCTGGGACCCGTGAGCAAGAAGTCTGTTTACTTCGAAACGCGCTGAGTGCTTGTTTTTCGTGTGCCAATAAAATACCGCACTGAGCACTATTTGGGCCTCGGCTCTGGTTTTTTTGTGGAACCATCACGCTGTAACCAGGAGTTGTGCATAAAGAGGGGGTGGCGATCCCGCCGAGTGCCCGCCACGACGAGTGGCTTTAGCACGCCAAATCGGGTGTATGAAATATATATGAATACCTAAACCCTGTCAAGGGTTTGCATGAGCAAATGTAAAAGAGGGTGACTGACACCGGCAGCTGGGGCTCACGGTTCGATCCCCAGCAGCAGGTTAGCCCAGCACCATGTGACTCTGGGCAATAGCTTGCTTAATCTTCCCGACGGCGCCCAGTGACGGGATGCCTCAGGGTAGCTGTGCGCTTTACAAATACTGGATTTACATTTAAAAAGAAACAAAAAAAGTCACGGTATAGAGAACGTGGATTTTCGCTCTCTACACCACTCTCCATCACAGCGGAGAGGAAGTGTGTTTACTAGGCACGGCAGGAGGTGAAACCGAAGGGGTGTCCCTTACCAAAAAAAGCGTTCAAGAACTGAACGCACAGGAAAGCTCCTTCACTGCAGAGCAGCAGAATCGAACCCTTTCGAGTCTGCAGGAGGGCTCCCTGGTTCAGCAGTGATCCTGCCACTGAACGACCTGGAAGTGGGAAGGCACTCCGTATCAGCGGAGGGCTGCTGATTACAAAAAGAAATGAACTGACAAGAGCTCCGTCACAGCAGAGCTGAAGAAGGCTGAATCCAACCATCCACAGGAACCAAAGATTGATCTCTAAACAAAGAGTCTGACTCCACCGGCTCTCTAACGATTGACAAGCACCAGCTCTCTCCAGGGGAGGGGTTTATGTAGGCAGTCCCAAACCTTGGAGAAGATGCAGTTGCTGCCCCAATGCCATATGTGAGCTGTGATTCTCCCGTTGCAACATTCAGTTCACAATCATACGACATTTTCTGTCTCTCAGCATTCCTGTTGAGGTGCTTCTACCCTTTCCTCTTCTGCTACGGAGGACCATAACAGTCAGTGACATCACCCATGACATCATCCAGTGAGTGTAAGTGTTTCGTAAACATTTCTGAGACTTAGAGATATATGCTAAGCTACAGCGTGAGTTAAATTACTATTCTTTCTGTACTAGTAATTAGTCATACTATTTCCAACATCTCCTCTGAGTGGTTGTGTGACTGTCTGTATCAGTGTGTAAGTGGATGTCTGAGTGGCTGTATGAGTGTGTGAGTGACTGCATGGATGAATTAGTGGGTATGTGAGTGGCTGCATGGGTGAGTTAGTGGGTATGTGAGTGGCTGCATGGGTGAGTTAGTGGGTATGTGAGTGGCTGCATGGGTGAGTTAGTGGGTATGTGAGTGGCTGCATGGGTGAGTTAGTGGGTATGTGAGTGGCTGCATGGGAGAGTTAGTGGGTATGTGAGTGGCTGCATGGGTGAGTTAGTGGCTGTGTGAGTGGCTGCATGGGTGAGTTAGTGGCTGTGTGAGTGGTTGAATTGGTGAGGGAGTGGTTGAATTGGTGAGGGAGTGGTTGTGTGAGTGAGTGGATAGCTGTTTGAGGGTGTGTATAGGTAAGTGATTGGTTGTGAGTGACTGTACTTTTTTTATACACACTTAATTGGTTTTATCCTTTTTATCCCCAATACAGAAAATATATTTGCATTCAATGTTACAGTACATTTGGAATGATATATCACATTTTGTAACTTCTTGCAGTTAATCTGTAGCTGTTACGAGATATTACATAACTTGTACGGTTTGATGTGTTTGTACAGTCTCCATTGAAACCTAGGAGAAAAAGGCTATCTATACTAGCTTGTGTAATTTTTGAACATCTAAACTATCCCTCCTCTCAACCCTTTCTATTGGCTCACCCCATCTGAAATTCTCAGTTATATAGTCCATCCAGATTTCCCTGCTTTGCCCGTCATTGCGTGTGTAGTGTTTGGGAGTTGGAGAACACTACTACTCGTATATATCACTTGGGGTCCGACATTATGAGGGGATGGGTTGCATACAAACGATGATTACCATATTATACATCTTGTTCTTAAGGGGTGGGTGCCGGTTCAATGGCCCTGAGTGCTTCTAATAATATGTCCCATTCCATTGATATTGGAGTCTTACGTTGGCCTTGGGCCTCCTCTTGTCTAATGGCAGTGTTCTCCGCACTACCCCATCTCACCACCTCATTGTACCAGCTGTAAACTGTTGGGGCACTCGCCGATTTCTACCGCATGGTGATGGCGCATTTAGCAATTAGTACTGCCAAGTCAGTGTATCACATTTGCAACTTCTGCGACTTAGGGCGGCGGAATTGCTGTTGTGGTGTTTATACTTTGGATAACCCCATCCCAGAATCCAGTTAGTGTAGGGCACTCCCATAACATGTGGAAGATATTGGCGTTTTGCAGTCTTCCACATGTTATGGGAGTGCCCTACACTAACTGGATTCTGGGATGGGGTTATCCAAAGTATAAACACCACAACAGCAATTCCTATTGTGAAAACAGCAAACAGTTCTATACTAGGCCTCCGCCAACGCCCTAAGTCGAAATCCATTACTTTAGTTCTTGAACTGTATTTTTGGGACTATTAGTGTATTTTACCCTGCGCCGACACTACCGCTTTTTAATCTGCGCCGCATTCATTTATATACTGTATTTTCACTTACTTGATCGCACTCGCCTCTGTCCTCGGTCCGCCACGGTTTGTGCCAATTGTACGGAGGGACTAGGAGGCGTTAGTCGCACTTCTTGTCGTCAGCTTGCCAACCGGAAGTGTAATTCGCATTCCAGCCTCTGATCACCAGCCTTTCAGCCCTACAAAAGCGGGGCTGGGCAGCGGACGTGCGCAGCGGCACGCCAAAGGCAAACCTGTCTGCGCCCGTCTGCACCAGACAGCTGTCAGCTGCCTGGACCCCTGCCCGTTTTGTCTTTAAAACTTAGTTTATTTTGCCTTTTATTCGCTTAAATAGTTGCCATCAAAATGTCTTTTCTCAAATATTCTAGTCAGGAGCTGAAAGATCTCAACCCTTTATTATCTAAACAGTTAGCCAGACTTGAAGCTGGTACAAATAGTGGGGTACATATGATGCCCATTCCTAATTTACCAGTTCTCCGCTGTGAAACTCAAGTTTCTTGTACATCTACGCACACCAAAACCTCCAGTCCACTAAAAGCACTATATTATAATGCACGCTCTATTCCTAAACATGCTGTTGAAGAATGGAGTCTTATTGACTCTGAATCACATGATATCTGTTTTATAACGGAAACCTGGTTAAAGAGCATGCCTGGATGTGGCCATTGCGTTTCCTCCACAATATCACATAATAAGAGTGGACAGAGAGAAGAATAGGGGAGGTGGCCTACTCATAGCCACAACTCCGGAAGTTAACATCTCCTCCCTAGAGTCCATAAGCACAAACAAAATGGAATTATGTATCTTTAAAATGGGAGGTCTGTTGGGAGGAAAATGGAGAGGAGCATTAGCGTACAGACCTCCAGGTCCCAAAAATGACTTTCCATATAAGCTATTCGAGCTTATTGCTCCACATGTATTAGCCTCCAACACTTTTCTTCTGCTAAGTGATTTTAACTGTCATGTAGAACTATTACATGACCCTGACACGGATCAGTTATTCACAAGTCTCAGCACCTTGGAATTAGTCCAATTAGTAAATGGGCCTACGCATATTGCGGGTCATACGCTTGACCTATTGTTAACCAACTCTACAGTGGTCAAGGTTGAGTCTCCACTACCTCTATTGTGGACGGATCATTTTTTATTAAAATTTGTTATTCTAGATCGTACTATCAATGCGGTCCCCTGTAGAGAAGTGGTTCGGAGACGATCCTCGCGTAAAATCACCTTACCTCTATTTACTACTACCTTCAGGTCAGCTTTACCTAACACAATTGATAACATTGATCAATGTGCGATTTCTCTAGATAGAACAATAACAAATGCTTTGGATAAAATTGCTCCTCTCTCCAGAGTTACAATTAAAGCCCGAGCCACTCCGTGATTTACTGAACAACTAAAGCTAGTGCAGCTCGCCTGCAGGACTGCGGAGCGAAAATGGAGGAAAACTAAAGACCCAATAGATCGTAAATCATATAAAGAGGCTCACCATAAGTATATGGAAAACATAAGACAAACAAGAAAATGATTTCTCCTTAGCCGTATTGAGAGGGCTACAAATTCTAACAAGGAGCTCTATCAAATTTTGAAGGAATTCTCTACCACGCCTGTTCAGACACAACCTTCTACCTCTCAGGACTGGGTAGATTCACTTTCAACATTTTTTGTTGATAAGATCATGGCTAGCCATAATTCCTTCCCTGCACAAGATATTAATAATGATATGGGAAATCGTTCTGTAACTACTTTTGATCCCTTTCATATTTTGGAAGAATTTACTCTTTGCCACCGAAATATTTTCCTACTGTAGCTCCAGCCCTCTTGAACTGCCTCACTGATCTATTCAACAAATTATTGTTAGAATCAGAATTTCCCAAAATATGGAAAACTGCCAGTGTTAGGCATATATTAAAAAAATCTAGTGCAGACCCAAAACTTCTCTCTAACTATCGTCCTATATCTTTGCTGCCTCATTTCAGTAAGATGCTTGAGTCACTGGTTAACAAACAGCTCATGTTTCATCTTGAGAGCTATGGATTGCTTGACCCCTCACAATCTGGCTTTAGGGAAGCCCACAGTACCAAAATAGCTTTGCTGGAGGTATCTGATAATATCCGGCTTGCACTAGACAAGGGACAGTCATCTATCCTCGTTCTGCTAGACTTATCTGCAGCGTTCAACACCATCTCCCATAGCATTCTTGAACGTCGGCTTTGGGAGATTGGTGTCAGAGGTAAGGCTTTACAGTGGCTCAAAAATTGATCGAACTGCGATAGTGAGGTACTGGGTTTTTAAGAACCGGCACAGAACCGGTAACCCAGCGGTGCCAGGGCACACCCAGAGACCTCGGGTTCTTTCCTGATCCGGACCACAGAAACTCAGAGTCTTCTAGGTGAAGTCAAAGATCGGTTTATTGGCTGCAACCAAGGTAACAAGTGTCCTAGTAATACACCACACGGGGAGTATATTCTCAGGAGACTGCTCGAATTCACAAAGTCAGGCTTCTCTTCTTATACACAGTTTCTAGCTTCAGGCAAACATTCTTCGAAGTTGTAGTATGTTATTTACAGTTATTGGTTACAAGAAAAAACAGAGTCATGATGACATGTACATATTTCACGTCGTGCTGCCCACAACAAATCATTTCGGCAAGGCCTAACATTTCATCAGATATCGCTGGACCCTCAATAAAAACAGGCACCTCCCCATCATAAAGTAAGTGAAGAAAAGGAGTGGAGATAGATGTGAGCGAGATAGGGCAGGTGTGCGCGCTGAAATGGTTTTATGGCTTGTTGAGCCTTGATGTTATCTTGTTCGGCCACTGGGAGGGGAACTGACCTAACGAGTTCGGCCTGAGGCATTGGTTTCTACTTGTACAGGTCACAGGAAAGTCGATTAAGGTGTACGTGTCCTTGTGGGATCGAATTCAGCTGGATTAAGGCCTATGTACAGGGCAACACACCAAATGGCGGCTATATACAAAATGGAAGCCAAGGGTTCAGGATATTAATGATGATTTCGAGAAGAAATCATCACCTGAATGCGACGAAAATGCTTGTACATACTGTACTCGCCATTCTCGGTCTTTTGACACTAAATTCGTCGTATTCCAATAAAGGTTTTATTCCTATTACTGGGATGAGTACCCGTTTTCGGATTTTCAGTACCACAAACCCTCCTTTTGCCCTTACATAGGCAATTAATCTATCCTCATGTTAGTCTGAGTCCAGATCTATATTCTTAAAGTCATTGAGATGTTGCTGTAACATCATCCTAGTACTTAGTTCATCTCTTGACACAGGCTTCCTTATACATGATGTGACACAGAGGCCACATATTGCAGGAGCACACTGTATGCACAGACAGAACAGGAAAAGGATGGCTAAGATTATCCCAATGACCATTAGAATTTTCCATCCCCAGGCGGATATCAGTTCCCAGAACCAACCCGTTAACGACCAATCTCCTTTATCCACATGAATGGATTCGGAAATCTTATGTAGTTTGGAGATGGCCTGATACACTGTCGGAGCGTTATCTGGGATAGAAATGCAACAGCTAGATTGGATTAATCTGCATACACCACCTCGGTCTGCAAGTATGACATCTAGGGCGACCCTGTTCTGAAGGGTCATAAGACGATCCGACTGGAGCTCAGCAGTTAAGTTACTAAGGGCACCGGCAGTTTCAATCACGGTGGACTCGACTACCCTTGTCAATTGCCTTATATTCCTGCTGTTAGCCATAGATCCCCAGAATGGCAAAAAACCCTTAGCAAAGACTCCAAATTCTTGACCTGCAGTGTCTTCTTTACTGAAGACACCTCTAACTATCCTTGTCCGGTGGTAGTCTGCCGCTGCTGTGTAGGTGGGAGGCAACAGGAATGACACAAAACATGAGCCCGAAAAGTCAGGGGGCAACCATGTATAGGCTCTATCGTGACAAATGAAATCGGTACCCTTTGCTGCTAGAAATGCAGGGGAAATCTGTGACCCAAAAACATATGTTTCTGTACAGACACTGTTTCCTAACTGAGCTCTTGGATTCCTGCCAGTACCTTGCAGACACAGATTACCTCGATGGGATACAATCCAGATCGGGAAAGACTTCGTGGCTTGCTGTTTCTCATTCACGGTAATTCCATACCCAATCACGTTCCAACCTACATATGCAAGTATCTCATCATTGGGAGGATTTACATAAAGAGTTATATCTCTAACCATGTCCATTATGCCTTTCACTAGGGCGCTAGTCTTGGGGTTGTCCTTTACAGAACGTAGGGGTTGGTTTTCGCGTGCATATATGAACATTGTTCTGTATGCCCACACAGAGCCATTGTGACTAAAGGGCAGAACTAGATAAGGGATACCCTTATCCATAGTGTGAGGCATAAGTCCACAAACCCAGCAGTTTGTTGTGTTTATTACTAGCTGGTGCTGGTGCTGGTGCAGGAGCTGAATGAAGGAGTTATTAATGAATTCTAGTGTTCTATTGGATTCGTGGTCAGGAAGGGGATGGAAAGAATGAGGGGAAACAGTAGTAGGAGGTATGGGCGATGCCGTGGGTGTAAATGTTACACGAAACGAGAATATGACGTAACTTATTAAAAATATCATCATACTGAATAACATACAAATGCATAATATTATAAAAATTTTCTTTGACATTGTTTCGCATAATTGATGCTTAAAGTTCGTTCGTTTGGCAGGTCTCTCCACATCGTGAAACTCCATCCTCTCTAAAAGTGCTGCCCGCGATGAGGAGGTTGATTCTGCTAAAGGATGCTTCTGTCAGTCTAGGGCAACTCCCTTGGACCAACCAGAACCACCGACCTAACGTCGTTGGCTGCACTTTCCAAAGACTTTAGCCAATCGCGGCCCTAGCAGTGTGAACCCGGATGGCGGTTCGAAAAACAAAAATAAGCAAGTTTCCTAAATGGGAGAGCTGCACTTTCAAAAATAGTACTTAGGGGGAAAAAATATCTTTTTTATTAGTCCATGGATTCTTTTAGTCTCAAGTTTGCAAAAGAAATTACTTTACTTATTCATTTTTCCTCGGTCTCAAATTGTAACGTTGCGTTCCAGGTATAGTCTGGTCCTGAAACAAAAGGTCAGGTTCTGCAGTGTTCAACAGTTCAGGCGGTGGCACAATCCTGTGCGAAATGTTCTCATTTTCTGGTTCAGAGTCAGAGCTACTTTCGTGCAAATTGTTAAAAGGTACGGTATTTGGATCAGTATCACGTTCTGGATCAGTGCCACCTGTCTTGACCCATTGGTCAGTAGGCAGGGGGAAAGGTATCTTCTTGCAATGGATCCCGTGGACCCAGTTGGTTTTTCCTTCCACCCGAACCGCAGATCTTGTAGAGAGAAGGACGAGGTGAGGCCCGGTCCACCTGGGCTGGTCGTTCTTCGTCCTTTGAAAATTCTTTACCAGTATCCACGAACCAGGATCAATGTCGTGGCCCGGAGTGTCAGAGACCGGAGGCAGAGTGTTGTGGACCTGTTGATGCAAAACACGCAATTTAGCCGTCAATTCATACAGATAATCGAGCAAAACAGGGTGTTCCAGTTCACTAAATTTCGTGGGCCTAGGCACTCCCCAAATGTTGGCTGGCCGGCCAAAAACAATCTCGTAAGGGCTGAGTTTCACTCGTGAATGCACAGTCATTCTAGTGGACAGGAGTGCTAAAGGTAGAGCGTCAGGCCATTTAAGGCCTGTGCTCGCTTGGATTTTGGCCAGTTTAAGTTTTAACGTGCCATTGTAGCATTCTACTAGTCCATCTGATTGGGGGTGATTTGCAGCGTGGAACTTCTGTCTAATACCCAACCCTTCACACACTCTCTTCATCACACGACCCACAAATTCACTTCCATTATCAGACCAGACCATTCTAGGCATTCCGAACCTCGGGAAGTACTCTTCACCAGGGCTTTTGCTGTGGACAGGGCAGTATTGTCTTTGAGGGGATAGGCTTCTACCCATTTTGAGAAAGCACAAACAACAACGAGCACATATTTTAAATTGTTGCACCTCTCCATGTGGATGAAATCTAGCTGCAAAACCTCGAACGGATACGTAGGAGGTGCAAAGTGACCAGCTGGAGTTGGAGTTCCCCTACCTGGGTTGTGTTTCAAACAAACCATGCAATTTTTTACAACATTCTCTGCACACTTGGGAATCCCTGAATTCTTCCATACTGGGGCCAACAACTCGCAAATCCCCTTCACGCCGATATGAGCCATTCCATGAGCCATTGTAACTACTGCAAGAACGTATGCATCGGGTAACAACCATCTCTGGTGCTCTGATAATTCAATCCAACACCCATTTGAATGCATTCTACCCGTACTTTCTCTCCACGTGCTCAATTCGTTCTCTGTGGCCTCGGCTTGAATGGACTTCACTCTCTCTATGGTGTCTTCACATATTCCAACCTCACCAGTCCCTCTTGCAGGGCCTGCTACATACATTCGGCTCATTACATTTCTCACCGTCTCTTTCGCGATTTCGTCAGCAAATGCATTTCCACGACCAACATCATCAGTCACCTTCTTGTGAGCACTACATTTCACAATCGCCATTTGTAGGGGCAGGGTCAGTGATTCAAGAAGCTCATTCACCAACTGACCATGCTGAATCTTTGCTCCATGCGAAGTCAGGAACCCTCGTTCTCTCCACAATCGTCCAAAACTGTGAACCACACCAAACGCATATTGACTGTCAGTATAGATAGTCACTTTCATTCCTTTAGACAACACACATGCTCTCGCGAGTGCAACGAGTTCAGCTGCTTGCGCTGAACCATGTGGCACACGTGCAGTTTCAACAACTGTGTGTAATGTCGTGACAGCATATGCTGCAGTCGTTTCACCATTCGGGAGCCTGAAGCATGAACCATCTACCCATAATGTACCATCACATTCGGTAAGAGGAGTGTCGGACAAGTCTATTCTCCCTTTCGTCTCTTCCTCTGTTCTAAGGAAACAATCGTGCTGTCCTGACACATCTGATCCTTCTGCGGTGGTAACAATGTAGCTAGGTTCAATCTACTGCACCTTTTTATGCGCAAATGACTTGCTAGTAAGGTCAATTCATAACTAGACAATCGAGCACTAGTTAGGTGCTGTGTCCTAGTTCTATTTAGTAACGTCTCTACTGCATGTGGAACCATCACGACTAGTGTGTTATTCATTACCAGACCAGCAGACTGTCGAATAGAAACAGCTGCTGCTGCTGTGGCTCTTAGACAACTTGGCAATGCTTTGGCTACCAGATCCAAAGTCGCCGAAAAGTAAGCGCATGGACGCTGTCTACCTCCAAACAACTGAGTCAACACAGATAATGCACAACCGTCCTTCTCATGGACATACAGTGTGAAAGGCTTACTGTAGTCGGGGGTACCCAACACAGGAGCCGAACACAATGCTGCGCGTAGTTCGAGAAAACTTTTCTGACACTCTTCAGACCAAGGTACAGGATTGGGCGTATTTTTGTATGTCAATGCCACCAAAGGTTTGGCTAATAACGAGAAATTTGGAATCCACTGTCTGCAGTACGAGGTAATGCCCAAGAAAGCATGCACTTCTCTCTGTGTTGTAGGTACATTCAATTTCGCTATTGCCTTAATTTTTTCTGGGGTCAGTTTCCTTCCCTCCTTCGATAAGAGGTGACCTAAGTAGGTCACTTCTTGTCGGCAATATTGGAGCTTGGAAAGTGACACCTTGTGATGTAAATCACACAAATGATGCAATAGTGACAGTGTGGCCTTTTTACAAATTTCCGCATTGTCTGCAGCAATGAGTAAATCGTCCACATACTGTACAAGAGCGGCACCTTTAGGCAAAACAATCGTATCAAGCTGTGTTTTTAGAGCTTGGCTGTATATTGACGGGCTTTCACAGTAGCCTTGAGGAGCGCGTTTGAAGCGGAAACTGCGACCTCCTAGAGTGAAGGAAAAAATGTCCCTGCTCTCCTCAGCAATCGGGATGCTGAAGAAAGCATTCTTCAGGTCAATCACCGAGAACCAAGAGGCAGAAGCTGGGATCATAGTCAATAATGTGGTAATGTCGGGGACAACTAGAAATTGTGGCACAACTATTTTATTCACTTCTCTAAGGTCGATCATAAATCTGTAAACAGGTGGCTTGGAAGGGTCAGTTCGTTTTAAAACAGGCAGAACTGGACTGTTGCAAACGTTTCCTCTTGTTTCCTCAATCACGTCCTTTGCAATTAGCTCGTAAACGATCGCTAGCAAGGCTTTTTCACCCTCTCTAGAAATTCGGTATTGGGGAATTCGTGGCATTTTAACATTGGCTTTTAAAGTTACAATATAGGGTGGAATTTCTAAAAGACCCACATCATTAGGACCGGTGGCCCATAGGATATCGGGTAGAAATGACAATTCTGCTGGAAGCTTATCTCTCGATAGGTACATGGGAGAAACCACTTTCTTACCTAAAGTAAGTTCTACTCCTGAAGGAGAACAATACAAAGTCGCATACAATCTTTTTAGCAAGTCCAATCCTAACAAGTTTTCACCACAACCTGTTGTCATAATAAGGGGTGCTTCCAATTCACAAGGACCAACAGAAAGAGACAAAGGGTCAGAAATCGGATTTCTATCCGGGGCGCCAGAAAAACCTATAGAAACATTAATTTCGCCAGACAAAGGTGCGCCAGGGAGTTTGGAGTGCATAATAGAACTCTTTGTAGCACCAGTATCCAAGAGAAAAGGTTCTGACACACCTGATGTAATAACCTCAACGTATGGTCCACTCTGATCTACTGGAACTGAAACAACTCCCTCTCTTTGTCCAAGGCTGTCCTAGCAATCATTATTGCTCCATTGTTCGCTTTCTGCATAGTAATCATCAGTATAGAACTGAGCTGTCCTACTTGATGCGTTATTCTGCTGATCGAATTTATTCATAGAATTCTGTGGTGGAAGAGACTGCGCATTTTGGGGGACGTTTCCACGTCCTCTACCTCTAGGTGATTGCTGAACACCTCTACCTCTTACGTGTGAGACACCATTTGCACGTTGTAACAAGATAGGGCAATTATACTTAAAATAACCTTCTTCCTTGCAATACAGACACTGGTTGGGGCCTACAGTGACACGTGGCTGATTATACTCGGTTCTTTGCCAATTTCTCTGATACTGTTGAGAATGCTGAAAATTATTCTGATAGTTGTTCTGACCACCGTGATTCTGGCCATTACTAGCGCCACGTGGCGGATAAGCTTGCTGTAATAAAACCTTTGTTTTTAACTCTCTCGTTTTCTTGTCTGCCTTATCCTTCTCATCTTTGTCTCTGTTTTCGTAATATTGGGCAGTAGCCAATATCTGTGTCGAAGACGAGACAGCCCAAGAACTTTCTGAATCCTTTATCTTTTTACATAATTCTGGAAGTAAATTGTGCACAAATTTATCGACAAATAATCGCTGGCCACCTTCAGTGGTCATATCCTGACCGCCGTGATCGACAAACGTTTCTTCAAACCTGGTGAAGAAATCTGAGACAGTTTCGTCTTTCTTTTGCTTACATGCTGATAATTTGTCCCAATTTACACGTATTGCAGGCATTATCGTTTTCATGTACTCGACTATTTTACTAGGTAGTTCTGCTACCAAAGGCTCAGGCTTGGCACCACCAACTTGTCGGGCGTCTGCAATAGCAATGTTAGCCCATGAATCACCTAATTCTTGATCATGATCTGTATGACGTATTTTATTCCATAAAGGCTGCGGAACAACGTTCCCAAATAACATGTAGATATCGGCTAAATTCATTATACATGACCCAGCAGTCTGTGACAACTCTTTGTAATACCCTGCAGGATTTTTACGCGGATCAGGTAACGTCTGTTTGAGGGCTAAAACTTCAGCTCGCTTCCATGGGACATGTACCCAAACACGCTGAAAGTGTGGCAGAACAGGCGGTACAGCGGTTGAGTCACCCTCCCTCCATTGTGGGGGTACTTCTCTCATGGGGTATTGACATGCCTTTTTCCTACTAGATGTACCAGATTCAGATGATGACCCAGAATTACTTCCTTTACTTCGGTATGATAACAATATCTCAACTGCTTTTTCGACATCAGGACCTACAATCATGCCGTCCCCAAACTTAAACCGTACATGACACAACTCTTGCAGGTTGCTTTCTTGACCATTGTCTTCCAAATCCTCACACAGAAAAACACACATCTGTTCAAAAACATATCTCTGTGTTGGTGCATCCCATTGACGAAACACTTCCATGACAGATTCTATATCATATCTTGCGGTATCCATAGCCCATTTCCGTGCTAACCTATTCAATGAATCTCTCTCCTGATAATCAGGCATTTGGCTTCGTAACTATCTTCGTCCCATATTAGGGGTCGTTTTAGGCGACCGAAAAAGTGGTGAAGGAATGTTAGTAACAATGCTGGCCATTTTATGCCAAACGGAAGGTGAAAGCGGAGGAAGAACTGGTGAAAAAACAGAGTCAGGCAAAGCAGAAACAGAGGCATTTGTAGAACGAGCATCAGGAGAAATAGAAGGTGTGCTAGGCGAAGTTGTAGAAGGAGCATTAGGAGAAGTAGATGTGATTGGTGAGCCTTGAGGAGACTGTACCAGAGAGACAGAAGCCAGCTGAAGAGCAGCTGGTGAGTGCTGTAAAGGAGCAGGCATAACAGCTACCAGAGGTGCAACTAAAGGTTGCGGAGGTGCTGTGGCATTTTGTGCATAGGGTGGTGACGAACTTAGCAAATGTGCCATTAATGGATCTTTTTCACGCTCTTTTGCTGTCTCTTGCTGAAGAGACGGTAAAACAGGATAGCATTTATCTATTGCCATTTTACGTTGCCTGTGCAACTGCTCACTTATCTGCTCTTCTTCATTGTCTTTAAATTTCATCGCGGCTTGTATTACTGAAATACTCCTTTCTCTCTTATTTTTCTTCTCTAATTTAATTTCCTTTTGTTTGGCCTCCTTACGCCATAGGCGGAACGAGTCAAACATCGATGGCCGGGCTTTCTTTTTGAACAGTTTGACCTCAAGATTATCTAGAATTTCTGCGTCAAAACTACCGTATTGGGGCCATTTTAGAACACCGTCGTTTCTGGTGTATTTAATCCACACCTCATTATATGCGATGAGACCTACTCCGTGCTTGACATATAACTCATATGTTGGAGTTCCAACCGGAGGAACCGGACACGAGTCCTCCAATCGGGAGTCCCTATTATTATTACCAATACAAAACAAGTTCCTAAGTCTAAGACCAGGCATGTTCGCTCACTAGTCTAGTTCCAAACTTCGAAGGATTATCGATTACGATTATTTCTTGTGAATACACAAGTCCCTCGGTTTTGGTGCTTGCATGTACCAACACAAAACTCAAAATACCCAAACTCAAGAATCACCTAAGGACTGGGAGACGCTCCACTTATACTTAACTGAAATATCGATGACGTCACTCAGAAGACTCGTCTTAGTGTTTCGCTCTACCAAACTTCAAGGGTCCAAATCAGGGCGATAGCCAAGGCAGCAGTCCTCTGTAGCCGTCGGGAAGCGGGGAACCTCGCAGCAAAGACCTTCGGACCACGTCGACATGCAGGGGTCGCTGAAGTGGTTGGCCGTCCTCTGGAATTTCCACACGAAGCTCCTCACGATCCTCTGGCTGACTGGTACCACTGGAATCGCCTCAAACGTTGGGCGCCAACTGAGGTACTGGGTTTTTAAGAACCGGCACAGAACCGGTAACCCAGCGGTGCCAGGGCACACCCAGAGACCTCGGGTTCTTTCCTGATCCGGACCACAAAAACTCAGAGTCTTCTAGGTGAAGTCAAAGATCGGTTTATTGGCTGCAACCAAGGTAACAAGTGTCCTAGTAATACACCACACGGGGAGTATATTCTCAGGAGACTGCTCGAATTCACAAAGTCAGGCTTCTCTTCTTATACACAGTTTCTAGCTTCAGGCAAACATTCTTCGAAGTTGTAGTATGTTATTTACAGTTATTGGTTACAAGAAAAAACAGAGTCATGATGACATGTACATATTTCACGTCGTGCTGCCCACAACAAATCATTTCAGCAAGGCCTAACATTTCATCAGATATCGCTGGACCCTCAATAAAAACGGGCACCTCCCCATCATAAAGTAAGTGAAGAAAAGGAGTGGAGATAGATGTGAGCGAGATAGGGCAGGTGTGCGCGCTGAAATGGTTTTATGGCTTGTTGAGCCTTGATGTTATCTTGTTCGGCCACTGGGAGGGGAACTGACCTAACGAGTTCGGCCTGAGGCAATGGTTTCTACTTGTACAGGTCACAGGAAAGTCGATTAAGGTGTACGTGTCCTTATGGGATCGAATTCAGCTGGATTAAGGCCTATGTACAGGGCAACACACCAAATGGCGGCTATATACAAAATGGAAGCCAAGGGTTCAGGATATTAATGATGATTTCGAGGTGAAATCATCACCTGAATGCGACGAAAATGCTTGTACATACTGTACTCGCCATTCTCGGTCTTTTGACACTAAATTCGTCGTATTCCAATAAAGTTTTTATTCCTATTACTGGGATGAGTACCCGTTTTCGGATTGGCGGAATTGCTGTTGTGGTGTTTATACTTTGGAGAACCCCATCCCAGAATCCAGTTAGTGTAGGGCACTCCCATAACATGTGGAAGATATCGGCGTTTTGCAGTCTTCCACATGTTATGGGAGTGCCCTACACTAACTGGATTCTGGGATGGGGTTATCCAAAGTATAAACACCACAACAGCAATTCCTATTGTGAAAACAGCGAACAGTTCTATACTAGGCCTCTGCCGCCGCCGTAAGTCGAAATCCATTACTTTAGTTCTTGAACTGTATTTTTGGGACTATTAGTGTATTTTACCCTGCGCCGACACTACCGCTTTTTAATCTGCGCCGGATTCATTTATATACTGTATTTTCACTTACTTGATCGCACTCGCCTCTGTCCTCGGTCCGCCACGGTTTGTGCTGATTGTACGGAGGGACTAGGAGGCGTTAGTCGCACTTCTGGTTGTCAGCTTGCCAACCGGAAGTGTAATTCGCATTCCAGCCTCTGATCACCAGCCTTTCAGCCCTACAAAAGCGGGGCTGGGCAGCGGACGTGCGCAGCGGCACGCCAAAGGCAAACCTGTCTGCGCCCGTCCGCACCAGACAGCTGTCAGCTGCCTGGACCCCTGCCCGTTTTGTCTTTAAAACTTAGTTTATTTTGCCTTTTATTCTCTTAAATAGTTGACATCAAACTGTCTTTTCTCAAATATTCTAGTCAGGAGCTGAAAGATCTCAACCCTTTATTATCTAAACAGTTAGCCAGACTTGAAGCTGGTACAACTAGTGGGGTACATATGATGGCCATTCCTAATTTACAAGTTCTCCACTGTGAAACTCAAGTTTGTTGTACATCTACGCACACCAAAACCTCCAGTCCACTAAAAGCACTATATTTTAATGCACACACTATTCCTAAACATGCTGTTGAAGAATGGAGTCTTATTGACTCTGAATCACATGATATCTGTTTTATAACGGAAACCTGGTTACATGAGCATGCCTGGATGTGGCCATTGCGTTTCCTCCACAATATTACATAATAAGAGTGGACAGAGAGAAGAATAGGGGAGGTGGCCTACTCATAGCCACAACTCCGGAAGTTAACATCTCCTCCCTAGAGTCCATAAGCACAAACAAAATGGAATTATGTATCTTTAAAATGGGAGGTCTGTTGGGAGGAAAATGGAGAGGAGCATTAGCGTACAGACCTCCAGGTCCCAAAAATGACTTTCCATATAAGCTATTCGAGCTTATTGCTCCACATGTATTAGCCTCCAACACTTTCCTTCTGCTAAGTGATTTTAACTGTCATGTAGAACTATTACATGACCCTGACACGGATCAGTTAATCTCAAGTCTCAGCACCTTGGAATTAGTCCAATTAGTAAATGGGCCTACGCATATTGCGGGTCATACGCTTGACCTATTGTTAACAAACTCTACAGTGGTCAAGGTTGAGTCTCCACTACCACTATTGTGGACGGATAATTTTTTATTAAAATTTGTTATTCTAGATCGTACTATCAATGCGGTCCCCTGTAGGGAAGTGGTTCGGAGACGATCCTGGCGTAAAATCACCTTACCTCTATTTACTACTACCTTCAGGTCAGCTTTACCTAACACAATTGATAACATTGATCAATGTGCGATTTCTCTAGATAGAACAATAACAAATGCTTTGGATAAAATTGCTCCTCTCTCCAGAGTTACAATTAAATCCCGAGCCACTCCGTGATTTACTGAACAACTAAAGCTAGTGCAGCTCGCCTGCAGGACTGCGGAGCGAAAATGGAGTAAAACTAAAGACCCAATAGATCGTAAATCATATAAAGAGGCTCACCATAAGTATATGGAAAACATAAGACAAACAAGAAAATGATTTCTCCTTAGCCGTATTGAGAGGGCTGCAAATTCTAACAAGGAGCTCTATCAAATTTTGAAGGAATTCTCTACCACGCCTGTTCAGACACAACCTTCTACCTCTCAGGACTGGGTAGATTCACTTTCAACATTTTTTGTTGATAAGATCATGGCTAGCCATAATTCCTTCCCTGCACAAGATATTAATAATGATATGGGAAATCGTTCTGTAACTACTTTTGATCCCTTTCATATTTTGGAAGAATTTACTCTTTGCCACCGAAATATTTTCCTACTGTAGCTCCAGCCCTCTTGAAGTGCCTCACTGATCTATTCAACAAATTATTGTTAGAATCAGAATTTCCCAAAATATGGAAAACTGCCAGTGTTAGGCATATATTAAAAAAATCTAGTGCAGACCCAAAACTTCTCTCTAATTATCGTCCTATATCTTTGCTGCCTCATTTCAGTAAGATGCTTGAGTCACTGGTTAACAAACAGCTCATGTTTCATCTTGAGAGCTATGGATTGCTTGACCCCTCACAATCTGGCTTTAGGGAAGCCCACAGTACCAAAATAGCTTTGCTGGAGGTATCTGATAATATCCGGCTTGCACTAGACAAGGGACAGTCATCTATCCTCGTTCTGCTAGACTTATCTGCAGCGTTCAACACCATCTCCCATAGCATTCTTGAACGTCGGCTTTGGGAGATTGGTGTCAGAGGTAAGGCTTTACAGTGGCTCAAAAATGGATCGAACTGCGATAGTACAGGTAGGAAATACCAGCTCCTGTAGTAGATTAGTCAGGATGGGAGTACCACAGGGCTCTTTCTTGAGTCCCACACTCTTTAACCTTTATGTGACCTTTATGGCCAAAGTGATTAAATCAGATGGTTTTGATGTTGTGTCGTATGCTGACGACACTCAGATCCTGGTCACTTTTGGTCCAGACCGATCACACCCCTGCTGACACATCGCTGCTGACACATCTCTGCTGATGCCGCTGCTGACACAGCACTGCTGACACAGCACTGCTGACACAGCACTGCTGACACACCACTGCTGACACGACACTGCTGACACAACACTGCTGACACATCCCTGCTGACACATCACTGCTGACACACCAATGCTGACATGCAACTGCTGACACCACTGCTGTCACACCACTGCTGATATGCCGCTGCTGACACATTACTGCTGAAACACCGCTGTGTACACATCACTGCTGGCACATCATTGCTGACACATCGCTGCTGATGCACCGCTGCTGACACACCACTGCTGATACACCACTGCTGTAACAATGCTGCTGACACATCACTGCTGACACACCACTGCTGACACGCCGCTGTTGACACCACTGCTGACACACCGCTGCTGACACACCGCTGCTGACACATAACTGCTGACACACCACTGCTGACACGCCGCTGCTGACACGCTGCTGCTGACATGCCGCTGCTGACACACCCCTGCTGACTCATCACTGCTGCTGACACACCACTGCTCTGCACTTCACTGCTGACACACCACTGCTGACACACCACAGCTGTTCACCCCAGTGATGAAAGCGGAATTAAATGCAGCCAAATTTGGAAGAGGTGGGCTTGCACAGCACATCATATAGAGAACACAGAACTGAGTGTCAGTAAACAATCCAGCAAAATTAAAAAGAATGCATGTCAGAGAGGAGGCAATGGAGAGGTGAGGGGCACTGGTGGAAGGTGGGAGTAAGGGAATCCTGCAGAAGGAATTCAAGGGTATAATAAATTCACATATAAAACCACATCTCTCGGGTTCTTTTCTTTTAAAACAAAAGCAAAAGGCACATACAAATGTTACCAGGGTTGCAGCGGGCACTTCCGGCACTACAGCTATCCCTGGCGCTAAGACATATAGATGGTATAGGAAATCAGGGTGGTGTCGATGAAAAGACGGCGGGCTGGCACAGAGTCAATAGCATGGCCTTCCTGTATAACTGACAGAAGCAGGACTTGAACCTCCCTCTGCTCACACAGAAATCCTAACATTTTAGTAATAAACTATTGACAGCTTGCACTCGATTCTCAGTGGGATGGTCCACATGTGGAAAGAAAATGTTTTGTCCACAAATCAAGATACCAAGTCCAATGGTAAAAAAAAAATCCCCTAAGTATGCCTTGAATGCTGTGCTAATCGCATATTTCTCAGGGTAATATAGCAATAGGTAATGTCATGTGGCATCTTGCATGCACTCCTGTGCATAAATGCAGATAGTGTAAAGGAGACTAGAGCCCAAGCCTCTCGTGAAAATGCATTTGTATACCCTGATGCAAAAACAGTATTTTCCCTACACTCCTGCCAGATCCAGGGCTTGAAGGGGTCAGACTGGAGTTTGGGAATTGCTACAAATATATATGTTTCTGTGCATTCACAAACTTACAAGGCAACCCATGCATACTAACAGATTCCAGAAGGTGTGGCTGGAATGTCTGCAAGTTAACATAAACTGAGACCTTCTTCTCCATGTTTTAATGTTCTTCATGTGACGCAATGAGCAGTCCCTTTACTGTTTATTGGGTTTCAAGGATAACATATACATAAAATATCTGCTAAAGAGATAAATATAAATGTGTGTACTAAAATTAAGTCCGATGCCAGTGCAGGGTTTTCCACCCAGCACTTACAATTTCCTTCAGTGGAACAAAGTAACTGTTGGACTTGGGCCTTCTGGCAGGTTCACCCCTGAACTTTTTGCCTTGAATTATAGTGATTTCTGGTCTTTGCGCACTTTGACACTGTGGCGCAGTGTAGAGTGCGTGCGCACTTTGAGTGCCTGTGGTGAGATAGGCCTGCCCTCCCATAGGAATGCATGGGGAATGTATGTGTCCCTGGTAGTTCCTGATGCGTGGGGAGTGCAGGCTCGAGTTTGATATGTGTGAACTCGTGAGAATGAATGCTGCGAGATGGTGTGTGCAGCTTGTATGTGTCTAGTGGGGAAGTGCCATTCCTAGACATGGCTGTACGTGTGCTGTGAGGGTGCTGGAGCGTGATTGGCTGGAGCTGGCTGGCATGCCAGGCTCCAGGAAGTCTGGATGGGTCTGCCCGGTGCTGAGTGGGATATTAGCATGCTGATGGCTGGGGAGGAGTGTACCTGTGTCCTGAATGAGGCTGGGTTTTCCCCTGACAATGCTGGCTCCATCCCCCTAGGGAACGTCTGATGACCCAAGCCCTGCCAGTGAATAGAGAGGGTGGTTGAGCCCATCAACAGTACTCCCAGAACAGCTGTGACTGGTTCTTCCCCCACCCTGCACCTACAGACAAAGGATTGCTCTGCATAAAAGGAGGCTGTGACCTCTTGTCAAATGTTCTTGGGCCCGATTCACAGAATAAATTTAAGACTCAATCCTAAACTTACTACTATTTTGGTATTCACAGAATGAACTTACTACTTTTGGTATTCACAGAAGTTAGGATTTTATCTTAAGTTTGTCTTAAGACAGACTTAAGACAGACTTAAGACAGACTTAAGACAAAATCCTAACTTCTGTGAATACCAAAAGTAGTAAGTTCATTCTGTGAATACCAAAATAGTAGTAAGTTTAGGATTGAGTCTTAAGTTCATTCTGTGAATCGGGCCCATAGTTCCCAACTTGAATCTTCCCAGGGGCGTGCTGCTGCTTGGGCTCAGGGAAAGGCTTGCCTCCCTGAGCCCTGCCCAGCCCCTGGACTGCTGAGATGCTGGATTGCCAAAGGACTTTGTTGCTGTCTGTGCCTTCCTAGCGCCTGGGAGCGCTGTATTTTCCGTCCTAGCGCTTGGGAGCGCTTTATCCTGCATATAGCGCTGGAAGCGCTGTATTTCTGCCCACAGCGCTTGTGAGCGCTGTTTATTCGAGCCGGTGCCCACCCGGCATTTTCCCCGTTCTGAGAAGGGCCCCTGGGCCCCAGCGAGTGCCTACCTCGCTTGGGGCCAGATGTAGGTAAATATATTTTACCGACTCATAAATACCGAATTTTACCGATTCGGTATTTATGAATCGGTAAAATATAAGGAGGGAGATGTAGGTAAATCCAGATGTGGATTTACCGAATCTGTAAAAGTCGGTATTTACCGATTCGGTAAATACCGACCGGTAATGCCCATTCATTCCTATGGGCTTTGAAGCCCATAGGAATGAATGGGCATTACCGATTCGGTATTTACCGAATCGGTAAATGCCGAATTTCACAAGGGTGCAGGGGGTGTCACTTTGACACCCTCTAGCACCCCTAAAACAGGTTCGGGTGCCATGTGGCAGGCATACCTGCCCTAAGGGCAGGTCTGCCTGTCATATGGCACAGGTATGCATGCCCACATGTGCATGCACACCGGAATCGGTATTTTACCATCAAATTGAATTTGATGGTAAAATACCGATTCTGTAAGGCTTGTGGGACTCAGAAGAGTCCCACCTACATCTCAAAATTACCGAATCGGTAAAAATACCGATTCGGTAATTTACAGAATCGGTAAATTTACCGATCGGTAAATTTACCGATTCTGCCCCCTACATCTCAAAATCCATTTACCGGTCGGTAACAGCCGAAATCGGCCGTTACCGACCGGTAAAAGCCTACCTACATCTGGCCCTTGATTGCTTATTATTTAATCTCTCGAGGGAGGCCACCCCTCTTCAATGCCCCCGAGATTCACCGCCGCGGCCCGAGCGCCGCAAAACAGGAAGCCAGGCACTACAGTGCCTGACTCGGGGCGGGACTTCCGTTTTTGCGGGGAAGTCCCGCCCGCCGCTGCACTGTGATTGGATGCCCGCTCCGCCGACAGAGAAGGATGGCCGCCTGCTGCCCGGGCTCCCGTGAGCTGTTGGGAGCACCGGTGGACCAGCAGAAAGCCGCCCGAAAGGTTGCGGGGCTCCCAGGACCAGGAGGGAGCCCCGGAAGAAGACCGCCGCCTGCAGACAGGAGCCGAGCCCCAGCAGCCAGCCCGGTGAGTGCGAGAGAGGAGGAGCGCCGGAAGAAGACCGCCCCTCCCCTCCAGAGCGAGCCCGGTTGTGTTAAGAGGCCCGTGAGGCCTCAAGTGATTTCGGGTCCCCCGAGAGGGACTCCGCCAATGTTCCGAGCCCGAGAGGCTCTTGGGCCATAATTTCCTTCGAGTCCCCCGAGAGGGACTCCGCCCATTTTTGCCCACGAGCCCCGAGAGGCTCGTTGACTAGTTTGGCCATATCGAGTCCCCAGAGGGGGGACTCCAGCGGAGGCCCCCACCCTATTCACGAGCCCTGAGAGGCTCCAACGTTCTTTGAGAGCCCGAGAGGCTCAGGGGGCATTCTTGTTTTACGAGCCCAGAGAGGCTAAAGTGCCAATTATTTCGAGAGCCAGATGGCTCAATGTGGCGCAGTATTCCTGAGGGGCTAGTGAGAGCCCCAGGCGAGATTTGTTCCCCAGCTGCCCAGCAGTTAGTGGGCAGCTGCACCATTTAGGTCTTTCTCTTTTAGGGACATGTGCTCTGGACTTTAGGAGTGAGGCGCACTCCTTCATCCCTGGTCTTTTCCCAGCTGCCCAGCACTTAGTGCCAGCTGCAGCGTTTAGGCCCCCTGTTCTGTCCCTCAGCTGCCCAGCAAGTAGTGGGCAGCTGCTACGTTTAGGTCTTGGCGCAGGGCCGCAACCTGGACTTTGTGAGTTCTGCGCTAAAGGTGATTTATGCGCTAACTGAGGTTTAGATGCTGTTATGATCTATGTCCTATTGTTTTTGGGTGTTAGGAAATGTACAATGTGTAGTATGTTTTGCGCACCCTGTGTTCTGCACCTCTGAATGTGTTGATAATGCGTCATGTGCCTCCTTCCTTACACCTCTGAATGTATGCATTGCATCATGTGTTATGTTCTTACACCCCTACAGGTATTGTGATACTTAGGTGGTTGTTTTCTTCCTAGTACAGGTGGTGCTAGTGAGGTCCTGGTTACCAGTAGTTACTGGGTGTGTGCTCTATTTTTATATTGTGCTACAGTGATTTTCTGTTATGGTCTAAGTGATATTCCAAGGGCTTGATACTGAGCTCGCCCCCTGACCAGAGTCCCAGGACCAGTGGACTCTATTGTGCCTTCCCTGACAAATTGCTGGGACTTGTCTGATCTCCCTGGGCCCCTGGGGCCTCGCTGAAGTGTACCTCGCTCACTCCCCTTGGCAGCTCGTGCCCGGCCGCCCGTCCAAGCCTCGAGCCACGCCGCTCTCCCCTGAGCCACGCCGCTTCGCTGGGCCGCCCGCATCCTGCCTCCCCCTCCTCTTCTGAGCCGCACACATTGGTCGCCCCAGAGAAACGCTTGTAGCTAGCCAGTCGCCCGCTAAAGCCTACTAAGGAGGTCACTCGCATTATCCCGCGCAACCAGGACGGAAGGTACTGTCCGATAGGCTCTATGTTCTAAGTTCTAGGCCTACAAGTATTGTATTGCTAGTTCTAAAAGTGCTGATTCCTGACAGTGGTCCAGGTGGCCCTGTCTTGTAAATATCCCCTGTAAATTCTGCCCGTGCCTCTGGCACATTGTAAAGTGTGTGTTTTATCTAATGTGTTTTGGTGTTATACAAAGGCTATTTTTATATAACCTTGTGTGGAGTTTCCTTTGTGGTGGGTCCTGGGTGTTGTTGCTGGGGTGCGTGCGCAAATACTTAACTTACATCGCTTCCAAGTTTAGCCTTGCTGCTCGCGCCACGTTACCTAGAGGGTGAGCA
Organism: Lissotriton helveticus; assembly: GCF_964261635.1. Lineage (NCBI taxonomy): Eukaryota > Metazoa > Chordata > Amphibia > Caudata > Salamandridae > Lissotriton > Lissotriton helveticus. Next base: position 407,980,413 of record NC_136058.1, on the reverse strand, counting down.
GGGGTTATCTTGGCGTGTAACTCCCTTGCCCTGACTTGGGAGTGGTGGTCTCTGACTGACTTTGGCGAAAGCCCTGGCCAGCCAGGGATCCCATTTCCAAAATTGGCGGCAAGCGGTGAGGATAAGGATTTGTGTTTGCGTTGTACCACAGTGGCAACTGGCCGCACTAGAAAACTCTGCATTTTAGATAAATCACATTGTGGGGATTATTTTGTTAAGGTTGCTGAAAATGTCATTTCTGTGGAAATGTGTTTCTTGTGCACTTTGAGTTAGGTGTCCCTAGCTCGGGAGGGTAGATCATCCCCTTAAGTGCAGTGTGTTTTCTGGATTCACCAGAAGGGTGGGATCCAGTGGTGGCAGCATAAGTGTGTCCAGTGCATGTGTCCCCCGTCCCTGTCCTGGAGTAATGGTACCTGTGTCAAGTGTGGTCAGGTTGAGAAGTAAGGGGTGGTAGAAACTGCCTTACCAGTCTGGGGAGGGGTGTGTGTGGATGAATGGTGTGTGGCACTGGACGTGTTTGTGAGTTCTCTGGATGGGGAGCTTGCTGAATGCTTGTGTACTCTTGTTTTGCTTAGATACCTAAGTCCTGTGTGTTGAACTTTTCCCAAAAATGTCTGCAGACAGTGGAGCCTGCTTTTTGATTTCTGTGGTCTGTTGAGAGACAGAATTTTGGAGTTGGTAATGTTCTGGGAGGAGAGAGGCATAGGGGATGGAGTGATTCCAAAAGGAGTGTCTGAGGTGTCTTCCAGCCCAATGTGGTGGAAGAAGTTCAGTGTAGCCCAGCTAGGTCTCGGTGTAGGGGCTCATGTCCTGTCTCAAGAGGAGAAGGAGTGGGTGGGACTGCATGTCTCCACGTGCCCAAAACCCAGTGTCAGGGCCTGGAATGTTTCTGAAGGGAACGTCAGGTCGGGGGCCAAGGCTGTACCAATAGGTCATTTAAGGAGGATCTTCCAGAGTGTCTGGAGAACGTGGAACCTCTGTAAACAGGGTTTCAGTAGTTCTGGTGTCTGGCAGTACCGCTCCAGTTGGGAGGGTGCAGAAGTCCAGATGGAGGGGTGCGAGGGGGATAGGTTCCCCAGTGGAAGAGCCAGTGGGTCAGGGGCCAGCCAGAAGGGTTGTGTCGCCAGGGAGTGACCATGGTGAGGCCACTTCTGTCCTGAGTGTCAGGCACACTTGTACACAACACATTAGTTGTGTCACCCTCAAAGAAGTCCTGGTGCGCCAGGCATCTGACCAAAGGGGTACGTCCCTCGGTTGGGGAGCCAGTAGCCGGTGTTTCCGGATCTGGACGTAAGGGCAACTGTATGTAGTGTCCTGAAGTTACAAGAAGGAACTCCTGCCTGAAGAGAAGGAACCGGGTAAGCTGTATGGGGATTGACCTGCAGTGGTTGCCTTGCTGCTGAAGGAGGAGAGAAAGTCTTAGATTTTTGTTTTCAACTTGTGGAAGTCCTGGTGTGCCAGGCATCTAACCAAAGGGTAGCGTCCCTAGGTTGGGGAGCCAGGTTCAGGTGGTTGCCTGTCCTGGATGGCAGGGCGACTGTAGCCAGTGTCCTGGCCGGTTTGTCTTCTAGGGGTACTCCTGTGAACACAGGTGGGGCTCATCTTAAGTGAAGAGACCCTGTGTTTCCAAGAAGGGGTGGTACAGGCCTAGCAGGGATCTTTAGGGTTCTTGGCTGAGTGTTGTGGTACTACCCTGAGAGCAGGTGGGGCCTACCTTAATTGGAGGGACCCTGTTCTACAGTGGGAGGGTGCAGAACTCTGGAAGGGGGTCAGAGGGAGTCTGACCGCTGTGCGTCCGGTGAATGTGGATCCCAGGTGGGAGAGTTGTGTTCTGGAGAGTGCTTCAGAAGTAGAGGTAGGGTGGGGCAATCGTGCCCGTGACCTCTGGTCAGCCTGAGGGTACGGACCCTAGGTTGAAGGATCAGTGGTAGTTTGGAACTACACTGAGAAAGGGAGTGGAGAATGGCTATTGTAGGCCAGGGGTTACTACCCCCCACTCTGTGGATTGGCAGGGACCAGTGGTATCTGGGTGGCCTAGGGCCTGGTCCTAGCCGTGGACAGCTAAGGAGTACCAGTGGGGTAGCCTAGTTGGGCCTGTTTTTTTTTAAGTATGTGCTTGTCTTATGGATCAACGTGGCGTAGAACCGGAGGGTGTCCCTGCTGTGCGGGCCCGCGTCCGTGTTCTATCGCCCCAAGCAGGGAAGTCCATCACGGTGGTGATTGGCCTACCCTGCGTTTTGGCTGGAAGGGGGTTGTGTTGGACTTGGGCCTTCTGGCAGGTTCACCCCTGAACTTTTTGCCTTGAATTATAGTGATTTCTGGTCTTTGCGCACTTTGACACTGTGGCGCAGTGTAAAGTGCGTGCGCACTTTGAGTGCCTGTTGTGAGATAGGTCTGCCCTCCCACAGGAATGCATGGGGAATGTATATGTCCCTGGTAGTTCCTGATGCGTGGGGAGTGCAGGCTCGAGTTTGGTATGTGTGAACTCGTGAGAATGAATGCTGCAAGATGGTGTGTGCAGCTTGTATGTGTCTAGTGGGGAAGTGCCATTCCTAGACATGGCTGTACGTGTGCTGTGAGGGTGCTGGAGCGTGATTGGCTGGAGCTGGCTGGCATGCCAGGCTCCAGGAAGTCTGGATGGGTCTGCCCGGTGGTGAGTGGGAGATTACTATGCTGATGGCTGGGGAGGAGTGTACCTGTGTCCTGAATGAGGCTGGGTTTTCCCCTGACTATGCTGGCTCCACCCCCCTGGGGAGCGACTGATGACCCAAGCCCTGCCAGTGAATAGAGAGGGTGGTTGAGCCCATCAACAGTACTCCCAGACCAGCTGCGACTGGTTCTTCCCCCACCCTGCACCTTTAGACAAAGGATTGCTCTGTATAAAAGGAGGCTGTGACCTCTTGTCAAATGTTCTTGTTCCCAACTTGAATCTTGCCAGGGGCGTGCTGCTGCTTGGGCTCAAGGGAAGGCTTGCCTCCCTGAGCCCTGCCCAGCCCCTGGACTGCTGAGATGCTGGATTGCCAAAGGACTTTGTTGCTGTCTGTGCCTTCCTGTCGCCTGGGAGCGCTGTATTTCCCGTCCTAGCGCTTGGGAGCGCTTTATCCTGCATATAGCGCTGTATTTCTGCCCACAGCGCTTGGGAGCGCTGTTTATTCGAGCCGGTGCCCACCCGGCATTTTCCCCGTTCTGAGAAGGGCCCCTGGGCCCCAGCGAGTGCCTACCTCGCTTGATTGCTTATTATTTAATCTCTCGAGGGAGGCCACCCCTCTTCAATGCCCCCGAGATTCACCGCCGCGGCCCGAGCGCCGCAAAACAGGAAGCCAGGCACTACGGTGCCTGACTCGGGGCGGGACTTCCGTTTTTGAGGGGAAGTCCCGCCCGCCGCTGCACTGTGATTGGCTGCCCGCTCCGCCGGCAGAAAAGGATGGCCGCCTGCTGCCCGGGCTCCCGTGAGCTGTTGGGAGCACCGGTGGACCAGCAGAAAGCCGCCCGAAAGGTTGCGGGGCTCCCAGGACCAGGAGGGAGCCCCGGAAGAAGACCGCCGCCTGCAGACAGGAGCCCGAGCCCCAGCAGCCAGCCCGGTGAGTGCGAGAGAGGAGGAGCGCCGGAAGAAGACCGCCCCTCCCCTCCAGAGCGAGCCCGGTTGTGTTAAGAGGCCCGTGAGGCCTCAAGTGATTTCGGGTCCCCCGAGAGGGACTCCGCCAGTGTTCCGAGCCCGAGAGGCTCTTGGGCCATAATTTCCTTCGAGTCCCCCGAGAGGGACTCCGCCCATTTTTACCCACGAGCCCCGAGAGGCTCGGTGACTAGTTTGGCCATATCGAGTCCCCAGAGGGGGGACTCCAGCGAAGGCCCCCACCCTATTCACGAGCCCTGAGAGGCTCCAACGTTCTTTGAGAGCCCGAGAGGCTCAGGGGGCATTCTTGTTTGACGAGCCCAGAGAGGCTAAAGTGCCAATTATTTCGAGAGCCAGATGGCTCAATGTGGCGCAGTATTCCTGAGGGGCTAGTGAGAGCCCCAGGCGAGATTTGTTCCCCAGCTGCCCAGCAGTTAGTGGGCAGATGCACCATTTAGGTCTTTCTCTTTTAGGGACATGTGCTCTGGACTTTAGGAGTGAGGCGCACTCCTTCATCCCTGGTCTTTTCCCAGCTGCGCAGCACTTAGTGCCAGCTGCAGCGTTTAGGCCCCCTGTTCTGTCCCTCAGCTGCCCAGCAAGTAGTGGGCAGCTGCTACGTTTAGGTCTTGGCGCAGGGCCGCAACCTGGACTTTGTGAGTTCTGCGCTAAAGGTGATTTATGCGCTAACTGAGGTTTAGATGCTGTTATGATCTATGTCCTATTGCTTTTGGGTGTTAGGAAATGTACAATGTGTAGTATGTTTTGCGCACCCTGTGTTCTGCACCTCTGAATGTGTTGTTGATACATCATGTGCCTTGTTCCTTACACCGCAGAACGTGTGTTGATGCGTCATGTGTTTCTCTTACACCTCTGAATGGGTAGATTATTCATCATGTGTTCTCCTGCGCTGCACCTCTGAATGTGTTGATAATGCGTCATGTGCCTCCTTCCTTACACCTCTGAATGTATGCATTGCATCATGTGTTTTGTCCCCAGGTCTATGCCCCTACTTGTATTGTGATACTGAGGTGGTTGTTTTCTTCCTAGTACAGGTGGTGCTAGTGAGGTCCTGGTTACCAGTAGTTACTGGTTGTGTGCTCTATTTTTATATTGTGCTACAGTGATTTTCTGTTATGGTCTAAGTGATATTCCAAGGGCTTGATACTGAGCTCGCCCCTGACCAGAGTCCCAGGACCAGTGGACTCTATTGTGCCTTCCCTGACAAAATGCTGGGACTTGTCTGATCTCCCTGGGCCCCTGGGGCCTCGCTGAAGTGTGCCTCGCTCACTCCCCTTGGCAGCTCGTGCCCGGCCGCCCGTCCTAGCCTCGAGCCGCGCCGCTCTCCCCTGAGCCGCGCCGCTTCGCTGGGCCGCCCGCATCCTGCCTCCCCCTCCTCTTCTAAGCCGCACACATTGGTCGCCCCAGAGAAACGCTTGTAGCTGCCGGTCGCCCGCTAAAGCCTACTAAGGAGGTCACTCGCATTATCCCGTGCAACCAGGACGGAAGGTACTGTCCGATAGGCTCTATGTTCTAAGTTCTAGGCCTACAAGTATTGTATTGCTAGTTCTAAAAGTGCTGATTCCTGACAGTGGTCCAGGTGGCCCTGTCTTGTAAATATTCCCTGTAAATTCTGCCCGTACCTCTGGCACATTGTAAAGTGTGTGTTTTATCTAATGTGTTTTGGTGTAATACAAAGGATATTTTTATATAACCTTGTGTGGAGTTTCCTTTGTGGTGGGTCCTGGGTGTTGTTGCTGGGGTGCGTGCGCAAATACTTAACTTACATCGCCTCCAAGTTTAGCCTTGCTGCTCGCGCCACGTTACCTAGAGGGTGAGCAGGGGTTATCTTGGCGTGTAACTCCCTTGCCCTGACTTGGGAGTGGTGGTCTCTGACTGACTTTGGCGAAAGCCCTGGCCAGCCAGGGATCCCATTTCCAACAGTAACGTTTCCAAAATGGCCCAACACCTTTCTTGAACGCTACAGATGTTTTTGTTTAATGGAATATTATACCTGTTAACTGCCTTCTAGGGCTAGCGTTAAAAGTGAGGTGTAGTAATCCAGGAAACAGCTTGAATTTAAAAGGTTTATTCAACAGCACAGCATAAGATCCTAGTACAGCAGCATCAAGGTTAAACTGCTAGAAAGTGCAGAATGCTACATGAGGAAAACTCTGTTCAGAACATGGAATGGAGACAGAAACATAACATGTCACATGCAGTTAAAGGAACAGTTTTACAATACTAAATAATAAATAAAAGCTATGTCAGAATGTAACACATCCCCCTCATTAATAAAACAACATACAAATGTATTATACAAAATTTTGTAAAGAAGTGGGTCTTCTTCGGACACGTGTATCATTTTTGACTCTTGAAGCCACTGAGTCAGAGAAAGAATTATCGTTTGTTTCAACACTGTCTAAATCACCACGAGACTGAAACAGAACATCATTCTGCATGGGACATTTGGCAACTTTACTCACGTTCCAAACTTTGCCATCTTGAGTAATGACAGAATTACTGAAAACTTTTTTAATTTGCATAGGTCTGCCATACTTACTCATGCCTTTGCTGACCATGAAAGGTTTCAAGATCTTAACCCAATCACCAACCCCCAAATCATGCTCTTTGGTTTTCCACCTTTTATTGTACCACAAAGCTGACTTGCTTTGCTTGCAACAAACCTTGCTGGCAATTTTTCCAATGTCAACTTCATCTTTAGTTAAATTTTTGCATTTCTCCTTAAACCACCAGGGACATATATCTGAAGCAGGATCTCTTCCTTTAAGTAGTTTGAAAGGACTAACTTCCGTGGTGGTATCAGAAGTTATGCGATAAGTCCAAAGCTTCTCTCTAAGCACATTCAACCAATTACTATTCTCTTTAACAGCATCAGCAACAAAACCCTTTAATACTCGGTTAAAGCGTTCAAACTGTCCGTTCTCATGTGGTTCATAAAGAGATGTCCGAATGTGTTTAATATTGCAACCTTTTAAAAATGATTGCATTTCAGCCGAAACTAGCTGCACACCATTGTCAGACACTAACACTGAGGAAGATCCTTCTCTCGCAAAAACTTCTTTGAAAAAGGAAATAACTACCTCAGAAGTAACTTTAGCCACAAATTTCACTTCTGGCCACTTAGAATGATAATCTATCATGACTAGTGCAAAACGTGATGTTTCTGGCAAAATATGGAAAGGGCCCGAAATATCAAATGCTATCTTGTTCCAAGGAAATTCTGGCCATTGCACGGCTTTGAGAGGTGGAACATGCAATTTAAGCATTTTATCATTAAAACAACACTCACTACACTCCCTCACTGTGCGGTCAACAAATCTGTCCATCCCTGGCCACCAAAAATTTAACCTTATTAAACGCTTCATGGCTGAAATCCCAGGATGGGTTTTATGAGCTAACTGAAGTATCAGTTCTTGTATGCATCAAGGTTAAACTGCTAGAAAGTGCAGAATGCTACATGAGGAAAACTCTGTTCAGAACATGGAATGCAGACAGAAACATAACATGTCAAATGCAGTTAAAGGAACAGTTTTACAATAGTAAATAATAAATAAAAGCTATGTCAGAATGTAACATGAGGTCAGTCTTGGGATTATCTGAAGTGTGTATATGTTAGTGTATTTAGTGTGTTTTGTCATGTGCTTATTGTCTTTGTGATCTGAATTGTGTGTGGCGTATGTTTTAGTGTGTTATTTACAACAAGGGGTGGTGATGGACAGAGTCTCTGAATTAAGCAGAGTACTCTCACCCAGTCAAGAGATCAGGGCTAGATCCAACACCGTTTTTTAGCTCATTGCACCATCCCAGTTTCAGAACCTGGCTGTATGCAAATTAGTCTGTCCCTGGCCCAGTGCATCATGGGAACAGGGCAGACCAGACTACAAAAGCCAATTCTTACACTGGGAAGGAAACAAGCTTCCGGGGGTCTGCTTAATTCAGACACTCTGTTCATCACCACCCCCTTTTCTGAATCGTATGTTTTAGTGTGGGCTTCCCGTTCCTGTGGTTACAAGGTATGGAGTTAATAGTATACATTTACGGCAGGGTCCCCTTATGCTGGTTATAGGTTGATGGTAGGATAAAGGATAGAGAGAGGTGGAGAAGAAAAGTAGGAATAAGTGTAGGAGAAGGATAGCACAGGAGTAAATCAAACAATGCAATTCGGGTTGTCTGTTTACATTTTTTAAAGGCATTGTAATTTACAATGTCAATAGCTCAAAATAATGTAATTGCGAGACCTGTTGCATTGCAAATGCTTGCTTATAGTGTTTTCTGCCGTCTTCCCTCAGTTGTAGGTTGTAAAACATTTTCAAGAATCCCCACACTCTTGTTTGTCTTCAGACTCCCTGAGGGCTGAACTGGCATCCAGATAATTAACATGGTAAGGGCCTGTCGGCAGCGAACATGTCCAGGGCTTGTACACATACACTGTCTGCTGTCTAGGCAAATGCCCTTCACAACCAGGCGGCTAAAGAGGGCGGGAATAGTCAGAAGCTAGGGATGGAAAATCCTCTGATCCTGCTCGCAGGCCAGTCGCTACCCACGCTGCTGCACGGCTCTGCCTGTCTTTGCCTGCCTCGCTACCACTTCCTGCATTATTTTGTCTTTTCTGTGCCCGAACTTGTTTACTTTCACCTAACTTGTATTTTTTGCCTTACTTGTCTCTCCTTCCTGTATGCCAAGTTCTCCCTCGGCCCCCCCTGTCGTCCCTCGCCCGTTTTTCCCGCCAACGTTTTTACTGCCGCTGCATCCCTGCAGCCCCGCATGCAAACACGCCGTTGAACTCTGGGACCTACTGGACTCCAACACCTCAGACGTCACCTTCCTGACGGAGACCTGGGTGAACCTGTCCTTGGCACCCGGCATCGCCATAGCCATCCCGGAAAGCTACACGATCACCCGCAAGGGCCGCACCAAAGGAGTAGGAGGAGGAATCGCCATCGTCCACGGGAACCCTCTCAAAATCTCAACAAACACCGAAGACACCCACAGCACTGCTGAACACCTGGACTTCCAAATCCACACCGACCCCAACACCATCCTCAGAGGAACCCTCATCTATAGACCCCTGGACCCCGACCACAGTTCAGCGACTCCATCGCCGACTTCATCAGCACACACTCCCTCGCCTCCACAGACTACATCCTCGTCGGGGACTTGAAATTCTACCTGGAGAACAACAACGACTCCAACTCTTCCACCCTGATCGACAACCTCAACAACCTCGGACTCAGACAACTCGTCACAACACCCACCCACTCCACCAGCCACACGCTTGAACCCATCTTCACCGCAAGATCACGGTAAACATCCTTTAATATGAAACTTTGACAACGCACTACCATTACAACGCGGTCATTACAACGCAAACCATTGCATTGGGGGGCGCTCTAGGATAGGGAATAGGTTAATTTACTATCCAATAACCTTCCCTAGTATCCACGGGGGCTGGAGTTGGAATAGTAAATTAAACTATTCACTATCCAACACCCAAAAGCGCTATGCGTTGTAATTGTATGCGATGTAAAAACCGCGTTGTAAAGGTATGCGTGGTAAAAGTTTGCGTTGTAATGTCATACATCCCAAGATCACACGTCTCCGTCAATAACACCAGCACACTCCACTCCACTGGATCGACCATCGCTGCATCCACTTCCCCTTCTGGAAACCAACCACGCACCACCGCACTCAACAGTCTCCCCGCCGCTACTGGAACAAAGTCACTGTGGACCAGCTAACCACTACCCTCGCCCTGAGCCCACCTGCAGATCCTACCGGCGCCCTACGCCGACGCCCGCAACCTCAGACAGTGGATCGACAACTGCGCCAACACCCTTGCCCTGCTCAAGAAACCCTCCAACAGCCACACCAGAAAGAAAGCAAGCTGGTTCTCCGAAGACCTCCAGACCTCCAAGCACTTATCCGTGAACGAACACCAAAAAGCTACTCAGCCCACAAGAACGCCACCCACTGACACCACCACCTCATCAGATCCGCCAAACGAGCATCCTTCAAAGACCGCCTAAGCAACAACGCACACAACAGAAAAGAGCTCTTCAACATCGTGAAGGAACACTCCAACCCCAGCTCCGACACCAGCGACATCCCACCGTCGCAAAACGTAGACGACTCGCTGGTCACCATCTTCCACCGCAAGATCGCAGACATCCATGACAGCTTCGATGCCGCGACTGCCCCGGCAACTACTGAGACCCAGCCCCCACGAACTCCACCCACACCAACCACCTGACCTCTGGGACCAACATTAACTACGACGATACCATCAAGATCATGAACTCTGTCCACTCCGGATCCCTGTCAGACCCATGCCCACGCCACATCTTCAACAAAGCCAGCACCACCATCGCACCCCATCTTCAGAAAGCCATCAACATCTCCTTCGAGACAGCAACCTTCCCGGAGAGCTGGAAGCACGCCGAGATCAATGCCTTACTCAAGAAACCCAAGGCGGACCCCAAGGACTTCAAGAACTTCCGACCCATTCTCTGCTCCGTTTCCAAGCAAATGTCATCGAGAAGGCCGTCAACAAACAATTGACCAGATTTCTCGAGGAGAACAGCATCCTGGACCCGTCCCAGTCCAGGTTCCGCAGCAACCACAGCACCGAAACTGCCCTCATCCCCGCCACCGACGACATCAGGACCCTACTAGACAACAGAGAAATCGCAGCCCTCATCCTCCTGGACCTGTCAGCCCCCTTCGACATGGTCTGCCACCGCACACTACAAACACGCCCCCACGACGCCGGTATCCAAGAGAAGGCCCTGGACTGGACCACTTCCTTCCTCTCCGGCAGAACACAGTGCATCCGCCTCCCTCCCTTCCGCTCCAAAGCCGCCGAGATCATCTGTGGCATACCCCAGGGCTCATCCCTCAGCCCAACGCTGTTCAACATCTACATGGCACTGCTCGCCCATGCCGCTCGACTGCATGACCTAAACATCATCTCCTACTCCGATGACACCCAGCTCGTCCTCTCCCTCACCAAAGACCCCCTGGCCGCCGAAACCAACATCCACGAAGGAATGAAAGCCATTGCCAAATGGATGAGAAACAGCTGACTGAAGCTGAACTCGGAGAAGACGGAGGTCCTCATCCTCGGATCCACTCCCTCGGCCTGGGACGACTACTGGTGGCTGACCGCTCTAGGAACTGCACTAACGCCCACCGACCATGCATGTAACCTTGGGGTCATCCTCGAATCGACCTTCTCCATGACAAAGCAGGTCAACGTCGTCTCTTCCTCCTGCTTGAACACCCTCCGCATGCTCCGCCGGATCTACAAGCGGATCCCCACCGCAACGAGAAGGACGGTCACCCAGGCCCTTGTCAGCAGCAGACTGGACTACGGAAATTACCTCTTCGCAGGAGCCTCGGCCACACTCCTTAAACGGCTCCAATGCATCCAGAACACCTCAGCATGCCTGATCCTTGACATCCCTCACCACAGCCACATCACACCCCACCTAAGAGACCTACACTGGCTCCCCGTCAACAAGAGGATAACCTTCAAGATCCTCACTCACGCACACAAGGCACTCCACAGCACTGGACCAGCATACCTCAACAGCCGACTCAGTTTCTACACCCCACCCCGCCAGCTCCACTCCACCGACCACACCCTCGCCACTGTCCCCCATATATGTACCTCGCGCCAAGACATGGAACGAATCACTGACAGAATATTGACCTACAAAATATCAAACTACAGAAATATCGATGCAGGAATATCGAAGGCAAGAATATCGACATACTATCTACAACATGTTAAGTACAAAAATATCGAGAAAAAAAATATCAGTGTTAAAATAATCGTAATTAAAAATGTCAGGTTTTTTCGGTAAACAAAATGTATAAAATAAAGTAAATAATACTTATAAATAAAATAAACATAGTTAAAAATATTTACTAATGTTTAAATTGAATAAATAATACATATATAATAATAAAACATTAATTACACATATACATAAAATATATAATATATACTTACTTAATAATATGTTTTAATAATTATTTTAATAACTTATATATTATTAAAAAATATTATAAATTACAAATACATCTACACACTTAAAACAATAACATAAATAAAAAGTAAATAATTATGTTTAATACGCTAAAATAATTAAATATACTATCAATATTTATAAAATTCATTATATACTACATTATCTAAAATAATACAAATAATATTAAATAGCTGAAGAAATAAAATTACTATTCAAAGTCCCAAAAAAACGACAGTAATTAAAATGTTGGATAGCGTAGGGCTTAAAATTACTATTCACACTCCAGAAAATGCAACAGTAGGAAAAGCGTTGGATAGCGTAGGGGTAAAATTTACTATTCTCACTCCAGAGAGTGCAACAGGCGGGAAAGCATTGGCTAGCTTAGGTGTACAAATTACTATTCCAACTCCAGGGAGTGCAACAGTAGGGAAAGCGTTGGATAGCGTAGAGGTAACAATTACTATTCCCAATCCAGTGCAACACTAGGGAAAGCATTGGATGGCGTAGGAGTAAAAATGGCTATTCCCACTCCAGAGAGTGCAACAGTAGGGAAAGCGTTGGATAGTGTAGGGGTAAAAATGACTATTCCCACTTCAGAGAGTGCAACAGTAGCAAAAACAATGGATAGCGTAGGGGTAAAAATTACTAGTCCCACTCCGCAGAGTGCAACAGTAGGGAAAGCGTTGGATAGCGTAGGGGTAAAAATTACTATTCCAACTCCAGAGAGTGCAACAGCAGGGAAGGCGTTGGATAGCGTAGGGGTAAAAATTGCTATTCCAACTCCAGAGAGTGCAACAGTAGGGAAAGCGTTGGATGGTGTAGGGGTAAAAATTACTATTCCCACTCCAGAGAGTGCAACTGTAGGGAAAGTGTTGAATAGCGTAGGGGTACAAATTACTATTCCAACTCCAGAGAGTGCAACAGTAGGGAAAGCGTTGGAAATCGTAAGGGTAAAAATTACTATTCCAACTCCAGAGAGTGCAACTGTAGGGAAAGCGTTGGATAGCGTAAGGGTAAAAATTACTATTCCAACTCCAGAGAGTGCAACAGTAAGGAAAGCATTGGATAGTGTAGGGGTAAAAATTACTATTCCAACTCGAGAGGGTGCAACATAAGAGAAAGTGTTGGATAGAGTAAAAGTTAAATATAACATACTTATAAATAATTTTTGTATTTAAAATAATTAATAATTTAGTTTTTTAAATAACTCTACATCATTTACAAAAACCCATTAATAATTATTAAAAACATAACTACAATTGATAATTAATTAACAGTAAATTAATAATAAATATTAATTAATATATATTAATGACCAAATAATAAATATTGAACAATAACAAATTTTTCATAACAAAAACATATTAATTATTAAAAATTGATTAACACTTAAAAAAATTAAACAATACAATGCTTTTTTATACCCAAAAATACTTTTTATGAAACATTAATTACCAATTAATAAAACATAATTTCCAATGAATAACAATTAATTACCAATTAAAAATATTAATTGCCATTTAAAAAAAGTAATTACCAATTAAAAAATTGAATTGCCAAATAAAAACATTGATTACCAATTAATAAATTAATTTAACATTTTAAAAATATTTACCAATTAATAATTAATGAAAAAATAATAATTATCAAAACCAATAAATAAAAATAAATCATTACTTAATTACAATTAAATTACTTCCCAACCAATTCCCCTGTAAATCCATAACCCGCTACAGAACTTAAACGCAAAAATTAATTAAAATTAATTTATAATTATAAAAAATTAGTAATTAATTTAGTATAATTAAATTACTTCCCACCCTATTTCCCTATATTTAGGCACAACCCGCTCCGGTATTAAAACACAAAATTGACTTAAAAATAACATTATTAACATATAAAAATAGTACACATATAATATAAAACAAGTAAAATACTTAACAAAAAACATATAACACATACATATTAAATACATAATAAAATACATAACAATAATACAAATATCGATATTAGTAACATCAAGATTAGTAACATCATCAATCCATTCCTGTTGTCCCAACACTTGGCGCTGTAGCTGTGTCAGTTGCATTGCTTGCTCTTTATGCTATGGCACCAGCGAGTATATTATCTTTAACGGTGGTGGCAAGTTTATCATGGTCTGCTTTCAGAAGAGTGAATCCTGTTGTTGAGCCAATTTGGTGCTCTATGGATTTTCTTGCGTCCCGAACTTCCTGTAGGATTTAATCTAGTTTGTCGGGTTCTGAAGTCATGTTTGTTGGTGGGACACAGCTCAAGGAAGGCTGATGAGAGGTGGGGGTCCGTATCCTCCGTTTGTTGTTTGCCTGTAGTTGTGGTCGTCTCCGGGACTTTCCTTTTGGGGCGTCCCATTTTTATTTGTTTCCCTGCACTGCACCAGGAGGCCACACAGCGTGCCTACGGGTAGAAGTGTCTATTTGGGCGCAATGTCTCTGTTATTGCACGGGGTGATGCACTGACATCGGCAGCAGCTCAGTATGGTCTGTCGTATGTATGGTTCTAGCCTGAACCAGTGGGCCCCTGTAGGCGATTCTGTGTATACTCTCCGGGCGGATGCAAGCTCTGTTGAGGCGGCACTCCAGGAATACATCGGACCGTTTTTAGAGACCACTACATATTGAAGCATAGACATTGGTGGAAGATTGAGAAGGAGGAGGATTACTGGACCAAGTGTAGCTTTTGAAGTATTGGAGGCCCTTCACTGGGAGTTGCTATATTATACTCTCGCCATACTGTTCCGGTGTTTGATACATCCTGTAGCAAACCAAGAATATGTGCAAGATATAAGAATAGAGGCTTCCGAATTTCGAGTAATTGTCACACTAGAAAGGATTGATGGGGTTTAATCCCCGCAGATGCTGAGATTGGTGTTTACACCTAGCTGAGGACTGTCTGGCAAATCTGTTTTCTATATCTAAAGATGCATATCGGCACCTATAAAGAAGGTGCTTATACCTATTGTTGGAGTGTGTGTTTTTACCTTTCCCGGGTTGAGTGGCATCTTTTCCCCCCATACTTTGGGGCATTATATCTGGCAGGTCCTGATGAAGGTGGCATTCTATCAGCTTGCAGCCACCGATACGTGTCGACCACGGCCTATATAACATCCTGCCCTTGTGCAGTTTCTGTCTTTGATCATCACAGTTACTTTGTTATTCTGTAATTGTGTTCCCCAGATATATTATGAATGTGAAGGTGTGTCTGGATTTGTGTGAGTTGGGTATGAAAGGGGTGGTGTGATGTTTCTGGTTGTTTTTTCTGGGCTTTCATGTTTGATTATATGTATTGTTTTTCTTATTTATGTTGATCTGTGACTTTACTATGTTTAAATATGTTATTTGTAAAAATATTTATGGATTTGTATAAGCTATGAAAAAATATTTTGATAAAATGAAATGAAAATAAAAAACTGTATATTTTTCAGATACGTCGTTATAATTTTCTCTGAGTGGGTTCACACACCAGCTTGGGCGCTCACAGTTGACCTTTGGGAATAATTCCTATGCATAAATAAATGTGGTCATGAGGGAGATTTTTTCTTAGGTCTGTTTATTTTCCCCTCTTCTCCCTGACCTTGTTCTGTATCTTTAGAGGGGGTCCCCTTACTTTTTTGCAATGTCTTCGGTAGTTTCCTCCAACTCACATCCCCCACCCCACTGTGTCATTGCACAGGTAGCTGACAAATGAACCCTCTACTTTTAAGTTGGTGATTCTCTTTCAGGCAGTTAGTTCGGTTCCATTCTCGAGTTGCCCCCTGTTGTATGCGGTGTCCACTCTGTCCCAAGCCTGAAGTACCTCCTGGAGCGCCTTTTTTCACCCTCCAGTGTGTGCGTGCTGCAATGGGGGAGGAGCTCAGTGACCTAAGTTGGTAGGTGCAGCAGAGTGTCTTGCTTCCCTCAGTAGGCCATATGATGCGTAACTCTTCACACAGTGGGGATTCCACCGCCCAGCGTCAGGGAAGGCCCATGTTTAAGGGCAGTATCCTGGGGCCTACTCAACATGTTTGTGTATATAAAGTAGTAGGAGGGTGGATGGGGGAGAACTGAGAGTCTCTACTCACCGTTTTTCTTTCGTGGTCTAGCATAGCCACTGCATGTGTGTTTGTCCCAGGCCAGTCACAATGTAGGACAGGGCCCAGGTGTCGCCCCAAAGTGCTGCCGGGCCGCCGTTAGTCCTGTGCAGAAGGGGTGTTTGGGTATTTCACATACCCAGGGGGAGCTTGCAGGTCTTCGCTCACCCACTGGAGATCGCAGCCAAGTCTGGTGTTGCGCAGGGGCGAGGTTGTGAGCTGTACCGTGCACTGTGCCAGTTTACTGGCCTCTGTTGCCAGCCATCTGACCCCCGGGGCCCCACTTAGGCCTGCCTCCACTCTCCAGCCTCCTGCTCGTCATCTGTCCAGTGGTCCCAGGAGTTCAGTACAATGCAGGTTTGGGGGAGGGTGGATACAACATTCGGCAACCGAAGCGGGAGAGGCGCGGGCTTGCTCTGTGTGTCATGCCAGGGATGGGTCCAGAGTCCTTGGTGATGCTGCTTCCAGGGTCCTAACCGGCACCCAGGGCTTTCCCGACAACCCCGTAATGCAGGGGTCCCCTGTCGGTCAATTGCCATATCTTTCTGTGCCATCCTAGCCTTCGTGCTCTCTCAGACCGGTGCTGTCTCCCGTATCGGGAGCGGGTGAATTGGTTAGGCCCTAAATGGCGTTGGCACCGGCCTCCGTTGCCGGCCCTCCATCCCCGAAGCCCTGCACAGGTCTGCCTCCCTTTGCTTGTCCCCCCTCTGGTGAGCCCAGGAGTTCAGTACAATGTAGTTCTGGGGGGGAGAGTGGACACAGCCTTCCGCCACTAAAGCAGGAGCGGCGCGGGTTCGCGCAGTGCGTTATGCCGGGGACGGGTCCGGCGGCCTCGGTGATGCAGCTCTCAGGGTCCTTGCCCGCACCCATGGTTAACTCTATAGCCCGGAATGCAGGGGTCCCCAACTGGTTGGATTATCGTACCTCTCTGTGCCGTCCTTGTCTCCGTGATCTCTCAAACCTGTGCTGTCTCACCCGTATCGGAATCAGGCGAATTGGTTAGGCCTCAAATGTCGTCAGCACAGTCTCTTTGTTTGGCTGCCCACAGGTCGCATCGACTGTTTTGGTGTGGGCATATCATCCGCCTTCCGCTGTGCAGTCACACTTCTCTCGTCTGGGTGTAGGATGCGTCATAACAATGCCGGATTTAGCAGCATTAGTTGGTCCGGGCGTGGAGCTCTCTCAGAGTGTGTCCCCTATACACAGCAGTTGGTCACGCTCCCGTGGTTGTGAGTGACTGTATTGGAGAGGGAATGTCTGTGTGAGTGGCTGTAAGGGTGTGTGAATGGTAGTATGGATGTGTGAATAGTTATGTAAGTGGTTATGTGGGAGTGTGAGTGGTTGTATGGGGGAGTGAGAGGCTGTCAGTGACTGTATGGGTCAATGAGAGACTATGTCAGTGGCTGTATGAGTAAGTGAGTGGGTGTATGGGTGGCTGAATGGTAAATACGTTGGTGTGTGAGTAGTTGTATTGGTGAGTAAGTGGCAGTGTGAGTAGCTTTATAGGGGAGTATCTGGGTGTATGAGTACCTGTATGGGTGAGTGAGTGGCAGTGTGAGTTTCTGTATGGGTGATTGAGTAGGTGTGAGAGTAGATGTAAGGGTGTATGAGTGGATGTGTAAGTGTATGTATATCTGTACATGTGAGTGGTTGTATTGGTGAGTGAATGGGAGCATGAGTGGCTATATGGGTGACTTAGTGGGTATGTAAGTGGCTGTGTGAGTGAGTGGATTTGTGAGTGACTCTTTGGATGAGTCATTGGTTGTGTGAGTGCTGGTATGGGTCTGTGAATTGGTATGTGAGGGGTTGTGTGGGGTTGGGAGTGGGTGTATGAGAGGTTCTGTGGGATGGGAGTGGGTGTGTGAGTGGTTGTGTGGACGTTGTCATTAGCGATGTCACTGACCATGTTTAGCAGCATGACCATCTCGCAGCAGCACCTTGCAGCTCTCCTCCATGGTCAGCGGACAGCCCTGCCTCAGCGCCTGGGCCCCCTCTACATGCTGTATTCAAAAGAAACAATTGCTGGACGGAATGCCAGACACTGGAAACATTCACCCCCAGTCACAAGGATCTGGGTTTAATCCATCATTGTTTTGCTCACCACACCACGACAGTTTGGACCCAGCCATGTGCAAATCAGTCTCAACCCTGTTCCTTGTGGGAACAGTCCAGCCCAAACTGCCATGGACTGGAAACAAGCATCCTGGGACCGGTTTCAGGGCATCACCCTTCATCAGCCAGGCTAGCTTGAATCCAGTGGTGTAGTGAGCATGGGACCTACGTCTGGGCATACCCTTCCCACTTAGGGTGTCATATTCAAAAGAAACAATTGATGGACAGAATGCTGGACACTGCAAACATACACCCGCAGCAACAAAGATCTGGGTTAAATCCATTATTCTTTTGCTCACCACCTCAGTTTGGACCCAACCATATGCAAATCAGTCTCAACCCTGTTCCTTGTGGGAACAGTCCAGCCCGAACTGACAAGCCAGGTCCTCCCTGGACCGGAAACAAGCATCCTGGGACCGGTTGCAGGGCATCAGCCAGGTTAGCTTGAATCCAGTGGTGTAGTGAGCACGGCACCCGTGTCTGGGCATACCCTTCCCACTTAGGGTGACATATTCCATCAATTGTTGTTGGTGACGGCGACCTCTGTGCTCTGTCCTTGTGTATAGTTAAAGCACTGTTCAGTGATCTCTGTTGAGGGGCTGTTGGGGACAGATATGATTATGTCAGTGATTCTTGAATGCTAATCTAGTGGGCATTAGGCCCTTTTGTGAGATGGGCACCTTTCTGCTCAGTCGCTAAAAAGTAGCAGGTATCAGAGCTTTCTGCCTGTTACCGACCCACTGTGTGTCTTAAGTTATCGCGTCGCCGTCCCTCATCCCTGGCCAAGCAAGATCGGGCTGAAGATTTAGTGGGAATGGCCCCCCTAGAGCACCAGGCCAAGTTAGGCAATTATCCTCTGTGCTGCTGTAGAGACCCTAGTACTTGAAATTCTACTTCATTCCCTTTTCGGTGTCATTCTCTGCCATGCCAGTAGGGACGCAGCTTCCGGGGGTGGTATTTGGGGCGTTACATCTCACTAGTAAATGTATTTTCAGCTAAATAGTTGGGCACAGGTGCTTTTAGTCGGGCATGGTGAGATGTCTGTTGCATTTCAACAGGAATTTTTATCGACACACACTTTTCCCTTTCTGTTTTGAAAGTCTTTAACAATGTTGGTTGTATGACAAAATAACGTGTTTTCTCTCAATCCGCATGTGTCTCCTTTCCATTGCCCCGTTAGGCCCTCTCATGCACATTATAACTCAGCTCCATTCATGGAAACTCTACAGCTCACCCCCTCCAATCTTACTGCCCAAGCCACGCTCCTGCCTGCCAGTGTCTCATTATTACCTATTTACTTCAGTGTCAATGAGGTGTCTGCTGGTTTACATGTGAGTGTCTTTTAGCCTGTGTGTTTGTTTATGTGTGCATGTTTGTGCGCGTCTATTTGAATATCTGTTTGTGGGTGTTAGTTTGTTTCTATTTGTATATATGTGTTTGTGTGCACCATTGTGGGTAGTTAGGTGTCTGTATGTTCATGTTTGGTGTGTGTTTGTGGGTCTGTGCATCTCTTTGTATGTGTATTTCTTTGTGGGAGCACTCCTTTCTGTCTTTATCAATGTGCTTAACCTCTTCCTTAGAAGATAGAAATCCTCTTTTAATTAGGTGTTCCCTATGCCTGCCCTATACATTAAAGCACACATTAAATTACATTAGCACACACAATTTTCTATGTATTCACAATCAATTATTTGGATATGATTTTCAGTGTAAAAACTGTACTTGTAAATCATTATTGTTATCACAAACACAGATTGTTTATCCTCCACTCCAACTTTCAAACACAATGCGTAAAATAGAGACATAGCTTCCATTGGTGCAGCAGGTGCCGTCGCACCAGAGTCCACTGAACTCTAATTATTGCTGGATTTTACAGTTTAACACGGTCTTGTCATAACTTTTGGACAACTTAACTAGATATGGTGATCTCCTGTATGTGGTGCAAGTACACCATATTAAGGAGTTAAGAGCCCTGTTCCTTGGGGAAGTTTACTTGCGAACCATAGAGGCTCGAAGGGGGAGCAGCCATAAAGACAAGCCCAGAGCAGTCTGGAGGTCGGCTACCGTGTACCCTCTAATGCCCTCACTACAAGTAGCCTCTTTGTTTACTATGGGAAATATGCAATCCAGAAATATCGAGAATCTATTTACTTTAACGCTGAAAACTGCCAACATTTCTGGGTGAAAATTTGGGAGAATTGAGGAATTACCAGCGGAATTGAGGCAGTATATCACAAAACGTGTAATAGGCGAATATATATATATATATATATATATATATATATATAGAGAGAGAGAGAGAGAGAAAAAGAGAAAGTTATTTTTACTGAACAAAACAAAGGTTACAGGGACGTTTACTTAGGTTAGATTTTACACACGAAACTATAGAAACTGAGCAGTTATAGTTACCTGGGCTGACAATAATTTACACTCCCCACAATGCACAGCTTATAAAGCGGGCAGAGAAACACATGAAAAAATTATGTCCTGCCCGTAGAGCGCAGGATTTTAAGCTGCTCCCTATGGGTAGGAACAATACTGGCTCCCGCTGGCGTCATGGGGACTTTGGGGGCAATCAACATTGATCATGTGGGTGCCCTGGATGGGCTCAAGGGCACCCACCATTTACTGGCAGGGCCATTTTTTTTAAATCATTCATTATGCATGGTCAAGGCATATGCATGGTAAAGGTGTTACGTAGTAAAGGCATACGTGTTAATGGCATTGCAGGGTAAAGGCATACATGTTAAAGGCATTTGTTGGCAGCTATGACATTATAATTAGTCTAATCCTGCACTATCTCTTGACTTGAAACTAAACCCTGGGCCTTGATAAACTGAACACAGACAGCTCAAAAAAAAGTGTAAAAGCAGGTTTAGTGGAAATGTCATGTCACATTGTCATCACATGCCATTTTCCCAGTGCATTGTACCATTTCCCCAGCTTTCCCCAGATAAATGGTGCTATGAACCGTATAGCACTACTCGCCAGTACGTTTAGAGGGTGATCCATTTCTCTTCCTACCCTGGAGGGGGAGTTACTCCCGCATTTTGTTGAAGTTGAAGTGAAACTCTAACTGTTTCCAGTGTCAAAAATAGTCAGATTGGGGTCTGTGAATGCTCACTTGCTCACAAACTGACAAGGTGAATCATGCATGCAGTACAGCTACTAGTGTGTGATTCTGCACGTGCAAAACATGTACACCTGGCAGCTATCATCTGACTAGTTTTGTTTTCAAAATTTTTTTAAAGAGCTGAGGACACAGACAAGCCCACTGACACCAAGAGAGAAACAGTAATAACAGTTATTCACAGACCCTGACAAAACCCCTAGGCCTGCTCATCATGAGATCAATCTCCCTCCCAAACATTCTTGCTCAACTATTCACAGGCATTCTGGCACACAACTTAGTCCGTTCATAATGGCCTTATTGCTGCAAGCCACAGCAGTGGTGAGTTAATATCGTGCTGTTAATAAAATTGATAATTTCCAACACTGTGAAGACACTGGATGTAGGAAGGTGGATATCTGACTATATGGTTACCCCAACTCATTTCTTTTCACCGCTATTCACTTCACGCAGTAGCATAAACTATGGTCCTGAGGAAGCAGTAGGAGACCAATAGGCTCTATATTCACTGCAGAAACATGTCGACCGAATATCAATTCTAGTAGTTATTTGTTTACACTACTATGCACTGTTTTTAGTTTTGAGAGCGGATAGGACCTCAATAAAATTGTTTGTCCATTTCCACTACCCAATTTTAAACATTTTTTGCACTTAGCACATATTACTTTTATCACTTTTGACACTGCTAGTCAGTTTACCCCCTGATACCATAGTACACCACACTCACATTTGAGACATCTTGTTAGACTAGGCTACTACCCGCCTAATCTACTGTGGGTGAAACCACTTTTCTTCAGGATGAAGGATCCCAAATGATGTAGGGCGGTACAGGTTGGTAATCTGATGGGAATAATTATTTCACCACGATTCACCCTTAGTGGATTTCGCGGCTGTACCTTTTGACACACAGATAATTTTTGGGATAGTTTGCTTTTTGACCCATTGTTATCCTATTTGTTGGTATTCATAGTGGGAAGGGATGATAACAATGCTAGGTCGATAAATATTCCCTTTGACCCCCTTGTATTCTTTTTATACCCCAACTTTTTGCCTTGTGTTTTGCTGGTTTTTGACTTAGTTGGCCTGGGATCCTGCTATTCGGGGCTCCAGGCTATCTGCTCTCCCTATAAAATGGACTCCATGTACTTTAGGTACATACCAGGTTGGGTATTGGGTCATCTCTGTGAGCCCCTGTGTAATGTACCATAGGTACCCAGGGCATAGGTGCATCCAAGGCCTACCAGGGGCTGAAGCATGTATTATGCCACCCCTGGCTGGCCATCCAAACTGACACCACAGGCTGATCACTCAGCTTGAGTAAGGTGGTGTAATCACCCCTTACTTAGATATAGTATACCTATATCTACCTTTATATATAGACACATATGCACCTATAAGTCACTCCCATGGTAGGCCTCGACAATCCTCAAAGCAGAGTGCTTGGTTTTATGTGAGAGGGTGCCCTAGCATGAGCTGAGCCCCTCTGCAGCTTTCAGAACCATGTCCTTATAGCTGTTCTATGATATAGCTATACCATATACTCTTAAGTGCATTATAATCCTCATGGTTAAATGCTAAATTTGGTGTGGCTTTATCAAAACATGTGGTGTAAGGTGTCAAACACTTTGGAATACTACCGCCCCCACCAATTCTGGCAGCAGGGGTAGCATTCCACCCTTCTAGAGGGAAAAGACATGTATGTTACTGCTTTACCCGGTTAAAGTTAAACAGAGCTTCAGCATAAAAAAATGGATGCTGCTGCCACAGACACGAGTCTGAACTCCTGCTGCTGGACGAAACTCCAGCAAGGGAGGCCTGGAAAATGAGTTTCCTGTCGAGGGAGGTGCTAGCACCTCCCCAGACAGCCTATAGTGTATTGGGGCAGGGTGGGTTGAATGGAACAATGCTTTTCCAGACACTGCATGGGGCACACAAGATGCTCCATGCATAGCCCGGTTCAAACCAGTTACTGGGGCACTCCAGCCCCGCTCTGGCGCGATACTGGACAAAGGGAAAGGGGTGTAACCACCCCCTTCCCAGGTCCACCCATAGGAGGGACCTAGCGGGTAATCCAGCCCATTTACTTACTATAAAGATAGGTGCTGTGTCCCCAGGACTTTAGATTATCCTGGAACGAAACTCTGAAATGAAACTCTTGGACCTTCGACATTCTATACCGACTAGAAGACTGAAGACATCTCCCTTGTGGTCAAGGAGTGACCACCCTGTGTAAACAGAGAGCCCTGTCTTTAGTAACAAGCAAGGTAAAGGCGGCAGTTGGCATTTGAGCTAATCCAGTGTGAACAGGAAAGCATTGCGGAAAAAGATTTCCGGAGTTACCTTTGTCATATATACTTCCTGAAGAGTTACCTTTGTTATACAGTTCATAAAGAGTTACCTTTGTTATTCACTTCCTGAAGAGTTACCTTTGTCATACACTTCTTGAAGAGCTACCTAAGGTAGATACTTCCTGAAACTGAATTAACAGCAGCGCTTCCTGATTCCTCTCTTTTTCCACAATCTGTTCTGTTTAAATGAAATCTTATCCATGTGTATCTACCCAAAACTGTACCTCTAGCACGAGTGCTCTGTAGCTGCCCTTTCCTTAGTAATTTACTCTGAACAATGGTAAATCACTGCCTTCTCAGAAGTAAATAAGATGTGACATGTCCAACCACATTTTTATTAAATATCCATGTATGGTAAAATGTTCCTTACTATATTTCAAATTTGGTAGAGAAGAGATGTCTTATCCAGCTGGTTAAATATTGTGTATTCACATTCTATTACATTTGCATTTAGTAATATTACATTTCTTTAAATCCAACAGAAAATAGGCCTTAAATGCACGGATTGATTATGAATAATGAAGATAACACATCAAACCTGCAAAAATTACCAAAAATTAGGAGCTCCAAAAACATCAATGCATCAGAGGCAGAGGACAGATCCAGGACGACGCAGTCAAAGGCAATTCAGTGAGTGTCCGAGTCTGAGCTCTGCACCTCGACACCCCAAGACGAAGAAATGACCTCAACAAAATTAAGCCAACAAAACTGACAAACCACCTGCTGTATAATCAAGCGTCCAACACCAGCTTTGATCATGAGGCCGGTATGAGAGTTGGAGGAAGGTCTCGTGTCTATTTGGGATCCGTAGCTTGGAACAAACTCCCTCTTCAGCTTTGAGCTGTTAGCAACATGATAATGTTTAAAAAAAGGTTGAAAACTTGGCTTTTTGTCCATGTTTCAAACAACCGGATTTGCTTTCTTTTCTGACCTGTACTTTGCCCCGGGACACTCTTTGGAGTAGCTGTGCACATTACGAGTCGCTTCACCATCATGATATGGCTAGAGCAGTGCTTCGCTATCTAAACTGGCAACAGACCAGCATTCAGTGCTCTAGGTGTATTGTTAAGTCTTTCTAGCCAAACCACAGGCACCAGGGAAAAGCACAACGAAGTGGAGCCTAACAACTGAAGGCTAAAGGAAAGCGGAGATCTGCTCTCTGAAGTACAGAGTATTGTCCCAATTTGCACCTACCGGAAGGAAGATTAAGCTTTACCCGCAAGCATGCAAAGCCATTATCCAATCTAAAGATGCAATCACCCACACGGAAGCCTTACTGATATTATGAATGTGACAGGTATTTAGTGAGTCTTGTATTTTATTGTTAAATCGGAAATCAAAATATAACACACATACAGGGAATGTGAAAATAACGCAAGTAAGTAGTTTATTAACTATGCTGACCCTTCAGGAAACACGGTCAGGAAAAAAATCATGCAATTCCACTGAATATGTCAAGAACTTTAGCCAATTAGAAACCATAAAAGAGCATCAGCGAATACAAACAGGGGAAAAACCATACCATTGCACTGAATGTGTAAAGAGCTTCAGTCAAATTGCAAACCTCCACACACATCAGAGAATACACACAGGGGAAAAAGCATACCATTGCAAGGAATGTGTAAAGAGCTTCAATCAAATTGCAAACCTCCACAGACATCAGAGAATACACACAGGGGAAAAACCATACCATTGCAGTGAATGTGCCAAGAGTTTCAGTACGTTAGCAGAACTCCAAACACATCAGCGAACACACACAGGGGAAAAACCATACCATTGCAAGGAATGTGGAAAGAACTTCAATCAGATTTCACAGCTACACGTACATCAGAAAATACACACAGGGGAAAAACCATACGATTGCAGTGAATGTGTGAAGAGCTTCAGTCGGTTACAAGAACTCCAAACACATCAGCGAACACACACAGGGGAAAAACCATACCATTGCAAAGAATGTGTAAAGAGCTTCAGTCAATTATCACACCTCCGCAGACATCAGAGAATACACACAGGGGAAAAAACATACAATTGCAGTGAATGTGTGAAGAGTTTCAGTACGTTAACAGAACTCCAAACACATCAGCGAACACACACAGGGGAAAAACCTTACCATTGCAGTGAATGTGTGAAGAGCTTCAGTCAAAATACTGGCCTCCACAGACATCAGAGAATACACACAGGGGAAAAACCATACCATTGCAGTGAATGTGTGCAGAGCTTCAGTCGGTTAGCACATCTCCAAACACATCAGCGAACACACACAGGGGAAAAACCATACCATTGCGGTGAATGTGTAAAGAGCTTCAGTCAGTTAACAGGCCTCTGGAGACATCAACGAATACACACTGAGGAAAAACCATACCATTGCGGTGAATGTGGAAGTAGCTTTAGGGATCTATCAAACCTCCACACACATCAGAGAACACACACAGGGGAAAAACCATACCATTGCAGTGAATGTGTAAAGAGCTTCAGTCGAAATACAGACCTCCACAGACATCAGAGAATACACACAGGGGAAAACCATACCATTGCAGTGAATGTGTGCAGAGCTTCAGTCGGTTAGCACATCTCCAAACACATCAGAGAACACACACAGGGGAAAAACCATACCATTGCAAGGAATGTGTGCAGAGCTTCAGTCGGTTAACAGACCTCCGGAGACATCAACGAATACACACTGAGGAAAAACCATACCATTGCGGTGAATGTGGAAGTAGCTTTAGGGATCTATCAAACCTCCACACACATCAGAGAGCACACACAGGGGAAAAACATACCATTGCAAGAATGTGGCAGTAGTTTTACTTACTCTTCAGCATTAAGAAATCATCAGCGAGCTCACAAAGAGGAAAAGAATCTTTTAAATGCTATGAATGCTTGAAAAGCTGCAGTCCATTATCACTCCTAAGCAGGCATCAGCGAACACACACAGAAGAAAAGCCTTCAAATGTAATGAATGTGAGAAGAAATGTAGTCAATTATCAAGCCTATGTAGACATCAGCTTACACACACTCTGTAAATACCGTACAACTGTAGTGAGTGTAGAAGTACCTTTAGGTCATCTTTTGCATTAAGGATTCATCCGTTAATGCACACAGAGAAAAATCCTTTCAGGTGCAGTGAATGTGTGAATGTCTTCTGTCAGTTATTAGACCTACGAATACATCAACTAACACACACAGAGTAAAAAAGAGCATTGCAATGAATGTCAGAAGTGATTTTGTCAATTGTGAACACACCTGGGGTAAACCTTACAATTGCACTAAAATTGTGATGAGCTTTTGTCAATTTCTGGTCCTACATAGCCTCAGCGTACACACACCTTCATTTAACTCACTTAGAATAATTCCTAGAGATGCAGTGAATTCAGAAAAAAAATAAGAACATTAACAATATTATTGACTCATCTGAGGACATAGACAGGAGCAGAACAGTGCAGTTATTGTGAGATGAAAGAATTACAGGAACAAATATATTAATATGTGGGATATTCAAATACCAGATGAATGAAGACTCGACTAGAAGAAAAGAAGAAAACCAAAGATTTGTAGAATAATAAAAGTGTCTGTTCCCAGTGATTGTTCACTTCTCTACACATAGAAAAAACAACGTGATATAACAGGAAATCCACCAGGAGACTAGCACAATATGGAATAAAAGAAAAGAAACACTGGTGGTTTTTATTTAGCGATGAAGAGTTACAAAGAAAAACATCCAAGTGTTACTGTTCATGCTACCTGTAAAAGTGTAGGGATGAATACGATTCTGCCTGCACATATTGCTATATTAGTATAAGTGAGTTAGTTGCTCAAACGCCATTTTGCTGCTTTTGCACATGACACTACATGTCTCTGTTTTTATAAAGGCAAACTGCTTGCTTTTCCTTCACATGAGAATGATCTGTTTTTCACATCTCTGGACTCACACTGCGACCTCAAGTCTGCACAAAGTGTTCAAGGTTAAAATAACACATGTATGCTGTTGATGCAGGTTGATCGGCCCACGCTCTAAACACAACACAAACACAGCTGCTCATTTCTGAAACTCAGGTGCTTTTAATATTGCACTGCATGCATGAGACTAACACTTGGAAAAAACCTTTCCATCAACAAAGAGCTGTACTGATCTGGGATGTGATTCACTTCACCTGACTTTGGAGAGCTAGAAGAGCAGTAACGCATTACATGGAAAGAACTAAGGAGCACAGAAAAACAAATCAGTTATTTGTGCCCTTCGCAAGCAGTTTCCTGGGTAGACCAGCAACAAAGGAACCATCGCTCGATGGATCGCAGAAACTATACAATTCTGCCACAAACAGGCAGGCCAAGAACTAGCAGAGGGGGCACGAGCCCACTCTACCAGGAAGAAGGAAGAAGGATCTGGGTCATCACACACACGGTTGGCTGTGACATTTCTGCTATAAGCAGCAGTAGCTACATAATCATGCATGCATTACTAAACCGTGTGTTCTCTCCATATTTGTTTGATTATTTGTTATAAAAGTCAAGCTCATTTAATTTACTGCACCCTTGTGCACACTGCAGTACCTTGCATGCTCACTGTACTTTGCTGTAGTACACACTGCTGAGCAATACATGGTTCCTTGAGTCCAAATTAGCGCCGTGGCAAGCCACGCATCCCTAAACACCACTATTGTAATACCTCTGCTGAGCATTGCATGCTTCCAGTCAGTCGCTCACGGCTGAACTTGCCTACTTCTACGCACTGTAATGGGGCAATCACTGCTGAGCCAAACATGCTTCATATATTGGGTAGTTGTGCACACTGCTGAACCACGCGTGCTTCATCTTCATTTCGGTTGTGCCCACACTGATGAGCCACAAATCATTTCTATTTGGCACAATTGTGCACACCCTCTGCTGCGCCTTTCTTAACCAGGTATTCTTACGATACTTTGCAGTTGTGCACACTGCTAAGCTGTGCCCTCAATGCATCCTGTAGCCAACCGTGCACCAATCTCTCTTGCCTTGCAAGCTTCGTTTAAGGTGCAGTTGTGCATAGTGCTAAGTCTTAAATGCTTAGTGTGAAAATAATGCTTGTATACTGCTGAGCCATGCTTTCTTTTTACACAGTACAATTGTACGCACACTTTAGTACCATACATGCTTTATATAGTGTGCTGTGCTGCAGAGTATAAACAGTTACGCCTCGCATGCTTCCTGTATGGTGCAGTTCTGCACACTGTTAACTCCTACTTGGTTTGCTGTACAGTGCAGTTGTGCACTACAATACAGTACAATTGTGCACACTGTTGCGCCATCCTGCTTTCAACCCGTGTGCTAGTCACACACACACACACACCACACCCCCACATACATCTTGTATGGATCCATTCAGATATATTTGTGCTCTGATTGCTGCGTCATGCATGCCTCTTAAGGGTTTTTGCAGACAGACTGCTGAGCCATGCATCCTTCAGATATATTTGTGCTCTGATTGCTGAGTCATGAATGCCTCTTTAGGGTTGTTGCAGACAGACTGCTGAGCCATGCATCCTTCAGATATATTTGTGCTCTGATTGCTGCGTCATGCATGCATCTTCAGGGTTTTTGCAGACAGACTGCTGAGCCATGCATTATTTAGTCCCTGCAAGATACTGTATCGCTCAAGCATTATCCAGTGCTTTCACACAACGGGTGCAATCTGGGCCAAGGGTGGCGGCGGCGCGTGTACTGATTTGACAAAGACATTCATCCACTCACAACGGTGCTACAATCGCCTCTTAGCTTGGATGGTGCTTGCATTGCTTTTGTTGCAGTTTATCCAAGAGTGCTGCTCACAACGGGGCATGAGACTGAGCATGGTTAGTTGTGTGCTCCTGGAAGCCTTCAGTGGTTTCCAGGAGGAGAGAACAACTTAGCGCTTTGACCTAGTGTACGCAATAATAATTATACATTAACAATAATAACAACTACTGAAATTATTTTAATAACTGCAACAAAAACACAAAGAGAGCTCAGTTTACATATCCTCCCATTCTGAACACACAATGTTTTTGAAGTTCTTTATTGCAGCTAATAAGACTGGAATTTTTGTCAATGCCCCCATTTTGGGTCCCATTAGCTTTTCTTCTTGCTCTTCAATTGAAGGGCAGGAAGAAAAGATAATGGGACCAGAAAACAAGCTATTGTTTATGCCTGGCGTTCTCCTGGTGTTCCTCGTTCACCCCCTTCACTTCTACCTTTTCTTGTTCGTCTTGACGTCTCTCTAACGTTATAGGAAATGAAAAGGATTTATAGAGTGCAAACAAATGCCCAAAGGTGTCAAGGCGCTGACAGCAATTATCCCTAAAGAAGGAAAAGAAGATGGAAATAGAAATTCCATGGTCTCAAGCCCCGAAAGCATCCATGACAGAATAAAAAGTCAGGTTTTTAACCCCCTTAGCGCGCCGTAGAATCCGACGCGGTGTGGAGGTTTCCGTGTGCGGGCGGGGCTGTGTCGGCCAACGGACGTGCGCAGCAATACGGAGGTAGTGCTCACAACGGCCGTTGGCCGACTCACGCAACGAACAGGTTAAGGCCTTACGAAATGGGGTGTGAGCCTGAAGACTGAAGATGGAACGGAGAAGGGAGTTCCATAGCTTGAATATGGCCACGGAAAATGCTCTGGACTCCCCAACTTGCCTTTTGGTATTTACGAACAACACAAGATTTTGACTTGAGGACTGAAGCTGTCTGGAGGGAATATATCATTGAAACATGTCTTTAATATCTCCATGCCCATTTTATGCAGTGCCTTGTGAACGATGCATAAAGTTTGAAGGTAACAGGTTTGTCACAGGTAGCCAATTGAGCTTCAGAATCTCTGCCAAAACTGTTTGAGATTTAGGAATATCAAAAATCAATCTTGCCGCCGCATTTTGGACCAGCTGCAGTTTGGCTATAACAGTCTTGTTGATAGCCAGGTGGAGCGCATTGCAGTAGTCTAACCGGGATGAGATCAGTGCCCCGGCCACTTGCTTACGTGCCGGGAGGGAAATGTAAGGATCTCTCCTTCTCCAGATGCCCTTTTTCTTCCTTCCCTCGCACTTTTTCTTCCTTGGCTTTCCCTCTCTCTCGTATCTGTACTGCTGTTCCTCGTTCCCATCTTGTCACCCCCACTGTGCTTTCCGCCCATTGAATACGGACCACGAGGGCTTCAGGAGGAACCATGGCTGGTGACGGCGACCTCTGTGCTGTGTCCTTGTGTATAGACCTATTTATTTAACCCCTTCACTGCGGCGGCTATTCCGCCGCAGTGCTAAGGGGGTGGGGCGGCCGCGCGGCGGACGCATGCTGGTGACGGAACCGCTCCGTCACCAGCGTCGGTTGAGCTGTGCTCGTGACGGAGCGGTTCCGTCACGGCCCGCCCCGCTCAATAGAACGCTCAGCGCAGGCGCGTAATTCGCGCCGCACATGAGCGTTCTATCAAGCTGGGCGGGCCATGACGGAACCGCTCCGTCATCAGCACAGCGCGACCGCGGCTGATGACGGAGCGGTTCCGTCATCAGCATGGGAGGGGTTAAGTGATCAGTCTTTTAAAAACAAAACCATTAAACCAATGACATTTATAATAGTACTACTGCATACTTAAATAAACACGTAAAATCATTAGTAGCATTTTTACACAGTTGGGCTACAACATGCTTCTATACCTCAATTATTTAAAATTTCGTTTAAAATGGAGATTTGGGAGTTCTTGTCTTTGTGACAGATTATTGTGATCTCCACGGAGTTTCAGCCAATTTCCTTTAAATACACATTTAAAAGTTTCACCCCCCTGCACTGTTCAGTGGTCTCTGAGGGGCTGTTGTAGACGGATGTGATCATGTCTGTGATCCTTGAATACTAATTTAGTGGGAAGTAGCCCCTTTTGGAACATGGTCTTCTTGTCTGCTCAGTGGGCTAAAAATAGGCTTCCTGCCTGTTACCGACCTACTGGGTGTCTTAAGTTATCGTGTCACCATCCCTAATCCCTGGCCAAGCAAGATCAGGCTGCAGATTTAGTGGGAACGGCCCCCCTAGAGCACCAGGCCAAGTTAGGCACCCATCCTCTGTGCTGCTGTAGAGACCCTAGTACTTGAAATTCTACTTCATTCCCTATTCAGTGTTATTCTCTGTCATGCCAGCAGTAAATGTAAAATGTATTTTCAGCTAAATAGTTGGGGACAGGTGCTTTCAGTCGGGTATGGTGAGATGTCTGTCATATTTCAACAGGAATTTTTATCGACACACACTTTTTCCTTTCTGTTTTGAAAGTCTTTAAGAATGTTGGTTGTATTACAAAATAACGTGTTTTCTCTCACTCCGCATGTGTCTCCTTTCCATTGCCCCGTTAGGCCCTCTCATGCACCCTGCTTGTCATATAATGCATTTTAACATTATAACTCAGCTCCATTCATAAAAAATCTGCAGCTCACCCCCTCCAATCTTACTGCCCAAGCCACGCTCCTGCCTGCCAGTGCCTCATTATTACCTATTTACTTCAGTGTCAATGAGGTGTCTGCTGGTTTACATGTCAGTGTCTTTTAGCCTGTGTGTTTGTTTATGTGTGCATGTTTGTGTGCGTCTATTTGAATATCTGTTTGTGGGTGTTAGTTTGTTTCTATTTGTATTTATGTGTTTGTGTGCACCATTGTGGGTAGTTAGTGTCTGTATGTTCATGTTTAATGTGTGTTTGTGGGTCTGTGCATCTCTTTTTATGTGTATTTCTTTGTGGGAGCACTCTTTTCTGTCTTTATCAAGCAATCAATCAGGACACTTGTAAAGCACACTACATACCCGTGAGGGTCTCAAGGCGCTGGGGGGGGACACTGCTACTGATCAAAGAGCCAGGTCTTGAGTAGTCTTCTGAAGGCCAGTAGGTCATGGGTCTGCCGTAGGTTGGTGGGGAGGATGTTGCAGGTCTTGGCCGCGAGGTGGGAGAAGGATCTGTCTCCGACAGTGTGATAGTGGACACTGCTGAGCCATACATTCTTCAGATATATTTGTGTTCTGATTGCTGAGTAATGCATGCCTCTTAAGGGTTTTTGCAGACAGACTGCTGAGCCATGCATCCTTCAGATATATTTGTGCTCTGATTGCTGAGCCATGCATACCTGTTTAGGGTTTTTGCAGACAGACTGCTGAGCCGTGCATCCTTCAGATATTTTTGTGCTCTGATTGCTGAATCATGCATGCCTCTTAAGGGTTTTTGCAGACAGACTGCTGAGCCACGCGTTGTTCAGATATATTTGTGGTCTGATTGCTGAGTCATGCATGCTTCTTAAGGATTTTTGCAGACAGGCTGCTGAGCAATGCATTCTTCAGATGTATTTGATGCATTCTTCAGATCTATTTGTGCTCTGTTTGCAGGGTCATGCATACCTCTTAACCGTTTTTGCAAACATACAGCTGAGCAATGCGTTCTTCAGATCTATTCATGCTCTGATTGCTGAGTCATGAATGCCTCTTAAGGGTTTTTGCAAACAAACTGCTGAGCCATGCTTTCTTCAGATATATTTGTGCTCTGATTGCAGGGTCATGCATACCTCTTAAGGGTTTTTGCAAACAAACTGCTGAGCCATGCATTCTTCAGATATATTTGTGCTCTGATTGCAGGGTCATGCATACCTCTTAAGGGTTTTTGCAAACAAACTGCTGAGCTATGCATTCTTCAGATATATTTGTGCTCTGATTGCTGAGTCATGCATGCCTATTAAGGGTTTTTGCAGACAGACTTTTGAGCCATCCATCCTTCAGATATATTTGTGGTATGATTGCTGAGTCATGCTTGCCTCTTAAGGGTTTTTGCAGACAGACTGCTGAGCCATGCATCCTTCAGATATATTTGTGCTCTGATTGCTGAATCATGCATGCCTCTTAAGGATTTTTGCAGACAGGCTGCTGAGCCATGCATTCTTCAGATTTATTTGTGCTCTGATTGCTGCGTCATGCATGCATCTTCAGGGTTTTTGCAGACAGACTGCTGAGCCATGCATTCTTCAGTCCCTGCAAGATACTGTATCGCGCAAGCATTATCCAGTGCTTTCACACAACGGGTGCAATCCAGGCCAAGGGTGGCGGCGGCGCGTGTACTGATTTGACAAAGACATTCATCCACTCACAACGGTGCTACAATCGCCTCTTAGCTTGGATGGTGCTTGCATTGCTTTCGTTGCAGTTTATCCAAGAGTGCTGCTCACAACGGGGCATGAGACTGAGCATGGTTTGTTGTGTGCTCCTGGAAGCCTTCAGTGGTTTCCAGGAGGAGAGAACAACTTAGCGCTTTGATTCTTCCTTCGAGACCTAGTGTACGCAATAATAATTATACATTAACAATAATAACAACTACTGAAATTATTTTAATAACTGCAACAACAACACAAAGAGAGCTCAGTTTACATATCCTCCCATTCTGAACACACAATGCTTTTTAAATTCTTTATTGCAGCTAATAAGACTGGCATTTTTGTCTCTGCCCCCATTTCTGGTCCCATTATCTTTTCTTCTTGCCCTTCTATTGAAGGGCTGGAAGAAAACCTAATGGGACCAGAAAACAAGCTATTGTTTACGGCTGGCGTTCTCCTGGTGTTCCTCGTTCACCCCCTTCACTTTACATTTTCCTGTTCGCCTTGACGTCTCTCTAACATTATAGGAAATGAAAAGGATTTATAGAGCGCAAACAAATGCCCAAAGGTGTCAAGGCGCTGACAGCAATTCTCCCTAAAGAAGGAAAAGAACACGGAAATAGAAATTCCATGGTCTCAAGCCCCGAAAGCATCCATGACAGAATAAAAAGTCAGGTTTTTAACCCCTTTAGCGCGGCATAGATTCCGTCGCGGTGCGGACGTTTCTCTGCGCGGGCGGGGCTGTGTCGGCCAACGGACGTGCGCAGCACTACGGAGGTAGTGCTCGTGACGGCTGGAGATGGAACGGAGAAGGGAGTTCCATAGCTTGAATACGGCCACGGAAAAGGCTCTGGACTCCCCAACTTGCCTTTTGGTATTTAGGAACAATTACATGATTTTGACTTGAGGATTGAAGCTGTCCGGAGGGAATATATCATTGAAACATGTCTTTAATATCTCCTTTCCCACAATGCATAAAGTTTGATGGTAATAGGTTTGTCACAGGTAGCCAATTGAGCTTCAGAATCTCTGCCAAAACTGATTGAGATTTAGGAATATCAAAAATCAATCATACAGCCGCATTTTCGACCGGCTGCAGTTTGGCTATTACAGTCTTGTTGATAGCCAGGTGGAGCGCATTGCAGTAGTCTAACCGGGATGAGATCAGTGCCCGGGCCACTTGCTTACGTGCCGGGAGGGAAATGTAAGGATCTCCACTTCTCCAGGCGCCCTTTACTAACTGCTGTACACCCACATTTGTGGGATAGAAGGGACTGATGATATTAAGTGCCAGTTCTGGACAGACCATTATCTGATTATGTTCTCTCTTTGTTTAGAGGACCATATCTCACGAAAGGCCGGAATACCTCTAGCCAAGATAGAGAGACCTTGGTCCCGAATTCTTAAAACCTCTCCTCTGCCGAACATCATAGGCAAGGACTTTAAGCTTGGCCACACAGCCGAAGAGAGTTATACTCTCTTCTGCCAGTCCGTATCGAGCTCGCTGGACAAGCTTGCACCCCTTCGGAAGTCACGAGGGAGGGTGAATCGAGCTAGTCCCTGGTACACGAGCGAATTACGCCAGCTTAAACTTGACTGCAAACGCACAGAAAGGGCCTGGAGGAGACAGTACTTGGACCCGGAGAAAATTGTCTTCAGGACCGCCATGCAAAAATACAAGGCTCAGATCAAGTTGGCCAAAGTGACCTATCTTGAATCCACCCTGAATCAGGCCCCTAACAAGGCACAGGCCCTCTTTAAAATTGTCAGGGACCTTGCCCACCCTACGTGTGTGGCCAGTACTGTCCCTTCATCGCAAGCTCTTTGTGACTCACTTGCTGATGCCTTCGAGGAGAAAACCCGTAAAATCCTGGAGGGTTTGCAGGATCCAGTCGGGTCCATCACTGGTCTGGGAGCTCTGGAGGAGGTGGCCAGTCGACCCCTGCAGAGGGCTGCTCACCTCTGTTTGGAAGCTCCGACCACGCCTTCCAGTCGACCCCGACCAGAGGATCAGGCCCTCAGTCTGGGAGCTCCGGTGATTGAGGCCAGTCGACCCCAGCTGAGTAGCTTTTTCCTTTCCTCCTCGGACCCGGCCCTCAGCCTGGGAGCTCCGGCGATTGTGGCCAGTCGACCCCAGCTGAGTGGCTTCTCCCCTCCCTCCTTGGACCCGGCTCTCAGTCTGGGAGCTCCGGCGATTGAGGCCAGTCGACCCCAGCTGAGTAGCTTTTTCCTTCCCTCCTCGGTTCCGGCCCTCAGTCTGGGAGCTCCGGCGTCTGAGGCCAGTCGACCCCAGCTGAGTAGCTCTTCCCCTCGCTTCTTGGATCCGGCCCCCAGCTTGGGAGCTCCGGCGATCGAGGCCAGTCGACCCCAGCTGAGTAGCTTCTCCCCTCCCTCCTCGGATCCGGCCTTCAGCCTGGGAGCTCCGGCGATTGTGGCCAGTCGACCCCAGCTGAGAAGCTTTCCCCTTCCTTCCTTGGAGGAGTTTGGCAGTCTAGCCCTAACGATCTCTTCCGGCTCGCCTCTTGATCCTCTTCCTTCAAAACTCTGGAAGGTGTTTCAGGAGGATCTCTTTCAGCCCTTGCATTCCATCTGCTGCCAGTCGTTTGAAACAGGGACGGTACCGGGCTGCTGGAAGAAGGCAGTGGTATCTCCGCTTCTAAAAAAACCTACGCTTGACCCTGCTTGCCTTTCCAACTACCGACCAATTTCCCTGCTTCCTTTTCCAGTTAAAATCATGGAAAAATTGGTTACCCGCACTCTGTCCGGCTTTTTAGAAGGGAACACCTGGCTGGACGAGACACAATTCGGTTTTCGCCCAGCTCATGGGACGGAATCCGCGTTGGTGACCGTGTTAGACAATCTGCGGGCGCGAGTCGACAGTGGTCGGGCAGCCTTCTTGGTGCTGCTCGACATGTCGGCCGCGTTCGACACGGTCAGCCACCCCACCTTGATTTCGAGGCTGGAAGAGTGCGGGGTCAAAGATAAGGCCAGGGACTGGTTAATCTCCTACCTGGAAAACCATCAGCAACGGGTCTCGCTCCCTCCCTTCAGTTCAGAGGAGCGGAGAGTAGGACAAGGAGTACCTCAGGGCTCGGCCATCAGCCCTATACTCTTTAATATTTACCTCCGCTCTCTAGTCCAGCTCATTAAATCATTTGGGATCTCTGCATTTAATTATGCGGATGATACCCAGCTGGTCTTTTCTCTGGAGGGACAGGATGCAGTCCCATTGGAGACCTTCCATCGGTGCATGCAGGCGACAGCGGAATGGCTCCGTTTGAACTCATTACAGTTCAATGGAACTAACACAGAGGTCCTGTACTGCTCCAACGACCGAGTTCCCCGAGATCTCCCAGATGACTTCTGGCCTCCGTCATTCTCAGAGTCGGTGTCAGCCGCACGATCGGCACGAAATCTGGGTGTGACTTTTGGGCCCAATCTGCAGTTGGACCTCACGTAAATAAAACCACCTCAACGTGCTTGATGTTGATCCGTATGCTGCGCAAGGTCTTACCCCTCCTCCCTGAGCAAGCCAGACCCGAAGTAGTGCGAAGTACCATCCTAAGTCGACTTGACTACTGTAACGCACTACTTCTGGAGGCCCCGGTAACACTTCTGGGCAAGCTCCAAAGGGTGCAAAATATGGCTGCCAAACTTGCCCTCTCCCGCCCTTACTACAGCTCTGCAACGGCGGCGCTACAGGAACTCCACTGGCTGCCGGTCCATTCACGCGTTCGCTATAAAGCAGCGTGCATTGTGTTCAGGGCTATCCATGGCCTGGGCCCAATCCCTTTGCAGAGAATGTTTGCCTGGTACCTCCCATCCCGAGCTTTACGCTCCTCTTCATCCAGGCTACTAGTAGTTCCACGTTTCCAGAGAGTGAGGATGGGTGGCCGATCGTTTAGAGTAGCGGCGGCCAAACTCTGGAACTCCCTGCCTTTATCCCTGAGAAGCCTGGAGGATCTTTTAGCCTTTAGAAAGGCGTTGAAAACCCACCTCTTCCCTAGAACAGGCTAGGCTGCTGAATCTGCTGGATTTTGGGTCGAAGCGCCAGGATGCCCTTGGTGGTGACAGGTTGCGCTATAGAAGTATACCACAATACAATTTTACTTCCTTCCCTCGCACTTTTTCTTCCTTGGCTTTCTCTCTCTCTTGTATCTGTACTGATGTTCCTCGTTTCCATCTGGTCACCCCGACTGCGCTTCCCGCCCATTGAATACGGATCAGGAGGGCTTCAGAAGGAACCATGGCTCTCTCCTTGTGTATAGACCTATTTATTTAAGTGATCACTCTTTTAAAAACAAAAACCATTAAACCAATGACCTTCATATTAGTACTACTGCATACTTATATAAACATGTAAAATCATTAGTAGCATTTTTACACGGTTGGGCTACAACATACTTTTATACATCAATTATTTAACATTTCGTTTAAAATGGAGATTTGGGAGTTCTTGTCTTTGTGACAGATTATTGGGATCTCCACGGAGTTTCAGCCAATTTCCTTTAAATACGCATTTAAAAGTTTCACCCCCCTGCACTGTTCAGTGATCTCTGAGGGGCTGTTGTGGATGGATGTGATCATGTCTGTGATCCTTGAATACTAATTTAGTGGGAAGTAGCCCCTTTTGGAACATGGTCTTCTTGTCTGCTCAGTGGGCTAAAAGAGCTTCCTGCCTGTTACCGACCCACTGGGTGTCTTAAGTTATCGCGTCGCCATCCCTCATCCCTGGCCAAATAAGATCAGGCTGCAGATTTAGTGGGAACGGCCCCCCTAGAGCACCAGGCCAAGTTAGGCACCCATCCTCTGTGCTGCTGTAGAGACCCTAGTACTTGGAATTCTACTTCATTCCCTATTCGGTGTCATTCTCTGCCATGCCAGCAGTAAATGTAAATGTATTTTCAGCTAAATAGTTGGGCATAGGTGCTTTTAGTCGGGTATGGTGAGATGTCTGTCATATTTCAACAGGAATTTTTATCGACACACACTTTTCCCTTTCTGTTTTGAAAGTCTTTAAGAATGTTGGTTGTATTACAAAAAAACGTGTTTTCTCTCACTCCGCATGTGTCTCCTTTCCATTGCACCGTTAGGCCCTCTCATGCACCCTGCTTGTCATATAATGCATTTTAACATTATAACTCAGCTCCATTCATAAAAAATCTGCAGCTCACCCGCTCCAATCTTACTGCCCAAGCCACGCTCCTGCCTGCCAGTGTCTCATTATTACCTATTTACTTCAGTGTCAATGAGGTGTCTGCTGGTTTACATGTCAGTGTCTTTTAGCCTGTGTGTGCATGTTTGTGTGCGTCTATTTAAATATCAGTTTGTGGGTGTTAGTTTGTTTCTATTTGTATTTATGTGTTTGTGTGCACCATTGTGGGTAGTTAGGTGTCTGTATGTTCATGTTTGGTGTGTGTTTGTGGGTCTGTGCATCTCTTTGTATGTGTATTTCTTTGTGGGAGCACTCTTTTCTGTCTTTATCAAGCAATCAATCAGGACACTTGTAAAGCGCACTACATACTCGTGAGGGTCTCAAGGCGCTGGAGGGGGGGGGACGCTGTTACTGATCAAAGAGCCAGGTCTTGAGTAGTCTTCTGAAGGCCAGTAGGTCTTGGGTCTGTCTTAGGTTGGTGGGGAGGATGTTCCAGGTCTTGGCGGCGAGGCGGGAGAAGGATCTGTCTCCGGCTGTTGTTCTTCAAATGCGGGGGACAGCGGCGAGGGCGAGGTCGGCAGAGCGGAGCTTGCGGGTGGGGGTGTAGAAACTGAGCCGTCTGTTGAGAAACGCTGGGCCGGTGTCGTGGAGGGCTATCAATGTGCTTAACCTCTTCCTTAGAAGATAGAAATCCTCTTTTAATGAGGTATTCCCTATGCCTGCCCTATACATGAA
The DNA here is from genome assembly GCF_964261635.1 of Lissotriton helveticus. Taxonomy (NCBI): domain Eukaryota; kingdom Metazoa; phylum Chordata; class Amphibia; order Caudata; family Salamandridae; genus Lissotriton; species Lissotriton helveticus. The sequence continues at coordinate 407,941,049 of NC_136058.1, read as the reverse complement.
AACACACATTAAATTACATTAGCACACCCAATTTTCTATGTATTCACAGTCAATTATTAGGATAAGATTTTCAGTGTGAAAACTGTACTTGTAAATCATTATTTTTCTCACAAAAACAGATTGTTTATCCTCCACTTCTACTTTCAAACACAATGCGTAAACTACAGGCATAGCTTTCATTAGTGCAGCAGGTGCAATGGCACCAGGGCCCACTGAACTTTAAATATTGCTGTATTTCACAGTTTAACATGGGCCAAAGAGGGAATTTCTTTCTTGGACTAGAGCCCCTGACACACTGGCTACTGCTGTCACCTAGCCTTGCTGGAGATCGTTACTTGCGAGAGGGATGCTGTATGGAAGAGTAAATACTCGTTGGATATTGTTCTACTCGTGAAATACACCTGCTTTAGAGTTGGAAATGATTATCAGCCCCGTCAGTGGCGGGAAGTTCCATCGGGGAGCATGGCAGTGCCTAACAGGACTGAATGTGAACACAGCTAAGTACAGGAGGCTGCCGGTGCATTACAGGTGCCTGTATTCTAGGTCTTGTCATGACGTTTGGACAACTTAACTAGATATGGTGATTTCCTATATGTGGTGCAAGTACACCATATTAAGGTGTTAAGAGCCCTGTTCCTTGGGGAAGTTTATTTGCGAACCATAGCGACTCGAAGGGGGAGCAGCCATAAAGACTAGCCCCAGGGCAGTCCGGAGGTCAGCCACGGTGTACCCTCATATGCCCTCATTACAAGTAGCCGCTTTGGTTTCTATGGGAAATATGAAATCGAGAAATACAGAGAATCTATTTACTTTAATGCTGAAAACTGCCAACTTTTGTGTGTGTACATTTGGGGGAAATTAGGAATTACCAGGTGAATCGAGGCACTATATCACAAAACGTGTAATACTCAAATATATACAGGGCTCGACAAATCTTAAAAATCATACTTGACCTGCAGGTCTAGTGACTAGAATTTTCTGCTCGACCTAACATCAAGGCACTCGACCCTCAAATTGGTTGAATACAAATTTACTTCAAAACATATGCAGCGCAGTTGATCTGTGACCTGTAAGACGTGATCGACATTTTTAGCCTCAGTACTATTCTCACTGCAATGTTTTGAAAGTTATGAGCACGGCCTTGGATAAACACTCTCAGCAGTACTCAGGTACACCACTAAACCTTAAACATACTAGAGCACTGCCTCAGATAAACACTCTTAGCAGCACTCGGGTACACTACTGTACATTACACATACTAGAGTGTGGCCCTGGATGAATACTCTTAGCAGAACTCAGGTTCACCGCAGTACCTTAAACATACTAGAGTACGGCTCTGGTGGCTCAGCATCCAGTGATTCTGGGCAAATCACTTAATCTCCTTGTGCCTAACAAAAATTTGTGTGTCCTTGTGTAACCTAACTGGTGCTCATGTAAAGCACTGCAATACCTTCAGGTCGGGTAAGCGCTATATAAATCTGCAACAAAAAAAACTCTTAGCAGTACTCAGGTACACCGATGTAACTTAAACATTTTAGAGTACGGCCCCGGATAAACACTCTTCCCAGTACTCGGTACACTGCTGTATCTTAAACATACTAGAGCACAGCCTAGGAAAGGGCAGCTCGCACCATGGCTTGGGACAGAAGTAACTGTATGACTGGTATTTATTTATTTATTTGCATTTGTATTTTATGTACCAGCTATCAGACCAGGCATGCTGTGTAAGCACAAGTAGGCCACATAAACAATACTGCCCTGCTTGCTCGTGACATGATATCGTCATTTTCCATCACTCTCCTTTCCAGGTTGCTGACGTGGGGACCTGTCTGTCAAGTGACGATGAAGCCTTTCAGTGCAATTTCACACCATAGATTGTGATTATAACCTGCCCATACATCTGTTTCCCAACCTGGTGGGCTCCATGGCTTGGCCTTTCAACTTAAAGAAGTCGGCACCAGCCAGGTCCTCCTTGTGAACGGCCGTGCTTCATATACAGTTAATTGCAAATCACCCCGGGAAATAAAAAGATATGTGTTTTGTTTAACGTGATTGGTTGTACAATTTGGAGTGGACATATATTTTTGTTCTTGTACACTTTCCTCCAGCCTCCTTATATTTATACCACTTTTATCTTTGCCAACCCACCCATTCACTCCTTCCTTACTATAGTTCGTATTATACAGCTAAATATTTTTGTACTTAAAATAACAAAGGGAATCGTGGGGTGCTGTTTACCCTCTGAATCCAGACTGTGCACCCTCGACTTCACCCCCTTTATAGAGCTGGGTAATTCAAAACACAAAATGTCCTGCGCTGATATCTGGCGCCTTGATGGGCATTGCAGGCAGTTTGTTGGCACCTCACGAGCTACCATTTGACAAGGCACAAGCAGTGAGTGCCCTCTGGCTGCCTGTGTCGCCCTCTATTTGATATCAACCCTCTGATCACAGGCAGTTCGCAGTGCTAATGTGATCGCACACGTTAATTATAATGTCTAATGCCTAATTTCTAGTCAACTAGGTTTATTTACGTTGCTGGTAAATTTGTGCTTTTCCAGGATAGAAGACTGAAACAATAACAAGCATGACAATAGCCCCGGCTGAGCGTTAATCCCCTTCAAAGCCACACTCCCCAACAATCGGAGCAAGAACCCCTGGTGTTCCCATCTAAGCTCACTTACCGTAGGGTCCCCCGCAGAGAGATCGAGCCGTCCTAGGCAGGCACAGGCTTACATCACAGGCAGAGCTCCACTTGCAGGGCTCCCAGGATCATGGTTAAACACCAAAGGTGCAGGAGAACTTCTGCTTCGCTAGGGCACCAGTCTCGTTCATGGTCTGCCTTTGGTCAAGTGAATTGGATACAGGGGTTGGCAAAGGCAGTTTACACTCTTTTCAGGCAGCATATCCTGCTGCAGCTCATTGTAATCTGCCAATGAGAAGCATGTAAACTTTACTGTGCAGAGATTAGCTACCATCTGATTGGCTGATTGCAACGCGGGTTCGGTCTGCTGAGGCCTAGTTGCAATCAGTCAATCAATCAATCAATCAATGACACTTGTAAAGCGCGCTACATACCCGTAGGGTCTCAAGGCGCTGGGGGGGGGGGGGGGGGGGGTACCGCTACTGCTCGAACAGCCAGGTCTTCAGCTTCTTCCTGAAGGAGAGGTGGTCTTGGGTCAGGCGCAGGTCGGGAGGGAGGGAGTTCCAGGTCTTGGCAGCCAGGTAGGAGAAGGACCTTCCTCCTGTAGTCGCTCTTCGGATGCGGGGGACGGCGGCGAGGGCGTGGTTGGCTGAACGGAGGTGGCGTTTGGGAGCGTAGAAGTTGACTCGGCTGTTGAGTTAGCTCGGGCCTTGGCCGTGTAGGGCTTTGTGTGCGTGGGTGAGGAGGCGGAAGGTGATTCTTTTGTTGACGGGGAGCCAGTGAAGGTCTCTCAGATGTCCGGAGATGTGACTGGTTCGTGGGATGTCGAGGGTGAGTCTGGCTGAGGCGTTCTGGATCCGCTGGAGTCTCTTCTGGAGCTTGGCGGTGGTCCCGGCGTAGAGGGCGTTGCCGTAGTCCAGTCGGCTGGTGACGAGGGCCTGGGTGACAGTCTTCCTGGTCTCGGTGGGATCCACCAGAAGATCTTCCGTAGCATGCGCAGGATGTTGAAGCACGCCGAGGAGACGTTGTTGACTTGCCTGGTCATGGAGAGGGAGGAGTCCAGGATGAAGCCCAGGTTGCGTGCATGGTCTGTCGGTTTGGGTGCGGTGCCCAGGGCGGGAGGCCACCAGGAGTCGTCCCAGGCGGAGGGTGAGGGGCCCAGGATGAGGACCTCCGTCTTGTCCGAGTTCAGTTTCAGGCGGCTGGTCGTCATCCACTCGGCTACCTCTTTCAGCCAATCAACACCTTTGCTTTTCCCGCATTTTGTCACGGCAGTTCCTGAACATTTCACCAAGCTGCCCTCTAGAGCCTTCTACCAGCACTGCGCTGTAGCACAGCGACAAAGCTCACTCGCCAGGCCGGTCAAGTAGGCCTAAAAAGTGTCTCGCCCTGAAAGAAATTGACTCGCATTTGAGAGCGGGCGAGTACATTTTTCGAGCCCTGATATATACATATATTACCTACTGGCAGTCTCCAAATAGCCCAACAGGTATCTCCAGTATGCGCCAGGGAGCTGCGTTGCAGACAGGTGTTCAGAGGCCACGCCCCTTTTTACACCTCTCTGCAATGCATCTCTGTGGTGCTTACTGGAGGTACCTAGTGGGCTAGTTTGACCCTAGGGATCCTTAGGATTGAAGGGGACTTAATCTCTCAACTTAGAACAGTGACAGGGTGTGTTTACACAGTGGTGAAGGGAGGGGACGGGTCCTGACGTGATGTGTGCCCTGAGGCGCGTTTTAAGTTGGGGAAAATTTTTTACTTCAAACCTGAGGGACCATGGTGGCCAAGTAGTCCACCAGATGCTTCCAGGAAGCGCTACTGCGCTGCGTTGCAGAGAGGTGGTGCATGCCGTGCTCCTTTTTACATCTCTCTGCTACGCAGCTCTGTGGCGCTTACTGGCTGTACTGAGAATTCCGATTTACTCCCCTGTTGACAGGAGAGACCTCAGTGCTGAATCTTTGATCTAAGTACTGATCCTCAAAAATAATTCTAACCACACTTACCAGTAACTTGAATTTCCTTCGATAGGCTAACATTGACTGGTTTCACTTGGAAATTCTTCCAAGTGTGGAGTTTTGCAACTTTAAAATATTCACCTAAAATCATCCGAACAGCAAATTCCGATTTACTCACCTGTTATCAGGCGAGAACCGAGTGCTGCATCTTTTAGCCCAGCACTGACCCTGAAAAGTAATTCTAACCATACTTACCAGTAACTTGAATTTCCTTCGATAGGCTAACATTGACTGGTTTCACTTGGAAATTCTTCCAAGTGTGGAGTTTTGCAACTTTAAAATATTCACCTAAAATCATCCGAACAGCAAATTCCGATTTACTCACCTGTTATCAGGCGAGAACCCAGTGCTGCATCTTTTAGCCCAGCACTGACCCTGAAAAGTAATTCTAACCATAGTTAACAGTAACTTGTATTTCCTTCCATAGGAATCCATTGTGTGGTTTTCACCAGAAAAGTTTCAAAGTGTCTATTTTCACAAACTAAAAATATTCCTTAATCGCCTGTATGTCAAACGCATTCTTTCAACTCTTTACAGGAGATGCACCAGTGCTGGAGCCAGGGTCCACCACCGAGTAAGAAAAAGTGACTATAGCACTACTTACCTGCTAAAGGAATTTCTTGCTATAGGATAACATTGGTGATTCTATGTGAAAATATTTGTGTCAACTTTTAAAATACAGTAATATTCCTTAAAAATCACTACTGTAACTAAAACACTTTTACTCGCCCGTTTACAGGAGATGTCCAAGGACTGAATCTAGGATCCAGTCCAGTGGTTAGAAAAGTAATCCATAAAGTAACTAACTGCATTTAACTAGAAATTCACATTGAGGTCAATGTTGCATTGTGTATGAAATTGTGTTGCTCATTGCAACAACTGTAACTACTGTACTTAAGTCTATTGCCTATTTGCAAAGTATTTAAACTAAAGTAATTCATTCTAAGAAAGTATATTTTGAAATGTAATGTAAAATGTAATTATAATGCTTATTTAAAAAATAAAATATCTAAAAATAAATTGTTTAAAAAATGTACTAAATCAGTATTAAAAAAAATATAACAATTAATAAATTTAAAAATTGTCATTTACAAAACCTTCGAAATTCACTGAAAAAAACATAGGTTTTAGGAGTGTTATAGTTAGCTGGACATTTCACTCGTACAAAACCATTGAAATTCCTCCGATATAGTTAGTTGTATTCACTATATCTCGTGCGCCCCAATCCACTGCTGATGATGTCACATATTACATCATTCATGACATGGTCAGTGACATCACTGATGACATCTCAAGTGACATCACTGATGATATCACTGATGACATCATCCGTGAATGTGGTTTGCTTCATTATTTAAATATGTATTATATATATATATATATATATAGCAATTTGCATTGAAGAATGAGTGGATATATAAATATAAATATCTGGATGGAGGATTTAGTGGCAGTGTGATTGACTGTTTACTTGATTAATTTAAAGTGTCTCACTACATATATTTGATAGTGACTAAACTGTGTGAACATCTGTATCACTTTGTCAGTTGTTGTGTAAACTGCTTCTCCAGTTGGTTACTAGCTATTTGAAACTCTATATTAGTTATTGATTAGTTTACTGTGTATTTGTATGGGAGAGTGAATGTGTATGTGGTTCAGTGGGGGGTGTGTGACTGCCCAAAGATGTGTGAATAGTTGATTCAGTAGGTATATGAAGTTAAAACTAAATGTTATAACAGTTGTTTGGGTGAGTGAATATCTTCATGGGTGTGGTGATGAGCAAATATATCTCTCAATGGTACATGTCCAACAAAGTAAAAAAAGTCAGTGTATGTGTCAGTTGTTGTTCATAAATAAGTATACATAAGACTCAGTGATTGTATGCGTGACTGTATGGATAACTGTATACTTGTAATAGTGATTTTATAACAAACTAAGTATGAGTTACTATCTATATGAATAGATAAAGTGGTATTTGTATTAGTGTGTAGCTGAGTAAATGTAGGTATGATCCATTGTTTGCATAAGTGAGTAGGATGACTTCATAAGTGTCTAGGATGGGTGCTGGTGTGTAATGTCGCGATAGGTGTATAAGTATATTTGATAGTGTTCTATTGATCATTGACTGCATGTATGAGTGAATCTATAGGTAAATGGTTAAATGTGTGTATAGATCTAGGAATCAGTGAGTGGGTTTTTAGAAACTTGTATTGGTGTGTCTATGAATTCAAATATGGTACTCTGTATTTTTGTCAAAACCGCTAAATCTGGTGCACGTATTTGTGGACTGTACTCTTCAAGCACGGAACAGGAGTTCTCGAACAAAACTACATGGGCAGAACTGGTCCGCTCCAGGCGACATAAGATGGCACCCGATATGGCCTCCCAGATGGAACCAGAAGTTAGCGGTCTAGTCTGCAAGGCCGCAGCTGCAGGGGAGTAGGTGAGCGGCGTGAGGGCCTCTTCAACGACGCACTTCACCGAGTTTCTTAAACAGTTAAGTCGTAGTTGCAGAGCAGACCCTCGAGTTCCCTATTTCCCAGTCAAAGTGTACTTTTCCCAAGATACGAAGTTCGGAGAGTTTAGGGTAATATTTCCAACGTCCTCGCAGTTTTCAACCTTCTGTTTCGAGTGGCAGTGAAAGCTTGAGGAGGCTGAGGAGATAGAATTACTGAGTTACCGTTGTTCGAGTGAGAAGAACAACAGCTTCAGAGTTCCGATAGCAGAAATAAAGCGACAACAGAGCTAAGTAAAAAAGAATATTATCGAAGAATTTGTGGAGAATACTTACCAGTGTAACTCGAGTTGTTAATTCAGAAAAGACAAGTCAGAATATCTGTTCTATGAAAGAACATGAAAGACTGAATGAACTAATGATACGTTACATGTAAATATTGTATATACCTGACGAGAGAGAGGTTAAGCCAAGAATAGTAAACCTGCAAAAGAAGAAAAGCATTAGTTACTTCTTGAGAGACTTGGTGCTATTGCAATCCAAATGTAAGGAGAATGTTTTCCTGATAGAACTATATATTCAGGACACCTGTGAGAGAAAAGAAACAGTTTTCTTTGAGGTGACACGCAAGAAGAAGGTCAACAGTGCATAAAGACAGAGAGAAACACAGAACCCCATTCTAAAAGGTTACCCCCCTTCAGATAGTGAAGTAAGTGCACTTACTAATATCTAAAAAGGGCCACTAGGATAAATAGGCAGATGAAGCTAATGTTTGTTTCTTTAGTGACAACTAACTGTTGAGGGAGACCGAATTCCATTATTATCAGAAGAGAAGCGAGGTACAGGAGACATAGGGTGGGTGAGATATCCAGTAGAGATATTACTGAGGAAAGTGGACGCATAGGTAGCATTGTAGTAATGTTATGTTAATTTTCAGGTTCCACTAAAGGTTAAGACGAGGTCTGTGGAAAGCTGACTGAAGGAACCATTCCGGACCAGTCTCTTCTTGTTTGTTATTTTATCCAATTTCCCCCTTCCCTCAAGGTAATGATCAGAGGGTTCTGAACTAGACCTGCTGGCATTGCCGAGTGGGATTTGGGAGTTTAGCATCTCTGTTCCCGTGCAAGATATTGAAGCTGTGCTGAGCAAGTAAGTTCTGACAGAGTGAAGTTCCCACGTTGCCTTCGCACCTGAACAGAGATGGCAGAGGGAATAGATGTACAATCCCTAGGAACAATCCTGGATGCAATACAGAAAGAGTTAGGAGCGGTGAGGGAGGAAAATCGGAATCTTAGGCAAGAAGTAGTCAGTGCCAGGAGAGAAACTGCAGAATTAGCACAAAGGCTTAGGTCACCCAGTAGTTTAGAGAGAGAAGCTATGAATCTTGTACTAGAAGCCACTAATAGATCAACCACCCAAGTAATTCATTCCCTTTCCCCAGTCATTCCATTGGCGGCTCCCGAAAGATTTAATGGGGATCCTCAGAAGGCACAAATCTTTGTCACAATGCTCCTTGCATTTTATGTGCCGCCCTTCAATCTTCCCTGATGCGCAGTCCAAGGTAGCTTTCATACTCTCGTATCTAAGTGGAGATGCCGCTTCGTGGTCAATGCCTCTGGTTTCCCGGGAGGACCCGCTACTTAGAAACTTTGAAGAATTCAAAAGGGAATTCCTTCGTATTTGTGACAGACGACAGATATCCCAGGTGGTGGATAACGAACTACTTGACTTACGACAAGGGAATCGAGACCTGATAGCGTACCTGGCTCTATTCAACAAGTTGGTGGGCGAGACTGATTGGCCTGAGAGCAAGAGAGCCGCGGTGTTTTATCGTGGATTGAAAGACAAATTAAAAGATACGCTGGCACAGATACCAAACCGCCCCACTGAGATTTCGGCATTAATAGATTTAGTCTTGGAAATTGATTTTCGTCAAGGAGAGAGGAGAGGTGAAAAGAAGAAAGATTTTAGGACAATTACCCCAAGGTTTGACAGAGCTCGATCAGACAGCATCAGAAGTACCGAGAATCAACAAGGAGCAGAACCAATGCAGATTGGAACAATCAGAGGCCCTCAAACTAAGGAAGAGAAGGACAAGAGAAGAGTTGGAAATTTGTTTATGTACTGTGGATCCGGGGGGCATTTCGTTAGAAATTGTTCAAAAAAGCCCAAAAGCTTCTACAAGCTGAAGGAAAACTAGAGGCACCACTTGTGGGAGGAGTTGAACAGGTGGATGCTAATCAAGTGAAAACTCCAAAAGAACATCGGGTGGCAAACACGCTACAATCAGCAGCCCCGCATTTGAATCAGTCCATGGAAGTAAGATTCCGAGAAACCATTTTGACAAAAGTGTCAGTGATGATCGACTCTGGAGCCACAGGAAACTTTTGTGACCTGAGATTTGCGGCTAAGGTGGCCATTCAAGCGATTAAGAAGGATAAGAGTGAGCCTGTTTGGGCGGTTGACGGAACCAATCTTTCGTCAGGACCAATTGTGAGCCACACGGAGGTAATTCAGGGATGATTGAAACTGACTTGTACAGAAAACCCACCTCTGGGAACAGCATTTTACATGCGAAAGTCACCACCCCAGCAGCCTGAAAGATAGCATTCCGTATGGAGAATTTTTGAGAGCCATTAGAAACTGTAGCTCCAATGACAGCTATGAGAGAGCACAGAATACAATGACCCAGAGATTCAGACTCAGGGGTATTCGGACCAGGCATTGATGATCGCCAGGGAGAAAGCGAAAGCCAGAAATAGGGAGGCACTTCTGAGCAAGAAAATAGCTAAACACCCCAGTTACCTGGGATCAAGTAATGTCAGGATGATAACGACATACAGTGTGGAGGCAGGCAGAGTACGAGAAATCTTGAAAAAGCATTGGCACATTGTCAAAAGTGACCCCACAATAGGGAAATTGATTAACAGCTCACCCCAAGTTACCTACAGAAAAGCTCGTTCTCTTAAAGACATGCTGGTTAAGAGCTACTTTGAGGGCCCAGTGAAAAAGAAGAATTGGCTGAAAGAACAGAAGGGCTTTTACAAGTGTGGGAAGTGTAAGGCTTGCGCTACCAGTAAAAATGTGAAATCTTACCCTCTCCCTACTGGAAAAAGCGAGAACATTGGAAAATTCATGAACTGTAACACTGACCATTGTGTGTATGTAATTGTGTGTCCATGTGCAAAATTCTACATTGGGAGTACCATCTTCCCGATAAAAAAGCGAATTCTTGAGCACATGAGAGCAATTAAGAATGCTGATATGTCCTATGCCACTGCACGTCATTGGTTGCGTGTCCACAACAGTGATGTTAACCAATTTTCCTTTTTTGGTATTGACAGAGTTCCAGCGAATCCCAGAGGGGGTAACCGTCTCAAACAACTGCGTGTCCTGGAATCCCGTTATATCATCCGTCTGGACTCTAGAAACCCTTTTGGTTTGAACGAGGATGAGGAACTGTACGTGCACATTGGCTAAGAACCTTATGTTGAGCCAGAAGATCTGCCTTTATACTGCACTAGTTCCACTACTGTCCCTTTCAGTGCCTTTTGCCCGGATCCTTCCACCTGGGCTTCTGTGTTTGCAATTTCCCCTTACTCACACGACCCCTGCACAGAGAGGGCCCTCTCTGATGCAGGTTAGCTGATTTCAACATCACCTTCAAGCTTAGACTCTTAGACTTCGAGTTACGCCAATGCCAAATCCACTCTGACAGACACGGGGGCAATATTGCACCGGTATTAGAACCAAATGACATTTCCTTTCCTTTCACGGGCACTTCCCTAATTCCACAATTTTATTTTGCACAATCACACCAAACTGTCTGATCATGGTTTGTCTGGCTAGACAAACCTCAGGCAGCACAGGGTTCACGTTTTTGTATAGTTCACGGGGCTGAAAGAATAATTTTGGCACCCTTTCACCCTTAATTTTTCTTTTTTTTTTTTCTTTTATTTAAATTTGCCTTTGGAGTGGCTCCTCCATGAATTTGGAGCAGTCCATCAATGATTTGAGGGAGACTCCCCTCTTTAAAGGATTCATAGTTTTAATTGTCTAAGTTTCATTAAATTTCTAGACTACTACTGAACTACTCCTTTTCAATAAAAATGAATTGGCCACCTGGCCGTGACCCATTTCCCATTCCAGCCCTATCCAACGTAATCTGGGGCCGGCTCAAACAGGATATACAATTGTGACAGCAACAATTGGTCTCCAGACTTTTTGAGAGAGTATAGGCCACTTGGCCTTTATGCATAATTTAATTCCATTACCAGGTTGAACCAGAGACTTACATGGACTGTGCATGTAATAATGTGACAATCTGAAAATTGTATGGAATATATTCGTGCATTTGATTTAATTTAATTATATTTTGTGTTTAAATTTGCACATCTGACTCCTGTTATTTAATTTAATTTGTCTGAGACCGTTTTTTGACATAGTCTATCTTCTACCTCAATTGTAGTTCTCATGAAATGTTGTCATGACTAAAAATGAAGTCCTACCTCAGTTTCCCTTACCACTATGAGCACTGTTTTATGCATAAAATGGTGATTGTGTTTATGTGTGGTTGGCTTTCGAAGAAGACCGTTTGGTCGAAACGCGTCGCCAATAAACGCAATTTTGAACACGGACCCTGGTGTGCGAGTCGTTTGTGTGGTTCCTGGGAGGAAGAAACTCTGTGTGGGAGCCCTTTCAATCATATATATATATATATATATATATATATATATATATATATATATATATATATATATATATATATATATATATATATATATATATATATATATATATATATATATATATATATTATTACATATATTATTACATATATATTATTACCTACTGGCGGTCACCAGTAGGTATATATAGTTAGGACCTAGTTACCATAGGAAATCCTGAACATTCTATTGGGAATAACTTTGGTGCTGATTGAGAGATCTGCCTGTAATTTTCCTTAAATTTTTCTCGCTCCGCTTCGCTCCTTCCCTGTAAGTTTCAGGGGGATTCGTCAAGCGGGGGCTGAGAAAAAAGTGGGGGTCCCAAAACGTGTTTTCCCCATGTTAATAGACACGGCTACAGCTCGAACGGCTGAACGGAATTACACCAGATTTTGCAAAATGGTAGGGATTGGTATGCAGCAGTGCCTTTTGTATGTTTGGTGAAAATCCCTCCAGTAGTTCTTGAGAAAATGGAATTTGAAATTTTTCAAATGGCATTTTCTATGGGACCTTTAGAGACGGCTACAGCCCGAACGGCTGAACGGAATTACACCAAACTTGGCAAAATGGTAGGGAAGGTATGCAGTAGTGCCTTTTCTATATTTGGTGAAAATCCCTCCAGTAGTTGTTGAGAGAATTGAATTTGAGCAAATTATATATCTATATGCGCTCAACATTCTATTGGGAATAACTTTGGCGCCGATTGCGGAATCTGCGTGTAATTTTGCAGAATTTTGGCCAGCTCCGCTTCGCTCCTTCCCTGAAAGTTTCGGGGGGATTCGTCAAGCGGGGACCGAAAGGGGTTCCCAAAACGTGTTTGCCCCATGTTAATTTCCATATGGACCTTTAGACACGGCTACAGCCCGAACGGCTGAATGGAATTACACCAAACTTGGCAAAATGGTAGGGCCTGGTATGCAGATGTGCCTTTGCTATGTTTGGTGAAAATCCCTCCAGTAGTTCTTGAGAAAATTGAATTTGAAATTTTTCAAATGGCATTTTCTACGGGACCTTTAGACATGGCTACAGCCCGAACGGCTGAACGGAATTACACCAAACTTGGCAAAATGGTAGGGACAGGTATGCAGTAGTGTCTCTTCTATATTTGGTGAAAATCCCTCCAGTAGTTGTGGAGAAAATTGAACGTGCGCGTACCCTTACGTGCGCGAGCGAGTTTCTGATTGGCTGGCAGTCGACTGTCAACATTCCAAACTGTCTAAACCAGGAAGTGTTGGCCACCATCTTGTTTTTCAGGAGAACTGAGGCACAAGAGAGCCCAAAACAAGAGTGGAAAACACAAAAAGGAGGCAGGGTACAGACCCCCCGACCCTCTAGCCCTTCTCAGGGGGTCCCAGAAGGACAGCATGCGCTGTAATGTCATACATCCCACTGATGATATCATTCATGTGATAATACGATGCACCTCCTCACACTCTAATATAACCTTTGATACACCCAGTGTTAAATACAGACTACCATTCTTGAAACCATTGACACACCAATACCAGTTACTACATACGCACTCACTGATTCCTAGGTCTACACACACATCCACTCATTCACCCATAGAATCACTCATACATACAGTCACTCATCAATACAACACTAACATATGCACTCATACACCTATACAGACACTCACACACTGCCACTCATCCATGGAGTTACTCACACACCTAGTCAGTCATGCAAAGAATCAATCACACTTCCATTTCCTCAACTATACAGTTATACACACAACACCCTACTTATTCAAACATATACTAACACATACTTAATCTCTTATACAATCAGTGATACAAGTACACAATGATCCTTACAGCCACTCGCACAATCACTGGCCCTCATGTATAGTCATTTATATATGCCAACTCTCACATGCACAGTGTTTTACATATGTACTTACTTGGACATGTAGCACTGAGATATCCATTCATTCAACAACACACCCATGCACACAGTCAACCGCCCATATAGCGCTTTCCACATGCACTCTTGAACTCATACACCTAGTGAATCAATTGCTCAGACATCTATGCACAGAGTCACACACCTCCCAGCCACCCACACACACACTCTGACTCCCATACAAATACTTGGGCAACCAATCAATAACCCATATAGCCACTCATGTAGCTACTGATCAACACATGCAGCAGCTTACACAACAACAGACATACTGATGCACACATTCAGACAGTTTAGTCACTAACCCATGCATTTAGTAAGACACATTTAATCACTCACTCATACAGTCAGTCACGCACCTACTAAATCCTTCATCCAGATACTTATACACCCAATCATTCTTCAATATGTAAAACATATTTAAACTTTACAGAAACACACAGTTACTGGATGATGTCATCAGTGATGTCATCAGTTATGTCATTTGAGATGTCATCAGTGATGTCACTGACCATGTCATGAATGATGTAATATGTGACATCATCAGCAGTGGATTGCGGGTGCGCGAAATATAGTTAGTCCAACTAACTATATAGGAGCAATTTCAATGTTTTTTTTAATGCTAATTCCTAACTATATAAAGCCTGAAACCTATAGTTTTTTTTAAGTGAATATATATATATATATATATATATCTATATCTATATATATATATATATATATATATATATATATATATATATATATATATATATATCGAACAAATGCAATCTCCCGAGCTCCGACCACAGCGACCCAGGAAACCACGCGGATCCAGTAATTGTAAGCACAGTTTTTTTATTCAAAAGCTGAACCAAGCAATCCGACGCGTTTCGGGCATCCGCCCTTGCTCACAGACAGTCAGAGTTGGTAATGCATGCGTTTTAAATAGTAATCACTGAGCAGTGAAAAAAAGTGCATTTTTTTCTCTTTTTTTCATAGTACACCACGTGATAATAAACAGCGAGGACAAACTACTATTGAATGGTAGCCTAGTCTGTTTTCCAAACAGTATTGAAATAACAACAGTTCTAAAAATTCATTAACAGGTTAAAATCCATATGTTAAATTGACAAAGATAAAAGCCCATGATACAAAAGTTAAAAAGATTTAGAAAACTTTTTTCTATACAAAGCGTAAAATGCAAATACCAAAAAATTGTATATAACAAATATTTGTATATACAGATAGCCCTCGCCTGTCTTTGATGTTTATAGTGCAAAATAGCATATTAAAGTGTAAAGTGCATTTTTTTAAAATAATAGTTGTTGTTATAACAGATGCAATTAAAAACCAGTAATGATCCTATTGGTTATGTGCAAAATATGCTTGAATGTAAACAATATTATATTACATCTGTAACTATCAAAGTGCAAAACAGCATAATATGTAAACATATGACTGTAGCAGCATAATGGTAAGGCATGGGCTATTTGGCATCTAATCATGGGAATATCATAGTCAAAAAACGAACCGTAAGAACATGTTTCTACATGGATCACAGAAAAAAACTTATTATGTCTATGTCCTCAAATAAGTGTGCCAGAAAAGATAAATGCAAACACCTAAATGATCAATCACCGTGAAATAATATATAAATAATACGTGCAACAACCCAACAAGGAGACAAATTGTGGAACACGTGGAGAGGGGGCGGGGGCATAAACAAACTAAACCCCACCACCCAAAGTAATGCAAAGCGTAGTGGACAAAACAGGGCTTGAATTACAGAAACACATGTAGGTCTTCCGTGTTGTTAAGACCATTCGGGGATCTACTGTCTAATTCAAGAATGAAATGAGATTCCATTCTTCTCAGCATCTTTACCCTGTCCCCGCCTCTTCTGGGTTTATCTATTGCGGAGATGACAAAGTATGACAGGCACTCCAGATTATTGTTATGCATTGCCTTGAAGTGCCTGGCTACAGGGTAGGCTGGGTCGTTGTTGACAATGGCACGTAGATGCTGGAGGATCCTAACGTGTACTGGTTGTCGTGTACTGCCGACATACCTGAGTCCACATGTGCAGGTTAAGACATATATGGCAAATTCAGTCTTACAATTGTATTGGCCCTTGATTTGAATAGGGTCTGGACTGAATGGCGTGTTGTATTGCCGAGTACTTTTGCCAAATTTGCAAGCCCTGCAGGAGGTGCAGCGTATAAAGCCAGATCTAGTTTTCAACCATTCCTGCTTTTTTCTTAATTCAGGAAACTCATGGCAGACGTGGGATCTGAGAGAGGGACCCTTTCTAAAGGTGACAATGGGAACTTCTGCTAATTGGGGTTTGAGTACAGGATCTGTAGCAAGGACTGGCCATCTTTTAGACAGAATAGATTTTATTTGCCTTGCCTGTCTGCTGTATGGTGTGAGGAACCTAGGGTTCATGGTATCCTCATCTGAAGTGCAAGATGTGTTAGCACTTCTGTTGGTTTCAAGTAAGGAAGCACGGGATCTAGTCTTAGCTTTGGCCATGGCTGATGTAAGGACTGATTCACGGTACCCCCTAGCACGAAACCTCGCCAAAGCTTCATTGGTGCAGGATACCAAATCAGAGTCTGTACTGCAGATTCTTTTAATTCTTAATAGTTCACCTAGGGGAATGTTATCTACCACATGGCGCGGATGTGCACTGCTGGCGTGCAAAATACTATTGCCAGCAGTACTTTTACGATGTAGTTTGGTAGTAATCCGGCCATTGTGGATCTGGATTTTAACATCCAGGAATTCTGCCTCACATTCACTGATGGAGCTAGTGAATTTCAGATTTTCATTATTCACATTGATAGAATCAATGAACAGTTGTGCACTGTGTTTGTCACCCTGCCATAACAAAAAAACGTCATCAATGTAACGGAGCCAAAGTAAAACATGATCAGAATAAATTTGAGCATGTTGCCGCCTGAGGACATGTTCCTCCCACCAGCCCACGTGCAAGCACGCGTAGCTGGGAGAAAAACATGCCCCCATAGCGACCCCACGCCTTTGCAGATATAGATCACTCCCAAAAAGAAAGAAATTATTGTGGAGACACCAGGATGTTAACTCTATCAATACTTTGTTGTGCTGGTAACAATTTATGGGTCTATTACCAAGAAAAAACTCTAGAGCTTTGATACCACACACATGCTCTATACTCGTATAGAGCGACTCTATGTCCAAAGTGATCAAGAGCATTTGTTCATTCCACTGGATGTTTTGAATTTTAGCCAGGAAATCGCCAGTGTCTCTGACATATGTGGGTAATTCTTGGACCAGGCTTTGCAGGAAGTAATCAATGTATTCAGTGACATGTTCAGCCACTCCCGCAATGGCCGAAATGATCGGTCGGCCTGGCACTGGTCTTGATAGTTTATGTATCTTGGGGAGTAAATAAAGTTTTGGCAATACAGGAAATTCGACGTGGAGGAATTCAAATTCTTGTGAGGAAATCATACCTTCCCTTTTGTATTTGAAAAGTAGTTTCTTAAGTGATTCCCTTGAAGTTTCAAAGTGTTTCATATTGGTGATCGAATAGCAAGTATCATCACCAAGCTGTCGCTTTGCCTCCTTAATGTATTCCTCTTGGGGCCAGATGACCACATTGCCCCCCTTGTCGGCCATGGTCACTATGATATTATGATCACTGCTTAGTTTTTTGACCAAAGCATGGTAGTCCGTTTCCTGTTTGCTTCTATATCGCTTTTTGTGCTTTATCTGATGATGTAGTCGCTTCAGATCTTCTACTACCACGTCTTGAAACACATCAATAGAGTCTCTGGGCATGGTAGGGTTGAATTTAGACGTTGGTTTAAAAGGACTGGTGCTGGCTCCAATTTGGGGAATGTCAGCTGCCCTCAATTCATCCTGTGTGGATGCGAGTTCTTCAGTGAGAGCGTCATTGCCCAAAAGATTTAGTACAGTAAGTGCTGTTCGAGTGTCGCTAGCTGGAAGCATGGGCAGATTAGGAAGAACATTAATAGTCGTTCCAACTCCTTGTGTTGTTTTATTATTTAGACCTTCCTTAATCTCAAAGAATTTTTTAAGCTTCCATTTTCTGATATACATGTAGACATCTATGCGGGTCTTAGCATAGTTAAAATCAGTAGCTGGGCAATACGAGAGACCAAGGCTTAAAAGTTGTTGCTCAGCCTTGGTAAGGTCAATGGAAGAAAGGTTTACTACGGTATTGTCACTCACTTGTTTTTGCGCCAATATTGCCGCTTTGGTTTTTTGGGCACTTTTGTGTTTTTTCCGGCGCTGGCCCCGTCTTCTGTTGTTCCTGGCACGCTTTGCTGCTGCTGCTGCCCCTTTGTCTGCTGTTTGTTCCGGGGTCTTAGTGACTGTAGTCTCTCGTTGGATAAAAAATCCACTTCCTCACCTAAATCAAGAATGACCGAGCTTGCCTCCCAACTGCTGCTGGCATCGTCATCAGAGGTGGGAGCGCTTGTCAATGACTCGTTACCTCTCACCACCTTTCTTTTCCCAGCGTAAGTCACGGCACGACAGCAGGTAGGTTATCTAAATTATTTTATTTTTAAAGCACCATGTGCAAAAACGTGCAGGAATAGGACGGCCTATGCGTTTCGGCTACAATTAGTTTTCAACTGGACCATAGAGTCCCAGGCGTCTAGTAAATTTATAAAAAGTGATCAGTGATAGTACCCTTCTTTGTGTTCATTAAACACTAGACATTTACATTACATTTACAAACTATGGCTCAATACAATCGCCATTTTGTTTTTCTTCCATTCCTGTAAAGTACTCTTAAAGTGCTGCATGCGAGATGATGATATCATTTCGTCATTCATGGCAGTAAGTTATTCTGTCACAACAATTATTTACAATGTATAAATAATGCATTCTACGAGGCCTTATAGAGTTGTCTCTAATAATAATAATTGTTTGAAAAAACCCTGTAGGCACAGGGTGGTTGACCTGAGCACACCTGTATGCTACAATGAGCAAATGTAATCCAAAATTACTGTTCAAAAAAGTTTTATTCACTTTTTCTCATTGAGGTAAATGTATTCATGATACTGTTCAAACAATGTTTTTCGAATAATATTCAAATGATGAGCACATTTTCATTCATTGGGTAAAGCTTATCCAATATATTCCCATTCAATGCGGTAGCGTCATATACACATGTCCTCACCCCGATGCATTTCGAGCCCGAAGGCTCTTCGTCAGGGGGTATAAGCTGTGAATAGAATAAAGGAAGGTGGTATCAGTACGGAGCCGGAAGTGGGTGAAAACTAACAGTAACAATAATAATAATAAGTCATAAATGATGTATATATACACACACACTGGGGCTCTATTTTTTCTGGAAAAAGTACCAGCAAATCATCTATGCACAATGAGAATACTAGTTAAATAATATCGAAATTAGAAGCTGATTACTGCTCATAAATTGCCGTTTGAGGTGGTTTTGGTGAATCAAAATAAGCCCACTTGGGCTGAATTGGCTTTACCAAAAACTGTGTGAAAATGTCCCGAATTGGGGTAGAGGAATGAGTATATATAAAAGAAATATTTATTGTTTCTTATTCATTCTTTCACCGTTTTTTTTCCACTTTGATTAGAGGCTTTATTTATGTAAATTGCATTTTGAGGCGTTTATCTAAATGACACTGAAAAATAATAATTTTTTACTCGAATGTTGTGCACGATGATAACATGTGTAAATAACTTTTCCATTTCTATGAATTTGTTTGTCACGTGATGCATCACGTCAGTATTGAGCACTTTAAATGAATGTATGTGTTGACACAAAACCTATCGTGACCAAGCCTGCTGGGTCAGGCGAAACGCGTCATAAGCGACTTATGAAATAAAGAAGGTTCTTTCACTACGCTGTGTCGTCTCCTTCGGAAACTGGTTCGAAGTTTTGAGCGCTTGACATATATATATATATATATTACCTACTGGCGGTCGCCAGTAGGTATATATAGTTAGGATTTTTTCTCTATGGGTTTTTTGAAAATTCTATGTCTAATAACTTTGGCGTTTGTGGACGGAATTGGCTGAAATTTTCAGGAAAATGGCACATTTTGTTTCTGAGCAGCCCTTGAAAATTTGGGGGGGGTTCGTCCAGTGGGGGCCGAGAAAAAAGGGAAACATTGAGTTTTCCATAGGGCGGTTGGCCTCACTTTTAGCCCGAACGGCTGAATGGATTTGCACGAAACTTGGCAAAATTGTAGGGACTGGTAGCCCGATGTGCCTTTTGTAGGTCTCACTATATGTGCTCCAGTGGATTTTGAGAAATTAACGTTTAAAAAAAGATATATATCTGTAACAGCGGACCGGGCAGCGGCCCAGGACGCGTACTTTTCGCGCAACGGAGCTTTGTGAAGCGAAGCTGATTGGTTCTCTGGCGTCTGTCAACATTCCAAACAGTCCGTAGCGGCCGCCATCTTGTCTCTCGGTAGGATCGAGAGACAAGAGGAGGCCAAAGCGAAGGGGCAAATGACCATAAGGGGGAATAGTAGATCCTCGCTGACCCCCTAGGTTTGATGTGGAGGTTTTAAAAGGGCCCCGCGGGGCAAAAAAAAAAAAATAATAATAATAATCGAACGGCTGAATGGATTTGCACGAAACTTGGCAAAATTGTAGGGACTGGTAGCCCGATGTGCCTTTGCTAGGTCTCAATATATGTGCTTCAGTGGATTTTGAGAAATTAACGTTCAAAAAAAGATATATATCTGTAACAGCGCACCGCTTCGCGTACTTTTCGCGTTACGGAGCTTTGCGAAGCGAAGCTGATTGGCTCTCCGGTGTCTGTAAACATTCCAAACAGTACGTAGCGGCCGCCATCTTGTCTCTCGGTAGGATCGAGAGACAAGAGGAGGCCAAAGCGAAGGGGCAAATGACCATAAGGGGGCATAGTAGATCCTCGCTGACCCCCTAGGTTTGATGTGGAGGTTTTAAAAGGGCCCCGCGGGGCAAAAAAAAAAAATAATAATAATAATCGAACGGCTGAATGGATTTGCACGAAACTTGGTAAAATATTAGGGACTGGTAGCCCGATGTGCCTTTGCTATGTCTCAATATATGTGCTTCAGTGCATTTTGAGAAATTAACGTTCAAAAACAAGATATATATCTGTAACAGCGCTCCGCTTCGCGGAGATAAAATTATATCTGTATTACCTAGCTGTTGCTAACACCAGTTAGCGACGGCTAGTAGGAGATAGCGACCATCTTGGGTCCCACTTTGCATGTGAGTGATATTTATCACTAATGACATGCAAAGTGGGCATGCCAAGATGTTAGCGACTGGAAACAGTCGCTAACATCGCTATCTCCTAGGGACTGGTAGCCCGATGTGCCTTTGCTATGTCTCAATATATGTGCTTCAGTGCATTTTGAGAAATTAACGTTCAAAAACAAGATATATATCTGTAACAGCGCTCCGCTTCGCGGAGATAAAATTATATCTGTATTACCTAGCTGTTGCTAACACCAGTTAGCGACGGCTAGTAGGAGATAGCGACCATCTTGGGTCCCACTTTGCATGTGAGTGATATTTATCACTAATGACATGCAAAGTGGGCATGCCAAGATGTTAGCGACTGGAAACAGTCGCTAACATCGCTATCTCCTATTATCAACTTTTGGAAATATACGAGATAAGCGCGAATATCTCCAAAAAGTAACAGCTGCCCTGAGCAGTTCTTAGCCATGTTATCCAATGGGAGGTGGATAACATGGCTAAGAGCATTAGCTCGGTAATGCATGAATATCGCGGAGTTTTCAGCGATATTAATGCATTGCGCTCGTTTTTTATCGTATTTGCGATAAACCTTGATAATAGCAAGGTTTATCTGCGATAATTTCTGACGGTAAAAAAATCTTTGCAATGCATCGTTAGGGATAAATATCGCTTAACTTTGGTAATATGCCCCAACGTCTGTTAACGTTCGATTCGAAGGAAATCAGGAATTGTTGAAAAACATTGTGTGCGCCATCTTGTCTTTTTTCAAATGCCACACTTTTGTCGTGCACGGCAGCCATTTTAGATGCCTTGACCAGACCCACTCTGTGCACGCTGTCGATCCTTAGCATGGCTCCCCACCCTCGCAAGCATCTCACCCAGGCAGTGGTCACCCCCGCTCTCTGTCTTATGCATGGGTAATAAACCTCCCCCCATCTGCGCTGCTCTTCCCTGAGAATCACACCCTGTGCCCGCCCGACACCTCCCTTTCGCCCTATTCACTACCGCACCCTCTGACACTCCTTTTCCTCTGTGTCCGATTGTCCAGGCCGGTCCTAGGCTATCAGCTAGCCCTGCAGATGTAGTTTATGGCCACAGCTGTAAAGAATCACCCCTCTTCAAAGGAGTTATAGTAGATCAAGGCCCACACTCGATGAGATCCGTCACAGCAGAAGCGTTGCTATTATCTGAAAACCATCCTGTATTGTGATTGGGGAGGGGACCGAGCGTGAAGCGGAAGATTCCAGGGATGACTCTTTGTACATCAAAGTTTTTACAATTATGTGTCACATTAAAAATATATAGCACTCCGACAAAGTAGTAAGATTATAAAACTTTAATCATTTATAAATATATACAAGAAAACAAAAATAGTAATAACATATAAACATTTTTAGGGAAAAACAACGAAGTAGCGGTCGGCTGTGCGAATAGTCCCAACGCAGCACAACGTCCAGATTTCCGGCGTGGGGCGTCGCGGGGGGTGGGTCATCAGTAGCAAACTGTTGTGCGAATAGTTCCAAGGCAGCAGAACGCGCCGAAATCTAGATGACACGAAAGTGATGTCTAGTAAGTTGCCACCCAGCAAATAACGGCGTGGGGCGTCGCGGGGGGTCGGTCATCAGTAGCAAACTGTTGTGCGAATAGTTCCAAGGCAGCAGAACGATGGCACCAAGGTGATGTCCAGTAAGTTGCCGCACTGGTTTTGGTATCCTACAATGCTGCTCCGAATAACGGCGTGGGGCGCCCCGGGGGAGGCGGCGTGAACGGGCCTCTCCAGGTGGAGTCTCATCTGTTTTAGTGGGGCGCCCCTTTACCGTTTCAGTTGCCATTCCGTCCGCTTTTGGTCCACTGTGTCAAAATCCGCCATTCAGCTGAGTTGCGCCCACTCTTGCGGTGCAGCGATAGGCGGCTGCCACAGGACTCTCAAAATGGCGGCAGGCTCTTTCCTTTTTGGGCGTGGTCCACTGAAATGGCCCTGGGACACCTTGGAAATCGGACGCTTGTCTGCTAGGTCTTGGACCCCATTCTCGAAAGCGTCCCCTCCGCCTTGAGAATTCATCAAAAGTTTTGGGGGCCCCGACTCCTGCAGGCTTCTGGTGGGGAGCGGCTGCCATGATTGCTCGCAGAATGACCACGACGGAGCTACGAGATGGTGGTGCTCTCATGCTGACGCCAGTTTAGTCTGAAACATCCAGAAACAAGGTGGGGCTTTCATCGTTTGGGGGAAAAAAAAAGTTTTCATCCAATGAAAAGTGTTGTTTTTAGGTCATATGATCAAGCCTTCCATCATTCGGAAACCAAAAGTAAAATGAACCAATGAAAAGTTTTATAAACAAGTCACATGACCTGTTATGCGGCATAGGGTATAAAATGCGGAGAAAATACGTTGGCACGTGAGGCGGCGTCAGTAGCGGACCGATGTGCGAATAGGCCGAAGGCAATACAACGCGCCAAGATCCGGATGGCACCGAGGTGGTGTCCAGCAAGTTGCAGCACTGGTGTGGCCATCCTACAATGCTGAAAGTCGGCGTGGGGCGCCCCGTTGGCCTGTGAGTTTGCGTCAGTAGCGGACCGATGTGCGAATAGGCCGAAGGCAGCACAACGCGCCAAGATCCGGATGGCACCGAGGTGGTGTCTAGTAAGTTGTCGCACTTCTGTGGCCATCCTACAATGTTGAAAGTCGGCGTGGGGTGCCCCGTTGGCCTGTGAGATGGCGTCAGTAGCGGACCGATGTGCGAATGGGGCCAAAGGCAGCGCAACAATATTTTCTGACTGACACCACAAGGCGCTGAGATGCCAAGATCCGGATGGCACCGAGGTGATGTCTAAGTTGCGGACTGATGTGCGAATGGGGCCAAAGGCAGCGTAACAATATTTTTTGTATGGAAGATACCACTAGGCGTTGAGATGCCAAGATTCGGATGGCACTGAGGTGATGTCTAGCAAGTTGGTGTGGTCATCCTACAATGCTGAAACTCGGCGTGGGTCGCCCCATTAGCCTGTGAGATGGCGTCAGTAGCGGACCGATGTGCGAATAGGCCGAAGGCAGCACAACGCGCCAAGATCCGGATGTCACCGTGGTGGTTTCATAGTTGAGAGGCACTTCATCTGCAGTGGGGCGCCGAGATCCGGATGGCACCGAGGTGATGTCTAGCAAGTTGCTGTACTGGTGTGGTCATCCTACAATGCTGAAACTCGGCGTGGGTCGCCCCATTAGCCTGTGAGATGGCGTCAGTAGCGGACCGATGTGCGAATAGGCCGAAGGCAGCACAACGCGCCAAGATCCGGATGTCACCGTGGTGGTTTCATAGTTGAGAGGCACTTCATCTGCAGTGGGGCGCCGAGATCCGGATGGCACCGAGGTGATGTCTAGCAAGTTGCTGTACTGGTGTGGTTATTCTACAATGCTGAAACTCGGCGTGGGGCGCCCCATTAGCCTGTGAGATGGCGTCAGTAGCGGACCGATGTGCGAATGGGGCCAAAGGCAGCGCAACAATATTTTCTGAAGAGAAGACACCAAAAGGTGCTGACATTCCAAGATCCGGATGGCACCGAGGTGGTGTCTAGCAAGCTATGCAGTTGAGTTGTGTGCGCACTTGCGGCGAATAGGTCGAAGGCAGCATAACAATGTTTTCTGAATAGGAGACACCACAAGGCGTTGAGATTCGGTTACCACCGAGGTGATGTCTAGCAAGTTGCCGCACTGGTGTGGCCATCCTACAATACTGCTCCGAATAACGGCGTGGGGTGCCCGAAGGGGGGGGGAGCCGGCGTGAATGGGCCTTCCTAGGTGGAGGCTCGTCTGCTGTAGTGGGGCGCCCCTTTACCGTTTCAGTTGCCATTCAGCTGAGTTTCGGCTGCTCTTGATGCTACAGCGACAGGCGGCTGCAAGAGGACTCTCAAAATGGCGGCCTGTTCTTTGGATTTGGGCCTGGTCCACTAAAATGGCCCTGGGACACCTTAGAACTCGGACGCTCGATTTTCTTTTCCTTTCCTGTACATGCAAAAAAAGGTAAATGCCCGGTACGTTACACGCTTCATCTGCCACGATGAACTCTCCAGAGGAACCGAAAAAAAATATAGTTGTGGTAACTATACCATGCATCGTCATATGGAGAGGTGGCACCAATTAATTATAGTGCTGCATAAAAGAGAGATTTGGAGGAGAACCCCTGACCTGCTAGTACATTCATCAAAGAAGTGGCACTGAGAGCTTCAGAGGCAAGGGAAACGGTCCCAAATATTTAGAAGAACTTTGGAAAGATTAAAATGACATGTTTAGATTGTGGCAAATTAATTTCATGTGGACAGATGAGTGTTACTCTAATAAATACAGCATATGAACATCATCATAGTCGATGGTTGGTAGAGACATTTTGACTATATCCTGGACCTGCCCGTCCTCGCCCAAAATGGCGCCGGAATAAATGGGACTCGTAACTCCTTGTTGTGTACTGGTTGCAGAACCTTGAAATCACGAGATACGTATGCAGTTTTGAAGCACATGGCGGGCGGGGACGAGAATTGATTGAATATTTCGACATCCCTATTGATATTAAGTTCTGATGTGGTATTGATTACTGTACTGTTGAAAGTTCGAATTAACGTCACCCATGGTACTTGCCCGCAAATGTATATCTAGATAATTTTATTGTAACTGGCCCTGTCGTATTTTAATTATAAAATGTACGTCCACCGATTCCGTAACTGTTAGACACCTTAGTTCTTGCAACCTAATGGCCCGCCCGTTACGTTCCTCTACAGTGTAAATGTCTATTCATCATATACGATTACAGTTTGCTCTGTGGCAGGCCCACGTGGTTATAGGCTCGTATTTGTATAATGAAATTTTCACAATAAAGGTTTTTGAAAGAAAACATGGTAGTAGTATATACATTGGTAAAGTTTTTAATAATAGTGACTGTTTTAGAATCATTAAAAGGCAAGTGAAATAAAGCAGACCAATTACATGAAGGGTAAAAGGTATAATACGAAGGAACGCAGTAAAGATAAATGGTCAAGGGCTGTTGTGTTTTCTATTCCTGCAACATAAAGTGATCGATAAGAATCTCATATTCAGGCGTATCGGCGACTAAGACAGCAGGTCGACCCTCTTTTGCTCAACGGCTCCATCATGGGACGAAGAAACGCTCTTTTTCTCGAAAAAAGAATATATTTTACTTGCAGGACAGTTGTAAAATTTCCGGGAAAGTACATTAGCCTGGAACATTATAACATATATTTAAGAAAAAATAATGTTCGGAAGTAATGAAAAGCGTAATTTTTAGGTCATATGACCAAGCCTTTCATCATTACAATAAGAAAAGTAAAATGAACCAATGAAAAGTTTTATTAACAAGTCACATGACTTGTTATGCTTACGTTACGCGCTGCGCGCCCCGGATGACTTCCGGATGCGCTAACGCGGCGCGTCATATGACGCATTACGCGACAACGCAGGTACAGAATATAGTCAAAATGTCTCCACCAACCAGCGGTCGGAACACAACCCCTTTCAGCAGGCTAAATAGTTCTGTTAAATGACAACAGAAGGGACAGGCAACAAGAACCATCAGTCAAAGAGGGGAGAGCTAGTTCTTCTCTACCGGGTTACATTGGGGCGCTACCGGAACTGATCGAATTGGTAGTCTACAGTGTTTCTGGATGTTTCAGACTGAAGCTGGGGTTAGCATGAGAGCAGCACCATTTCGTAGCTCCGTCGTGGTCATTCCGCAACCAATCATGGCAGCCGTTCTTTATCGTTATTTTGGGCGGGGTGGGTGGCGGAGCCGAGCTGTTTTGCAGCCATCATTGTGTGGAGTTCAGTTCATCTCACTAGTTTTGTATTTGTCATGAGGGGTTGTTCCTAATGTTTCTATTTTAGCGAGGTCAAAAAGAGATCCCATTAGTGGCCTACTGATTTTGCTCGATTCCTTTTCTTTTTTTTTTACACGATTTTTCGTTATCTGCAAAGACTAAACAGAGTATTGCGACTCTGTGTTTGTTTGTAAATAGAGAATGAACCAAAGAGAACTAATTCTAAAACAGTAAATACTTGGATAACAATCAATCAAATGGAGAGAGAAGCAGGCACGACGGATTACAATGGGGGCAAAGACCTGCGTTAACTACCTTTCACTATCTGCAAAGAGAGAGTACTCCTAATAGAAATGAGGGGGGGGGGGCACCATTCAAAGCAGATCAGTGTGCATAAACACGAAAATGTTTTCACTTACCACGTACTTGACATTCGACAGCTTATGATATTTGCTATTAAAAAACCATTGAAATTCACTGAAAAAACCATAGGTTATAGACCATATATAGTTAGGAATTAGCATTTACAAAACCTTGAAAATTCACTGAAAAAACCATAGGTTATAGACCATATATAGTTAGGAATTAGCATTTAAAAAACCTTATTTTACTCACACAAAACCATTGAAATTCCATATATAGTTAGTTGCACTAACTATATATCGCGCACCCGCAATCCACTGCTGATCATGTCACATATTACATCATTCATGACATGGTCAGTGACATCACTGATGACATCACTGATGACATCTCAAATGACATCACTGATGACATCTCACATGACATCACTGATGACATCATCTAGTGTCTGTGTGTTTTTGTAAAGTTTAAATATGTTTTACATATTGAAGAATGAGTGGATGTATAAGTGTCTGGATGAAGGATTTAGTAGGTGCGTGACTGACTGTATGAGTGAGTGATTAAATGTGTCTCACTGAATGCATGGGTTAGTGACTAAACTGTCTTAATTTGTGCATCATTATGTCTGTTGTTCTGTAAACTGCTGCATGTGTTGATCATTAGCTATACGAGAGGCTATATGTGTTATTAATTGGTTGCCCAAGTATTTCTATGGGAGATTGAGTTTGTGTAGGGGTGGCTGGAAGGTGTGTGACTCTATGCATAGATGTGTGAGCAGTTTATTCACTAGGTGTATGAGTTCAAGAGTGCATGTGGAAACAGCTACATGGGCAGTTGACTGTGTGCATGAGTGTATTGATGAGTGAATGGATATCTCAATGCTACATGTCATAGTAAGTACATATGTAAAACACAGTACATGTGAGAGTTGGCATATATAAATAACTGTGCATGAGAGCCACTGAATGAGTGAGTAGTTGTATCGATCATTGTGAACTTGTATCAGGGATTGTATAAGAGAGTAAATATGTGTTAGTATATGTTTCAATAAGTAAGGTGTGTTTAACTGTATAGTTGAAGAAATGGAGGTGAGATTGTTTCTTTGCATGACTGACTGGGTGTGTGAGTAACTCCATGGATGAGTGGCAGTGTGTGAGTGTCTGTATACACTGAGTGTATCTAAGGTTATATTAGAGTCTGAAGAGGTTTATCGTATTAGCACAAGAATGATGTCAAATGAGATGTCATCAGTGATGTCATCAGTGATGTCATTTGAGATGTCATCAGTGATGTCATCAGTGATGTCACTGACCATGTCATGAATGATGTAATATGTGACATGATCAGCAGTGGATTGCGGGTGCGCGATATATAGTTAGTGCAACTAACTATATATGGAATTTCAATGGTTTTGTGTGAGTAAAATAAGGTTTTTTAAATGCTAATTCCTAACTATATATGGTCTATAACCTATGGTTTTTTCAGTGAATATATATATATATATATATATATATATATATATATATATATATATATATGTGTGTATATATATCTATATCTATATATGTCTCTCTCTCTCTCTCTCTCTCTCTATATATATATATATATATATATATATATATATATAGATATAGATATATATATTGCGTTTAGTCCGATGTAGCGCAGCCACGCCACGCCACACAGCAAACCGGAAAATATTTAGAGAGAGAGAGAGAGAGCTATTTTCACTGGGAAAAAAACATAGTTTACAGAGACGTTTTAGGTAGGAAATAGTATCAAAAACCTTAGAAATACACAGAAAAAAACAAAGGTTACAGCGATGTTTACTTAGGTTCAGATTTTACATACTCAAAACCGTAGAAACTGAGCAGTTATAGTTACCTGGGCTAACTATAACTTACACTCCCCACAATGCACAGCTTATAAAGCCGGCAGAGAAACACATGAAAAAATTGTTCCTGCCCGTAGAGCACAGTATTTTAAGCTGCTCCCTACGGGTAGAAACAATACTGGGTCCCGCTGGCGTCATGGGGACTTTTTCAGCAGCTGAGAGGAGTTGCGATGGGGGCCTGCTTCTCCCCCAGCTACGCATGCTTGCACATGGGGCTGTGGGAGGAGCAGGTCCTGGGCGTCGCATTTGCTGATACAATGAAAAATAACATAGTGTCGCTATACAGATTTATTGATGATCTCTTCTTAGTATGGAGGGGATCCAAGATTGAGGCTGAGCGTTTCATCTCTGAAATTAATGTAAACAATTTGAATCTGAAGTTTACTGGGGCAATTAGTGAGAATCATGTCAACTTTCTCGATGTTGAGGTATACATTGAGGAAGGAAAGTTACAGACGAGGTTGCACCGCCAAATTACCGCGGGAAACACGGTCCTACACGCATCAAGTCACCATCCTGCTCACCTGATCCGGAGCATCCCCTATGGGGAGATGCTCAGGATCAGGAGAATATGCAGCACTGAGGAGTCATGTTCAGTAGCACAAGCGAGCAGTAAAGAGAGATTCCTGGCGAGGGGCTACTCATTGAATATAATTGAAAAAGCAATGCAAAGGGCCAACAAATTAGGTACCTCCACGGAATTGGAGGGGGGTCCGGATGGAACCCATAAAATAACCAACAACATGAATGGCCAACCAAGACTGATAACAGCATACAGTCGCCAACACAAGCAGTTACATAAAATCATTGGCAGAAATTGGCCAATCATCAAGGGGGATCCCGTAATTGGTGAAACTCTGGCAGAACACCCAGCAATAACCTACAGTAGAGCCAGGTCAATGAGCGACATGCTTGTGAAGAGTAGCCCAGAATTAGCCAGAAATGACGATTGGTTGCATAAGAGTAAGGGGTTCATCAAGTGCGCTACATGTAAAGCATGCAAGATGGGGGAAAAACAAAACCTCATATATGACCCCATTTTCTGAGACACCGACCCCTATAACTAAGAAAATAACATGCAAAATCGACTTCGTAGTTTATGTGCTGGAGTGTGCATGTGGCCTGCGGTATGTTGGTAGTACCAAGCTGCAGGTCCACAAACGCATACTCCAGCACATGAGGGCAGTCAGCAATAGGGATGAGGCTTACCCTGTGGCGCACCATATCAACACCAGCCACGGGGGAAACTTAAGCTGTCTCAGCTACTATGCAATAGACACAGTACCACCTCTCCACAGAGGAGGGGATAGGGAAGCTCGCTTGAGAATACTGGAGACTAGATATATTCTAGAACTGAACACTAAGACTCCTAATGGACTCAATGCTACAGAGGACCTGTACACCTGTCTTTAACTTCAATAAGGGAATAAGAGCATTGTTGCAAGAATTAGGAAATAATATTTCATATTAACATGAATAGTGAGTCTGTTAAACATTAAGTTGTCTGTCAATAGAAAACAAAAAGAACAAAACTTTTAGATCTTTTTCACAGGGTGAGGGGTAAAAAAATACTTTTAACAGTTTTTTTGGTTTCACTCATTAATTTAACTCTCAAAGACAAGTGTCTGGAAATGGACCATCAAGGAAGGGCAATATAGAGGCAGTAATCCTGAACATCGACATAGCCCACTTGGGCTTTATTATAACCTCTCCCCAGTTACCACCCTATTAAGATATCTCCTAAAAAGAGAAAACATTGGTTCTCTAATTTTGCACAAATCTTTAAAGCGTATTTTGCACATAATTTGCACATTTGCACAAATAAGTATTATATGTACAGCATACATATCACCAAAATATGAATTTTATACATTTTGTATGACAGTAACATTGGTTTTATTGTGATATATATTTATGTATTTATTCATCTATATGCGAGATTTGCACATTAGGAGATATGTATATATACAATTTTACTACAAATTATAATGCTGTAAATTGTAAAGGCATTGTTAATATTATATTGTGAAAAGGGTGAAAATTCAAATCATAAGGGAGAGTATATAATGCGTGATATATGTAAAAGATTTTCAGAATTGATAACGCAGCATGTAGTCGATGTGTAAAGGATTAGGCTGAAGTCGGTTGTCTCTACAGGCCCGGTGGTCAGATGATGCCTGCACACTTGTCAAAAACACAATGATTCACTGACCATGTCATGTGATCAAGGGCTTCAGGGCCCGAAACGTGTCATGGCGGACGGAATGGTGCACATATCGAAATAAATTAAGCAACGCTACCTGTTTGGGTCCGTTTCGTTCTTTTGCGGCAAGCATCGAAAAAGTAACGAAGTTCCTGTAATATATATATATATATATATATATATATATATATATATATATATATATATATATATCATATGGAGAGAGTGAGAGCGAGAGACAGAGAGAGAGAGAAAGAGAGAGCTATTTTCACTGGAAAAAAAACATAGTTTACAGAGACATTTTAGGTAGGAAATAGTATCAAAAACCTTAGAAATACACAGAAAAAAACAAAGGTTACAGAGACGTTTACTTAGGTTCAGATTTTACATACTCAAAACAGTAGAAACTGAGCAGTTATAGCTACCTGGGCTAACTATAACTTACACTCCCCCCAATGCACAGCTTATAAAGCCGGCAGAGAATCACATGAAAAAGTTGTTCCTGCCCGTAGAGCACAGTATTTTAAGCTGCTCTCTACGGGTAGGAACAATACTGGCTCGCGCTGGCGTCATGGGGACTTTGGGGGCCCTCAACATTGATCATGTGGGTGCCCTGGATGGGCTCAAGGGCACCCGCCCTTTACTGGCAGGGCCATTTTTGTAAATCCTTCATTATGCATGGTCAAGGTGTTACGTGGTAAAGGCATACGTGTTTAAGGCATTGCAGGGTAAAGGCATACGTGTTAAAGGCATTTGTTGGTATCTATGACATTATAATTAGTCTAATCCTGCACTATCTCTTGACTTGAAACTAAACCCTGGGCCTTGATAAACTGAACAGACAGCTCAAAAAAAGTGTAAAAGCAGGTTTAGTGGAAATGACATGTCACATTGTCATCACATGCCATTTTCTCAGTGCATTGGACCATTTCTCCAGTTTTCCCCAGATAAATGGTGCTATGAACCGTATAGCACTACTCGCCACCACGTTTAGAGGGTGATCCATTTCTCTTTCCACCCTGGAAAGAGAGTTACTCCAGCATTTTGTTGAAGTGAAACTCTAACTGTTTCCAGTGTCAGAAATAGTCAGATTGGCGTCTGTGAATGCTCACTTGCTCACAAACTGACATGGTGAATCATGCATGCACTACAGTTACTAGTGTGTGATTCTACACATGCAAAACATGTACACCTGGCAGCTATCATCTGACTAGTTTTGTTTTCAAACATTGTTGAAAGAGCTGAGGACACAGACAAGCCCACTGACACCAAGAGAGAAACAGTAATAACAGTTATTCACAGGCCCTGGCAAAACCCCTAGGCCTGCTCATCATGAGACCAATCTCCCTCCCAAACATTCTTGCTAAACTATTCACAGGCATTCTGGCACACAAAATAGTCGGTTCATAATGGCCTAATGACTGCAAGCCACAGCAGTGGTGAGTTAATATTGTGCTGTTAATAAAATTGATAATTTCCAACACTGAGAAGACACTGGGTGTAAGAAGGTGGATATCTGACTATATGGTTACCCCAACTTTTTGCCTTGTGTTTTGCTGGTTTTTGACTTAGTTGGCCTGGGATCCTGCTATTCAGGGCCCCAGGCTATCTGCTATCCCTATAAAATGGACTCCATGTACTTTAGATACATACCAGATTGGGTACTGGGTCACCTCTGTGAGCCCCTGTGTAGTGTACCATAGGTACCCATTGCATAGGTGCATCCAAGGCCTACCATGGGCTGAAGCATGTATTATGCCACCCCTGGCTGGCCATCCAAACTGACACCACAGGTTGATCACTCAGTTTGAGTAAGGTGGTGTAATCACCCCTTACTTAGATATAGTATACCTATATCTACCTTTATATATAGACACATATGCACCTATAAGTCACTCCCATGGAAGGCCTCGACAATCCTTGAGGCAGAGTGCTTGGTTTTATGTTAGAGGGTGCCCTAGCATGAGCTGAGCCCCTCTGCAGCTTTCAGAACCATGTCCTTATAGCTGTTCTATCATATAGCCATACCCTATACTCTTAAGTGCATTATAATCCTCGCGGTTAAATGCTAACTTTGGTGTGGCTTTATCAAAACATGTGGTGTAAGGTGTCAAACACTTTGGAATACTACCCCCTCCCACCAATTCCGGCGGCGGGGGTAGCATTCCACCCTTCTAGAGGGAAAAACATGTATGTTACTGCTTTACCCGGTTAGAGTTAAACAGAGCTTCAGCATCACAAAATGGATGCTGCTGCCACAGACACGAGTCTGATCTCCTGCTGCTGGACAAAACTCCAGCAAGGGAGGCCTGGACAATGGGTTTCCTGTCGAGGAAGGTGCTAGGACCTCCCCAGACAGCCTGTAGTGTATTAGGGCAGTGTGGGTTGAATGGAACAATGCTTTTCCAGACACTGCCTGGGGCACACAAGATGCTCCATGCATAGTCCGGTTAAAACCAGTTGCTGGGGCACTCCAGCCCCGCTCTGGCACGATACTGGACAAAGGGTAAGGGGTGTAACCATCCCCTTCCCAGGTGCACCCATAGGAGGGACCTAGTGGGTAATCCAGCCCATTTTCTTAGTATAAAGATAGGTGCTGTGTCCCCAGGACTAGATTATCCTGGAACGAAACTCTGAAATGAAACTCTTGGACCTTCGACATTCTATACCGACTAGAAGACTGAAGACATCTCCCTTGTTGTCAAGGAGTGACCACCCTGTGTAAACAGGGACCCCTGTCTTTAGTAACAAGCAAGGTAAAGGCGGCAGTTGGCATTTGAGCTGATCCAGTGGGAACAGGAAAGCATTGTGGAAAAAGATGTCCGGAGTTACCTTTGTCATATATTCTTCCTGAAGAGTTACCTTTGTTATACAGTTCATAAAGAGTTACCTTTGTTATACACTTCCTGAAGAGTTACCTTTGTTATACACTTCCTGAAGAGCTACCTAAGGTAGATACTTCCTGAAATTGAATTAACGGCAGCGCTTTCTGATTCCTCTCTTTTTCCACAATCTGTTCCGTTTAAATGAAATCTTATCCATGTGTATCTACACAAAACTGTACCTGTAGCACATGAGTGCTCTGTAGCTGCCCTTTCCTTAGTAATTTACTCTGAACAATGGTAAATCACTGCCTTCTCAGAAGTAAATAAGATGTGACATGTTCAACCACAGTTTTAATGAAATATCCATGTATGGTAAAAGGTTCCTTACTAAATTTCAAATATGGTAGAGAAGAGATGTTTTATCCAGCTGGTTAAATATTGTGTATTCACATTGTATTACATTTGCAGTTAGTAATATTACATTTCTTTACATCCAACAGAAAATAAGCCTTAAATGCACGGATTGATTATGAATAATGAAGATAACACATCAAACCTGCAAAAATTATCAAAAATAAGGAGCTCCAAAAACATCAGTGCAATCAGAGGCAGAGGACAGATCCAGGAAGAAGCAGTCAAAGGCAATTCAGTGAGTGTCCGAGTCTGAGATCTGCACCTTGACACCCCAAGACGAAGAAATTACCTCAACAAAACCAAGACAACAAAACTGAAAAACCACTTGCTGTATAATCAAGCGTCCAACACCAGCTTTGATCATGAGGCTGGTATGAGAGTTGGAGGAAGGTCTAGTGTCTATTTGGGATCCATAGCTTGGAACAAACTCCCTCTTCAGCTTAGAGCTGTTAGCAACATGATAATGTTTAAAAAATGGTTGAAAACCTGGCTTTTTGACCATGTTTGAAACAACCGATTTACTTTCTTTTCTGACCTGTGCTTTGCCCCGGGACACTCTTTGGAGTAGCTGTACACATTACGAGTCGCTTCCCCATCATGATATGGCTAGAGCAGTGCTTCGCTATCTAAACTGGCACCAGACCAGCATTCAGTGCTCTATGTGTATTGTTAACTCTTTCTAGCCAAACCACAGGCACCAGGGAAAAGCACAACAAAGTGGAGTCTAACAACTGAAGGCTAAAGGAAAGCGGAGCTCTGCTCTCTGAAGTACAGAGTATTGTCCCAATTTGCACCTACCGGAAGGAAGATTAAGCTTAACCCGCAAGCATGCGAAGCCATTATCCATTCTAAAGATGCAATCACCCACAAGGAAGCCTTACTGATATTATGAATGTGGCAGGTATTTAGTGAGTCTTGTATTTTATTGTTAAATCGGAAATATCACACACATACAGGGAATGTGAAAATAACGCAAGTGGTTTATTAACTATGCTGACCCTTCAGGAAACACGGGCAGGAGAAAAATCATGCAATTGCACTGAATATGTCAAGAACTTTAGCCAATTAGAAACCCTAAAAGAGCATCAGCGAATACAAACTGGGGAAAAACCATACCATTGCACTGAATGTGTGAAGAGCTTCAGTTGGTTATAACACCTCCAAAGACATCAGCGAATACACACAGGGGAAAAACCATACCATTGCAGTGAATGTGTAAAGAGCTTCAATCAAATTCCAATACTCCACACAGATCAGAGAATACACACAGGGCAAAAACCATACCATTGCAATGAATGTGGAAAGAGCTTCAGTCAAATTGGAAACCTCCACACACATCAGAGAATACACACAGGGGAAAAACCATACCATTGCAATGAATGTGTAAAGAGCTTCAGTCAACTATCAAACCTCCATAGACATCAGAGAATGCACACAGGGGAAAACCCATACCATTGCAGTGAATGTGTGAAGAGTTTCAGTCACATTTCACAGCTCCACACACATAAGAGAATGCACACAGGGGAAAAACCACACCATTGCAGTGAATGTTTGAAGAGCTTCTGTCGGTTACAAGAACTCCAAAAACATCAGCGAACCCACACAGGGGAAAAACCATACCATTGCAAGGAATGTGTAAAGAGCTTCAGTCAATTATCAAACCTCCATAGACATCAGAGAATGCACACAGGGGAAAAACCATACCATTGCAGTGAATGTGTGAAGAGTTTCAGTCAAATTTCACAGCTCCACACACATAAGAGAATGCACACAGGGGAAAAACCATACCATTGCACTGAATGTGTGAAGAGCTTCTGTCGTTTACAAGGACTCCAAAAACATCAGCGAACCCACACAGGGGAAAAACCATACCATTGCAAGGAATGTGTAAAGAGCTTCAGTCAACTATCAAACCTCCACACACATCAGAGAATACACACAGGGAAAAAACCATACCATTGCAACAAATGTAAAAAGAGCTTCAGTCAAATTTCAGACCTCCATAGACATCAGATAATACACACAAGGGAAAAACCATACCATTGCAATGAATGTGTAAAGAGCTTTAATCACATTTCACAGCTCCACACACATCAGAAAATACACACAGGGGGAAAACCATACCATTGCAGTGAATGTGTGAAGAGTTTCCGCATGTTAGCAGAACTCCAAACACATCAGCGAACACACACAAGGGAAAAACCATACCAGTGCAGTGAATGTGTGAAGAGCTTTAGTCATATTACATGTCTCCGCTCACATCAGAGAATACACACAGGGGAAAAACCATACCAGTGCAGTGAATGTGGAAGTAGTTTTAGGGTGCAATCAAATCTCCAGAGACATCAGCGAATACACACAGGGGAAAAACCATACCGGTGCAGTGAATGTGTAAAGAGCTTCAGTCAGTTAACAGACCTCCGCAGACATCAGCGAATACACACTGGGGAAAAACCATACCAGTGCAGTGAATGTGTAAAGAGCTTTAGTCGGTTAACAACCCTCCAGAGACATCAGCGAATACACACAGGGGAAAAACCATACGATTGCAGTGAATGTGGCAGTAGTTTTACTTACTCTTCAGCATTACGAAATCATCAGCGAGCTCACAAAGGGGAAACAAATCTTTTAAATGCCATGAACGCTTGAAAAGCTGAAGTCCATTATCAATCCTAAACAGGCATCAGCGAACACACACAGAAGAAAAGCCTTCAAGTGCAATGAATGTGAGAAGAAATGTAGTCAATTATCAAGCCTATGTAGACATCAGCTTACACACACTCTGTAAATACCGTACAACTGTAGTGAGTGTAGAAGTATCTTTAGGAAATCTTTTGCATTAAGGATTCATCAGTTAATGCACCCAGAGAAAAATCCTTTCAGGTGCAGTGAATGTGTGAATATCTTCTGTCTCTTATAAAACCTACGAATACATCAACTAACACACACAGAGTAAAAATGGGCATCGCAATGAATGTCAGAAGTGATTTTGCCAATTGCAGACACACCTGGGGTAAACCTTACAATTGCACTAAAAGTGTGACGAGCTTTTGTCAATATCTGATCCTACAGAGCCTCAGCAAACACACACCTTCATTTAACTCACTTAGAAATAATCCTAGAGATGCAGTGAATTCAAAAAGAACTTAAGAACATTAACAATAATATTGACTCATCTGAGGACATAGACAGGAGCAGAACTGTTATTGTGAGATGAAGGAATTACAGGAACAAGTATATAATTATGTGGGTTATTCAAATACAAGATGAATGAAGACTCGACTAGAAGAAATGAAGAAAACCAAAGATTTGTAGAATATTGAAAGTGTCTGTTCCCAGTGATTGTTCACTTCGGTGCACATAAAAACAACAACGTTATATAACAGGAAATCCACTGGGACACTAGCTCAATGTGGAATAAAAGAAAAGAAACACTGGTGGTTTTTATTTGGTGATGAAGATTTACAAAGAAAAACATCCAAGTGTTCCTGTTCATGCTACCTGTAAAAGTGTAGGGATGAATATGATTCTGCCTGCACACATTGCTATAGTAGCATAAGTGAGTTTGTTGCGAAAACGCCATTTTGCTGCTTTTGCACATGACACTACATGTCTCTGTTTTTATAAAGACAAACTTCTTGCTTTTTTTTCACATGAGAACGGTCTGTTTTTCATATCTCTAGACTCACACTGCGACCTCAAGTCTGCACAAAGTGTTCAAGGTTAAAATAACAATGTATGCTGTTGATGCAGGTTGATCGGCCCACGCTCTAGACACAACACAAACACAGCTGCTCATTTCTGAAAACTCAGGTGCTTTTAATATTGCACTGCATGCATGAGACGAGAAAGAGCTGTGCTGATCTGGGATGTGATTCACTTCACCTGACTTTGGAGGTATGGGGTTCGCGGTTTTAACCTAGAGATCTTGTATTATTATAATACCTAGCTCCTAGCAAGGGGAGGGTGGTACACAAGGCGCTATAGACCTGGTTCCACTATCATTATATGATTTCTCCCTTTGTATTTTATGGAATTGTAACAATGTTGATAGTATTGATTTTATGCATCTTTTTACTTATGTTAGCAAAGATACTGCAGCTTAGAGCACGTAGTTGAAATAAACATTTTAAACTATACAGTGTCTCTGATTGCTCATGTTATGGACATTTATGAGAATAAAAACAAAAGAGTGTTCTTGATTCCCACTATTCCTGAGAGGTCCCAAAGTCGCTTGTTCATTGGTAGCTTCGCTGTAGTACGGAGAATGAATGAGACACTGTTGCTAGTCGGATAGGGGTTCTGGGCACTGAGGTGGATTTTCGGTACTCCACAATACACTGAGGTCCTGGTTTCCTGTGCATAGTTCTGTGCATGAGCAGAATTCCCGCAACATGGCGCCCAAAGTCTTGATTAGTGCTTGTATCTGTTCACAATACCCTCAACACCTTTTCCGGTTAACAGGCGTGACGGATTAACCTACCTATACGAATGTGTTATAGGTTAATTCAAGCATGAGATTAATAAAAAGGTTCACATTTTGAATTACTACTCTTTTTTGTTGTACTGCAATTTATATAAATTGTTTTTCTTCTCTATGTCCTCATGGGTGATATTGACATAGCTCACCATAGTTGGGCAGAGCTCCGGCGTCATCTGGCGCAGTTTGGAGTACCAGACGATGGTATGTCTTATCTTTGTGGTGATTGCTGATTCAGCATTTCCCTTTGAGCTTTTCTACTCTTGGGTCATGTTTCCTGCAATAAATGCGGATGAGGATACATTTCATACATACACTCACACTGCGATTCCGGTAAACTATACTCCATATAGGACACAAGAGATTCCAATTTCGGCATGGCAGCATCATGTTTGGTTTAATGGCACCCTCCCCCATACCGTAATTCCGGTTCGGTTAGGTCCCTTGTCAATTCCCGGGGCCACTTGACCAGTCTTAGCCGGGTTCACACCATATCCACGTTATCTCAATGCTCCGATTGACGAATTGTGTCAACTTTATATCTCTTTTGTTGGGGTACATAGGGCTTAGGTTCAATATGTTTCTTGCAGCGGAACAAGTTTTGATAAATTTTCTTTAAAAATGCCGACTCTGTAAGCGGCACAACGCGTGTGAATTTAAAAGCTACACGTGGTAAATAAGTCTTGTTATAATTTTAGGAGCCGTGCGATAAAGACTGTAGTGTAGTTCCTAGTTTCCCACTAGGCCCTGCGCATTGGAATAACATAAACAGTAGTATCGACGTGGAACTGCGGATATTCCAGGCCTCCACTGACTATGCTAAACTTAATTGGGTTGTGTTACCAACTAGCTCAGAGGTTACTGGAAACTTTCTTCTCTGCATGGGAAGTGATCAGCTTCCCTGGCACAGACAAGAAGGGATTCAGCTTTCCAATAACCGTGCAACATGACAACTTTGCTCCTCAGATCAAGAGTCAATCTCTAGGGTCGTGTGAAACAATAGACATGTATTTCACTCAGTCAGTCTAGTGCAGTTTACTTTCACGAGATGTAGAGAATAGAGAGACGGGCGTTTGTCAATAAAGGGTTAACATTTATTCAACAGTCTTTCTTCTTGTACAAGAGAAATGTATTGCCACAATTGCAAGACTTGTTATTATAAAAAGTACGTACAGTAAGATAAGGATTGCGAAATAGAACTGTAAAAGCATTGATATGGTTTCTTAGCCATACAATGGTTTAAAAGTAATAAAACATATATACAGTCATATATACATTAGGCTAACATACTCAACTGGTGCTTCTAACTAAGCCTACCCCAGTGTGCCTGACCTAAGCCTAACACGTGGAAGGGGAGTAAGTAAGTAGCTTTAAGTTAAGTTGGTTTTGCCAAGGTTTGTTTCAAGAATTCTCGTCTAAGGGTTTAGTCAACACCATACCTCTGAATAGAATGATGGAGGATTGGTATCTCCTTCAGGGGTCACTCTCGATATCCCAGTCACCCGCGAGGGTAGACCGGAAACGCCGGAGCTGGATTTCTCTGCAGGAGAAAGGCAGCGGGTCTCTTCAGCGCGTCGAGGAAGGAGGGGGGACAGCGTCCGCGGGCAGCTGGAATCTGCCGGATGTCTTCGCAGAGGGACGGCTGTTCAGCTCCTAAGCGTACTGCACCATCGTTCGTGCTTTAGCAGCGATAATGGTATCAGTAGCTTCACCACCACAGGGACAGCAGGCTGTAGCGACAGAGTGCTAGATTCACCAACACGGGGTCTTGCAGGCAGCTAGCATCAGCAACAGTAGCTCATTGCTTAAGGCAACGTTGGTAATATTTATACCTGACAGGTGCCGGGTTTGACGCAAGTTTGCTGGACATAAGACGTCAATTAAAGATGTCACTAGGAAGTGATAGTTATCAGTTGCTCATTAGAGTTCCATTACTAATCAAAACACAGCAAGCGGGGATTTCCAGGTTTGCTGAGTTTTTATCTTGTTGAAGAACTCGGAGTGTTAATCTAGGAATATCAGATAGTGACTTCTGCTCTGTCATTGCACTAATTGGTCGCAAAGGAAGTGGCAGAGAGCTATGCTGGAATGTGGCTCTGTTCGTGTGAGGCCAGAGATAACTTTTCTGAAAATCGCACTTGAACGGTTATGCCAATATAGGGAATAAATGGATTTATAGCCGAATAGGGGCATAAGGTCACAGTATCGATCAGGAACCTAGATAAACACGCAACACCCACTCCACGTTTTCATGTCCATCAAATTACTAAAACTAAAGCAATTAGATGCATGTGTAACATTGCCCACCCCAAAATACATAAATGCATTCGAAATAGGCGTACTTGAAATACATGAAATTTAGGGACTGTACGTTTTTTGAAGCATAGAAATCATTCAAAAATTATTGCATATGAAATCAATGAACGATTATGCAAAAAGAATTACACATGAAGTATCTCTGACAGAAGAAGGGCGAGATAAATCATCACATATAAATGCATTGTAATAACATGTGCTAGAGGCTGGTGTAATATTGTTATGTCTCTAGATGTGTTTAGAAATAGAAGTGTGAAGCTTCTGTTCTCTAAGAATAGTTTTTACGCTAAGCAAAGAATTGTTCGTGCCAAAAAAAGGGTCAATATTAAAAATGTCCAATTCTAAGAATTATTGCTTGAACGGGGAAAAATAGAGTTCCAAAGCTTTTTCAGTTTTTGTTGATGTCAAGTCAAGTCAAGTCAAAAAATGTATATAGCGCGCTACATACCCAGAGGGTCTCAAGGCGCTTGAGGAAGGGATGGGAATTACTTGTCGAATATCCAGGTTTTAAGTTGCTTTCTGAATGCTAGGTGGTTCTGAGTGAGACGTAGGTGAGTGGGGAGTGAGTTCCATGTTTTAGCTGCGAGGTAGGAGAAGGATCTACCTCCCATGGTGGTTTTATTGATGCGAGGAATGGTAGCAAGGGCTTGGTTGGAAGATCGTAGCTGGCGAGGGGGGGTGTAGAAGGAAAGTCGTGTGTTGAGGCATTCGGGTCCAAGTTCGTAGAGTGCTTTGTGAGCGTGGGTTAGGAGGCGGAAAGTAATCCTCTTATTGACGGGGAGCCAGTGGAGGTTTTTCAGGTGGCTAGAGATATGGTCTTTATGCGGGATGTCTAGTATGAGTCTGGCAGATGCATTCTGGATGCGTTGGAGTTTTTTCTGGAGTTTTGCGGTGATACCGGCGTATAGGGTATTTCCGTAGTCCAGGCGACTTGTAACCAGTGCATGGGTGACTGTTTTTCTGGTTTCGGTGGGGATCCAGCAAAATGTTTTTTTGAGCATGCTGAGGATGTTGAAGCATGAAGATGAGACTGCGTTGACTTGTCTGTTCATAGAGAGTGAGGAGTCCAGGATGATGCCCAGGTTCCGTGCGTGGTCCGTTGGGATGGGTGCTTTTCCAAGGGCCTCCGGCCACCAAGAGTCGTCCCAAGCGGAGGGGGAGGTACCTAAGATAAGGACTTCTGTTTTGTCTGAGTTCAGTTTCAGGCGGCTGTGCTTCATCCACTCTGCTACTTCTTTCATGCCTTCATGTAGGTTGGTTTTGGCGGTGTTGGGGTCTTTGGTGAGTGATAGGATCAGTTGGGTGTCATCTGCGTAGGAGATGATGTTGAGGTTGTGTTGGCGAGCGATGGTCGCGAGGGGGCTCATGTATACGTTGAAGAGGGTGGGGCTGAGTGAGGAACCTTGGGGTACGCCGCAGATGACTTCAGTAGCCTCGGATTTGAATGGTGGGAGGCGGACTCTCAGGGTTCTTCCGGTGAGGAATGAGGTGATCCATTCCAGTGCTTTTCCTTGGATCCCGATGTTTTTGAGGCGCTGTAGAAGAGTGCTATGGCAGACTGTGTCGAAGGCTGCGGAGAGGTCTAGGAGGATGAGGGCGACTGTGTCTCCATTGTCCAGTAGAGTACGAATGTCATCTGTTGCTGCGATGAGGGCGGTCTCCGTGCTGTGTTTGGCTCGGAAGCCGGACTGTGAGGAGTCGAGGGATTTGTTGGTTTCGAGGAAGGCGGCGAGCTGGTTATTTACGGCTTTCTCGATGACTTTGGCCGGGAATGGAAGGAGCGAGATGGGGCGGTAGTTTTTGAGTTCGGTGGGGTTCGCTGTGGGTTTTTTCAGAAGGGCGCTGAGTTCGGCGTGTTTCCAGCTTTCCGGGAAGGTGGCGGAGTTGAGGGAGCCGTTGATGACGTCTCGGAGGTGTGGTGCTATGATGGAGTCAGCTTTGTTGAAGATGTGGTGAGGGCACGGGTCTGTGGGGGATCCTGAGTGGATGGAGTTCATCAGGCGGATGGTGTCCTCGGTGGAGATTGGGTTCCATTTGTTAAGGATGTTCAAGGGGGGTGAAGGTATGGCAGAAGACTGGGTGGGATGGTCTCCGGGTTGGTTGTCGAAGCTGTTGTGGATGTCTGTGATTTTGTTGTGGAAGAACGAGGCTAGGGAGTCGCAGAGAGCTTGAGAGGGGGTGATATCATTGGAGTTGGCTGAGGGGTTGGTGAATTCTTTGATGATGTTGAATAGTTCCTTGCTGTTGTGGGCGTTGTTGTCTAGTCGGTCTTTGAAAGCGGCTTTCTTTGCAGACCGGATTAGTTGGTGGTGTATGCGGGTGGCGTTTTTGAAGGCGTCCCTGGTGCTGGTGTTTGGGTCTTTTTTCCAGGCCTTCTCGAGTGAGCGGCAGAGTTTCTTCGATTTCTTAAGATCATCGTTGAACCAG
The DNA here is from genome assembly GCF_964261635.1 of Lissotriton helveticus. NCBI lineage: Eukaryota > Metazoa > Chordata > Amphibia > Caudata > Salamandridae > Lissotriton > Lissotriton helveticus. The sequence goes on along the minus strand of NC_136058.1, from coordinate 407,897,323 downwards.
TAGGCGTTTTTGCTGCCAAGTTTGATTTGATGTAAGGCCGAATTCAGAGTTCATGGGAACGCTGTGTGTCGGAAAAGCTTCTAAAAGTTATTGTTTCTGTACGGGTGAGAACATCGTATCAGACAGGCTCTCAAAGAATTGGTCTACAAATTCAGGTGATAGTTCAACCAAATTAGATAGCGCTGTAACTTGGCAGGTGTGAGAATGATTGCTGTCATCACAGTCGGGACCAGCAATGCTCACAGAACGTTGTACCTGGATGATGTTGCTTTTGTCACTCGCTCCACTGTTACCACTTGGTTGTAGCACAGGAGTCTCCAAGAATGCCGTCATCAGGATTGGTAGCCGCTGGGGACAACACAATGCGTGAGCCGTTATTGGACTGAGCAAAGTATCGACGTCCATTGGTACTGCTGATGGAAGTGAAAGACAGATGTCCAACACGCATTCATCGCCGCAAAGCATACACCGTAGCACAGGTAAAATGCAATTTTGCCATATAGGTCTGAATGAAAGGAACCAGGTCATGTTTAGATCTCTCAGCCTGGCCAATCCAAGGACGTTAGTTATCCTGTCCCGGTAGCGCATTGCTAGGATTGTCTCTTCCATTCCCATGGGAGCTATGTCTGAGCCGAGGGTTGCCATAACGAAGCAGGAGGGTGAAAAATAAAATCCCTGCTACAAGTCCCAAAAATAATGGTATGCCGCCAAAAACAGAGTGTACAAAACTAGGAACGATTCCCAAAATTGCCTGGAAGGGTGTTAGCAGTCCCGTAAAGACTGTCTTAAATATGCCTGGGATGCTTGTTGCACTAGACATGTTAAGGAGTTGGCTGAACATTTCTACGAAATGCACGGGGCAATTTGTTGATAAAAGGTCATGAACTTCAGTAGCTGTCCTTGCAACTAGAAGATCATACGTCTCTTTTGATGACGTTATAGGCACTGTTGTCTGTAAAAGTACAGATTTCATTTTGCTTAATGTATCAATTCGTATAGAATAGAGATTCAGACGAGGCCAGATGGGAGTCACTGTGTCTGCAGGCCCACTCGGAAACAATGCTTGCATACAGCATTTGACCATGGATGTTACTTCTACTAGATAACTTTTCCCTGGCACGAGGCCACAACATCTGTGATCCGTTCTAAGAATGTAACTCCCGTTCGAAAGTTGCATAAAGAAGGGCTCTATCTGAGTTGCAGGTGTGACTAGCTGGTGGCATGAAAGGTTGTTAGAATTTCCATCACATGCTCCGTGTAAATTAATACCCTGACACAAAAGTATACCGCTTAGTGAATGTTTACAGTTCTCACCACTAAGAAATACATTTTTGTCACTGTCACTATAGCAAGAATGAGTGTATGGTAATTTCCATTTAGATTTTACATATCCTTTACCCAATTGTTCATATTGGCCAGCAGGTATGTACTCAAGGCACTTTTTAAATCGGAAAGTTGTTATCGGAATTGTGATAATTCCTTGTATTATCCATTCAATGACAGGACTCTCTGACATTGTCAATGGTAATCTCTCGAGTTTTTCGATGCTCAGGATTGTATAGTCTGCTCCTTTCTGTGCCAAACTGATCTGTTTATCAGTAAGGTTAAAACTGGAAAATAATGACGTTGTGTTGATTAAACGCCAAGGCACATAGCCTGAACGAAGATTTTGCAGCGTCCAGCCTAATTCTATAATAGAGCGTAATTGAGACTGGCCCTGTTGTAACATTAGCAAGTCTCTGTCTATCACATCAAAGGCAGAGGATACAATATTGTCCAATGAATATATTCTGGAAGACAGAGACATTAACCCATTGTCTACTACAGAAAGTGATTTCTCAAAATTAATACGATCAATTTCTCGTATTTTTTCAGCAGTTTCAATTTGCTTTACTTTCCAAGCCTCGTTGTAAGCAGCATAGATACTGGTCGCTATGAAACGCTTTTGACGCTGTTTGCGAGGTCCAAGAATGAAATCGCGCAAATCAGCACCATCTTTTAGTAAAGACAAGTGTTGCTTAATTTCAGCCAGTGTGGATGTTGTTAGCCATTCAAGGCAGAGTTTCCCTACACTGTATGTTGTTATAATCCCTGGATGTTGTCTCTGGGAATATCTCGAGTCTAATCTGGTCATTTTTAACCCCTGTGTTTTATTCAGGAATCTATCTTGACAGCTATTTGTGTCTGTAGGCCAGATTAACCACTTTTTCCAATCAGGATGTGTTCTGTTGAAATGTAAAATTTGTGACACGTCTAACTCAATATCTGTGGTTGTATTCTCAGGTATTGGCTTTGGTATAGACGGTGTTTTAAAGTCTTTGATCTTAGCTAGGCCAAGACAAGATGTTTGGTGTATTGTGTCATTTAAAAATAACATTTGTTCTGGTATCATGCAGGTTCTAAATAGTGCTTCTATGCCTTGCACCTGCCAATCTTTTGTACCCCAAATTGTTTTCGTTTCAATATTATTTTTCCAATAATCAAAACCAAATGTCATCATTTTGTCATAAAATGCTTCTGAATATATCAATTTAGAATTTGTCAGCATTGTTTTCATTCCTGTTTTATCTAACAGTTTGTAATAAAACGTTTCTGCATCACTGGTGTTAAACCCTGAGAAGTATTTGAATTTCTCAAAAAATGCTTTAGAACTGCTTTTAGGTGGTGTAGAACAATGTTCCCATTGATTATACATAAAAACATTTCTAGGCTGTGCAGATTTATGCAAGTAATGATCCCCATAGTGGGTGTAACAGAATAGCTGCTCATAACTAGATGAACCTTGTAAATAATCATGATCTGTGAATCTAGCTGACATTACTAAATCAGACGTCATGTCATTAATACTGTTAAAGTCCCAATCATCAGAGAATGTACTAGGTGTCACAAAGTCACTTAAGGAAACCTTTAGTTGATGAGGATACTTCAGGATTTCGACCGGACCATAGATCTCATAGTCTGTTTTCTCCCATACTACCCCACCAGGTATTGGAATTGCTGTGACATTTACTGTTGACAGTTCTCTTTTCTTCACGTGGGATGATCTGTGTGGTTTCAGGACTAGGTTGATGTTCTGACTTGCTGTGTCCATTCAATTGTAATAAACTTTCCTAAAATTAAAATTAAAATTAGGCATAGTAGGAGTATGAATACCCCTGAGATAATCCAATGCTCAATCAACGGTGAATCCAGATATAGTTCTTTGATTTGTTAAAGGAGTCCTGTAGTATTTTCTTTAGAATACTTTTTTGTTTCTGGCATCCCTTCGGGGTCGTTTTGATCTTCAGAGAAGTTGTCGAAGTTGATGAAATAACCAGAGGCAGTTCTGTCAATTGTTGGGATTGTTCTTTCAATTTGTCTTTCGGTAGCACTTTCTGATGCCACATTATTGTAGACTGGTGTTTCTTGACAAACTGTTTCAATCTGTGTCTCAAGAGGCACAAGTTCCATGGCATTATTGCATAGTCCTTCATTGTGCACTGCAGGCTGATCGAATGTGATTAGTCTTTCAGTTTGAACCTCTTGGATTGTTGCAAGTTTGGGTATTCTGTTGTTTCTTGGGAGTCCACTGGGCCTACTGTTGATTATAGGCCACATGCTTGTGGTTTTACCAGATCGATAGACACGACTCTGTTCTCCTTTTTACCAGCAAGGGGCGGTAGCACAACTGATCTTGTTCCGGTGACTGCTAAGACAGGTACTGCTTTTCTGTAAGAAGGCCCAAATTCCTTCTTCACCGCGATCTTTTCTCTGACTAGATCCCCAATCTTTGGAATCCAGACAGGCCTTGCTGGGGCTGTTGCTGGTGGTGCCTCGTCAGTGGTACTTGGCTGTTGCTTTAACTTTCTGTTGCTTAATGATTTTCGTGTTTCATTCAGTTCCTGTAAAACAGCCAAACGATCTTTGATGTCAAAGTCTGTTGTTTTTTCTTGTACCACTGACATCTGACTATCGAGGTCCTGAACACGCATTCTAATTCCGAACAATAGTTCGTATGGGCTGAAACCTTTTAGAGAATTTCTTGGCATGTTGTTAAGACTAGTCTGGACACTTATTAAATGTTTGACCCACCCAGCGCCTGAACCTAATACCTTCGCTGTTATAGATTGCTTTATGTCACGTTTTTTTCTTTCTACCACACTGTTCCCTTCCGGGGTATGACGGACAAGAATACCGCAACCCAATTCCCATGCTAGCCATGGCCTCCTTATAAGCTCGAGAGCTGAAAGCAGGACCCTGGTCAGAATGGAAAGTGGTAATTGCGTATGTGCCGATAAAGACTCGCAAATCTTTTATAACCGTTCTAGCGTCAGCCGAGCGCTGGAGGCCTCATTTTTTAAGTGCTTTTCGTCTTAACTGTTAATAGGACGCAGGATGGGGTGTAGGCAGCGTTACGCTCTTTCTGACTGGTAGCCGGTAGCATGGTTCCTTATTGCGATCCCTATTGCAGTTTTCACAGTTGTTTGCATATATTTGGTGTTCTACACTCATTCCCGGCCACCAGAATACTGATTGTAATTCAGTCAGTGATTCCTTGATCTCTCTGTGCCTAGGACCCAAACCCATATGTGCGTCTGCTATTAAAAATATTCTCCTGTTCGTGTTTGGAATTACTCTATCCCCCACTCCAGGGATTCGAGCAAAAGGAACGGAGTTTGCATCGATTATGTATGCATAATTGAGTGGATAGTTTACGGGTAGTGCTGCACAGTCGCCTTTTACGGTCGTTTTTACTGCCAGCATGGTTTCCCCGTCTATGTATTTATCTGTACGCTTTTTTGTGGCTACGGAAGCCGGTTTAGTTGCTTCCGCTGTGGCTGTATTAGCCAATGAATTCCCTGCAACGTGAACGCCATCACGTCGAAGACTCTGTGCGTGAATCACGTGAGTCTTTTGTAGTTCTTTGTGTAAAAGAGCTACCTCGTTCCAGAGCAATTTATGCTTTATTGTGGCACCTGTGTCATATTTGTAGTCGTTTTTGATCCAACTCTGCAGTTTATTGTTGTAAGAGTTGACGCAAAAATGAGAATCGCACACGATAAGTGTCGGGAATTCACGTTCTGCATTTTCGAGCGCCATCTTTAAAGATCTGATTTCAGTTCTCTGAACCGAACAGTTTCTTACAGATTCAGTTTTTGTTACTTTCGGTCTGAATTTACCGCACAGCCAACGACCTTTAATGATCGCACACGCTGCATTGTAGGATTTGCTCTCTACATTGAAATGCTGTACAAAGCTATCTGTATAGATTATACAGGCGTACTGTGGGAGAGGCAGAATTTCGATTGGCAGAGGATATTCTTCTTCATATTCTAAATCATTCAGTTCTTCAAATTGCGGGGCGAAATAGTATTTCACGTCTTCCGCTCCTAGAGAATCTACGCACTGTATCTATTTCGGATCCAGTGACACTGTAGGCAGGTTTACTGGGCTGAATAGCGCCTCGAAGGCGGATTCCGCTGTAAGGATATTAATCCGTTTGCCGTGTGCTTGTTCTCGTTCATTTGCTAATGCGATTTGCACTGCTTTCACAGTTCTTTCTGTGGGACTGAATGTTTTTTCTGCTTGTGTGTACAAGTGAGATTTAATTGAAATAGGTACCTTTTCTCCCTCATTAGAGGTTAGGTACGTGAATCCGCATCTTCCTGGGATGACTCGGATTACAAGATCGATCGTGTTGTCACATGTATCTAATTTTGTTTTTGCTAACATGTCTGTTTGCAGTGATCTCAAAATTTCGGTGTGTTTTTGAGTCCAATTGATTTGTTTAAAATCAGGTTTTATTAGTTCGTAGAGAGGTTTAACCCTCTCTGCGTAATTTAGTATGTAAGTTCTTCCGAAATTCAGAAAACCTAATATGGATTGTAAATTCTTCAGCATTTTTGGAGCTTGGAGTACAGCGCACTTCTCTAAGAAGTTGTCCGCTAGGCTTTTCCCTTCACTTGATAATTCCTACCCTAAAAACAGTACCGTCAGATGGGCAATTCTGGACTTTTTAAAGTTGAATTTGTAACCCTCTGCTGCGAACCCAAGTATAATGGTGTTCACTCTTTTCAAGTGAGTATCCAAGTCGTCGTCTGTGAGATAAATATCATCTACGTAAGATAATGCTTCATCATCATAGATTTGTAGTAACTCTGTTACCCTAGCTGAGAATAGTCCTGGGCTGTTCTTGAACCCCTGTGGGAGTCGACAGAATTTTTTCTGTGACCCAAATGCAGAGAAAGCGGTCAAATATCTGCTTTCTGGTGCAATGTTTTGACAAAAGAAACCATTAGAAATGTCTAATGTCGTTTTATATTTTTTCCTAACTATGTTATTCATTAGGGCTGCACTATGCGAGTTTTGTACTGCAACAGTTTTGCAACATGTATTAAGATGTCTGTAGTCCAAAACTAGACGATATGAATTGTCTGGCTTGGAGACAGGAAACAAAGGATTGTTCATTTGAGAGGTGCATGTTTCAATCACCCCCTGGTATTCAAGTTGATCTAAGATCTCCCTGACTTGTTTTTTAGCTTCTTGCTTTATGGGATACTGTCGTTGGGCAGTTGGTTCACTTTTTAATTGGATTTTGTGAGGAGGTGAGTCCTCATCCCATCCTACATGATTTTTATATAATGCAGGTGCCTGGGCTACTGCCCATTTCCTTGCATATGTGTATTTTTTGTGAATCGGAATGTGATTCGAGAAGGCAGGCATAATCACTTCTTCGCCACGAGGGCACTCCCTGACAAACTCCGGGGGCCAATCTTTTTCAGCTAACAGAATATCATAGCCTTTTGAGAGCTTATCCCAAAATAGACCCCTAATTTTCCTAGTCTTATCACCCTCTATACGCAATGTTATTTCGTATATTTTATGGGGCTCGCTAAGTCTGGCGTCGGCAGTTTCAACTTGAATGTATTCATTCGTGTCCACTGTCTCCAGATGACTTATCAAGATCTTGCGCGCTATACTGATTTCTGCTGCACTGTCCAACATTGTCAATGCCCACTCACCGTTTTTCAACTGTGTCCTCAGTATTCTCGGCATGGTTGATTACTCTAATACTGGCTACCTTCTTTTTCTGAAATTGAGATTTTTTACTCTGAGCAGGTTCCTTGTCTTTGGACTTGGTGTGCTCTCCTGGGTCTGACCGTCCTCTTCTTTCCGAATTCTGTGGAAGAGATCGAGAGGGACGTGTATCAATACTTTGATATCTATCAGGTTTTTTCAGATTATCCCTATTTCTAAGGTTATATCTTTTCTCAGAGGGCTCCCTCTGGGGAGACTGGCGTTCTCGAGTCGGAGTCCTTTCCCTCCGTCGAGGAGACCTTCCTCTGGACTGGAAAACTTTTTCCTTGGGGGTGGATTGTTTATTTCCATCCCAGCTCTTTTTAGGAGTGTTTGAATTATTTTTAATAAATAATTTTTCAGGATTTTCGAGCAGTTGGGGCTTAACTGGTTTTCCACCCAAGCTGTCTCTACCTAATTCTTCATAGCATTTTTCTATGATTTTGGCAAGCTCAACAGGATCTTTTATATCTGTTTCCTTCAACTTCTGGCGAATCGCCACAGATGCTGCTTCTCCCTTTATGTTGGCTAATAATATAGCCGTGACCTGCTTGAAGTCTTTCAGTAATTTCATACCTAGATTTAAAGCGGGCTCTGGACCGAATTCATTTTGAATCTGTTTTAGCACTTCTGGTATTACCGCCATAGACGGAACACCGTGTGTTTTTGTGTAAATGGAAGCAAAGACTGTACCCCAAGTGTCACAGTCCTCCACGTGTGGTGCGATTCCCATAGGAAGGCAGATGGTCAAGATTCTGTGTTTCTCAATAGGGGTAGTATCAGGAAATTCTGCCTCTATTTGAGTGATTTTCTGTGCTAACCAGAAAGGAATTTGTTCCCGTTTTATGGGTGTTTTACCAAGACATGACTGTATGTTCTGTGGTGTAATTTTATTTGTGTTCCCCTGATGAGGGGTCAGCTGTGGTGTATTAACAGCTGGTTGGACTGTTGCAGTCCGCATTACTTATTGGACTAATTGCCTATGTATTTTTATTAATGTGTTTAGCTGTACTAACAGCTCTTCTCTAGACATTTTTACAATGTCAGGATGTGGTGTGTAGCTGGCTAGAACCGGCCACGTGGCTCCTGGTCTACCTAGTGGACCGAGCCTAGTTATGTGATCATTATGTTTTAGGGCGCCATTAAACCAGAGCAGGTGCTCTTGAAATTTAAGTGGAATTTCAATCTCCTCGAAAGGAGCGTACTCTTCCGGAGGTTTCTCTATTTTGTAATAGTGAAACTCTTTTGTTCTAGCGTTTACCGCTGGAAAGTTTATCCATGAATAGAATACCTCTGTCTGCCGATACTCGTGAGCCTCTATCACGAAAATTACTGTACCACCTTGAGGTGTCAGTCCGTTTTCTATAAGTTTTAAAGTTATAGATCTTCTTAAGTGGACCGGGATGATAATTGCATCTGGGTCTGTGTATTCGGGACCTTGCTGAGTCGCATCTGCTGCGGCCCCAGGGGTTCCGTTATTTTCTTGCATTGTAAAAATGCAAGGTTTGCAGAGTAGGTCTCCAAGGAGACAAAGATTAGGTGCACAATATTTTGGAACACTGTATCCTTCAACGTTGAATAAACCAGAGCTTTACATAGGAATCTCTTCCTACTAAGGTCGGGCGGATTTTAACCTTTCACCCACTCCAGACGTCTATTGGAGTATTTACGGGAGAAAGGGGTCTGTGTGAAATATGCACGACTGAGTTACTCTACCGTCTTGCGTTAGTTTATCGCCTTACCAAACGTTGGGCGCCATGTAGTGTAGTTCCTAGTTTCCCACTAGGCCCTGCCCATTGAAATAACATAAACAGTAGTATCGACGTGGAACTGCGGATATTCCAGGCCCCCACTGACTATGCTAAACTTAATTTGGTTGTGTTACCAACTAGCTCAGAGGTCACTGGAAACTTTCTTCTCTACATGGGAAGTGATCAGCTTCCCTGGCACAGACAAGAAGGGATTCAGCTTTCCAACAACCGTGCAACATGACAACTTTGCTCCTCAGATCAAGAGTCAATCTCTAGGGTCGTGTGAAACAATAGACATGTATTTCACTCAGTCAGTCTAGTGCAGTTTACTTTCACGAGATGTAGAGAATAGAGAGACGGGCGTTTGTCAATAAAGGGTTAACATTTATTGAACAGTCTTTCTTCTCGTACAAGAGAAATGTATTGCCACAATTGCAAGACTTGTTATTATAAAAAGTACGTACAGTAAGATAAGGATTGCGAAATAGAACTGTAAAAGCATTGATATGGTTTCTTAGCCATACAATGGTTTAAAAGTAATAAAACATATATACAGTCATATATACATTAGGCTAACATACTCAACTGGTGCTTCTAACTAAGCCTACCCCAGTGTGCCTGACCTAAGCCTAACACGTGGAAGGGGAGTAAGTAAGTAGCTTTAAGTTAAGTTGGTTTTGCCAAGGTTTGTTTCAAGAATTCTCGTCTAAGGGTTTAGTCAACACCATACCTCTGAATAGAATGATGGAGGATTGGTATCTCCTTCAGGGGTCACTCTCGATATCCCAGTCACCCGCGAGGGTAGACCGGAAACGCCGGAGCTGGATTTCTCTGCAGAAGAAAGGCAGCAGGTCTCTTCAGCGCGTCGAGGAAGGAGGGGGGACAGCGTCCGCGGGCAGCTGGAATCTGCTGGATGTCTTCGCAGAGGGACGGCTGTTCAGCTCCTAAGCGTACAGCACCATCGTTCGCGCTTTAGCAGCGATAATGGTATCAGTAGCTTCACCACCACAGGGACAGCAGGCTGCAGCGACAGAGTGCTAGATTCACCAACACGGGGTCTTGCAGGCAGCTAGCATCAGCAACAGTAGCTCATTCCTAAGGCAACGTTGGTAATATTTATACCTGACAGGTGCCGGGTTTGACGCAAGTTTGCTGGACATAAGACGTCAATTAAAGATGTCACTAGGAAGTGATAGTTATCAGTTGCTCATTAGAGTTCCATTACTAATCAAAACACAGCAAGCGGGGATTTCCAGGTTTGCTGAGTTTTTATCTTGTTGAAGAACTCAGAGTGTTAATCTAGGAATATCAGATAGTGACTTCTGCTCTGTCATTGCACTAATTGGTCGCAAAGGAAGTGGCAGAGAGCTATGCTGGAATGTGGCTCTGTTCGTGTGAGGCCAGAGATGACTTTTCTGAAAATCGCACTTGAACGGTTATGCCAATATAGGGAATAAATAGATTTATAGCCGAATAGGGGCATAAGGTCACAGTATCGATCAGGAACCTAGATAAACATGCAACAAGACAAGCTATTCGGGTTACACCTTTAAAGAAAAGAATCAAGTATGTACAGCCCACCTCATGTAGGAAGCCGTCCGTTTGGACTTAGACGTGTTGCTCAGGTCGGTTACAAATGTATCGATCTTTTCTCTTGACACAGGGAGCGTGTTCCCCTGCCGGGTTTGGTGATTGATGGTAATCAGGATATAGTAATTCAATCCAGTACCTACGCATTGACAAAGGTACGTTATATAGCAAACTGGTGGCAACAAATGACGCTGGTGTTGGGTACACAAGATTATGGGTTCAATATTGTTACAATTTCTTTTATCAGAACCTGCTTTTGAAAACAGAAGCACAGGAGACCACTTGCAGCTATTAAGACTCTGAGCCTGGAAAAGAGTTAGGAATGAGTAAGATTGTATCTTCTTCCTCCTCCCCGCTTCGTGTACATAAATGAGTGGAGAAAATCAGAGTTTTTCCTTCTATCACAGGCAGTGAACATGAAAATGTCCTGTTTCACAGCTTGAGCCACTTCCTTGAATACAAAGATTCATAAAAAAGTTTTCCCTGAGCCTGACGATACTGTGAGAGGCCAGGACATCAGAGACCAACAGGTACATATTTTAGATCGTTTAGTGCAATACCAGAAAGAATAGAGGCTTCAAGCTAGATAATTAAAACTTTATTGTTTTTCTGCATTTTACACAGAAAAGTGACAAAGCGCTGATGACAGTCTGGGTACTGGTTTCCTCGGACTACAAACGCGTCGGCACATCTGAGGGAGCAATCAATATCACTAAGCGTTCGAACTAGCTCTGGCTGGTTGTAAAAGTCATCCTTATTTTAGGCCGTGCTCCTTCCTTTTGACTTTGTCACTTCATTCTTTATGAATTCAGATTCACTTTTTGGAAAATTTCAATTTTTTGTGTTTGTATAGTGAATTTGTTGGAATTTGAATGTATTGAATGTACAGTTTTTTCCTTTTTTGCGAAACTTTCAAAAGAAGAATGAATTTTTTTCTTCGAAATCGACAGGTATAAATAAAAATACCGGGTCAAACTCAATAAGTTTGTGTTTCTCCTATGATCTGAAATAAGTTTTTGAAAATTAATTGGGTGTAGACATATTCTTGTGTTTTCTGGTTTTGGATTATCAATATTTAAATTCACATTGTCGTACATGTGCGGTACAGAACACCCACAGTTCAGCTCTCGTTAACAGTCTGATGCGAAATAGATTTAAGATCAAACACGACATTTCAAATGGCTTTTTTTAGTCATAAGCTGTCCTCCGTTAGTAGTCAATGGACTGCGTTCACTTGTGGCGGCAAACAAAAACAATTTAAAAGATTGGCCACAGACTATAAAAACAGCCCAGGTGTCTTTGCCACACGTGTCATCTCTTTCTTAGATGGCATTGATCCTGATGCGTACTCGTACATTGATGATATTTATCTAATGGATGACAAATTATGGCTGCATCTGTGTCGCATTGAGCGCATCATAGCTATGTTTGCGGACTTCGGTTATAAATTTATCTTTGCAAAGTCAGACATTGCGGAGTTCACAGTGTTGTTCCTGTGCTCAACAATGAAGGTAGAGGTCTTGCACCTCACTTCCTGGAGAAATACGCATGTTTATGGTCTCCTACAACTCTGAAAAAACTACAATTCTTGCTGGGATTTTTGAAATTCGGGCGTATTTATATTCCCGATTATGCAACCGGCGATAGGATCTAAGCATTCTTATTCAGTGGCCTGCGCAATCGTGGCTGGTACCATGGTAAATGGAGAATTCAAGTCCGATGTCATGCACAGGCAGACATTAGGTTACTGTACCGCCCAGTTGGCAGAGCTACGTGCTCTAGTGCTTGGGTTACTGAGAATGAGGGGTAAAAGGTCCCAATCCCTTACTAGCCGTTTATTGAGCAATGGTCCCTCTTTTTTGTCAAGCTTGCCCTCGGCATGGGGAAACTCTTAACCCCCTATTATAGCAAAGTTTGAGAAAGGTGCGTCAGGGCAAGCTTTGTTTTTTATAGTCTATAATGGAAAAATTCCAATCGCACGAGACTACTCGTACCGGCATTACACCAAAATCAGGGAATCCCTATTAAAGAACGTCTGCCTCTCGTAAATGTTATTCATACTCTTGGTCACCAGCGTGTAGGAGTACACGCTGTTGGCAACAGTCTTGCTGATGAAGCAGCAAAGACGGCAGTAGCAACATATGTAGTAGCAGCAGTTACAAGATCCAACAGTAAGAATGATGATGACATCTTGGCAGCTATAGCTGCTACAGAGATCGGTGATAATTACCATAAGGGTTTCCCTTCTAAATACCCTTATCATTTAAGTCCTGATAAGGTTCCCGATGTGAGAATTAACAACGTGACAGGCTGATTCATGACGCGGACCGCAGGTTACCCTTGATAACAGTCGCTCTCAAAGGCATAGACTCGGCTCATGCCGACGTTTCAGCGTATGTCTCTATCTTACAGCAGCGTTAGTGGTGGCGTGGATTGTATAAATAAACTTGTGAATATGTCCTTTCTTGTTATGTATGTCAGCAGATTAAACCTTCAACTGCTGCACGGCCACCACAAACTCCGCTGTACATATCTAATAGACCAATTGGTTGTGTTTTATTTTATCACTGCTGACCTTTTTCTGCTGATACTGCGTATAAGTATATCTTAGTTGCAGTGGACGTTTTCCCTGCATTTGGCCACAAAGGAGTGCTGATGCTTGAACTGTCATCCGAGATTTGCATGTCCTTGTGGGAATTTTTGCACGTGGCACCTTCCATTCTGATCAGGTCCAGCGTTCACCTCTAAGGTGTACAAGGAAGCCATGGGGTCTTTGGGGTGCAGGTGAAATTTTTGTCTCCATACCGGCCTGAGAGCAATTCTGTTGTGGAGCGAATGAACCGTGACTTAAAGCAATCTTTGACAGCTAGGGTTTTAGGTACTACGTGCACTAAATAATCTTCCTAGAAGATCTCTGGGTGGGCAGACCCGCACAAAATGCTTTTTGGCATAAAAATGTTTGTCCCGGACCTTGATGGTCTAGACATGGCGGCGACAGCCGTATTCTTTGACGTTGATAATCATTCTGCTGTGTTACAGAACCTATAAGAGACTCGAGACAGTCTTGCAAAGGAACACTTGCCCTCCAGATATGGAGCTGAAGCTGCTCTACAGATTCCGGTAAATTCCGGTAGTTAGCTGGCTACCCCAAGTTGGTGACCTGGTCTGTGAGAAGGTGGAGAACAAGGAGTTCAGCCCCTTGTTTCATGCACCCATTCCAGTGCTTGGCATGCAGGTCACAAAAACATTCATTTTACCACCACTTCCTGGTCGCAAGGGAAACAGGTACGACTCCATTGACAATGTCAAACTACAACGAGTGGCCGATTCTTCTTAGTATGACTCCTGCTGTCTCTTGTCCAGCACTGCTGAGAAATTCTGTTTTGGCCTCTGCTGACACTAACATCCCTGACCTTGCTATAGAGATGTTCACAGTCACTAATCCATTATTAAATTCGCCAGCTGGCGATCCACATGAAGATACTGAGAATACATATCCCACAGATTTGTCATTGCCTGGTTGTTGTAATTCGACCATGGCCGTGTTAGCGCTTAGCTGAACTACACGTTTTCCCGCTTAACTTGGCTATACACGAAAACGCCATTTTGGATGTTACGGCGGCCATCTTAGACCATAAGCGGCCTCGTGGCTAGCGTGCCCTTTAGTCCGTTGTCCGTACCACTGACCACTTGAGTTTGCCCAGCAACAGGCTATTTTTAGCACTGGTCAAGCCTGCACATGCGCAGTCCCCACTGACCAGTCACCCCTTAGGAATGTGCCGCCAAACTGACCAGCGGGGTTGTAACCCTCCAATGAGCTGGCTGTGTTCCAGAAAATGACCATATATGTACATAATGCCTTGTAACTTTGTGCCGCCTATCTTTTATTACCTGTAAATTGTATAAAAGACCGAGTCACACCGATGTTCGGTGTGATACTTCTTGCATTACCGAAGGGTGCTGTAGGAATGTACCACCACCCCATGGGGTCTTAATAAACTTGTTCTTTGAATTTTACAGTTTCCGTGCCAACAGTTCTTGAATGTAAGTGGGTTATCTACGGAGCATGTAGGCCTTGGGAACCCCAATACTACAAATTGGCGACCACGAAGGGACTCATCGGCGACTCGGATGCCCGAAGTAGAGGTCGTGACGAAGGTTTGGAAACTCGCCATGGACGCGTACGCTGCCACCGAGTGACCCGAGTCTTGGCACCCGCGGTGTTTCTTCCTTTCCTTCTGATCTGACCTTCCAGGTGGCGCCGGTCTCCGACTGAGTTTTCGATCGTCTGCGTTGCTGGGAAAGTGCCGTTTGGCTGATTCGATTACAAGACCTTGGCAGTTGGAATCTGGATATTTAAGATTTTGGGTAAGATTTGTGATCGGTAAGGTAGTCTGTGGACGCTTACTGAAGTTCTATGATTTGTGATCGGTAAGGTAGTCTTCAGACGCTTGCCGGAGTTCTATGATCTATGATTTTGATTTGAGTTAGCTAACGTTTGTGAATTTGTGACCTTTGAATTTATATGTGTAGTGCACTTCACATAGGCAGGCATGGAGAGATGTTTCTCTAACTTTGTTTCTTTCCTTTGAGCGGCACATTTGTGTGAAGTACTGTAAGTGCCCTTTTATACGGTGTCACGCTTTCGTGATACTTTTCGAACATGCCTGTTTTAAGCACACTCCGAGGGATGTGCTGTCTTGGAAATGGTACCACAATTAGGTTAGCGGAAGCACAGCCGGCTCCCCCAGAAGGAACACCAAACCGTTAGATGTATATAAAATTTGGCCTTCCCCCTATAATGTACAGTAAATTATGGCATAAGTATACAAAGACAGATCCTGAATTGCAATGGCCTCTACATGGGTAGTTCGATTTACGTAAAGTACAGTTTGTGGAACAATGCTTGTTTCAACGCAGGTCTAGACAAAACATGTTTGATTGTGTGCGAATGTGGGAAAAAGCAGTGCGCGAGCGAATGAAACGTGAAATTGCCTTGGCGGACAAAGAGCAGCGCAAGGCTGCTCGAGATAAGGCTTTACAGCTTGAGGAAAAGGAGGCTCAGGAGAAGAAAGAGAGGGAGGAACGGGAGCGTAAATTGCAAACGACTGGTCAATTTCCTATTCGTCGACCGCTTTATCCTGTCCTTAATAATGAAATTGATGATTTTTCATTGTTAGATCGGTCGCCGCCTCCGTACGTTTCGCCTACGGCTCCAGCTGCAGATTCGGAGGATGATGGACAGGATAAGCCGGGAAAGAAGGGCGTATCTGGTCTCAGGTTTTCTGCGGAGAGATCCGCACATTTACGTAGTTGGGCACGTAAAGTAAATACGAATTTTGCTTCTCAGTCTGAAGTTATTAAGGAAAGGGGTACATGGACAGACCAAGAATTACTGTATTTTCTGGCTACGTTGGCAGATGAAGTTGTTGTCGCATATCGTCATTTTTCAGATACATTAGAGCCTAAGGCTGTGTCAGTTCATCGTGAGAATTTGGATAAAGGTTTGTTTGATCTTGCAGATGTCGATGACCTTTTCAAGCAACTGATCCAGCTGCGAGATGAGACTACCAGATTGCGGGACGAGCGGAAAAAGAATAAGGAGTCCGAGCCGGAGTCTAATGGGCAGTCTAAGGAGTGTTCTCTTCGGGGTTCAGATAAGAGTTCTGCATTGCATGTTATGCCTATGCGTGAAGCCGCACCCTTGTATGTTCCACCTAAAGGGGAAGGTACAGATGATGATAAATTGTCAAAGGATGCCAAGGGATATTTTGTATATAATTGGGTATATACGCCTTGGAATAGAGCAGATGTTATGGCATTGAAAAATTCTTTACCTGATCTTCGTAAAAATCCAGCGGCATTCTATGAAGGGGTGGAAGGGGCTATTTTGTCTTGTGTGATGACTCTTGTTGATATAGATCTGTTTTTTGGGTTAATTCTTCCGCCAGATATGTGGAGACAGATTCGTAAAAATAATGATGAAACGATACTAGGGGGTACTTGGAAGGAAATTACGGCAGCCGATTTAGACAGGGAACCGGCATGTAAGCCTTGTCAGTTGATTTTGGACCTCCCGGCGGCTATTTTAAATAAATTAAAAATGCTTGTGCCTTCTAAAAAGATCGATTGGACTATGTTAGCTTCGTGCAAACAAAAGCCAGATGAAACGGTTTCAGATTTCTTTACGCGTTTCGAAGAGGCGTTTCATGATTACAGTGGTCAATCTTTGACGGAGGATACGGGTAGGCATTTATTTGTAGATAAGTACGTAGCTAATCTCCTACCGGAGATTGCAAAGCGATTGAAAGCGAGTGAAAGTTCCTGGGCCACGGCGACCCCTGCGTCTTTGTTAACTATGGCTCAGTATTATGAGCGGCAGGAGTTGGAGGCTAAAGAAAGTATTGATAAAAAGGCGAAAGAATTGAAAACGAAGGTGATGTTGGCGCAGGTTCGGGGAACACAGGGTAGAGGGAGTGATAGAGGTAGACGAGGTGGAGGAAATACGTCGTACGGTCGTACGGATATAGCGGAGGATCAATGTGCGTACTGTAAAGAGTTTGGGCATTGGGCTGATGATTGTCCGGTACTTCGTGAACAACGTAGTCAGCGTGGTCGTGGAGGTGGTAGGTCGAGAGGAAGTTATACGGGAGTAAGAGGTGGTGGAGGTGATCGTGGAAGGGCTGAGGAAAGGGGCCGTGGCCAGGATGAACGTAATACTTTTGATAGACGAAACCAATACCAGATTTTGGAGAATGAGAGTGTGGAGCACCAGGATTATGTGCATGCATAGGACTGCGTAGGATGGGGTCCGGAATCAATTGAAGTGCAGGTAGACCAGAAGGGTCCATATGTAACAGCAGGCATTTTGGGTTCTACTGATCAATTTCTGGTCGACACAGGAGCTACTTGTAGCGCTTTGTCAAAAAACTTGGTTACGAGGGCTCCCCTGTCTGGCGAAATGATAACATGTGTAGGGTTTGATGGCACACCCTCCCCAAGCCCATTGTCAAAACCCCTTGCACTTTGTATTGACAAATTTTTTAGTTTTGGCCAATTTTTGTTATCACCCCATACACCGGATAATATCCTGGGTATTGATTTGCTTAAATATTTTCGAGCAACGATACGGTGCGCTCCTGAGGGAGTGCGGGTTATTCTGAATGATAATTATCCTGACTCAGACAGATTTTGCACTATTCTAGACATTCCAGCTTTGGCCTCTCTCCCACACACGTTATGGGCGACCTCGGATACGGATGTCGGAGAGATGCGTATTCCACCTATTCATATTACTGTTAAGGAGGGGGCCTCTCTGCCAAGGGTACCACAGTATAAGATCTCGAGGGAAGGTGAAATTGCCCTGACACATATTGTCCAAGATTTGATAACTGCAGGGGTGGTGGAGGAGGTTCCTTATAATGTTTGTAACAGCCCTATTCTTCCGATCCTTAAGAGAGATACAGACGACAAAGTCTATCGGTTTATTATTGACTTGAGAGAGATTAACAAAATTGTCATTCCTCAATACCCGGTGGTGTCCGACATTACGACCTTGCTTACATTGGTGCCACCGACGGCCACGACCTTTAGTGTAATTGATTTGAAAAACGCGTTCTTTTCCATCCCTGTTCATCCTGATAGCAGGTATTTGTTTGGCTTCACGTTAAATAATAAATCGTATAGATTTTGTCGTGTTCCTCAAGGTTACACTTAGAGCCCTAGTATCTACAGCCAGGCTCTGAAAAGACAGCTTGATTCCTTTGAGTTACAGTCTGGGGTTGTCCTTATCCAATATGTGGATGACCTTCTGCTTGCTGCAGACTCTTATGCACAATGTGAGGGGAGTACGATTGCGTTACTTTCTTTTCTGGCACAGAATAATCACAAGGTTTCTAAGAAAAAGCTTCAATACTGTAGACCCAAGGTGACCTACCTCGGTCATCTTTTGTCTAAGGAGGGGCGTGCACTAACATCTGATCGAATTCAGGCGATTTTAGATACACCAGTCCCCGCACACAGAGAGATGTACGTGCCTTCATAGGGTTAACGTCCTTTTGTAGGCAGTGGATTATGTGGTTTTCGCACATTATCAAACCATTGTTAGCGTTATTGTCCAAAGCTACACCAATGCCCCTTGAGTGGATAGATGAATGTCAGAATGCTTTTGAACAATTGAGACAGGCCCTCTGCTCTGCCCCCGTATTAGGTACACCAGATTACACAAAGATTTTCACATTGTACGTGCACGAGAAAGATGGGTGCGCGTTATCAGTGCTAGTGCAAGCACACGGGGACAAGCAGAGGCCATGCGCGTACTTCTCAGCTATTCTTGATCCTGTAGCACGAGGGTTACCTGGGTGCTTTCGAGCAGTTGCAGCAACAGCAGTAGCCATACGGTAGAGTGAGGGAATAGTGTTATCGCACAAATTGTTGGTGCTGGTTCCCCATGCAGTGGATCAAACAAAGACCCAGTATCTCACGAGTGCTCGTTTGACAGGATATGAGCTTACACTTTTGGCGCCACATATCACACTGAAAAGATGTGCTACCCTGAACCCTGACACTTTATTGCCCTATCCGGTCGAGGAGGGTCAGGAAGAAAAACATCATGACTGTGTTTTCCTGACTGAGGAACAGACAAAGGGTCGTGTCGACTTACAGGATATGCCACTTCCAGATGTGGATGGGGAACTGTGGGTTGATGGATCGTGTTTGAGGCTGCCAGATGGTACGACTTTCGCAGCCTATGCGATTACGACACTTAAAACGGTGGTAGAAACAGCACGGATACCCCAGAAATCAGCTCAGGCAGCAGAGCTGATAGCCTTAACGAGAGCCTGCGAGTTGAGTGCTGGCCTATGTGTGAACATATACACGGACAGCCGGTATGCCTTCGGAGTAGCACATGACTTCGGGCTACTCTGGAGAGAACGTGGGTTTTTGACTTCTCACGGAGTACACATTATGCACGGAGAATTAGTGCGTGATCTCCTAAACGCGTTGCTTTGTCCAAAGAAAGTAGCGATAATAAAATGTAGCGCCCATAAAAAGGTCATTGATAAGGTGGGTCAGGGAAATGCCTTCGCAGACAGCATAGCGAGGCAAACGGCTATGTCTCGAACTGACTCCCCCATGTATGTGACACAATCACAGGCTGAGCGATGGAGCGATGCTAGAGCAGAAATCTTAGACATTCAGAAATCAGCTACTGAATCAGAACTTACGGAATGGGCAGCAGATTGAGTGCTAGATGATGAAGGTTGTTGGAGAAGCAAGGACATGGAGAAATGGAAATTGCCTGCAGCTTACTTGCAAGCGATGGTTCAGATGGCACATGGGTTGGCGCACGTGGGAGCTCTTGCAATCACTCGACTGCTAACACGAGTTTGGGAACATCCCGAGATTGCTAATACTGCCAAAAGAGTAGTGCAGACCTGCCTGGTATGTTTGCAACACAATCCTGGAAAGGGGACCCATACTCCGAAAGGAGGGTTCGTTCCACCTTCCGCACCATTCGAGGTACTCCAAATCGATTATATCCAGCTTGAGCGTTGCAACAATCTGAAATACGTCTTAGTGGTGGTATGTGCCTTTAGAAAATGGGTTGAGGCCTTCCCCACAAAGACAATACAGCTCTAACAACGGCTAAGGTGTTGCTTAAGGAGTTTTTCCCTCGCTTTGGAGTTTGCAAATTTTTGTGGA
Source organism: Lissotriton helveticus (assembly GCF_964261635.1). Taxonomy (NCBI): domain Eukaryota; kingdom Metazoa; phylum Chordata; class Amphibia; order Caudata; family Salamandridae; genus Lissotriton; species Lissotriton helveticus. Next base: position 407,877,221 of record NC_136058.1, on the reverse strand, counting down.
GCGATAATGGGCCTCATTTTGTTGGGAAGATTGTGGAGTATGTACTGAAGGGGTTGGGGATTCAGCAGAAGTTTCATGCTGTGTTCCACCCTCAGTCGGCAGGTCTAGTTGAGCGGTATAATGCCACGTTGAAACTCAAACTGGCTAAAATCGTAGCATCTACGTCGTTGAAGTGGCCGGATGCTTTGCCGCTAGCATTACTCTCTCTCAGATCAGTGCCCCACTCGCGAACTGGCCTCACACCATATGAGGTGGTGTTTGGTCGCCCTATGAATATCTGGGGGGTGCCCAAGCCGCGAATAATACATGATGTGCCTTGTATAATGATGAACGATTATTTGGCACGATTAACAAATGATTTGCTTTCTATTCATCAACAGGTTCGAGAAGCGCTCCCTGACAACTCTACTGGAGAGGGCCATGATCTTCGCCCCGGCGACCATGTCATGATCCGGTCGTTGGAGAGAGCGAGCAGTTTGGAGCCGAGGTGGCGGGGCCCTGAGCAGGTCCGGACAGCAGTACGAGTGACCAATAGGAAGCGGTGGGTGCATTCAACTCACTGCCGTCGTGTCTCTCCTGATCTGGTGAATCCTGCTGTGTTAACGGACTACAAGGAAATTTTGGAGAAAGAAAAGAGCCCAGCTGTGACATCGGCCGAAGTTGAGGGAGCCTTCCCGGACCACACTGTTGCTGGACGAGAGCGTTATAATCTGCGGCCACGATAAGAAGATTTTTTGGTTTTCGAGACTGGTTGGTTACCGCTCTGGGGTTTGTGAAACGGAAGCCGGGAATCTCAAGGGGGGGGGATCAGTTCTGCCAAGAGTAGCGACACCCGTCTTGACCCCGGAGAAGAAAACAACGGCTACCTCGGAGCTCAGCACCGTATTTTTCTTTTTTAGGTATACACTTATGTGTATCTGAGACTTTGTGAACAATTTGAACTATTTGAGACATTAAGAACTTTCTGAACACTGGCGTCCACTGCATCCCGAGATAAACGAATACTTGGTGCCATCCTTTTTGTCTTGACCATTGTGGTAATAGCTGTGATAGCCTGGGTAGTTGAACTTGTGGTGCCTGCACGTGAACATTTGCTGCCGACTACCCCGGCCCCATCTGAACATTTTCATTTCACCTTACCCTATCATGAAGAACGGCACCGACAGACTTACTTGAATAATAGTTTTATCCAGATTCTGCATCACACGCATAATATGACAAATACGTCTAATTGTTGGGTGTGTGGGATGTTGCCTGGGCATCAGAAGAAAGGGGGTACTCCACTCATTCCACTCCCGTTTTCACATAATGGATCCTGTAATGCCTGGTACACTCTCCTCTTCACTCTGAGATGGCCAACAAAAGGGGGGGTGCTTTTTCGTTTGAATAAAGTTTGTTATCACGACAGGGATGGGTTTCCACGGGCTGAGGGTACTCGATTTGAATGGGAGGAGTACCGGCCCGATAATGTATCTGCCCCGCGTGTGTACAGCAATCAACGAAATATCAATGTATCTAGCTCACATGTCATTAATGTTATCGCTACTAAAGCTGATTTGTGTATACGAAATAAAGGCTCAATTCCGGTGGGGAAAAGTGAATGCAACACCACACTTACCTTTGATAGCCCGAATGGCATATCGTTTGTAGCATCTCGCAATACTTATTTCATTTGTGGAACGAAAGGTTATCATCAACTTCCGTTGGGATGGTTAGGCACGTGCTATGTATCTTTTGTATTACCCCCTGTGTTCATTGCCCCACCAATGTATCATAATGACTATATTTTGTACCATGACTTTGTTTTGAATCGTGTCAAACGGACTGTTGTTCTGGACGACATCGACCAGACTGATAATGCCTTACAGCAATATGTGGACTTCAATTTGGGACTGTTTTCCTTTGTGGGGGCTGCATTGAACAGTCGGAAAATACGACGATTGACACGTGTTGTTGAGGCCGTAGCCAATGATACTGCCATTGCACTTGGGAATATCACTGAAGAACTCCAGATTTCTAGGATTGTCACGCTCCAAAATAGGATGGTGTTAGACGTAGTTTTGGCTGACCGTGGGGGGGCATGCAGAATTATCGGAAGTAGCTGCTGTGTTTATATACCTGACAATTCACCATCTGTTTATGATGCCATTTCCAAATTGCATAAGATAGCTGCTGAAATTCATCCGGACAACGGAACTTGGACACTTTCAGGATGGTTCTGGTCAATGCTTACTGCTTGGGGTTGGAAACTGCTAACGATTCTCTGTATTATTGTGGGGGTACTGTTCTTCGTATGCTTATGTATTCAATGTGGCCCAGCCTTATGTTCTATGTGCTTATCAGCTTGTGTACCATCAAGACGAGCTCTTGCCCATGACCACATGATGCTTCATAAAGAAGTAACTCAAATAATGTTAATAGACATTGAGGACGAACACCCTGATTATGTTCACTATGAGGTAGCTTCAGCTAAACGCTAAAAGGGTCGTCTGTTGTAATTCGACCATGGCCGTGTTAGCGCTTAGCTGAACTACACGTTTTCCCGCTTAACTTGGCTATACACGAAAACGCCATTTTGGATGTTACGGTGGCCATCTTAGACCATAAGCGGCCTCGTGGCTAGCGTGCCCTTTAGTCCGTTGTCCGTACCACTGACCACTTGAGTTTGCCCAGCAACAGGCTATTTTTAGCACTGGTCAAGCCTGTACATGCGCAGTCCCCACTGACCAGTCACCCCTTAGGAATGTACCGCCAAACTGACCAGCGGGGTTGTAACCCTCCAATGAGCTGGCTGTGTTCCAGAAAATGACCATATATGTACATAATGCCTTGTAACTTTGTGCCGCCTATCTTTTATTACCTGTAAATTGTATAAAAGACCGAGTCACACCGATGTTCGGTGTGATACTTCTTGCATTACCGAAGGGTGCTGTAGGAATGTACCACCACCCCATGGGGTCTTAATAAACTTGTTCTTTGAATTTTACAGTTTCCGTGCCAACAGTTCTTGAATGTAAGTGGGTTATCTACGGAGCATGTAGGCCTTGGGAACCCCAATACTACATGGTGTGTAAACAAGTCTAGCTGACCAGTCACTTTTTTCCTTTGACTCTGACTCTATAACATCGAGTGTACAATTGAGGTTTTCTATTTTTGTTATTTGGTTTAAAAGACATTTTTTGGTTCCACCTTGGACTTACATGTGGTTGGTTCTCATCTCCATTTTTTTGTTCATGTCGAATGGATTTGTGATGGTATTTCTCCGTCTGGTAAATGGACACTATATAACTGAATGATCAAAAATCATATTAATTGATGGGACTTTGGCCCCACACTCCTCATCACACATCATGAAAAGAGACCATACTTTTATCAACAACACAGCCTAGCCTGTGCTAGATGGGATTATATGAGATGCTGTAAAATTTCAAATTCATGGACCCAAAGAGGTGGGTAATGTTCCTAATGTACTTCGTGTTTCAATGGGAGATCTTGTGAAACACAACATACGTTCTGATGATTGAGATGTCCAAGCCATTGAAGCTCTCTTTTCTGATTTGAAATATTATGCTGCCTTTGATGCTGAGGATTTATATTTAGACTCCACAAACTACGCCGGAATTGTGGAAAGCACACAGTATTTGTTGTAAAACAACACCACTATGACAGAAAATTAAATGTTGAAAGAGAACTGCCCACAGGGGGCAGAACGTAATTTATTGGTGCTGCAATTATTTAGTGCTTGGGATCCCACTTTTGGAAATACCCCTGTTTGCACCCACTGTTTCGAGGAACTCAACACACATAAGTAACTGGATTGTAACCAGCAATCTTTACTGTTTCTTCTTACCTGACTGGCGGATGGTTGGAGCCTGCTGAAAGTCCTGCAGTCACCTGGGAAGCTGTGCTGGCCATCTGAGGAGTCCGAGTCATCTGGAGTCATCCCCACCTTCACCGGACTGCTGCTGGCCATAGGTGGAGTCCGAGGCGGATGGTTGGAGCCTGCTGAAAGTCCTGAGGTCTCCTGGAAAGCTGTGCTGGCCATCGGTGGAGTCCGAATCGTCTGGAATCATCCCCACCTTCACCGGACTGCTGAAGACTGGGTCTGCACTGGGTCTGCACTTGGAGTGCTGGCGTCGATGCCCAAGTGAAGCGTCCGGAGTGGAGCGCTAGGGGCAGACTGGGCAGAGCCTCACGGAGCGGTCCTGGGGCACTCGCGGCAACTCTTATCGAGGCATGCTGGGGAACCGACCCGAACCCCTGGGTATGTCATCGCACTGCCTTTACAAAGGCTCTTGCTCCCGACGACGGCATTTTCACCTTCGTCCAGGCCCCCAGCTGCCCGCTGCCCGCATTGGCGATCCTGGTCTTTGCTTCGTGGATCTGCCCCCTGCCCGCATTACCAATCTTGGTCCTCACCTTGTGGCTCTGACTTCCCAAGGCCCCCTTGATGTTCCCGGGACCTTTGGGAGAAGACCCGCAGACTGTGCCCGGCGATGCACACAACGATCCCGGTGCTCTCTGCTTTCCAAAGTTCTGGGATCATCGAGAGCTGCATTGAAGCTTAAAAAAAAAATGCTGATGACACTGATGATTGCAATGAAATGCCGATGGCACCAGCGTACTTGCTACAGGCTACACAGTACGGAAACAGCTATGACACACATAATTGATGACGCCCTCCAAAACCTAGATCAGAACAATACCTGCCTCCTCATCCTACTTGATCTCTCTTCAGCATTTGACACTGTCAAACACGAGAACGTACTTGAGCTGTTAAATATCAGAATGGGTGTATCAGGGACTGTACTCAAGTAGTTTACTTCCTTTCTGCATAGCCGGTCTCAGAAATTCAAGGCAAATAACTTGATGTCCCCACCTGTGCCCGTAAACATTAGGCGTCCCACAAGGATCTTCCCTATCCCCAACATTGTTCAACCTAGTCATGGAGCCACTCACCACTTTGTTACAAGCATCTAATGTACACTTTCACATGTACGCTGACGACACCCAACTCTATCTCAAATTACAATCCCCCGAAGACATCAAACTTCTGAACTCAACGCTCAGAAACACCCAATCATGGCTAGCCAAAAATCACCTCAAACCCAATGCTCTGGAAACTGAGTTCCTTCTGATCTCACCTCCCGCGAAAATCTCCACCACTCAAACATGGCTTAAGCACCTAACTGCACTCAATGTCCAACCTACCATCGTGGACTCCGTGATATCCTTAGGCATAACCCTTGAGGCCAATCTCAATATGCAACATCATATCAGCAAGGCAACTAAGGGAGCTAATTTCCAAATCAATACTTTGAGGAAACTTAAACCCTTCCTCCCTGCTGAGGACTTCCAAACTGCAGTACAAGCCCTAGTCATTCCTCGGATAGACTACGGAAGCGTCGCCCTCTGCGGACTCCCCCTATCAATAACCGCACCCGTAAGAGCCTCTTTGAACGCTGCTGCTAGACTTATCACTGGATCAAAAAAACTATTTAGTACCGTTAATAAAACGCTGAACTTGCAAACTCACTTTTATTAACGGTACTAAATAGTGGAGGCAGACAGCTTATTGGATACCCTTGTATTCATGCAGAGACGTTTTTTTACATCGCTGAGTCTCCCAGCTAGTAGTTGCATAGACTTGAAAAGCACAGTGAGTCAGCTTGCATTTCCAAACTTAATTTAGGAATAATGAGGGAGAGATGGGTTGAACACGCTTTATGGTGATAATTATTGAAAAGATTTGGTATGCACCATAAGTTGATTTCTGATATTAGTGGATTTACGTTAACACTAACATACTTGGTGACAGCTTTTCTTTTGCACACGTTTGGGCGTTTTGACCTCTAGTAGACACATAAGGCACCTTACATTCTGGTTAAAATGTACACTTGGCCATTGTTGAAAGGAGCCTCTTAATCAAATTGAGTATAGAGTCAACAGTATATGATGGATTAGTATTAAAACTTTGAATATATTTTTCTTTTTCTTACCAGCACCCCTGAAGAAGGGAGAACTTCCATAAATGCATTGGGCTTTATTATTATGTGTTGTTTATCAAGAATTCAAAATAATCAATTGTACTATCAATATACAGTATTGAATCTTTCGTTTGTAATGTTGAATGTTGTTTATGATACCCAAATTCAGTATTTTGTTCATGAAAGTTCCAATGAATACATCGCACAACTTTTTGGTTTCAAGAATGTTTCTTTGATGATAAATGTGATTAGCATTTTTGAATTCTAGTGATTTTGTGTGTAATACGTTTAAATATTGCTGTGCGTTTGGTATACCAGTGGTCCTCCACTAGCTGTTGCACACATGGCTGTACATCACAACTCGCCCAGCTACCTCACTCAGAAGCTGACAATCTCAGGTGGCTCAAGAGCCACTAGAAGCACAAAAAATCTTATTCTGAAACCTCGAAGATTCTGGAAGGAAAAAATGCTCCTTTTCAGGAATGGCACCCAGGATCTGGAATGCACTCCCTCCAGAAACCAGACTTATCTCCTCCACTGCATTTTTCAAGAAGGAAGTGAAAGCTATCCTCATGGCTAAATTCACCTTAACATTTACCTTGGATTTATTTGAGACTCTGCACCTACTTGTACTATTTGTTTTGTCTGATCGACTATGCTCCTTGATGTACCTACCCTATTTTGCTACCCATTTATTACCTACAGCTATTCTGTGCTCAAATAGTCTGTTAAACACTCTCTTGTTTTTCTTACCCCTTGTTTTGTAAAGCGCTCTGATATCTGCAAAGATCTTGTTCGCGCTATATAAAATTTTCAAAATAAAAAAAATCCTTCCTCATGCGAGAACTACATTGGTTGCCAGTTAAGCAGAGGGTAGTGTTTAAAGGGCTGTGCATTGTGCACAAAGCCCTTTATGGTAGGGCGCCAAGCTATATGAAATCCCGCCTGACTCCCTACAGGCCAGGCAGGGCGCTACGATCTGCAGAAGCTACCCTCCTCACTCAACCATGCTGTAGACTGGCTACAAAAGGTGGTCGCGCCTTTTCCTATACTCTACCAGCATTTTTGTCCTTCCGAAAGAAATTAAAAACAGTGCTCTTTCAGCAAGCGTGGGGTGGCCTGTAATTTATGACCAGCTGCTTTCTGTACTCGGCTGTGTGGATCCTGACAAAGCGCTTAGAGACCCTTGGGTTATAACGCGCTATATAAATCAAATAAATAAATAAATAAAATAAATTAGCTCCGGCCTTGTGACCTCATTTCAAACTACATTTGGTGTGATACTGGCATTTTTTCATTCTATTTTTTCCAGCATCTTTGGCGGCTTCCCCATGTTCCATTGCCTGGATTGCCAATGCGAATGGGCCTTAAAACTCTGTCTCTCAAATACGGTGTCTCCTGCTCCAGATTTCGACCATCTATTGAGTCCCTTAGTGGCTCATGAGTTTGCCTGTTCTGGAATCGGGATTATGGTCTGTACAGTAGCACACCGAGTTTTGCCAAATTGGGACATATATACGGCTGCGCATGACTTCCTGGTACGAAGTTATCTTGAAGAATACGCAAGTTGTCCTCCAATTGCAGGAGCCTCTAGCACAATCAAAGAACATGTATGTTCATTTACGTTACTAAACTGAATGGTGGACTCTTTGCTGACAATAACAATGGCTTCCCTTTTGGAGGCTGTTGCGACATACTGTGCATACACGCTGATGGATTCGATTGGCCACGATCCAGCATGCGATGCATCACTCAAGTTTTTTGCTTCTCCCCGTGGTGTTATTTTTTTTCTATCACTTGCATTTTTTTTTCTTTTTTAATAGACATTCTTTTCTTTTTGCCCCTTTCATTTCCTTGTGACCCATTTTTTGACAAGAATGAACTTATTTCTGTCTCAGATGAATTTGAACTCTGCATTCTTCATATGTTTCTTTTCGTGCAGTGAGTTAGTTGCTCAAACGCCATTTTGCTGCTTTTGCACATGACACTACATGTCTCTTGATTTTCCTTCACATGAGAACGGTCTGTTTTTCATATCTCTAGACTCACACTGCGACCTCAAGTCTGCACAAAGTGTTCAAGGTTAAAATAACAATGTGTGCTGTTGATGCAGGTTTATCGGCCCACGCTCTAGACACAACACGAACACAGCTGCTCCTTTCTGAAACTCAGGTGCTTTTAATATTGCACTGCATGCATGAGACTAGCACTTGAAATAAACCTTTGAATCGACAAAGAGCTGTGCAGATCTGGGATGTGATTCACTTCACCTGACTTTGGAGGTATGCGGTCCCCGTTTTAACCTAGAGATCTTCTATTATTATAATACATAGCTCCTAGCCAAGGGACGGTGGTACACAAAGCGCTATAGACCTGGTTCCACTATCATTATAATAGGATTTCTCCCTTTGTATTTTATGGAATTGTAACAATGCTGATTGTATTGATTTTATGCATCTTTTTACGTATGTCGGTAAAGATACTGCATCTTAGAGCACGTAGTTGAAATAAACATTTTAAACTATACCGTGTCTCTGATTACTCACTTTGTGGACATTTATGAGAATAAAAACGGAAGAGTGTTCTTGATTCTCACTATTCCTGAGAGGTCCCAAAGTTACTTGTTCTGGTTTGTCTAATCATTGGTAGCTTCGCTGTCATACCAAGAATGAATGAGACACTGTTGCTAGTCGGAAAGGGCTTCTGGGCACTGAAGTGGGTTTTTGGTACACCACAATACACTGAGGTCTTGGTTTCCTGAGCATAGTTCTGTGCATGAGCAGAATCCCCGCAACAAAAGCATCTGTAGAAACAATGCTTCGACTACGAAGGGTATTTTCAGCTAACTTTAGGGATTAGTGATAAAACATATAAACTCAACACAGTTGGACTGAGTCCCTGCAAAAAGAACTAATTTAACAAGCACACACTGGTGAATAATCACAGCTGATTGTGGTGTCTGGTTGTTTTCTACAAAAGTAATGATTCAGTGACAGCGGTCAGAGAACAGTGTCCAAAAGCAAAGTGAAAAGAGAAGAATGTGAAATGTCACTCTAGGGTATATTGTTTGCAGTACACAATATTTACCACCCAAGCCCTGACGTGGAACAAGTGAAAGGATCAGAATGAGAGCTGCGACTCTCAGTGTTAATGCTTGCAGTGCACTGCATTTACCACCCAGGCCCTGACATGGAAGAATGAAAGGAGAAGAATGTGAGCTGTGACTCTCAGGGTTAATGCTTGCAGTGCACCGCATTTACCACCCAATCCCTGATTTGGAAAAATAAAAGGAGAAGAATGAGAGCTGCGACTCTCTGTGTTAATGCTTGCAGTGCACTGCATTTACCACCCAGGCCTTGACATGGAAGAATGAAAGGAGAAGAATGTGAGCTGTGACTCTCAGGGTTAATGCTTGCAGTGCACTGCATTTACCACCCAGGCCCTGACATGGAAGAATGAAAGGAGAAGAATGAGAGCTGTGACTCTCTGTGTTAATGCTTGCAGTGCACTGCATTTACCACCCAGGCCCTGACATGAAAGAATGAAAGGAGAAGAATGAGAGCTGTGACTCTCTGTGTTAATGCTTGCAGTGCACTGCATTTACCACCCAGGCCCTGACATGGAAGAATGAAAAGAGAAGAATGTGAGCTGTGACTCTCAGGGTTAATGCTTGCAGTGCACTGCATTTACCACCCAGGCCCTGACATGGAAGAATGAAAGGAGAAGAATGTGAGATGTGACTCTCAGGGTTAATGCTTGCAGTGCACTGCATTTACCACCCAAGCCCTGATGTGGAAGAATGAAAGGAGAAGAATGTGAGCTGTGACTCTCTGTGTTAATGCTTGCAGTGCACTGCATTTACCACCCAGGCCCTGACATGGAAGAATGAAAGGAGAAGAATGTGAGCTGTGACTCTCAGGGTTTATGCTTGCAGTGCACTGCATTTACCACCCAATCCCTGATTTGGAAGAATGAAAGGAGAAGAATGAGAGCTGCGACTCTCTGTGTTAATGCTTGCAGTGCACTGCATTTACCACCCAAGCCCTGATGTGGAAGAAGTGACTCCATTGTCCATCGTTGCGTCTGTAAATGCACCCATCAAAGTGGCCCTTTACTAGAGGTGATTATCATCAAGCTTTATCTTTACGCACCGCTGACTATGTAGCTTATGCACGATTAGATGGATTGTAAACAACAGAGGTGTTTATCATCGAGCTGGACCTTAACTCACCGCTGACTATGTAGCTTATGCACGATTAGATGGATTGTAAACAACAGAGGTGTTTATCATCAAGCTGGACCTTAACTCACCGCTGACTGTAACTGATTCATGGTTAGATAGATTGTATACAACAGAGGTGTTTATCATCAAGCTGGACCTTAACTCACCGCTGACTGTAACTGATTCACGGTTAGATGGATTCTATACAACAGAGGTGTTTATCATCAAGCTGGACCTTAACTCACCGCTGACTGTAACTGATTCATGGTTAGATGGATTCTATACAACAGAGGTGTTTATCATCAAGCTGGACCTTAACTCACCGCTGACTGTAACTGATTCATGGTTAGATGGATTGTATACAACAGAGGTGTTTATCATCAAACTGGACCTTAACTCACCGCTGACTGTAACTGATTCATGGTTAGATGGATTGTATACAACAGAGGTGTTTATCATCAAGCAGGACCTTAACTCACCGCTGACTGTAACTGATTCATGGTTAGATGGATTGTATACAACAGAGGTGTTTATCATCAAGCAGGACCTTAACTCACCGCTGACTGTAACTGATTCATGATTAGATGGATTCTATACAACAGAGGTGTTTATCATCAAGCTGGACCTTAACTCACCGCTGACTGTAACTGATTCATGGTTAGATAGATTGTATACAACAGAGGTGTTTATCATCAAGCTGGACCTTAATTCACCGCTGACTGTAACTGATTCATGGTTAGATAGATTGTATACAACAGAGGTGTTTATCATCAAGCTGGACCTTAACTCACCGCTGACTGTAACTGATTCATGGTTTGATGGATTGCATACAACAGAGGTGTTTATCATCAAGCAGGACCTTAACTCACCGCTGACTGTAACTGATTCATGGTTAGATAGATTGTATACAACAGAGGTGTTTATCATCAAGCTGGACCTTAACTCACCGCTGACTGTAACTGATTCATGGTTAGATAGATTGTATACAACAGAGGTGTTTATCATCAAGCTGGACCTTAACTCACCGCTGACTGTAACTGATTAATGGTTAGATGGATTGTATACAACAGAGGTGTTTATCATCAAGCTGGACCTTAACTCACCGCTGACTGTAACTGATTCATGGTTAGATGGATTCTATACAACAGAGGTGTTTATCATCAAGCTAGACCTTAACTCACCGCTGACTGTAACTGATTCATGGTTAGATGGATTCTATACAACAGAGGTGTTTATCATCAAGCTAGACCTTAACTCACCGCTGACTGTAACTGATTCATGGTTAGATGGAATGTATACAACAGAGGTGTTTATCATCAAGCTAGACCTTAACTCACCGCTGACTGTAACTGATTCATGGTTAGATAGATTGTATACAACAGAGGTGTTTATCATCAAGCTGGACCTTAACTCACCGCTGACTGTAACTGATTCATGATTAGATGGATTGTATACAACAGAGGTGTTTATCATCGAGCTGGATCTTAACTCACCGCTGACTGTAACTGATTCATGGTTAGATGGATTCTATACAACAGAGGTGTTTATCATCAAGCTGGACCTTAACTCACCGCTGACTGTAACTGATTCATGGTTAGATAGATTGTATACAACAGAGGTGTTTATCATCAAGCTGGACCTTAACTCACCGCTGACTGTAACTGATTCATGGTTAGATGGATTGTATACAACAGAGGTGTTTATCATCGAGCTGGATCTTAACTCACCCAGCGCTGATTATGAAACTGATTCATGGTTAGATGGATTGTGTACAACAGTGGCGTTTATCATCCAGCTGGATCTGGCTCACCGCTGGCTATGTAAGTGATTCATGGTTAGATGAATAATATATAACAGAAGTGTTTATCATCGAGCCTGATCTTGGTCACTGCTGGCTGTGTAAATGAGTCACAGTTAGATCAATTGTATATAGCGAAGGTGTTTATCATCGAGCTGGATCTTGGCTCACCGCTGGTTGTGTAATTAAGTCATGGTCAGATGAATTGTATGTAACAGAGGTGTTTATCTTCGAGCTGGATCTTGGCTCACCGCTGGGTATGTATATAAGTCACGGATAGTTGAAATGTATATAACAGAGGTGTTTATCATCGAGCTGGATCTTGGTCACGGCTGGCTGTGTAAATGAGTCCCGGTTAGATGAATTGTATATAACAGAGGTGTTTATCATCGAGCCTGATCTTTGTCACAGCTGGCTGTGTAAATGAGTCATGGTCAGGTGAATTATATATACCAGAGGCGTTTATCATCGAGCTGGATCTTGGTCACGGCTGGCTGTGTAAATGAGTCCCGGTTAGATGAATTGTATATAACAGAGGTGTTTATCATCGAGCTGGATCTTGGTCACCACTGGCTATGTAAATGAGTCACGGTTAGATCAATTGTATATAGCGAAGGTGTTTTATCATCGAGCTGGATCTTGGTCACCGCTGGTTGTGTAATTAAGTCATGGTCAGATGAATTGTATGTAACAGAGGTGTTTATCTTCGAGCTGGATCTTGGCTCACCGCTGGGTATGTATATAAGTCACGGATAGTTGAAATGTATATAACAGAGGTGTTTATCATCGAGCTGGATCTTGGTCACGGCTGGCTGTGTAAATGAGTCCCGGTTAGATGAATTGTATATAACAGAGGTGTTTATCATCGAGCCTGATCTTTGTCACAGCTGGCTGTGTAAATGAGTCATGGTCAGGTGAATTATATATACCAGAGGTGTTTATCATCAAGCTGGATCTTGGTCACAGCTGGCTGTACAAATGAGTCGTGGTCAGGTGAATTATATATACCAGAGGTGTTTATCATCGAGCTGGATCTTGGTCACGGCTGGCTGTGTAAATGAGTCCCGGTTAGATTAATTGTATAAATATATGTTATGAGTTTCTTATTTACAGAGACTCATTCAATCAAATTCTAACTGGTTTAGGACAGAATCAATGCATGATGGCAAAATTATTGATAGGAATTATTGTGGAATGGAGGAGCTCAGTACAAAGAGCTTCTCATAAACCTAAGAGCACCAAGTAAGGGTGAAGGGTCATCAGTTATAAAGTAATGGAGATTTGATTTTTTGTTTTTTGTTGAAACGCTCCTGCAAAGGTCATAATCCAGAATGTTGCTCCTCCTGGATCTCGGACTAACTCATTGTTTTATACTTTTTCTCATAGTATGAGAGGCTATTTTTCTGAGCCCGTTTGTTCTTACAGTGATAACGTCCTAGCAAAGGCTATCTATGGAGCTACTTCACTGTTATTACTGAGTAAGATCTTCTTACACCTTTGCCAAGTTACCTGTAAAAGGAAATTTTATGAGGTTGTCTAGGGGCTAGTAATTCCATAGTTCTATAGGTGCTAAACTATAAATATTATATATATATTTATATATTTATTCACTGGAAAAAAATTATTTACAGGGACGTTCTAGTTAGGAAATAGAATTTAAAAAACCTGAGAAATTAGCTAAAAAAACAAAGGTTACAGGAACGGTACAGTTCGGTTCACAATTTATACACAAAACCATAGAAATTCAGCAGTAATGGTTAGAGTTAGAGAAACTGTAACTCCTGCCCTCGGGTGACTATAACTTGCGCGCCCACCATGCAGTTTTCTTATCAATAATTTTACTGCCAATTATATCATCAATGATGGCATCGAAGTTATCATGAGTGATGTAATATGTGGGGTAATTAGCAGTGTATGGCCAGTTTGCGAGTTATAGTTACCTTAGGGAACTGCTCCAGATGCTCCACGCCTCCGGCATGTACCAGCATTGCTCCCGCTCGCAGGAAGAAGCTAAAAATGCTGCTCCCACGAAGCGAGAGCAAACACAGGTTTCCGTGTCTGGACCAGTGCCGGCAGGGAAACTGCTTTGCTCTGGGTGTGGGAACCACAGGGCATAGCCAAGCCGGCAATGGAGTATGGGAACTCCAGGCTTATTATTAGCCCTGGGAGGGGTGCATGTTGCCCCATTCCCATTTGCTTTTATAGCCTGCCCCCCGGATGGGGTCCCTGTGGCTGAAATTGACCTTAGGGAGGGGGCTTTGTGTCCCCCTCCCTCATGATTTTTGCTTTGTGCCTGGGGATGCCCTCCTTTAGATCCAAAATCGGGGAAGTGGGCTGCATGGCTCCCCTCATTACAATTACGGCTGGGCCCCAGGCAATGGGGTTCCCCGGTCTGAAATTGGCCCAGGGTGGGGGCATTTGCCCCCTCCCCTCTGTTTGGAAAGCTAGACCCCGGTGGTATGTGGTCCCCAGGGCTGAAATCAGCCCGGGAGAGGGGCCACGTGCCCCCTCCCCTTATGTTTGGATGGCTGGGTAGTGGTGGTCTCCAGGGCCATAACTGGTCTGGGGAAGTGGGGCCACGTGCACCCCCTCTCTCCTAATTCTGAAGCTAATTATCCCCCAGGATCTGGCCCACCCGGGGGCATTATAAAAAGCAGCCCCTTCCTGGAAATTTTGAGGTGATCCATCAGGCGGGGGCCGAGAAAAACAGGGGTCTCCGCCTTGAATTTTCTATAGAATTCTTTAAACAGTTCTGTAGCAAAAACTGCTGAACAGCATTACACTAACTTTGTCATGAAGCTCGATCTTGGCCCGCAGATTTAGCTTTTTTGGTAATTGGTGTAAATCCGAACAGTGGTTTTTGAGAAATGAAGTGTCAAAAATAATTCTATATTTAGGCAGTTGGTATCAAGATGTGCTCTGATTGACCAAATTAGGAGGCAGTAGTCAATCCTGATTGGTTGGTTTCAACCTGAACAATATGTTTTGGCAGCCTTTACCAGACTTAGGGGAATACTAAATTAATTACACAAGCATTTTCAATGCAATAGGTTTCGCATCTGCAAGAGTTCAAGCTATAAGCATGGTAAATGCCGTCGCCTTTTATTTATGTTTTAATAAACAAAATGTAAATAAAAGGGATTATCATGTGCAATGCCAATAACACAAACTCTCGTAAATGCGAGACCTAGTTCACTGGGAATGGGAACCAGCAGAGAGATATAGGGAAAGAGAAAGATGGAAGGAGCGAAGGAACGAGTACACATGTGGAGACAGAGAGAAAGAGTTAAAACACTGTGACCATAGATACATTTAATTTAACTATACTGAAACTAAACGCAAATGTAAAACTTCAAAACATGAAAAGCATAATTATTCCACTTACCTTGGAGAAGTTGATTGAAGGGGGTAATGAAGCCCATGGCTGACTTGGAGTCCGGTTTGAAACGGAGCTGCAGTTTCAAAAGTGCAGGACACTGTAAACAAAACGTGATTTGCGGGAGCTAAAGCAACCCAAGGCTGGGTAACCAAAGCTGTTATCATTGGTCCATATAATTCCTGCAGTGGATCAGCAAGCACTAGGATTGGCTGATGGCTTTCAAGCCAATCAAAAAAGCTCTCCACAAAAAGTCTGGGGCAACCATTAGAGGGTGAAACACACCGCTTCATTGGCTGTCACCCAAAATAATGAAAATTACAGACAAATGGCTTTGTATACAGGCATTCTTATGGAGAGTCCATGAAAAGTAGGGACGGTTACTCACCATGGGTGTTGATGGGATTTGTGTGGAGAAATGAGGGATGGAGGAGCACATACGAAGCACCACGGTGGTGATGAGAAGCCAGTTGTTATTCAGGATGCAATTGCAGTCACAACCACTTCCGCTGTTTCTTTTTTTTTTGTAAACAGATTTTATTCATTGTCATCTTGTCAATTAGTAGCAGTACATTTCAACAAGAGCGTCTCATCTTAACTTAAGCAGCGGGTGTCAACAAGCTTGGTTGCATCTATTCAGTCCTGCTCCCCGCTTCTCACCCCTTATAGCTGTCACCGCAATGGCAACCACCCTCCAAATTCCGAACAACTCCCGCAACTTTACATTCAAAGTCTTTATATCGGAGATCAGCTTCTCGGTTGTCTGTTCTCATCTACACACATATCTATCTAAACAACTAAAAAGTGAACAAACCCCTCTCCCTCTCCTATCCTCTTCCCCCTCCACCCCCCAGGCATGTTGCTCCATCATGTGAAACCACCTCTGCTGTTTCTCTTGTGTTGTTTTGTGGCCACAACTTTAGCTGCTATGGTGATGGGAGTGTAAAAGGACACATGTGATGATTTGTATGAGAGAGGCCTGGGTATGAATGACTGCGTGGTTGTGTGTGGCACTAAATAGGCAACTGTGTGCAAGAAAGCGTGTGTAAGGATTACTAGTGTTTGCACGGTACATTGCATGTGTGTTACTGTACCTGAAGTGCAAGGGCCGTTGGATTTTGGTGTTCTGCCCACATGCAAGAAAGGGGGTAGAGGGGGAGCTGAAAATGACGGAATGCTGGCTTTGCGCTGCCTTTGTCTCGGTCTGCTTCGTACAGCCCTGTGCGGTGAATGCTTCAGTGCCGCCAGTGCTTCTTGAGCTAGCAGCACGGGCATCAAGCTCCTGCTCACCTCTCCCATCCTACACCGGCACCACCAGCCTCTATGACCTCCGAAGAGGCGGTGACTAAGAGTAGTACAAAACAAATAAACACATTTTCAAAAATGCTTTATGATCGCTAAAATCAAATCTCATGTTGCCAGGCTGCACCCAAAATAACTACTTTCTCATGATAACTCGCCTTGTTTGGCTTATATAACACTGTTATTTATTGCTGAACCATCAAGTTACCATTTAATCGCCATCAAACTCTGGAACCTGCTCGACTCAACATCTCCAGACGTCGCCTTCCTCACGGAAACATGGATGAACGCCACCTCAGCACCCGACATCGCCATAACCATCCTGGACGGATACAAGATCACCCGGAAGGACCGCGTCAACCAGACCAGAGGAGGCATCGCCATCGTCCACAGGAGCACCATCCGCATCACGACCAACTCCGACGACACCCTCACCGCCGCCGAGCACCTCCACTTCCAGATACACACCGACCCCAAGACCACCCTCAGAGGCACTCTCATCTACAGACCCCCGGGACCACGCACACAATTCAGCGAAGCCATCTCAGACTTCATCAGCCCGCACGCCCTCGCCTCCTCTGACTACATCCTCCTAGGGGACCTCAACTTCCACCTGGAGAACAACAACGACAATAACACCACTACCCTGCTGGACAACCTCACCAACCTCGGACTCAAGCAACTGGTGAACACCCCCACCCACTAAGCCAGCCACACGCTTGACCCCGTCTTCTCCTTTAGCAAGCACATCGCCTTCAGCCACTCCACCGGACTTCACTGGACCGATCACAGCTGCGTCCACTTCAGCACCAAGAGAACCACGACCTACCACCACCCGCAACAGGTTCCCAGCATGAGCCTGAGCAAGATCACCGCCGACCAGCTCACCACCTCCCTCAGCCAGAACCCTCCCACCAACACAACGGACCCCAATGAAGCAGCCCGCATCTTCACACAGTGGCTCATCAACTGAGCCGACGACCTCGCACCACTGAAGAACCCTCCCAGCAGACACGGCAGCAAAAAAGCCTTGTGGCTCACCAACGAACTCAAAACATCCAAGAAAAACTGCTGCACCCTCGAATAAGCCTGGCGCCACGACCAGACCACAGAAAACATGACCGCCCTCAAGAACGCCACCCGCACACACCACCAGCTGATCCGCACCACCAAAAGGACATCATTCAAAGAACGCCTGGACAACAACACCCACAACAGCAAGGAACTCTTCAGCATCGTCAAAGAGCTCTCCAACCCCAGCGCGGGAAACAACGACATCACACCCTCGCAAGACCTCTGCGACTCACTCGCCTACTTCTTCCACCGCAAGATCGCCGACATACACAACAGCTTCGACGCACCAACCACGCACCCAACCACCGAAACGACGCCCCCACCACCACCCTCTGCAACTGGACCCCGGTCAGCGCCGAAGACACGACCCGCACGATGAACACCATCCACTCCGGATCCCCTACCGACCCCTGCCCCCACCACGTCTTCAACAAGGCTGGCTCCATCATCGCACCGCAACTCCGGAACATCATCAACATCTCCTTCAACACCGCCACCTTCCCGGAGAGCTGGAAGCATGCCGAGCTCAGCGCTCTCCTGAAGAATCCGACAGCAGACCCCACCGACCTCAAGAACTTCCGCTCCATCTCGCTCCTCGCTTTTCCTGCCAAAGTCATCGAGAAGACCATCAACATACAGCTCACCGCCTTCCTCGAGACGAACGGATCCCTGGACCCCTCACAGTCCGGTTTCCAAGCCAACCACAGCACCAAGACCGCCCTCATCGCAGCCACCAACGACATGAGATCACTGCTCAACAATGGGGAAACAGCTGCTCTCATCCTCCTGAACCTCTCTGCAGCATTCGACACAGTCTGCCACCGCATCCTAATACAGCGCCTCAGCAACATCGGAATCCAAGGGAAAGCACTGGAGTGGATCACCTCATTCCTCGCCGGAAGAACCCAGAGAGTCCGCCTCCCCCCATTCCGATCCGCGGTCACCGAAGTCATCTGCGGCGTACCTCAAGGATCCTCGCTCAGCCCCACCATCTTCAACATCCACATGAGCCCCCTCGCAGCCATCGCACGCCAACAGAACCGTAACATCATCTCAAATGCCGACGACACCCAGCTGATCCTCTCCCTCACCAACGACCCGGCCAACGCCAGAGCCAGCCTACACGAGGGAATGAAGGACGTCGCCGAATAGATGAAGAACAGCCGCCTGAAGCTGAACTCAGACAAGACGGTAGTCCTCATCGTCGGATCATCCCCCTCCGCCTGGGACGACTACTGGTGGCCTCCTGCCCTGGGCACCACCCCCAAGCCAACGGACCACACACGAAACCTGGGCTTCATTCTGGACTCCGTCCTCGCATTGACCAGACAAGTCAACGCTGTATCGTCATCCTGCTTCAACACCCTGCGCATGCTCCGTAAGATCTTCCGATGGATCCCCACCGAACCAGGAAGACGGTCACCCAGGCACTCGTCACCAGCTGAATGGACTGCGGGAACCACAGCCAAACTACAGAAAAGACTTCAACGCATACAGAACGCCTCCGCACAACTCGTCCTGGACATCCCCCGCCACAACCACATCTCCGCCCACCTGAGAGACCTGCACTGGTTCCCCGTCAGCAGGAGGATCACGTTCAGACTCCTCACCCACGCACACAAAGCTCTCCACGACCTGGGCCTCAAATACCTCAACAACCGCCTCACTTTCTACACACCCACCCGCCAGCTGCGATCGACCAGCCTCGCCCTCGCCCTCGCCACCGTACCACGCATCCGCAGAGCCACCGCCGGAGGAAGATCCTTCTCCTAACTGGCGGCCAAGACATGGAACTCCCTCCCCATCCACCTACGGCTGACCCAGGACCATCTCTCCTTCAGGAAGCAACTCAAGACCTGGCTTTTCGAGCAGTAACGGTCCCCCCCACACCCCCACCAGCGCCTTGGGGCCCTTCCTGGTGAGTAGCGTGCTTTAGAAATTGTTCTGATTGATTGATTGATTGAAAAGTATTAGGCCGAACTCTGACTCTGACCTCTGCACTCAGCCGCCCCTGTGCTGCTAGTGGTGCTGTGTTGGTACTCACCTAACCCGTGCTCCTTGCTGACCTTTGGGCCCGAATACTGAATTTGTAAGTGTGGAACTTACCTGTTAAACTGCATTATTGTTTTCACCATAGGGAACATTGAACTGCTTCAAACATATTCTAAATGCCAACTTTTAAAAGCGAAAAGTATTTTTATTTAAAAACGTACTTACCTTTTTGCAAAGATCTTGGTCTTAAAATAAAATACAAACAAAGTATATTTTTCCAAAAGTGGTATGGATCTCCTTATTGAGCCGTGTGTCTATTATTGGTCAATGTTGTGCAATAAATGTCTTCCACTCCTCTGTGCGAGGCCTAAGGTTGCTCGCCCACACTCCCACTAAAAGAGCACTTTGGGATTTACATTGAGGCCTGTACACTTTTGGGGAACCCCTGATCTTTGTGCATGGAATGACAACCTAGTGGGCATACCATATACAAAGCCAGATTCATACAGCTTCAATGTACATTTTGAAGGGCTTCTCTTAGTGAACCCACCTCGGCAAGAAATTGACTCACTTTAGTCAAATCCAAGAATCAGCAGAAACATAGACAGCGCCTTTAACCACTTCCTCCAGGAAACATACATTTGACTCCTCTCTTAGAAAAGACAGTATGCTCTTCCAAGGACAATTTAATTGGAGAAACAGCAGAGTGTGAAAATTAAGAGACTGAAGGTACTCGTAGGAACGCAAGTGAGGAACCACTTTGTGACCATTTTAAAGTTCAACAACACTGACATGAAGTGTAATTAAACTGAAACACACATTTCATATCTTTTTGCAGAGATCAGCACTCTTCTGGTCTGAATGCTGGTAGCATAGCTTGGCAGGAACGTGTCAGGGGAGCGCCTGTACTGCTTCCAGATGTGTTCATCTGTCAGCAAAGACCATGCTCCTCCCCCTTACTCAGAGGCGCAACTGGAGCCAAATTTCGAGGGGGGAGGGGGGCTACAAATATTTTCGGGGGGGGGGAACTAATTCTTCCAGCAATAGGCAGAGTGGAGTTGCAGGAGCTCTAAGATGGGGTGAAAAAGCAACACATTCTCGCTAACAAGTAAATGGCCTTTTAAAGACCTGTGAAGTACTCATGTGCGGCGGCAACAAGACAGACGCTAGACCTGCCGGGCTACAGCAGTTCAAAAACTGTCTGTGTGAGTGCACGGGAAGCTGTCTCAGCCTGGGCTGACACCGACGACGGGGGGTGGGGAGAGGGAGGCTGAAGCCCTTTGAGCCCTATGGGGGTTGTGTGCCTGCCCTTACTCCAAATGAGCGCTCATGTATGTGCTTCACAGAGCTCGAATCTTTTACATTCTTAGGAGCCGAAATAAACTATCCTACTGATGACCTCACATGAATTGATGTCACATAACATTTGACTATGATAATGTCAGAGGAAGAGATATTAGTGAAATTATAGGAATGATGAGTACACAGGTAAAATCCTAATCATTAATACAGACATCAAAATTAACATTACACGGAATGTATAATATGTGCAGCCGTCAAGGTGAAATATTGAAAAAGTAGTGTTATCAAAATGTAGGACAGTGGGTTTACTGAAGTGAATAGTGTCTCCCTCTTTAGTTGTAAGCGGCTACTCCGCACACAGTGGAAGTACGAGCAAAGTAACATATGGAGTACTAGGCCCGTCTCCCAGTGATAAGATTCAGCAAGGTGTGAGTGAGACTTCAGCACAACCTCTAAATGTGTGAGTGTCACTCATGATGAGTGAGACTTGAATGCTCTGATGTGTGCCTGTCGGATCTGATGTCACTGCGAAGGCAACAAATGCAACTTGCCTGACAGTGCTACGAAGCCCTCCTGCACCCGCACATTGATGGTGCGTGGTCGAGGAGTGACTTATGCCAGGAGAGAGGGTTACCACCTGGCTGGTATATTACAGGCGTGGCATGGCCAGTATTTTAATGTTCCGGCCAGTACAATAAGTAGGAAAATAACCTAACGCTGGTATAGTTTTCTTCAATAAGTGAAAAGTTAAAATATCAAATATAAGTTAAAATCACTTTTTCAATGTGTTCTAGAACTGCCTTAATGAATCATGACTCATAGTTAAAGTAAACAAAGACAGCAAAGCCATGTTAATAAATAATACAAACAATTTTAAACAAAGTCTTATTGAAGAATAATATCCGAGCCTTTGCAAACTCTTAAAACATGACCAAGAGGTGGTAACTCTAATAAGAGCCTGTATGAAGGAGTCTGGCGTTAGTTAGTGCTGGAATACCCTCTCATCCTCAGACCCGGCACCGTTCACTCATTGCCATGGGACCTTCCACTGAGGGAGAAATCTGTGAGAGTCAAACCTGATTTTTGTATTATGATGTTATTGTGACTACAATCTTCTTAATCTTTCTTTATTTTATAAGTGAAACTTTGAAGGGAGTGAGGTGGTAAACAATGCAGACAAATGCAAAACTTAATTTGGGGCAAACCGGTGAAATGCTGTCTGAGTGTACACAGCCCTAACAAATATAAAGAACTACCCACAGAAACAGGGAAATTAGAAAAACGCTGTCTAGATTTATTCCAGCAGTGAGTTGCATACACATGTTCATCTATTTAATGAAATTCAGGCTGTCATTTCAAATTCAGTCCTAGAGACTGGAGGCGGCGGTTCCATCTTTGTCCACCAGAGGGCGCTCCTTGCCTGCTGATGAAACACTAAGCTGCACATTGGATGAAAGGGAGAAGGGTTTCCTCTTCCGGGTCAGCAGCGGCAGAGACAGCACAAACAGCGTTGGTGACATCACTTCCGGCCTCTGCAGAGGAGGAAGGAGCCCTGTCTGGTGGGCAGCTACCTTGATCTTCAGACCCTCACAGACCCCAGATCTGCCCCCCCCCGAGGTCCCCAGGGGGAGGAGAGAGCCTGGACACGTCTGCTCAGGTCTCTGCTCAGGTAGGAGATTGTCAGCACCTTCTGCAGGGTTTGTAGAAATAGACTGAATAATCCTGGAGGGAATCTCTGGAGGAGCCAGGCTGAGCTCGGCTCTTCTATCCGGGGGACCCTGGGGCTGATCTGGGCTCTTCTATCCGGGGGCCACTGGGGCTGAGCTTGGCTCTTCTAGCCGCGGGGCCCTGGGGCAGAGCTGGGCTCTTCCATTCGGGGGCCTTGGGGCTGAGGTAGGCTCTTCTATCCGGGGGTCCGTGGGGCTGAGCTGGGCTCTTCCATTTGGGGGCCCTAGGGCTGAGCTGGGCTCTTCCATTGGGGGCCTTGGGGCTGACCTGGGCTCTTCTATTCTGGGCCCCTGGGGCTGAGCTGGGCTTTTCTATTCGGGGCCCCTGGGGCTGGGCTGGGCTCTTCTATCCGAGGGCCCCTGGGACTGAGCTGGGCTCTTCTATCCGGGGCCCTTGGGGCTGAGCAGGGCTCTTCTATCCGGGGGCCTCTGGTGCTGAGCTGGGCTCTTCTATCTGGGGCCCCTGCGGTTGAGCAGGGCTCTTCTATCCGGGGCCCCTGGGGCTGGTCTGGGCTCTTCTATCCGTGGGCCACTGGGGCTGAGCTGGGCTCTTCTATCCGGGGGGCCCTGGGGCTGTGCTGGGCTCTTCTATTCGGGGGCTTTGGGGCTGAGCTAGGCTCTTTTATCCGGGGGTCCGTGGGGCGGAGCTGGGCTCTTTTATCCAGGGGCCCCTGAGCTGGGCTCTTCTATCCAGGGCCCCTTGGGGCTGAGCTGAGCTCTTCTATCCGGGCGCCCTGGGGGGATGAGCTGGGCTCTTCTATCCAGGGGCTCCTGGGGCTGAGCTGGGTTCTTCTATCCGGGGGGCCTGGGGCTGAGCTGGGCTCTTCTCTTCGGGGGCCCCTGGGGCTGAGCTGGGCTCTTCTATATGGCGGCCCCTGTGGCTAAGCTGAGCTCTTCTATCAGGGGGCCCTTGGGCTGAGCTGGGCTCTTCTATCAGGGGCCCCTGGGTCTGAACTGGGCTCGTCTATCTTGGGTCCCCTTGGGCTGAGCTGGGCTCTTCTATCAGGGGCCCCTGGGTCTGAACTGGGCTCGTCTATCTTGGGTCCCCTGGGGCTGAGCAGGGCTCTTCTATCCGGGGGCCCTGGTGCTGAGTTGGGCTCTTCTATTTGGGGCCCCTGGGGCTGAGCTGGGCTCTTCTATCCGGGGGCCCTGAGGCTGTGCTGGGCTCTTCTATCTGGGGGCCCCTGGGGCTGAGTGGGGCAGTCCATCCGGGGACCCTGGGGCTGAGCTGGGCCCTTCTATCCGGGGGCCCCTGGGGCTGAGCTGGGCTCTTCTATCCGGGGCCTCTGTGACTGAGCTGGGCTCTTCTATCCAGGGAGGCCCCTGGGGCTGAACTGGGCTCTTCTGTCTGAGGGCCCTGGTGCTGCGTTGGGCTCTTTTATTTGGGGCCCCTGGGGCTGAGCTGGGCTCTTCTATCCGGGGGCCCTGGGGCTGTGCTGGGCTATTCTATCTGGGGGACCCTGGGGCTGAGCTGGGCTCTTCTATCCGGGGGCCCTGGGGCTGAGCTGGGCTCTCCTATCTAGGGGCCCCTGGGGCTGAGCTGGGCCCTTCTATCCGGGGGCCCCTGGGGCTGAGTTGGGCTCTTCTATCCGGGGCCCTGAGGCTGAGCTGGGCTCTTCTATCTGGGGGGCCCTGGGGCTGAGCTGGGCTCTTCTATCCGGGGGCCTCTGGGGCTCAGCTGGGCTCTTCTATCTGGGGCACCTAGAGCTGAGCTGGGCTCTTCTATCCGGGGCCCCTAGGGCTGAGCTGGGCTCTTCTATCCGGGGCCCTAGGGGCTGATCTGGACTCTTCTATCTGAGGCCCCTGGGGCTGAGCTGGGCTCTTCTATACGGAGGCCCCTGGGCTGAGCTGGACTCTTCTATCTGGGGCCCCTGGTGGTCTTTGTGGTCATCATTTGCATTTAAGACTGTAAAAAATCTGCACACTGCGCTGCATCTTACTGCACTATGTGGAATCTGTTCACACTACCCTGCATCGTTCTGCATAATGAGAAATCCGTGAACCCCGCCAAGGGATCTGCACACATTGGTCATTTTTTTACTACACTTTGTTTGAGATTGACAGAAATGGATGTCTGTGAAAACGGCGCTGCTTTTTGTACCTTGTGAAAAATGTGAGCTCTGCTATATTACTAATCTCTGTGAACCGATAAAATCTGTACATTGCATTGCTTTTCCTTGCTCTATGAGGGCTGTTGACAGGAAAGCGAATGTGCACACACTGCACTGCTTTTTATTACACTGTGGGGGGGGTTTAAAATGAAAGAGGATATCTGTGTAGACTCCTCTGCCTTTGACTACTCTGTGCAGGGTGCTCAGAGCCCATCTGTGGTCTGCAAACGGAATCACTTTTTACTACAGTCCGAGGGGCGTTTAAAGAAGAGAAAATCTGGGCGCGCTGCACCGCTCTTTACTCTTCAGTGTGATAAATCTGTCCATACTGCAGGTCCTTCTACTACACTTAGGGGCATATTAATCAAAAAAATCATGCAGCACATTCCTGTTTTTCCCTGCGCTGACGCACAATGTTCTACCTAACGCCAAAGCAGGCGCCCCTGCACCATGGTGCAAGCGTGCGTGCGTTGTAAACCGGATTGTTTTTGTGCAGAAAGGGGCACCTTCCTGCACATAGTCAAGTCAAGTCAAGTCAAATAATTTATATAGTGTGCTACATACCCAGAGGGTCTCAAGGCGCTTGAAGAAGGGTGGGGAATTACTTGTCGAATATCCAAGTTTTAAGTTGCTTTCTGAATGCTAGGTGGTTCTGAGTGAGGCGAAGGTGAGTGGGAAGTGAGTTCCAGGTTTTAGCTGCCAGGTAGGAGAAGGATCTTGCTCCCATGGTGGTTTTGTTGATGCGAGGTACCGCAGCAAGGGCTTGGTTGGAAGATCGTAGCTGGCGGGAGGGGGAGTAGAAGGAAAGTCGTGTGTTGAGGCATTTGGGTCCAAGTTCGTAAAGTGCTTTGTGAGCGTGGGTTAGGAGGCGGAATGTAATCCTCTTATTAACGGGGAGCCAGTGGAGGTTTTTCAGGTGACTAGAAATGTGGTCTTTACGCGGGATGTCTAGTATGAGTCTGGCTGATGCGTTCTGGATGCGTTGGAGTTTTTTCTGACGTTTTGCGGTGGTACCGGCGTATAGGGTGTTTCCGTAGTCCAGGCGGCTCGTGATCAGTGCGTGGGTGACCGTTTTTCTAGTTTCGGTGGGGATCCAGCGAAATGTTTTTTGAGCATGCGAAGGATGTTGAAGCAAGATGATGAAACGGAGTTGACTTGTCTGTTCATTGAGAGTGAGGAGTCCAGGATGATGCCCAGGTTCCGTGCGGGTCCGTCGGGATGGGTGCTTTTCCAAGGGCCTCTGGCCACCAAGAGTCAACTCAGGCGGAGGGGGAGGTACCTAAGATAAGGACTTCTGTTTTGATTGAGTTCAGTTTCAGACGGCTGTGCTTCATCCATTCGGCTACTTCTTTCATTCCTTCATGTAGGTTGGTTTTGGCGGTGTACGGGTCGTTGGTGGGTGAGAGGATCAGTTGAGTGTCATCAGCGTAGGAGATGATGTTGAGGTTGTGTTGGCGTGCGATGGTCGCGAGGAGGCTCATGTATACGTTGAAGAGGGTGGGGCTTAGTGAAGATCCTTGTGGCACGCCGCAAATAACTTCAGTGGCTTTTGACTTGAATGGTGGAAGGCGGACTCTCTGAGTTCTTCCGGTAAGGAACAAGGTGATCCATTCCAGTGCTTTTCCTTGGATTCCGATGTTTCTGAGGCGTTGTATCAGGGTGCTATGGCAGACTGTGTCGAAGGCTGCGGAGAGGTCAAGGAGGATGAGGGCGACTGTGTCTCCATTGTCCAGTAGAGTTCGAATGTCGTCTGTTGCTGCGATGAGTGCGGTCTCAGTGCTGTGTTTTGCTCGGAAGCCGGACTGTGAGGAGTCGAGGGATTTGTTGGTTTCGAGGAAGGTGGCGAGCTGGTTGTTGACAGCTTTCTCGATGACTTTGGCCGGGAATGGAAGGAGTGAGATGGGGCGGTAGTTTTTGAGTTCGGTGGGTCTGCTGTGGGTTTTTTAAGAAGGGCGCTGAGTTTGGCGTGTTTCCAGCTTTCCGGGAAGGTGGCGGAGTTGAGGGAGCAGTTGATGACGTCTCGGAGGTGTGGTGCTATGATGGAGT
This sequence comes from Lissotriton helveticus, assembly GCF_964261635.1. Lineage (NCBI taxonomy): Eukaryota > Metazoa > Chordata > Amphibia > Caudata > Salamandridae > Lissotriton > Lissotriton helveticus. The sequence continues at coordinate 407,850,284 of NC_136058.1, read as the reverse complement.
CTGCTTTGTTGAAGATGTGGTGAGGGCATGGGTCTGTGGGGGATCCTGAGTGGATGGAGTTCATCAGGTGGATGGTGTCCTCAGTGGAGATTGGGTTCCAGTCATTAAGGGTGTTCAAGGGGGGTGAAGGTACTGCAGGAGGTTGGGTGGGTTGGTCTCCGGGTTGGTTGTTGAAGCTGTTGTGGATGTCTGTGATTTTGTTGTGGAAGAATGAAGCTAGGGAGTCGCAAAGTGTTTGAGAGGGAGTGATGTCGTTGGAGTTGGCTGAGGGGTTGGTAAATTCTTTGACGATGTTGAACAATTCCTTGCTGTTGTGGGCCTTGTTGTCTAGTCGATCTTTGAATGCTGCTTTCTTGGTAGTCCGGATCAGTTGGTGGTGTATGCGGGTGGCGTTTTTGAAGGCGTCCTTGGTGCTGGTGTTTGGGTCTTTTTTCCATGCCTTCTCAAGGGAGCAACAGAGTTTCTTGGATTTCTTAAGATCATCGTTGAACCAGGGAGCGTTTTTGCTGCCTAGTTTGGTTTGACGTTTTTTCAAAGGTGCTAGGTTGTCGGCGCTGTCGGTGAGCCATTGAGTGAGGTTGATGGCTGCTTGGTTGGGGTTCGAAGAGTGGGCCGGGGGGTTTTGAAGAAGCGATGAGGAGATCTGGTCAATGGTGATTTTGTTCCAGTTTCTTCGCAGAGTAGGTTAAGGATGGTTGTGGGTTGTGGTCTTTTTGTAGAAAAAGTGAACGCAGCTGTGGTCCGTCCAATGGAGAACTGTGGTGTGACTGAAGGAGATATGTTTGCTGGAGGTGAAGATGGGGTCGAGTGTGTGACCTGCGTAGTGAGTGGGGGTATTAACAAGTTGTTTGAGTCCGAGGTTGGCGAGATTGTCCAGAAGGGTGGTGGCGTTGCTGTCGTTGCATTTTTCCAGGTGGAAATTGAGGTCTCCCAATAGAATGTAGTCCTCGGAGGGGAGGGCGTGTGGGGTGATAAAGTCAGTGATGTCTTCACTGAATTGTGCACGGGGTCCTGGAGGCCGGTAGAGGAGGGTGCCTCTGAGTGTGGTCTTGGGGTCGGTGTGGATCTGGAAGTGAAGGGGTTCGGCGCTGGCGAGGTTGACGTCTGAGCTGGTTGAGATGCAGATGGAATTCTTATGGACGATGGCGATGCCTCCTCCTGTTTGTTTGGTGAGGTCCTTACGGATGATCTTGTAGCCGTCCGGGATGGCAATGGTGATGTCTGGGGCTGATGAGGCGTTCATCCATGTTTCTGTTAGGAAGGGGACGTCGGGAGAGATGGTGTCTAGTAGATTCCAAAGGTCGATGGCGTGTCTGTGGACCGAGCGGGTGTTGAGCAGGATGCATTTTAGGTGGTTGGTGTCGGATCTCCGTTTGGTGTTCGTGGATGAGGAGTTGGTCTTGGTGCCGTCATACTTACAGGAGTTGCAAGTGAAGGGTCCATGGGTGTGTCCAGGAGCGGCTTGGGCGCAGTTGGGGAGTCGGCCGGGGTTTAGGGCTAAGAGGGTGGAGGCGTCGTATGTAATGCGGGTGGGGTGGGTGGTACGGGGGCCAGGGGGTCTGGCGCTGGGCGCGGTCCAGGCGCGGACGGCCGTACACGGGCTTACCTTTGGTGCACGTTCGGCGCGGCCGCTGCGCGTTGATGCATCTGTCTTAAGTGGAGAAGTGGAGGGGGGCGGAGCGTGGGAGGGGGAGCTGGGAGGCGGTAGCGTAGGGGGAGGGACGGGCTGCAGGCACAACAAAATGGTGGAGTCAACAATAACAAGGACAACAGGACGCTATGGGCGCAAACAATCAGGCAGCACACAATATTGATGAAATCACAGAGAAAAGAAATGCGGAGCACTATGCCACAGATCGGCTTCCAAGTCAGTTTCCAATTAAGTTTAAGGCAGAGGGGGAGAGGCAGCGCTACGCACACAGGTCAGTTAAATTAATTAATCTAAACACTGAGAGCAATGCGAAGAGAGAATGAGCAGCGCTATGCACACAGGTCAGTTAAATTAATCTAAGCACTGGGAGCAATGCGAAGAGAGAATGAGCAGCGCTATGCACACAGGACAAATAAAATATTTGTAAAACAAATAACGCAATGCAGAATCAAAAAGATGAACGGCAGTGTGGACAGGCAGCGATACGATACCACTATAGCGCTTGCAGGTCGGGAGGAAGGCTGGAGCGACCGCTTCACACGGGGTTAAGAAATCCCCTGAAGCATTTCCCTCTTTCCATGTGTGCTGCAGAATCCAGCACACATGGAAAGCAAGGAACAAGGAGAAATAAAGATATTCATCCTCGTTCCACCTCACATGGGAGGCGTGGTATTTTGCTGCACTCCCAGGTCTGCCAATGTTGGTGAATCTGGGAATGTGGCAAAATCTATGAGGCGATGCGTGGGAACGCCCACGCTCCACCCATGGAACCCGTCACTGGGGCAGAGCAACGCAAAGCAGCGATTTGCGCTGCATATGACGCCACACAGGGCCGCGCAAGGCGGGCTTGCGTGTCTTGATAAATCTAACTTAAGAGTTGCGTCTCTCTTGCATTCCATTGCGAGGGCCACACAGGGCCATGCAAGGTGGCCTTGGGTGGCTTGATGAATATAACTTAAGAGTTGCGTCGCTCTTGCGGTCCATAGCATGGGCCGCGCAGGGCCATGCAAGGTGGCCTTGCGTTGCTTGATAAATCTAACTTAGGAGTTGCGTCTCTCTTGCGTTCCATTGCATGGGCCGCGCAGGGCCATGCAAGATGGCTTTGCGTGTCTTGATAAATATAAGTTAAGAGTTGCGTCGCTCTTGCACTGCATTGTGTGGCTCAAGGGCGGCCCCTAAGTGTGGTATTTTCAGAAGTGATGACCTGTGCGCGTTGCTTTGTTCTTTACTACATCACGAGGCTCGTTTACAGAAGAGGAAGTCTGAGCCCTGCACTCGAAGCAGTGTTCGAACCACAGGAGGAAATCTATTTTACACCAGAGTGAGGGGAGGTTACAAAAGAGTAGATCTGTCCACTCTGCACTGCAGTTCACTGACACTTTGAGGCACCTTTACAGAGAGAATCTGTCAGTACTGCACTGCTTTTACCCATACTATGAGGGGCAGTAACAGGAGGAAAGCTGTGTGCAGTGCACTGCTGTGTATTACACTACCAGGGACATTTACAGAGGAAACACAATGAGGGGTGTTTACAAAAGAGGAAATCTGTCTACAAAGCATTGCTTTTCACTATATTATAAGGGGTACCTATCGATCTGTAAGGTGCATGGATGTTTACGTACACTTCGAGAAGTGTTTAAGGTACAGAATATATGTGTGCTGCTTTTTACTCACACTACGAGGGGCATTTAATGTGGGAACATTTATAAACTGCACCACTTATTACCGACACCCATGGGTTTCAATTAAACAAGGGAATCTGTGCACATTGCACTGCGTTTTACTGCCACTGTCAGGATTGCAGAGGTCAGCATTGCTACTCTGCGCTACTTTTGACTTTACTTCACTTTGAGGAGGCGTTTGCAGAAGTAACCTCTGCACCTGGCGCTGCTTTTTACTGACAGTGGAAGGGAAATAAGGACATGAATAATCTCGGTTAGATCTAGATTCATTCTGATATCCAGTCTTGATTAGTCCCTACATGAGGGTCAGTCTCTGTGCACATGGCCTGCTTCAGAAAGCAGCCCCTGGTAGCTTCCCCGAGGAACCCCTTGTTGTTCACTGGATGTCTGGCATAGGGTGGAATACAAATCCGGCCTCCTGTAGCCTGTTCCAACCCATTTGTCTCCACGTCAGAGCAGGAAGCCTGGCAGAGGTGAAACAAAAAGATCCTCTTTTCTTGCTGCAAATTATAAAAAAGCTCCCTTGCTGATTGGAGACTGGTTGAAAGGCACATTCAAGAAAGGGCCTCTGGTTTGGCTTATTGTAGAATCCTGCCTGTTGCACCTCGCGTGACGATGGAAGAGGGTGTGACGGACGTCATTTCACAGAATAGCTCAGATCGGCAATTCCAGTGCTTGGTATCTGAAGAACCCATTTGAGCCCTGAGCAGAGGCTCCTTTGTGACCCAGTGAACTAGAGCCATGTCCCACCTAATGCCTGTCACAATAGAGTCCGTAAGACCAACAGTCGTGGGGCAGAAAACGTGTTGGCTTAAACAATGTAAAGAGACCATGACTTGGTTTAAATCTGTACCTATAGTGTACAGAGCTAGCCTCTGCACCTGAAATTAAATTGTTTGCATCAGATCCTCTTAGGGCCTGGCCTGTGTTATAGGATTGTTTGTATCAGTTTCTCCTAGTACCTTGCCTGCGTTATAGGATTGTTTGTATCAGATTCTCCTACTGCCTGGCATGTGTTATTGCATTGTTTGTATCAGTTTCTCCTAGTGCCTGGCCTGTGATATTGAATTGTTTGCGCCAGATTCTCCTAGTTCTTGGCCTGTGCTATTGCATTGTTTGCGTCAGATCCTTCTAGTGCCTGGCCTGTGTTATAGGATTGCTTGTATCAGTTTCTCCTAGTACCTTGCCTGTGTTATAGGATTGTTTGTATCAGATTCTCCTACTGCCTGGCATGTGTTATTGCATTGTTTGTATCAGTTTCTCCTAGTGCCTGGACTGTGTTATTGCATTGTTTGCGTCAGATACTCCTAGTTCTTGGCCTGTGATATTGAATTGTTTGCGCCAGATTCTCCTAGTTCTTGGCCTGTGCTATTGCATTGTTTGCGTCAGATTCTTCTAGTGCCTGACCAGTGTTATTGCATTGTTTGTATTAGTTTCTCCTAGTGCCTGGCCTGTGTTATTGCATTGTTTGCGTCAGATACTCCTAGTTCTTGGCCTGTGTTATTGCATTGTTTGCGTCAGATTCTCCTAGTGCTTGGCCTTTGCTATTGCATTGTTTGCGTCAGATTCTCCTAGTGCTGGACCAGTGTTATTGCATTGTTTTTTTATCAGTTTCTCCTAGTGCCTGGCATGTGTTATTGCATTGTTTGCATCAGATTCTCCTAGTTCTTGGCCTGTGTTATTGCATTGTTTGCGTCAGATTCTCCTAGTTCTTGGCTGTGTTATTGCATTGTTTGCATCAGATTCTCCTAGTGCCTGACCAGTGTTATTGCATTGTTTGTATCAGTTTCTCCTAGTGCTTGGTCTGCGTTATTGGATTGTTTGCGTCAGATTCTCCTAGTACCTGACCAGTGTTATTGCATTGTTTGTATCAGTTTTTCCTAGTGTTTCCCTGTGTTATTGCATTGTTTGCGTCAGATTCTCCTAGTTCTTGGCCTGTGTTATTGCATTGTTTGCGTCAGATTCTCCTAGTTCTTGGCCTGTGTTATTGCATTGTTTGCATCAGATTCTCCTAGTGCCTGACCAGTGTTATTGCATTGTTTGTATCAGTTTCTCCTAGTGCCTGGTCTGCGTTATTGCATTGTTTGCGTCAGATTCTCCTAGTACCTGACCAGTGTTATTGCATTGTTTGTATCAGTTTTTCCTAGTGCCTGCCTGTGTTATTGCATTGTTTGCGTCAGATTCTCCTAGTTCTTGGCCTGTGGTATTGCATTGTTGGCGTCAGATTCTCCTAGTTCTTGGCCTGTGTTATTGCATTGTTTGCGTCAGATTCTCCTAGTGCCTGACCAGTGTTATTTCATTGCTTGTATCAGTTACTCCTAGTGCCTGGTCTGTGTTATTGCATTGTTTGTGTCAGATTCTCCTAGTGCCTGACCAGTATTATTGCATTGTTTGCGTCAGATTCACCTAGTGCCTGGCCTGTGTTATTGCCTTGTTTGCGGCAGATTCTCCTAGTGCCTGACCAGTGTTATTGCATTGTTTGTATCAGTTTCTCCTATGCCTGGCCTCTGTTATTGCATTGTTTGCATCAGAATCTCATAGTGCCTGGCGGTTGTTATTGTATTGTTTGCATCAGATTCTCTTAATGCCTGGCATGTGTTATGGCTTTGTTTGCATCAGGTTTTCCTAGTGCCTGGTCTGTGTTATTGCATTGTATCCATCAGATTCTCCTAGTGCCTGGCCTGTGTTATTGCACTGTTTGCATAACATTCTCCTAGTGCCTGACCCTTGTTATTGCATTTGTTTGCATCAGATTCTCCTAGTGCATGACCTGTGTCCTGTGTTATTGCATGGTATACATCAGATTCTTCTAGTACACAGCCTGTGTTATTGCATGGTTTGTTTCACATTCTCCTAGTGCCTGGCCCTTGTTATTGCATTGTTTGCATCACATTCTCCTAGTGCCTGGTCCTTGTTGTTGCATTGTTTGCATCAGATTCCCTTAGTGCCTGGCCTGTGTTATTGCATGGTATACATCAGATTCTTCTAGTACACAGCCTGTATTATAGCATTGTTTGTGTCACATTCTCCTAGTGCCTGGCCTATGGTATTGCATTGTTTGTGTCACATTCCCCAGTGCCTTGCCTGTGTTATTGCCTTGTTTGCATCAGATTCTCCTAATGTGTGACCTGTATTATCGCATCAGATTCTCCTAGTACCTGGTTTGTGTTGTTGCACTGTATGCTCTGCATTTGTTATGTTATTATTCTAGTAGTTGCAGCTATTCTAACAAAGTACCTTTTATGTTATGTTATGTTATGATATATCCACATGTAGCATGCAGGGATACTCGTGAGTGTCCCGGCGCGATGCCAGAGGGGTATAAGGAGAGGCTAACAAACAAAGAAGTGAGTCTTAAGTTTCCTTTTGAACACAGCTGTGTTCTGAATGGACCGCAAAGCAAGGAGGAGGGCATTCCAGGCTGCGCTAGCCTTCACCACAAAAGAGCTACCGCCCACCCTCTGAAGCTTAAAGCATGGAACCCGAGCCAGGCACAGGGACATAGATCGGAGCGCACGCGACGGAAAGTAGAAGGAGAAGCGCCTCTGAAGATAGAGGGGGCCAAAGCCATGGAGAGCACGGTGGGCCAAAACCAAAGATTTGAACCTGACCCTGTCATCGACAGGAAGCCAGTGAAGAGATCGTAATAGGAGATTCACACTGTTCCTCACCGAAATGCCCAATAGTAGTCTGGCGGCCGCATTCTGGACCACCTGGAGCTTTTTAAGCAGGTAGCCAGGGGTGCCAGCCGAGAGGGCATTGGCATAATCCAAGCGCGATAAAATCAGGGCACATGTAACAGTTTCTCTTGCCGCTTGAGGGACAAGCGGAAAGAAAGTCCTCAGAGTCTTAAGGAGGCCGAAACAACATCCTGCCAGTTTCTTGATGTGAGTTGTAAAAGAAAGACTCTCGTCAAACCACACTCCCAGATTTTTGGCTGCCTGTCACGACGAGAGGGGAAGAGGGGAGTCAGGTGGCCACAGGTGCTCGCGGAAGTCAGCAGGAAACTTGCCATAAAGCAAGATCTCAGATTTTTGCTCGTTGCACTTAAGATGTGCATCGGCCAGCCGTTTAAAGATGGAAACTAGGCACTGTTGCGCTGCTGAAACGGAGTCCGATGTTTTGTCCCAGGTAAACAACAGCTGCGTATCGCCTGCATAGGCCATCACCTTAGCCCCAAGCTCCTCTGCCAGATATATCAGTGGCGTAACATACATTTTAAAGAGGAGCGAGCTAAGGGAGGAACCCTGCGGGACTCCGATGGTGATCAGCTGAGGGGAGGAGGAAAAAGGGGGGAGCCAAATCTGCGCCACCCGCTCCCAATAAAGTGCATCTTACTGCAAGGATACTGCACAGTTCCTGCAGCAGTAGTCCATTAACTATTTATGTAGAAACAGGCAGCACAACATGTCTACCAGAGATTTCTTTAGGTCAGAAATAGTATGTTAGAAATGGCGTTACCAATTCTACGGGGGTAGTATGGAGCAGAGCGGGCAGGCCAAACTCCTGAGGACATGTGTGAAGCATCCACGTAGTATGCACAGATGACACACCAGGCACACCACAAAAGAGACACAACACCTCTTCTGGTTGGAAAAAGAACAACTTTTGTATTAGGTCCAACCTGCAAAGGTAAAACTCAGTAATGCACAGTAATCACAATAGGGTGCCAACGGGCGCCAGGGCAATGGATACCAGGGGGATAATTTACAGGGAAAATGGGCAAAGCAAGAAAAGGGTGAGTCCATTAGTTTCAGGCTGAAATAAAAAGAACGTTATCAATTGGCATGAAACATAGGGTCAGTCTTGCAGGGCAAACACAGGCATTAATCCTTGGCATCACCTTAGCAGTAGGCTGTAAATACAAAATAAAACATTAGGAATAAACCCAGCTTGACTTGTATTAGCACCTCCTGCAAAAGGGAACAACAGGCACGCAATACTACCATCTGGCCTAGGCAGGCAGAATCACCTTTAAGATGGAGCATCAACTTAACATCTGGCATCACCCTTAAGAAAAGCACATTAGGTACATCAGTGGTAACAGGGAAACCCTAGGCATCAAAACCTTAGGCAGGACCTTCTGTAAATAAACTTCATAGCCTGACCTCCACTTTCGGCATGGGATCAGGCAAACTCTTTACTGCAGGCACAACCCTATCCCGGGGCGTAAAGCAGTGAGGCATTTCCAACATAGCCCCCTTCCTAACAGGTCGGGTGTCCTACATGGGGTGGCCCTTAAATTATTAATGCCACCATTCGCTGCCATTACCCTCTGTCCAGCGGGGCAGTGGTGCAAAGGCAGTCCTATGTGGGTGGCACGAGGGAGTCCCTCTTCTGGGGCTCCCTGAATACACAATGGTCCCCGGGGGCGGGCACCGGCCCTGTGCCCAGACCCCCCCCACACAACAGTCTAATGGAGCCCCCACTCACCGGGCTCCTGATGTCCTTGCGGGGTTTTGCTGGGCTCTCCTCAGAGCATGAGAGCCCCGGGGCAGCTCCTGGGATCTATGCGGGCTACACGGGCCCGCGAGGTCTCACTCAGGCCCCCGCAACACAGCGCTGGACTCGCGGCAGCACTCAGGGCTCTCTATCCACCGCGGGGGCCCCAACAGCACTTCAGCGTCTTCCAGCGGTTTCCTCTTGTGGGGCACAGACCGGCGGGGTGGGCTCCCGCTCGGGTCGCTTTCCACCGGGCTCCCTCGAGACTCCGGGAGCCCTGCAACGTCTCCGCTCCCTTCCGGCTTCACTCGGATTCCTCCTCCATCACGGGGACCTGCCAATCTGTGTGCGGCGGCTGGGGTGCATGGCCGGTGACATCACCAGCGCCCCCAGCCACGTGATGCCGCCCGTCCCAGCTTCTGCGAGGCCCAGTGCGGCTTCCTCAATGCTGCGGCGGCCCTCTCCTGGCTCCAGGGGCCCCCGCGAGGGTCCAGTCACTAGCGGAACTTCCTTGATTAGCGAGCCGGAGGTCGCGGCGGTGATCCCAGGCATGGCGCTTCTTCAGACGGCCCCGGGGCCCGCGGTGGTGAGTTCAACTTCGGCGCCAGTGCGGGGTAGGCACCCGCTGATTAATTATTTAGGAAGCGGGGGTAGTTGATCGCGCCACACGCGGGGTAGTCACCCGCTGCGCTTTTGAGCCCACAGTTCTTCCTGACCCCGGGCTGCGGCGGTGAGTAGGGCCTGCAGCGCGACTTGGGCACAGCGCTATGAAGGGGGCAACATCGCTTAGAAGAGCAGCAAGGCAGTCCCGGTCATGGCGCTCCGGGAAATAGCGCTTCCACACACACACCGCTTAGGATTGTGGTGCTTAGGGGGCAGACAGCTACTCCAGCCCCAGCACTTGGAGGCTCAATGCTTCTTGCAGTCCCAGGCAGTATAGCGCTTGACAGGTGCACCACAGGCAGCAACTCTCCCGGCCCACAACACTTCTTCTAGGCACAGCGCTTTAGGATTGTAGCTCCTCACCTCCTGGGGGGGTCCAAGATGCTCCTTCCATTCTAGGCGCTTCTGGGCGCAGCGCTTTTGTGGTGCAGGGTCAAGGCACTTCAGGGACCTAGGAGGGCCCTCCTTCTTCAGGGGGCTGGAGGACAGAGCAGTAGGCTACTGTGTGGAGAAGTGTGGCTCAATGGTTAGAGCGGCAGACCCTGATGCAGAGGTCTAGCCCGGGACCAGGGTTCAATTCCCCGCCTTGGCGGGTCTTGGGCTCAAAATTACACGGACCTGATAATTCTCGCCTCGGTGCCTATTCTAATCATGGAGTCCCACTCTGCAACTCTGGGCAATAGCTTGCTTAATCTCCACAACGGCCCCCACAACGCTAAGGATGCCTGGCCTTCACCCTGGGGGTGCCCAGGAGTGGACGCCTCACAGGGAAAGCCAGGACGGGTTCCACAGCGGTATTCGTACAAGCGCCTTGAGACCCTTGCGGGTAAGTAGTGCGCTATACAAGTATCAATTTACATTTTACATTTTACTGGGCCAGGTCAACAGCCAGTGGGGGCTTCATCTAAACAAGGCGGTAGGCTGACACCATTCTCCACTGCAGCGTGGCCCTCCTCCTAAACAGCAGCCTGAACTCCTGAAGTGGGGCTTCCACTAGCACTGGGGACAGTAGAGGGGTGATAGATGGTTGCAGGGTCCAGCACACAGGCCCAAGTGGCGGTCTCCCCTGGCAGCAGGTCCCCTCACGTTCCTGTCCCAGCTCTGTCTCTGCACAGGGTGGCACATCCCCCTTATTTATAACCCCCTCACCCTACCAACCAGACAATGGCAGAACCTTCTAGAATTCTCAGGCAAACTGCTTTAAACTGGCTCAGGGGGAGGAGTAGAGCACCCTGGGTGCCAGGCTTTCCCTCCAAAAGCAGGGATGGCTGGGTACCTAACAACTAGCCTGCTAACCTACTGCGGTCAGGTGGCACAACGCACAGCAATGGCATCCATCTTAAATGCACCAGTTCATCAGGGTACATTTTACACAATGGGGGGAAAATACGTGTATACCATTGCATCACATTATCACATTAACATGGCGTCTCACACCACACATGGCCTATACAGTCACCTTTACCATGGGGGAGACATCCTTAAATTAGGGGGGCGAAAAGCGAAACATTTTGGTGGAAAAGAGCCAAGTCCAACATAGTAACAGCTAGGTAGGTATGATGTAAAACAAACTGGTAAGTGAGGTTTTAAATAACGGAGCTGTTTTTGATAAACACAGCAAAACGTCCATGTTGAAACAACAGAAGTAAGACAATGGTACATGTTATGAAAAAATGGTTGAATAATATACAGTTCTGTGCGGTGTGTCATTGTTTTTTCTTGTCTTCCAGTCTATTGGGATTTTACGAACTAACTTTGAGCGTGGAGCTTCCACGAATCTCAGAGACAGGCCGTCCCAAAGATGGTAACAGAGAACGTTGAAAGATTTGAGTCTGGATGCTGGTAGATGGTTTTAAAGATTGGAGTCTGGATTGAACTACCAAGTGCTGGTAGATCGATTGGTAGCTCCTGGAGGGTGTTTAGTTGGTCTGTGTGTTGGCACAGCTATCCAGGGGGTCTAAGAAAATGTCAGCAATTTGCAGAGGGCTTGCTGAGGACTAAGACCGCCAAGCTTCATGCAATATTGACTTGAGGGTGTATGTCTGGGCAGGATTAATTCGATTCTTATTGCAAAATGTATGACCTTGTCCAAAGAGCATTGATGTTACCAAGGATCAAAATCTTCTGTTACAACAGATAGAGAAAATAAATGTACCTCGAGGTTCTTGAAAAGCTCTGTGCACTGTGCTGGTACAGTCGGTATGTTCACTATTTGCCATTTTCAAGGGGATGTTCAGAAAGAGTGGTTGGATTCATCCTTGGAATTGTATTTCTGGCTTCAGCTCTTGGAGTCTTGCAGTATGTGGTGGATGCGGTAGAACTGTCTCCATTTTCCAGGGAGCTTAGAAAATCCAGATTGTCCTTCATCTCACAGCTTGAGCCCTGTGGCTTGACCAGTAGAATTACAATAAAGAAGTTGACCTAGGCCAGTTGTTCCTCACCCGACCTTTGAACTGCCTGGAAGGAAGATCTGCACAAGGCACCGCTGACAGAAGTCCTTGCTGGCGGTGGCCTCAAAGCAGTGAGAGACCCAAAAACCACACGATCCTTCAAGCCCAGCTGGCCACCGTCACCAAAGCAACAACAAACTTTATCCAGGGCCCGGGAGCTATAGTAACACGTTACCAGCAGAGCGTAAGTTTGACACAGTGATCATAGCACTGGGGGAACCAGGAATAGACTGATAGAATTAAAACAGGCAGACAAAGTACAAGCTAACAGAACATCACATCAGCCGAATAAGTATGTTGTCAAGTCGTTCCTGAAGCCACTATGACTTTACTGAGGGAAGGGTTGAGTCGAGGGACAAAAAGAAGAAATTCAGTTTGTGATACCTGCACTCGCTGAAGGTCCTTCACCCTCATCCAACCCTCTGGAAGCGAGGACAATAGTTGAAACCTCATATCACTGAAGGTCCTTCACCCTCATCCAGCCCTCTGGAAGCGAGGACAATAGTTGAAACCTCATATCACTGAAGGTCCTCCACCCCCATTCAGCCCTCTGGAAGCGAGGACAATAGGTGAAACCTCATATCACTGAAGGTCCTCCACCCCCATCCAACCCTCTGTAAGCGAGGACAATAGGTGAGGCCTCAGGTCACTGAAGGTCCTCCACCCTCATCCAGCCCTCTGGAAACGAGGACAATAGGTGATGCCTCAGGTCACTGAAGGTCCTCCACCCTCATCCAGCCCTCTGGAACCGAGGACAATAGTTGAAACCTCATATCACTGAAGGTCCTTCACCCTCATCCAACCCTCTGGAAGCGAGGACAATAGTTGAAACCTCATATCACTGAAGGTCCTTCAACCTCATCCAGCCCTCTGGAAGAGAGGACGATAGTTGAAACCTTATATCACTGAAGGTCCTTCACCCTCATCCAACCCTCTGTAAGCGAGGACAATAGGTGAAACCTCATATCACTGAAGGTCCTCCACACCCATCCAGCCCTCTGTAAGCGAGGACAATAGGTGAGGCCTCAGGTTGAGGAAATAGAAATTTTACGTGACCAGTGTGTCCCCCACTCGCACCCTATACATATACCTTTGCCCCATGTATGTCCATGTCATCATGTAATTCCCTTCTCATGCCTGTAATAATAATGCCTCTGCATTTCCGTCCAATGTTAGCATGCCAGTTATTAGGCCCTCCTTGAATGAAACGTTAATTCTGCACTGAGGCCTATGTTGCCAATGCATTTACATGGTACAAGTTTAAAAGTCGAGATGCACACGTTTTTGTGACACAGCCGAGCCAGGACCCGAATCCAGGCTCCAAGCCTCCTGTAACTCTGAAAGCTGCAGAATAGTTACGTATCCCTGACCTCTCCCTTACTTCCTGCTCCGCCGAGAGGTGCTCAGCCTGGCCTGCCAAAGACGGTATTTTGCCTACAGTTATCTGCTCAGCTCCACAGAAAACACATTCCAGTTTAGTGAAAGGGATAAACATATTCCGCCTGCAGAAGATAGGGCCTAGCCTTCCTGTCTCCATTCAAGTGATTTACTGAACCCGTTTCTATAGAAGGCCCATGGCCCCACGCAATGCACGAAGAAATATATGCACACACTAGCATTAAGTGATGAACAGCCTTTACTCGAGCGACCTTTACTTCAGACAATACATCCTCCAAACACAAGATATCAGATATACCAAAGGTGCAGGTCGTTCTGACATCCCAGACTCCCCTACTAGTGCTAAAGTCAGCTCCCCCCAGCTTCCCCCAGTTACACGTCCATTTTACGTCATGACCAGTTTTGCGTGCACAAGTACGGTAAAGGTTTCTGCTGACCATGCAGACCTCCTCTATGCATCCACCCACCTATGACACACCTATGACTCATCAAGTGAACACCCACATGTACGCCTCCTTACACGCCTTCTTTCACGCCCATATGTTCTTATCTCTCTCTTTCGCTTGCTCCGCCTTCTCTATGCAATGTAATGTATGTTTTAACTATATATAATGTGTTATATGAATAAAGAATTCAGATGACGACCCTTCCTGAACCTTAGTGGTGATGGAACCCGATTCTCCAGTAGCTCGAGCTATTGCATTAAAGCCCTTTTGAATCGGACACCACGGACTCTGCCTCTCATTTTATGAGCAATCCTTATTTATGTATAGAAATTATGACAGGGTAATCAATTATTTACCACATTAATCTGGCGCCCGAAACGGGACCGTCCCCTTCCCCACGCGCCGGCGATGTAGGTCCAGCCCCCTGACCCCTTCTATAGCCGTGACGGACTTCAAGTGTACACGACAGCGGGACTTCCTGCCTACTCCCTCAGGCCCACGGAGGAGACGGAGACTGCGACCAGGCATCCACACGAGGCGGTGAGGATTGCGGACCATCCCGACCAGAGCCCAAGCCGAGAGAGCAAGGTCCGAGGTATCCCGAGGCCCACCTGTTCCGAGGCGCATGCGCAGCACCAGAAGCAGTAGCAGTCCAGTCCAGTATCGAGTTTCCGAGGGCTTCAGTTTTGCTTCCCGGTGAGTACCGTTATTGGGAACGCATAGAGACGGGTTCATTTATTTGAGCCCGGTAAAGACGGGTCTGGGTACACAGATCCGGTAAAGACGTGTCCATTTAGGTGGATGCGGTAAAGACGTGTCTCTTTACGAGACCGGTATGGTTGTACTGTTTTTTCAGTGCATAAAGTAAACAAGTTTTGCAGAATTGTATTGTCTCTATGTACTAAATAGGATGTATCTGTTTTTAATGTTTTAATGTCGTAGTATGAATGATTGTTTTCCGTCTATTTTTTTGTATATTGTGTTTTCATTCACGTTAGTTCCATCACAACATGCCACTGTTTTCGAAATTACGTCAGATAGGGACCAGGAAAGGGATACTGGAAGAGGCAGTCCCCGTTCCGCCCAGAGACACTCCTGGCCATTTCATGTATCAGAAGCACGGGTTAGATGCCATACTGTCTTTAGACTTATGGGTAGATTACACGAAGGATCTGGAAGAGAAATATAAATGGCCTGCCTCAGGGACATGGGATGCTGATTGCATCATGAGAGTAGAGGAAGCATTATGGAAAAAGAAAGCTAGACAGTCCCAGAAAGATGCCATAGAGTTGTGGCGTAAAGAAGCGCATAGAAGAACAGAGAAAGAAATACAAAAAGCAGAGAGAAGTATAGAAGCATCAGAAAAAGCCAGAGAAAAAGAGCTAAAGGAAGAAGGTGAACGGGTTAAGACAGAACAAGCAGATAGACAAAGAAATGCCCTTATTAAAGGCATGTATCCCGTCCTCACTGAAGGACTACCTAAAGAGACCCCGGAAGTGCATAGTAATCCGCCACCATCGATCCCGACTAAAGTTCATAGTCATAAACAGACAGCAGCGGACATTTTTCTTTCCTCCTATTTGGAAGACGCTGCTCCGGATTATGTTAATGCAGGTTTTCCTCCTCCTTCTCCTGGCAGCAATCCTAACAATCCTTTTCTCGCTCCGCCCGTATCGCAGGACCAACCCGCACCAGTAGTGACACTGACAGTGAAAGACGACTCAAGCCAAGGGGCAGTGGGAGGGGGGCCCACCACAGATATACTGCACACACCGCCACCATCACGAACACTACGAGAATTAGCACTTCAACGAACGCCAAAAATGACAGCAACACCTCTTAAACAAACTGTAACGATTTCAAATTGTATATATGATCCAGTACCAGGTGTAAGCTCAATGCTCATGTACTCAGTACAATTAAGACGCGTTGCAGACTATTTGATCACATTACCAGGCATGAAGGAACACTTAGACAGAATATACCACTTCATTAGAACGGGGGAGGGACCCGAGAGTATACATGAGGCCATGGCACATAGAAAGGTGGAGGTTCAAGGCATGCTTTTACGGTTTTTGATTAATTGTCTGATCAGGGAACAAGACCAGTCAAATAAAGAAGTAACTAAAGGTATGATTGGTTGTAGTGATAACATAGCTGCCAGTAAACATGATACGATGTCAAAGATAGAATGCATGTACAGGAAAATTCGTAAAGAAATTCTGAACTTGCATAAGAAAGAGCGAGACGAGAACGAGAAAGAGAACGACTTAGCCTCTGGAGCGGATGAGCCAGAAACAAAGGAAATGGATAAAATGAATTATGTAGGCAGGGCCAGACAGTTTGACAGGCCCAAAGGCCTAGATTACAGTAAACACGGCCCTCCCATACCAGAGAGATATTCTCTCGAACACCTGTTCCAAGCTACTGAGAATGCACTGAAAAGACGAGTAGGAGGCGATGAACCTCATACTACGCATGAACAGGAACTAGCCCGATCAGCCGTTCAATGGGCATGTAATTCTAATATATATAATGATGACATAGTGGCGCAAACTTTTTTGAGCCTTCCTCCGGAAGAACAGCGTTTAGCTGGTATTTACATGGTTCAACATCTGATTACGTTGTACGAGAGTCAGCATTCTGATCCAGGTCCCTTGTATAAATTACTGGACGATTTACTCTTAGCTAGATGGAGAGGCCTAGGTACCGAATTAATTAATGTCATTCTAGACCAACGACATAAGTACTTGACTTTTCTGACCACGCACTTGATTCCTGCCCCACACCGCGACAGAAAGACATTCCACATAGACAGACAGAACCCCCTACGAGAGGTACATCCCGTTAGAAATGCTGCCAATGAACTTCAACGAGTATACGTTTATACACCCTTGACGAAAATAGAGATACTGGAAATGAAAAAATGACTGCCTTGTCATGATAAAGATCCGGGGGGATTCCACCGTGAATTAAAGGACGTTCTTCGTATAGGGGATTACACATACGCTGACATAATTAAATTATTAAAAGTACTGTTGCCCGCAGGCATTTATGAAAAGCTTAAAGAAAAAGACTGGGAGGTGGGAGAGCAAAAGATAAATTGGGCAGAATTAGAAGACGAGGATAAACTCCGAGGCCCAGGTGTTGGTCTTGGGGAAAAAGCTAAATCATTACCTGAACTATTGATACAGGTCCTGCCGAGATTATTGGTTACTAGAAAGGAAGATTGGGATGCAATTTCAGCCTGTAAACAGAAACTAGATGAAGACACTAGTGATTTCTATTCTAGATTCGAAAAATGTTTTACTATTAATAGTGGCCTAAAGACAAATAGTGAAACGTACCCACATCTTTTTGTGAGCAAATTAGTAGAGAATTCCTTACCCCCGATCAAAAATAGAGTACTGAAGGTTGAGAGTACCTGGCAAGCAAAAAGTCCTTCCCAAATGTTGCAAATGTTACAGTACCACCAGAACCGAATTAGAGAGGAACAGGAACATGAAAAGAGACGCATGAAAGATACGAAAATGAAAGTACTAGTTGCACAAACAGTACCAGCTGATGGCCATAAAAAGGGCACGGCACCTGTTAAGGGAAATTGTAATTATTGCAAGCAACCAGGTCACTATGTAAATGAATGTGCTGTCCTGAAACACAACATAGCTACAGGCAAGACAAAAGAAAGACCGCGTCCTCCTAGACAGGATAACACCCCGCATAACACGCAAACGCCACAGAACACGCAACAGACAGTAGCTGTACCCCAACCTATAGCTGCCACACAACATGTCACGCAACAAATGTACCAGTACGCACAGTCAGATTATCCAGAATATCAACAGTACTCATGAAACAGCCTAGAGAGGGAGGTTGGCTTGCCTCTTATTGAGGTTCCTGTGGATCAAGAGGGTCCCTATGTACATAGTCGTGTATTGGGAAAAGACAGAAATTTGTAATTGACACAGGGGCGAGCAGAACTACCATCAGTCATGACGAGGTTCCAGGGGCACCCCTCTCAGGCTCACAGAATATTTCCCTGGGATTTTCAGGAAAGCCTATTGTTAGCGAAGTGTCAAAGCCAGTTTCCTTAGGAGTCGGTCCTTTGTCCCGTACTACAGACTTGTTACTTACTAAGTCATGTCCAGAAAACTTGCTTGGTATAAAGACATTGAAAGAACTAGGAGCAGTGATTTGTTGTTCCCCGGAAGGAGTGAGATTGTTTTTACGTGATTTTAAAGGACATTATGTGTTGAGAGATTTTGATTCCAGACTCCAGAATGTACCACAGCATTTATGGGCGCAAGGTCCGACTGATGTAGGTTACATGCACATTACTCCATACCGTGTCACACTCAAACAAGGAGTAGTACTACCACGAATCCGACAATACAAGTTACCACCTGATGCTGTAGTAGCATTACTGAAAATTGTTGACGAACTTATTGCACAAGGAGTGGTTGTAGAAACTGACTCAAATGTATGTAATTCTCCTATCATTCCTATTCTTAAACGAACTGACCCAAATGCACCACCAGTCTACAGACTAGTGATTGACCTCCGAGAACTGAACAAGTGCATAATACCCCAGTACCCAGTGGTCCCAGACATTTCTTTATTATTGACTGCAATTGATTCCAAAGCGACGTTCTTTACTGTTATCGATCTCAAGAACGCCTTCTTTAGTGTCCCAATCCATCCAGAGAGCCAGTACCTCTTCGGATTCTGTTTAAATGGACGCAGCTTCAAATTTACGAGGGCTCCTCAAGGATTCAAAGAAAGTCCTAGTATTTACAGTCAAGCATTGAAAAGACAACTAGACAGCATTCACATGCCTACTGACACCGCACTGCTCCAATACGTGGACGATCTCTTGATTACAGCACGAACAGAACGAGACTGTGAACGTGCATCACTGACAGTCTTATACTTCCTGGCAGACAAGGGGCACAAAGTGTCCCCTTCAAAGTTACAATTCTGTGCACAGCAAGTGGTGTACCTTGGACACTTGCTGTCCAATAGGGGTAGACAGCTGACACCAGACCGCATTCAGTTAATTGCAAATCTTCCACAGCCCAAGACACAAAAGGAAGTACGGGCCTTCATTGGCCTCACTTCTTACTGTAGACCATGGATTCCCCAGTATGCGTATCTAGCCAAACCACTCATACAGTTGACAACACAGGAGGCAGCGACTTCGACTGTCCTCCCTTGGACTCAGGAACATGCACTTGCATTTGATGAATTGAAAAAAGCTCTATGCCAAGCACCAGTTTTAGCGACTCCATGTTACAGCAAACCTTTTACGCTTTTTGTCACTGAACGCGAAGGCACCGCATTATCTGTCCTTACACAAGATCAAGCAGGAAAACACAAGCCTTGTGCTTATTTTTCTAGTACATTGGATCCACTGGCCAAGGCTCTGCCTGCGTGCCTAAAATCAGTTGCAGCAACAGCCCT
The DNA here is from genome assembly GCF_964261635.1 of Lissotriton helveticus. Taxonomy (NCBI): domain Eukaryota; kingdom Metazoa; phylum Chordata; class Amphibia; order Caudata; family Salamandridae; genus Lissotriton; species Lissotriton helveticus. The sequence goes on along the minus strand of NC_136058.1, from coordinate 407,831,092 downwards.
AGCAATCAGACAAAGCGATTCCATCGTGTTAGGACATCCCCAGACAGTACAGGTTCCACACTCAGTGGAAGTTCTCTTGAACAGGACTCAGACACAACACCTGACAATAGCAAGACTGACAGGATATGAACTGACATTGTTCCAGCCACACATAGAGATCAGACGATGCAATACCCTGAACCCTGCCACACTCTTGCCCTCAAACACAACAGACCCTGCATCACATGACTGTGTGGAAGTAATCAATACAGTGACGAAGCCAAGACAAGACTTGACAGACATTGCACTACCAGACCCAGACCTGACACTTTATGTGGATGGTTCATGCATGAGAACAAGCACAGGAGAGTTAGTGGCCGCATATGCAGTGACCACTAATACTGAAGTTATAGAAACACATCGTATTGACACACTGTCAGCCCAAGCAGCAGAGCTCATCGCTCTGACACAAGCCTGTATACGAGCCAAGAACTTGAAAGTAAACATATACACGGATTCACAGTATGCCTTCAGAGTCGTTCATGAATTCGGATTCCTCTGGCAGGAGAGAGGTTTTCTGACCACTCATGGGGCCAAGATACAGCATGGTCCCCTCATTCAGGCTCTGTTAGATGCAATACACTTGCCTACAGCCATAGCTATCATGAAGTGCAAAGCACATACTAAAGTCACTGACACCATTTCCCCAGGTAACGACCTGGCAGATCGAACAGCTAAACTTACAGCCCAAACTCAAACAGATATTCCAACTGACACGACAGAAGCACCTTCACTGACAACTTGCATGACAGTCAGAGATCCCTCACAAGATGTGCTCGACATACAGACACATGCCACTCCAGACGAAATAAAGAAATGGACAGAACAAGGAGGGGTCCAGACAGACCAGGGTTGGATGACAAAAGGCAAAGCCACATGGTTTCTCCCTGACTCCATGGTTCAAGTTATCATAAGCACATAGTCCAGCACACTTAGGAGAAAAGGCAATGTTAGACAGTCTACAGAATATCTGGTTCAACAAGCATCTGCGTGCAGCAGCAAAACAGAAAGTACACACCTGCATGATCTGTTGCCAGTTCAATCCATGCAAAGGCATTCCCGTGGAACAAGGTGGATTTCATCCTCCTGACCACCCTTTTGAAGTCCTCCAGATGGATTATATTCAGATGGACAGATGTCAAGGATACAAGTACGTCCTCGTCGTTGTATGTGCACTATCTAGATGGACAGAAGCGTACCCAGTCCCAGATTACACTGCTGTGACCACTGCCAGGCAGTTGGTCCGTGAATTCTTTCCGCAATACGGCTTGCCCCGTGTCGTGTACTCAGATAATGGTCAGCCATTCTCTTCTGAACTAATGAAACAAGTATCTCTTCTGTTAGGGTACCAGTGGAGATTCCATTGCGTACGACACCCAGAGGCAGCAGGCCTCGTCGAGAGACACAATCAGACACTTAAAACAAGACTAGCAAAGGTCTGTGCAGAAAAAGGCGTGGATTCGATGGTAGCCTTGCCGGTTGCCCTCTTTTACATGCGTATGGTAGCTCATTCCAGAACAGGACTGTCCCCGTATGAGGTGGTTTTTGGTAGACCGCCGAATATGTGGGGTACGCCTATGCCAAAGAGAATAACGGATGTTGACAGTAATATGCTGACAGATTACCTGGCTTCCTTGATGTCTGCACTCCTTTCTTGTCGTTCACAGGTTGCAGCTGCCTTTCCCGACAACACCCAGGTGAAGGAGCATTCGATTGTCCCTGGGGATCTTGTTTTTATCCGAAATTTTGATCGTTCAAGTCCTCTCGAGCCCCGCTGGCGCGCACCGAAGTTGGTACTGCTCACGACGAGAACCGCCGTCAAGGTCGAGGGAAGAAAGGGCTGGATCCATGCCCACCACGTGAAACGCTTCCATGGACTTGGCTCGGTAAAAGAAACTAAGGACTGCCCAGATATCAGTGACTCGAAACTCCCTTTGCTAGAAAAGACTCCGCAACAAGAGTACAAGTTAAAGTTACGGTCTAGTAAGTCAGACATATTTACAAAAAGGGGTGGTGAGGGACAGAGTCTCTGAATTAAGCAGAAAGCTCTCACCCAGTCAAGAGATCAGGGCTAGATCCAACACCGTTTTTTAGCTCACTGCACCATCCCAGTTTCAGAACCTGGCTGTATGCAAATTAGTCTGTTCCTGTCCCATTGCATGATGGGAACAGGGCAAACCAAACTACAAAAGCCAATTCTTACACTGGGAAGGAAACAAGCTCCCGGGGACCGGTTTCTGGCATTACAGCCGTCTTCGGCCCGGTTTGCTTGAATCCTGATGGTGCAATGAGCAAGGGTCTCACATCTGAGAATACCCTTCCACGCTTAGGGTGGACAAAAATATTTACAACAAGGGGTGGTGAGGGACAGAGTCTCTGAATTAAGCAGAAAGCTCTCACCCAGTCAAGAGATCAGGGCTAGATCCAACACCGTTTTTTAGCTCACTGCACCATCCCAGTTTCAGAACCTGGCTGTATGCAAATTAGTCTGTTCCTGTCCCAGTGCATGATGGGAACAGGGCAAACCAAACTACAAAAGCAAATTCTTACACTGGGAAGGAAACAAGCTCCCGGGGACCGGTTTCTGGCATTACAGCCGTCTTCGGCCCAGTTTGCTTGAATCCTGATGGTGCAATGAGCAAGGGTCTCACATCTGAGAATACCCTTCCACGCTTAGGGTGGACAAAAATATTTACAACAAGGGGTGGTGAGGGACAGAGTCTCTGAATTAAGCAGAAAGCTCTCACCCAGTCAAGAGATCAGGGCTAGATCCAACACCGTTTTTTAGCTCACTGCACCATCCCAGTTTCAGAACCTGGCTGTATGCAAATTAGTCTGTTCCTGTCCCAGTGCATGATGGGAACAGGGCAAACCAAACTACAAAAGCCAATTCCTACACTGGGAAGGAAACAAGCTCCCGGGGACCGGTTTCTGGCATTACAGCCGTCTTCGGCCCGGTTTGCTTGAATCCTGATGGTGCAATGAGCAAGGGTCTCACATCTGAGAATACCCTTCCACGCTTAGGGTGGACAAAAATATTTACAACAAGGGGTGGTGTGAAGGACTGGGTTCTTTAAGACCCAGCGGTGCCAGGGCACAACACCTGAAACCTTCGTGGGTAACCTGCTCCGGCGTACGAATGACAGAGACACGGGACACTTCCTTCGGCGTCAAAGATTCAAGGTTTATTTACTGCAGGGAACACAGAAGTCACGACAAGTACAACATGTGCAACTTGGGGAGACTGCTTCAAATTGGTTCTGTGGATCGCTCCTCTTATACAGTTTTTACCCATAGGACAACATGGTACACAAAGGTTTACAACCCGGTTCCCATAATTATCCCCCAGAGGGGTCGCTTTGGTCACTTTGATACACATAAGGTCCGGAACATAAGTGCGGAAACATTTGGCGGTTCCCAACTGTAAAAACCCATCTTCCCAACATTAGCGCATTCCAATCGGCAGTAAAACAGATCGAAATAGGAACAAAGACAGGTGCAGAGGAAGACGGAGACAGTGGGGAGATCGGAAAGGGTGTAAAAGGGGAGGTATCGGGAAACACGAGATACAGGCATCAAAGGGACGTGCCTAATGAGATGCACGGCTGAGACAATAAACCGGCACGGCGAGATGAGCCTCGAGCGGGGCCATCTGCCTTACAGTATCATCCCCCTCGTCATAAAGACACTTACAAAGGACATGTGTCTTCCGCAAATATCTTGGGAGTCCCAGGGTCGCGAAGCGGACATCGTCCGTTCGCTGGCTACTTGAGGGCAAGAGAAAAAATGGATGCCGTATCTAAGATGGAACCCGTGGGTACAGATGAAAAACCCACATAACAAACGAACGGTTTAAGTTAGCACAGCGAAACTGCGCACACATACTAAACTCGTCATTTGCGGTTCATAGATACCAGACTCGACCATATTCGTGCGAGTCGAAAACACCACTTACAATTGTCACGGAACCTCAGACGCTCCTTTTGCCCTCATGTAGGCAAGCACTAGTCGGAATCATATTCGATATTCATCAGACCATCGAGATGTTGCTGTAGCATAGCTCTGTCCAACCGAGTCCCCTTGGTAACAGGTGGCTGTCTCATACACGTTGTAGCACAGAGGCCACATAAGGCAGGACCGCACTGCACACAAAGGCAACACGTGAACAGGAACACCACAACGACTCCGATGATCATCAGAATCTTCCAACCCCAAGTCGACATCAGGCCCCAAAACCATCCAAGTAGCGTCCAATCCCCTACATCCACGTGTATGGATTCGGAGATCTTATACAACTTCGAGATGGCTTGATAGACAGTCGGAGCGTTATCAGGAATGAAAATGCAGCAGCTCGAATGGATCACCTTACATACCCCACCTCGATCTGCTAAGATCACGTCTAAAACCATACGGTTTTGTAACGTCATAAGCCTATCCGCCTGAAGTTCAGTGGTGATATTACCAAGGGCACTGGCAGTAATATTAGCTGTCGATTCTACCACTCGAGTCAACTGTCTCAGGTTCCTACTGTTAACCATAGGTCCCCAAAACGGGAGGAAACCCTTGAAAAAGTCTCCTGCCTCTTGACCGGCAGTATCCTCTTCGCTAATTACGCCTCTCACAACTCTAGTCTTGTGATAATCTGCATCTACAGTGAACGTCGGAGGCAACAAGTTTGCGATGAAACATGAGCCCATAAAGTCAGAGGGCAACCATGCATATGCACGATCATGACAGATAAAGTATGTACCCTTGGCGGCCAGGAACACAGGGGACGAGACCATCGGCAGAATGTAATTTTCAGTGCAAGCACTCTCTCCAAGTCGGGCTTTCGATCTTCGGCCACGACCTATGAGACAAAAATTACCAATGTGGGGTACGACCCATATCGGAGGCGAGCTTTTAAGCTGCTTTTCGCTAGTGAACACACTATATTCGCCTCTACTTAGGACCCTATAGGCTTGTACCTCTTCTTCAGGAATAAGCGAGGGATCATAGATATCGCTATCTAAATCCTCTATTGCTATAGACAAAGGTTTTTGATACGAGGTAGGACCAGAGTAGGGGGAACGTGGTTCTCGAATGGGGTGGAAACCCAGTGCGCTTCGAAACATTGTCTGAAATGCTCGAGCAGACCCTTGGGAACTATACGGTAACACCAGATATGGAATTCCCTTATCCGTAGTATGTGGCATCAACCCACACACCCAACAATTAGTAGTGTTAACCACTAACTGATGCTGATGGAGGAGCTGAATAAAGGAATTGTTGCGGAATTCTGCACGTCTAGCCTGCTCGTGTTCAGGTAAGATATGAAAAGAGTGAGGAGAAGCAGTGGAGGTAAGTTTAGGGTCAGGGGTAGGAGTAGGTGTAGCAGAAGGTAAGAAGTAAAACATCGTGTAATACACCCCACCCGCCAATAATGCAGAAACAGTCAAAAACAATACGAATATTTGGAATATAAAACATTTGGTACGACTGAGTTGCTGCAGCTTGAATCTATGAGCCTGAGCTCCTTCCAAATCCTTCAGCTTCGAGAATGCCATTCCCTATGACCGTCCGCAACGTTTCTTGACGCACTTCGTTCTGTGTAGCAATAGTCAATCCCTAGGAGTTCCCAGGAACCGACGGTCTTTAACCTAGCGTCAAGACCTACTAACCAGAAGGAAGTACGCGCGCGGCCCTACGGCCTTTACAAGTGTATATGCAAAAACAATGTCTCTCAGCTGTGGAAGCAAAAAGTGTAAGGAACGAAGCTCAATGAATATGTACAAAATAATTACAATGGTACGAATGTTCAAACGGATCGTGGAAAACGGGATAATGCAATTATCAAAGGACAGAACAGGATCTTTTTATTAGTCTTTAGTAGTGGATCGCAAAAAATATCGGGTTTTCCCAGGACGTGTCTGTTCGTCAAACAAAGGATCCGTTGAAGGGACAGCGTCCTGTTGATCAGCTGAATGTTTTGGTCTTGAGTCTTTTGCTGACAAATGTACAACAGTGTCTCTCTGCTGCACTGAGGATTCTCCGACAGGTTGTGCGTCGCTGAAAGGTACAAACGCCGGCAATCCTTCGGTTTCGGTTGATGCAATGCCTTTCCTCACCCACGAGTCTGCTGGCAACGGGATAGGGACTTTCTTTGTATGGGTGGCGTGCACCCAATTCTTCCGCCCCTCAAGACGAACTGCAGTTCTCGTGGCAAGGAGGACCTGGTAGGGTCCAGTAAACCTCGGGTCCAAGTTGTTCTTGCGCGAAAAGTTCCGCGTCACCACCCAATCTCCGGGCTGGAGCTGGTGGCCTGGACCCTCCGTCTGCGTCGGCAATGCTTCGTGAACCTGTTGGTGAATTAACCTCAGTTTAGCAGTCAAGTCATGAAGATAATCGATCAACATTGGATACTCAAGATCACGAAAAATACCTGGCCTAGGAACCCCCCAAACATTCGCAGGATGACCGAACACTATTTCATAGGGACTGAGCCCTACTCGGGAGTGTACAGTCGCCCTAGTTGACAGTAATGCTAAGGGTAAAGCGTCAGGCCACGAAAGACCAGTCGTAGCCTGAATCTTTGCTAGTTTTAGTTTAAGGGTGCCGTTATACCCTTCAACCAAACCAGCTGACTGGGGATGGTTGGCACTATGGAATTTCTGATTAATTCCAAGGCCCTTGCATACACTCTTCATCACACTCCCCACAAACTCACTTCCGTTATCTGACCACACGATTCTAGGCATTCCATACCGAGGAAAATATTCCTTCAGTAGGATTTTCGCAGTAGACAAAGCAGTATTGTCTTTGAGAGGATAGGCCTCGATCCATCGGGAGAATGCGCAAACCACAACTAAAACGTATTTCAGGTTATTGCATCGCTCCATATGGATGAAGTCCAATTGAATCACCTCAAAGGGACATGAAGGGGGAGCAAAACTGCCAGGAGGAGTTGGGGTTCCCTTGCCAGGATTGTACATCATACACACCATACAGTTCTTAACCAAGCGTTCAGCACATTTCGTAATACCATCATTCTTCCACACAGGGGACAGCAACTTGCAAATACCTTTCGCGCTAATATGTGCTAACCCATGCGCCATTGTCACAACGGCCAGCACATACGCATCCGTAACATCCATCTTTTTTGATCCGACAAATCAATCCAACAACCATTCGCATCCAACTTTCCCGTACTTTCTTTCCACTTCGTCTTTTCAGTGTCGGTGGCCTCATTCTGAATTGCTTTCACACTCTCGATAGTGTCCTCACACATACTCGATTCTGTAGGCCACCTAACCGAACTCGTCACATACATTCGAGTGCTAAGGTTCCGGGCAGTCTCCTTAGCAGTCTCATCCGCAAACGCATTACCTCGACCCACATCATCCGTCACCTTACGATGCGCACTACATTTGACAATCGCCACTTGCTTAGGCAACGTAAGTGCATCCAAAAGATCATTCACAAGCTGGCCATGCTGAATCTTCGTACCATGCGATGTTAGAAAACCTCTCTCTCTCCACAAACGTCCAAAACTATGTGCGACGCCAAATGCATATTGGCTGTCGGTAAACACATTCACACGTTTCCCTTTCGCTAACACACACGCTCTAGTAAGAGCAATCAGCTCTGCAGCTTGGGCAGAATTCTGATTTAATCTTGCAGTCTCAACAACAGTATTCAACGTTACAACAGCATAAGCAGTAGTCACATCACCATTCGGCAACTTGAAACATGAGCCATCCACATACAGTGTACCATCTGGTTCTTCCAATGGGGTGTTTTTAAGGTCCACTCGACCTTTTGTTTCCTCCTCTGTCCTCAAATAACAATCGTGTTCTGTTATTTCATCTGACTCTGAGCTAATTGGTAACAAAGTTGCCGGGTTCAGAACATTACAACGTTTTATTTGAATGTGGCTTGCCAACAGCGTCAACTCGTAACCAGACAACCTCGCACTCGTCAAGTGCTGAGTTTTCGTACGATTCAAAAGAGTATCGACTGCATGCGGAACCATCACCGTAAGCATATTATCCATGACCAATCCTGCTGATTGTCGGATGGAGACCGCGGCTGCCGCTGTTGCTCTCAAACAACTCGGCAATGCTCTAGCTACCGGGTCCAAGGTCGAGGAAAAATATGCACATGGACGTTGCTTACCACCAAAAGGTTGCGTTAAGACACTCAACGCACAACCTTCTCTCTCGTGAACATATAATGTAAACGGCTTGCTGTAGTCAGGAGTACCTAACACAGGAGCCGAACACAATGAATCACGTAATTCAGAAAAACTTTTCTGACATTCTTCCGTCCATGGTAAAGGAGTCGAAACATCCTTGCACGTAAGAGCCACTAATGGTTTCGCTAGCAATGAAAAATTTGGAATCCATTGCCTGCAGTACGACGTGATACCTAAAAAGGCACGCACATCTCTTTGGGTTGTTGGCACAGCCATTCGCGCAATCGCCGCAATTCTCTCTGGGGTCAACCGCCTTCCCTCCTTTGACAATAAGTGACCTAGATAGGTTACTTCTTGACAACAATATTGGAGTTTAGAAGGGGACACCTTGTGATTTAACTCGCAGAGATGTTGCAGCAGCGACACCGTAGCAATTTTGCAAATGTCCTGAGTATCTGCAGCTACCAATAGGTCATCGACGTATTGGATTAAAGCCGCACCAGCCGGCAACCTAAACGCATCCAGTTGACCCTTCAAGGCTTGGCTGTAAATCGATGGACTTTCACAGTAGCCCTGAGGAGCGCGTTTGAACCGGAAGCTGCGTCCACCAAGAGAGAAACCGAAAAGGTCTCTGCTCTCTTCTGCAATCGGGATGCTGAAGAACGCATTCTTCAAGTCAATCACCGAAAACCACGATGCAGAAGCTGGAATCAGAGTCAGTAGCGCCGTGATGTCAGGCACAACGGGGAACTGAGGAATCACAATTTTATTCACTTCCCGTAAATCGATAACAAAACGATAAACAGGTGGTTTCGAAGGATCAGTACGTTTTAGAATGGGCAGTACAGGGCTGTTGCACACGTTTCCCCGAGTTTCCTCAATAACATCTTTCTCAATCAAATCATAGATGATCGCTAACAGTGCTCGTTCACCATCAAGAGAGATACGATATTGGGGAATACGTGGCAATCGCACATTAGATTTGAACAACATAAGGTGAGATATCAAGTAGGCCCACATCGTTGGGACCTGTTGCCCACAAAGACGCAGGAAGAGAACTCAATTCCGGTGGAAGCTTATCGAGAGACAAGTACATGGGAGAGACAACCCTCTCTCCCAACGTAAGCTTTACACCCGCAGGAGAACAATACAAAGTTGCATACAAACGTTTGAGCAAATCCAGGCCCAAAAGATTTTCACCACAACCCGTGGTTAAAATCAACGGAGCTTCGAGCTCACGAGGCCCAATTTTAAGGGGCAAAGGGCACGAAACTGGATTGCTAACAGGGGCGCCAGAGAATCCAACGGAAACATTTGTTAAGCCAGACAAAGGTGCGCCAGGGAGTTTCGAATGCTTAATGGAACTTTTCGCTGCACCAGTGTCCAACAGAAAAGGCTCAACGACGCCCGATGTAGCAACTGCGACGTAAGGCCCTCTCTGATCAACCGGAACTGATACCACTCCCTCTCCTTGTCTATGGCTGTCCTAGTAATTACTGTCGTCAGTTCCCTGATCGACGTAATAATCGTCTACATTGTACTGCGCAGATCGTCCTTGCGACGATCCACGTTGATCAAAACAATTATCGGAATTTGGTGAGTTATCTGAGCGATCGTTCTGAGCTCCACGACCTCTACCACGTGGTGCCTGCTGCGAACCACCACGACCTCCTCTAGATGAGTTACCACTATTACGTTCATTTAAAACAGGACAATTGAATTTAATGTGACCCTCTTGTCTACAATAAGCACATTGATTGTACCCCAACGAGGATCTTTGGGAAGAGGAGTCATTACGAGATTGTGGTCGGTTCGATTGCGGCTGCGATCTATTTTGTTGCGAAGTATTCTGATTCGAACGTGGAGGATACGCTTGCTGAAGCAGCACTTTAGTTTTAAGCTCTTTCGTCTTTTTATCAGCACGGTCGTTCTCTTCTTTCTCTCTGTTCTCATAATATTGCGCTGTAGCCAAGATCTGAGCTGAAGTAGAAACGGCCCACGCACTTTCTGAATTTTTCAATTTATTGCTCAAATCGGGCAATAAGTTCGAAACAAATTTATCCACAAACAATCGCTGACCACCCTCGGTACCCATATCCTGTCCACTATGGTCAATGAATGCTTCCTCGAACCTCGTAAAGAAGTCGGAAACACTCTCGTCCTTCTTTTGCTTACAAGCTGACAATTTGTCCCAGTTCACCCTCATAGCTGGCATAAGAGTTTTCATTAACGTTATTATTCTTTGAGGAAGATCAACAATCAGCTGGTCGGGTTTAGCACCACCAGTTTGTCCGGCATCTGCCGCTACAATGGCAGCCCAAGCACCACCTAATTCATTCGGATGGTTTTCCTGACGAATCTTAGCCCATACCGGTTGCGGTACGACATTGCCGAACAACATATCGATATCGGAAAGATTCATTACCGTAGCATTTACGAGCTGCGATAATTCTTTGTAATACCCTGTAGGATTTTTGCGAGGGTCAGGCAAAGATTGCTTCACCTGTAACACTTCCGAGCGTTTCCATGGGAGATGTATCCATACTCTCTGGAAATGCCCCACTGTCGTCGGAGGTTGAGCATTAGGATTAGGTGGTATCCAAACCGGTGGAACTTCTCGCATGGGAAATTGGCCAGACTCATCTGGCTGTCTTTCAATATCCTCAACAAACAATGCTTGGGGTATCGGAGTGGGACGGAAAGATAGCAACCGCTCAACAGCACGTCGAACGTTGGTATCCACGATCAGTCCGGTCGAGAACTGAAGCTGAAGATCAGACAAAGCGGTCAGCACCTCGTCAGGTGCGTCGGCCGATATCTGATCGCGAAGGACCTTACACATTTCCTCGAACACAAATCTCTGGGTTGGTATATTGAACTGACAAAACGTGTCGAGTACAACACGTGGTGGATTTCTAAGGGGGTGCGTCATCCAACCCATCGCCATATTATACAGCGAAGCGCGTTCCCTATTACCAGGAAGCTGACTACGTCTCTGAGGACCATCTGAACCTGCGGACCCAAGAACAGGTCCGAGCGAGTGAAAGAAGCTAGCCGCAAGAGGAGAGTTACGACTACGAGTAGAGGGAGAAGTATAGGACACAGGACTAACAAGTGAAGGAGTAGAGACAGAAACAACAGCAGGGGTTAACAGAGCAGGAGCAGTAGCGTGAGCAGGAGTATGTGGAAGTGGAGGGGCAGTAGGAATAGCAACAGACGAAGGAGCAGGAACAGTCGGAAGAACGGGTGCAGGTTGAGGAACAGGCAAAGGAAGAATAGGTGCAGGAACAGGTACAGGGGGAATCACAGGGACTGTGGTACCCTGTACGTACGGAGGTGGCGATTTCATAAGATAGGACATTAAAGGATCCTCAACTGACTCATCCTTCTTTTCCGACTCCGTAGGCAAAGCAGGATAGCACTTATCTATAGTCATACGCTGTAATCTGTCAAACACTTCCTTTTCCTTAACCTCCTTATCATGCTGAAATTGCTCTGCTTTCTTTACAATGGTACCAGCACTATCTCTCTGATTTCGCTTAGTCTGTCTGATTTCTTTCTGTCGGGCTTCTTTACGCCACAACCGAAAGGCATCAAACATGGCTGGCCTTGACTTTTTCGCGAACAATTTAACCTCTAGGTTATCTAAGATCGGGGCCTCGAAGCTACCATGTGGTGGCCAGCGAAGGTCACCATCTTTCTTCGTGTATTTGATCCAGTATTCATTAAAAGTAATCGGGCCTAGCCCATGTTTACTGTACAGTTCATAAGTCGGAGTTCCAACCGGAGGTATCGGACACGAGTCCTCCAGTCGGGAATCCGCACCACAAGGTCTGAAACAACTGAACAAAGTACTACGACCAGGCATCTTGCACACTAGCCGAGTTTCACAAACTTCAAGGGTTACGGGATTTACCAAGTCCCAGCAAAGAACAAAAACCCTCGGTTTTTGGCGGCTGCAGTCGTCAAATAACACAACAAAGTACGCTAGCAAAGTGTCACCGACAAAAACACTCACACAGTGTCAACAACAAAAACACTCGCTAAAGTGTCAACAACCAAGAACTCTGGGAGCGACCCACAAATACTTAACTCAAAGATCGATGGCGTCTCCAGGAAGGCCCGTCAATCGTCTCGCTATACCAAGGTCTACGCCAGGCGCCAAAACAGGTCTACAGTCAGGGCAGCAGTCCGTCGCAGCCGTCAGGAGGCGGGAATCTTCGCGGGAAAAGTCTTCGGGCCACTTGTTTCGACAACAGGATCGATGAAGCGGAGTGCACCTTCCCTCGGAGATTTCACACGAAGTTCCTCACGATCGTCGGCTTGGACCGGTACCACTGATGCAGCCCCACGTTGGGCGCCAACTGAAGGACTGGGTTCTTTAAGACCCAGCGGTGCCAGGGCACAACACCTGAAACCTTCGTGGGTAACCTGCTCCGGCGTACGAATGACAGAGACACGGGACACTTCCTTCGGCGTCAAAGATTCAAGGTTTATTTACTGCAGGGAACACAGAAGTCACGACAAGTACAACATGTGCAACTTGGGGAGACTGCTTCAAATTGGTTCTGTGGATCGCTCCTTTTATACAGTTTTTACCCATAGGACAACATGGTACACAAAGGTTTACAACCCGGTTCCCATAATTATCCCCCAGAGGGGTCGCTTTGGTCACTTTGATACACATAAGGTCCGGAACATAAGTGCGGAAACATTTGGCGGTTCCCAACTGTAAAAACCCATCTTCCCAACATTAGCGCATTCCAATCGGCAGTAAAACAGATCGAAATAGGAACAAAGACAGGTGCAGAGGAAGACGGAGACAGTGGGGAGATCGGAAAGGGTGTAAAAGGGGAGGTATCGGGAAACACGAGATACAGGCATCAAAGGGACGTGCCTAATGAGATGCACGGCTGAGACAATAAACCGGCACGGCGAGATGAGCCTCGAGCGGGGCCATCTGCCTTACAGTATCATCCCCCTCGTCATAAAGACACTTACAAAGGACATGTGTCTTCCGCAAATATCTTGGGAGTCCCAGGGTCGCGAAGCGGACATCGTCCGTTCGCTGGCTACTTGAGGGCAAGAGAAAAAATGGATGCCGTATCTAAGATGGAACCCGTGGGTACAGATGAAAAACCCACATAACAAACGAACGGTTTAAGTTAGCACAGCGAAACTGCGCACACTTACTAAACTCGTCATTTGCGGTTCATAGATACCAGACTCGACCATATTCGTGCGAGTCGAAAACACCACTTACAATTGTCACGGAACCTCAGGTGAGGGACAGAGTCTCTGAATTAAGCAGAAAGCTCTCACCCAGTCAAGAGATCAGGGCTAGATCCAACACCGTTTTTTAGCTCACTGCACCATCCCAGTTTCAGAACCTGGCTGTATGCAAATTAGTCTGTTCCTGTCCCAGTGCATGATGGGAACAGGGCAAACCAAACCTACAAAAGCCAATTCTTACACTGGGAAGGAAACAAGCTCCCGGGGACCGGTTTCTGGCATTACAGCCGTCTTCGGCCCGGTTTGCTTGAATCCTGATGGTGCAATGAGCAAGGGTCTCACATCTGAGAATACCCTTCCACGCTTAGGGTGGACAAAAATATTTACAACAAGGGGTGGTGAGGGACAGAGTCTCTGAATTAAGCAGAAAGCTCTCACCCAGTCAAGAGATCAGGGCTAGATCCAACACCAGTTTTTAGCTCAATGCACCATCCCAGTTTCAGAACCTGGCTGTATGCAAATTAGTCTGTTCCTGTCCCAGTGCATGATGGGAACAGGGCAAACCAAACTACAAAAGCCAATTCTTACACTGGGAAGGAAACAAGCTCCCGGGGACCGGTTTCTGGCATTACAGCCGTCTTCGGCCCGGTTTGCTTGAATCCTGATGGTGCAATGAGCAAGGGTCTCACATCTGAGAATACCCTTCCACGCTTAGGGTGGACAAAAATATTTACAACAAGGGGTGGTGAGGGACAGAGTCTCTGAATTAAGCAGAAAGCTCTCACCCAGTCAAGAGATCAGGGCTAGATCCAACACCGTTTTTTAGCTCACTGCACCATCCCAGTTTCAGAACCTGGCTGTATGCAAATTAGTCTGTTCCTGTCCCAGTGCATGATGGGAACAGGGCAAACCAAACTACAAAAGCCAATTCTTACACTGGGAAGGAAACAAGCTCCCGGGGACCGGTTTCTGGCATTACAGCCGTCTTCGGCCCGGTTTGCTTGAATCCTGATGGTGCAATGAGCAAGGGTCTCACATCTGAGAATACCCTTCCACGCTTAGGGTGGACAAAAATATTTACAACAAGGGGTGGTGAGGGACAGAGTCTCTGAATTAAGCAGAAAGCTCTCACCCAGTCAAGAGATCAGGGCTAGATCCAACACCGTTTTTTAGCTCACTGCACCATCCCAGTTTCAGAACCTGGCTGTATGCAAATTAGTCTGTTCCTGTCCCAGTGCATGATGGGAACAGGGCAAACCAAACTACAAAAGCCAATTCTTACACTGGGAAGGAAACAAGCTCCCGGGGACCGGTTTCTGGCATTACAGCCGTCTTCGGCCCGGTTTGCTTGAATCCTGATGGTGCAATGAGCAAGGGTCTCACATCTGAGAATACCCTTCCACGCCTAGGGTGGACAAAAATATTTACAACAAGGGGTGGTGAGGGACAGAGTCTCTGAATTAAGCAGAAAGCTCTCACCCAGTCAAGAGATCAGGGCTAGATCCAACACCGTTTTTTAGCTCACTGCACCATCCCAGTTTCAGAACCTGGCTGTATGCAAATTAGTCTGTTCCTGTCCCAGTGCATGATGGGAACAGTGCAAACCAAACTACAAAAGCCAATTCTTACACTGGGAAG
The DNA here is from genome assembly GCF_964261635.1 of Lissotriton helveticus. Classification (NCBI taxonomy): domain Eukaryota; kingdom Metazoa; phylum Chordata; class Amphibia; order Caudata; family Salamandridae; genus Lissotriton; species Lissotriton helveticus. The sequence continues at coordinate 407,816,010 of NC_136058.1, read as the reverse complement.
GAAACAAGCTCCCGGGGACCGGTTTCTGGCATTACAGCCGTCTTCGGCCCGGTTTGCTTGAATCCTGATGGTGCAATGAGCAAGGGTCTCACATCTGTGAATACCCTTCCACGCTTAGGGTGGACAAAAATATTTACAACAAGGGGTGGTGAGGGACAGAGTCTCTGAATTAAGCAGAAAGCTCTCACCCAGTCAAGAGATCAGGGCTAGATCCAACACCGTTTTTTAGCTCACTGCACCATCCCAGTTTCAGAACCTGGTTGTATGCAAATTAGTCTGTTCCTGTCCCAGTGCATGATGGGAACAGGGCAAACCAAACTACAAAAGCCAATTCTTACACTGGGAAGGAAACAAGCTCCCGGGGACCGGTTTCTGGCATTACAGCCGTCTTCGGCCCGGTTTGCTTGAATCCTGATGGTGCAATGAGCAAGGGTCTCACATCTGAGAATACCCTTCCACGCTTAGGGTGGACAAAAATATTTACAACAAGGGGTGGTGAGGGACAGAGTCTCTGAATTAAGCAGAAAGCTCTCACCCAGTCAAGAGATCAGGGCTAGATCCAACACCGTTTTTTAGCTCACTGCACCATCCCAGTTTCAGAACCTGGCTGTATGCAAATTAGTCTGTTCCTGTCCCAGTGCATGATGGGAACAGGGCAAACCAAACTACAAAAGCCAATTCTTACACTGGGAAGGAAACAAGCTCCCGGGGACCGGTTTCTGGCATTACAGCCGTCTTCGGCCCGGTTTGCTTGAATCCTGATGGTGCAATGAGCAAGGGTCTCACATCTGAGAATACCCTTCCACGCTTAGGGTGGACAAAAATATTTACAACAAGGGGTGGTGAGGGACAGAGTCTCTGAATTAAGCAGAAAGCTCTCACCCAGTCAAGAGATCAGGGCTAGATCCAACACCGTTTTTTAGCTCACTGCACCATCCCAGTTTCAGAACCTGGCTGTATGCAAATTAGTCTGTTCCTGTCCCAGTGCATGATGGGAACAGGGCAAACCAAACTACAAAAGCCAATTCTTACACTGGGAAGGAAACAAGCTCCCGGGGACCGGTTTCTGGCATTACAGCCGTCTTCGGCCCGGTTTGCTTGAATCCTGATGGTGCAATGAGCAAGGGTCTCACATCTGAGAATACCCTTCCACGCTTAGGGTGGACAAAAATATTTACAACAAGGGGTGGTGAGGGACAGAGTCTCTGAATTAAGCAGAAAGCTCTCACCCAGTCAAGAGATCAGGGCTAGATCCAACACCGTTTTTTAGCTCACTGCACCATCCCAGTTTCAGAACCTGGCTGTATGCAAATTAGTCTGTTCCTGTCCCAGTGCATGATGGGAACAGGGCAAACCAAACTACAAAAGCCAATTCTTACACTGGGAAGGAAACAAGCTCCCGGGGACCGGTTTCTGGCATTACAGCCGTCTTCGGCCCGGTTTGCTTGAATCCTGATGGTGCAATGAGCAAGGGTCTCACATCTGAGAATACCCTTCCACGCTTAGGGTGGACAAAAATATTTACAACAAGGGGTGGTGAGGGACAGAGTCTCTGAATTAAGCAGAAAGCTCTCACCCAGTCAAGAGATCAGGGCTAGATCCAACACCGTTTTTTAGCTCACTGCACCATCCCAGTTTCAGAACCTGGCTGTATGCAAATTAGTCTGTTCCTGTCCCAGTGCATGATGGGAACAGGGCAAACCAAACTACAAAAGCCAATTCTTACACTGGGAAGGAAACAAGCTCCCGGGGACCGGTTTCTGGCATTACAGCCGTCTTCGGCCCGGTTTGCTTGAATCCTGATGGTGCAATGAGCAAGGGTCTCACATCTGAGAATACCCTTCCACGCTTAGGGTGGACAAAAATATTTACAACAAGGGGTGGTGAGGGACAGAGTCTCTGAATTAAGCAGAAAGCTCTCACCCAGTCAAGAGATCAGGGCTAGATCCAACACCGTTTTTTAGCTCACTGCACCATCCCAGTTTCAGAACCTGGCTGTATGCAAATTAGTCTGTTCCTGTCCCAGTGCATGATGGGAACAGTGCAAACCAAACTACAAAAGCCAATTCTTACACTGGGAAGGAAACAAGCTCCCGGGGACCGGTTTCTGGCATTACAGCCGTCTTCGGCCCGGTTTGCTTGAATCCTGATGGTGCAATGAGCAAGGGTCTCACATCTGTGAATACCCTTCCACGCTTAGGGTGGACAAAAATATTTACAACAAGGGGTGGTGAGGGACAGAGTCTCTGAATTAAGCAGAAAGCTCTCACCCAGTCAAGAGATCAGGGCTAGATCCAACACCGTTTTTTAGCTCACTGCACCATCCCAGTTTCAGAACCTGGTTGTATGCAAATTAGTCTGTTCCTGTCCCAGTGCATGATGGCAACAGGGCAAACCAAACTACAAAAGCCAATTCTTACACTGGGAAGAAAACAAGCTCCCGGGGACCGGTTTCTGGCATTACAGCCGTCTTCGGCCCGGTTTGCTTGAATCCTGATTGTGCAATGAGCAAGGGTCTCACATCTGAGAACACCCTTCCACGCTTAGGGTGGACAAAAATATTTACAACAAGGGGTGGTGAGGGACAGAGTCTCTGAATTAAGCAGAAAGCTCTCACCCAGTCAAGAGATCAGGGCTAGATCCAACACCGTTTTTTAGCTCACTGCACCATCCCAGTTTCAGAACCTGGCTGTATGCAAATTAGTCTGTTCCTGTCCCAGTGCATGATGGGAACAGGGCAAACCAAACTACAAAAGCCAATTCTTACAATGGGAAGGAAACAAGCTCCCGGGGACCGGTTTCTGGCATTACAGCCGTCTTCGGCCCGGTTTGCTTGAATCCTGATGGTGCAATGAGCAAGGGTCTCACATCTGAGAATACCCTTCCACGCTTAGGGTGGACAAAAATATTTACAACAAGGGGTGGTGAGGGACAGAGTCTCTGAATTAAGCAGAAAGCTCTCACCCAGTCAAGAGATCAGGGCTAGATCCAACACCGTTTTTTAGCTCACTGCACCATCCCAGTTTCAGAACCTGGCTGTATGCAAATTAGTCTGTTCCTGTCCCAGTGCATGATGGGAACAGGGCAAACCAAACTACAAAAGCCAATTCTTACACTGGGAAGGAAACAAGCTCCCGGGGACCGGTTTCTGGCATTACAGCCGTCTTCGGCCCGGTTTGCTTGAATCCTGATGGTGCAATGAGCAAGGGTCTCACATCTGAGAATACCCTTCCACGCTTAGGGTGGACAAAAATATTTACAACAAGGGGTGGTGAGGGACAGAGTCTCTGAATTAAGCAGAAAGCTCACACCCAGTCAAGAGATCAGGGCTAGATCCAACACCGTTTTTTAGCTCACTGCACCATCCCAGTTTCAGAACCTGGCTGTATGCAAATTAGTCTGTTCCTGTCCCAGTGCATGATGGGAACAGGGCAAACCAAACTACAAAAGCCAATTCTTACACTGGGAAGGAAACAAGCTCCCGGGGACAGTCAGACAGCGTTTAATTGTTTAAGTCCCCCTCGGGTGAAGCGGTTAGACAGGTTCCTGACATGTATAAGATCGTAGACCCAAATAGACAGCGAGATAGGCAGAAAGAGATGAAAGTGAAATATTGCAAAAACTTACGCAGCAGATGCATAGTAACTCTGATCATTATGTTTTTTCTAAGTATATCGATTATATGTATAAGCTTGACGCTACATGCTTTCTTTCCTCCTCTTGGTTCACACATTCATTCTTCCTTCAATGACACTATTGAGCACACATTCAGTGATCTGCCACCCCATGAATTGTCATATCGACTAGCATTGCGCAACAATACTTTTATTCGCATGTTACATCATTCTCACCAGACCAGCAATGTAATGAATTGCTGGGTATGTGGCCGACTCCCACCTCATCAGAAAATGAAGGGAGTTCTGCCCCTCTTTCCTTATCCGTTTTCGCACAATGGTTCGTGCGGAGCATGGTTTGCTTTAATGTCATCATTACAAGACAGACGGTTCACAGATTCCCAGAGTGAATGGATTTGGGGAGACTTGAATATAGTAATGAATAAGGCATGTTTTCCCGACAAAGATGGTTTTCCCCAAAGGAAAGGAACAGATCTAGAAAATGAAGTATACTAATTAGGAAATGTTTCCCTTAGCCTTATGATTCTGAATGTCCAGTCCGAGACAAATACAGGTTCACCGTTTATAACAGTCCTACCGGTGAAAGGTGAATTATGCGTTAGAAAGAATGGTTCAGTGCACTTGGGACACAGTGACTGTAATACTGTGGTTGAATTCAATGATAAAGGAAAGTCTACTTTCAAAGCTTCCCGCCATTCCTATTTCATTTGCGGTCAGACAGCCTATGTACGTCTGCCCTTAGACTGGGGTGGGACGTGCTATATAGCGTTCCTATTGCCACCTGTTTTTCTAGCCCCATCCCATTATCATCGAGACTCATGTCTAGTACATATTAGACACAAAAGAGAGACCGATTCCCCGGTTGTCGATCAGACTGAGACAACGTGGGAGCAATATTCAGACTTCAATAAAGGATTCTTTTTCTTCATAGGTCCCGTCCAAAACAGTAAATTAATATGCAGGTTAACAAGAACACTGGAAGCAGTAGTGAATGAGACTGCTTCTGCCTTAGGTAACTTGACCGAGGAGCAGTCTGCTATGAGACTTGTTGTTCTTCAGAACCGCCTTGTTCTTGACGTCATCCTGGCAGATAGGGGCGGGGCTTGTAGAGTGATCAGCTCCAGTTGTTGTGTGTTTATTCCTAATAACGCGCCATCAGTGTATGCGGCAATAACGAGGCTCCACAAGATAGCTCACGAGATACACCAGAATCCAGGCACCTGGACTTGGTCCGGTTGGCTCTGGAGTGTGATATCAGCATGGGGATGGAAAGTGTTGTCCTCCCTGGGAATAATACTACTCGTAGTATTCAGTTGTTGTCTCTGTCTGCAGTGTGGCCCAGCGATTTGCGGCTTGTGTGCCACTGCCTGTATTCCACGCCACGTCCACGTCCACGTTCACTTTCACAAATGAAAAAAGACGAGCAGATGATGCTGTATGAACAAATAGACGGTCTCATGAATATAGATGTGTCCTAAAGGGCACAGTAGGGGACAAGGAGGGAATGAGGAAATAGAAATTTTACGTGACCAGTGTGTCCCCCACTCGCACCCTATACATATACCTTTGCCCCATGTATGTCCATGTCATCATGTAATTCCCTTCTCATGCCTGTAATAATAATGCCTCTGCATTTCCGTCCAATGTTAGCATGCCAGTTATTAGGCCCTCCTTGAATGAAACGTTAATTCTGCACTGAGGCCTATGTTGCCAATGCATTTACATGGTACACGTTTAAAAGTCGAGATGCACACGTTTTTGTGACACAGCCGAGCCAGGACCCGAATCCAGGCTCCAAGCCTCCTGTAACTCTGAAAGCTGCAGAATAGTTACGTATCCCTGACCTCTCCCTTACTTCCTGCTCCGCCGAGAGGTGCTCAGCCTGGCCTGCCAAAGACAGTATTTTGCCTACAGTTATCTGCTCAGCTCCACAGAAAACACATTCCAGTCTAGTGAAAGGGATAAACATATTCCGCCTGCAGAAGATAAGGCCTAGCCTTCCTGTCTCCATTCAAGTGATTTACTGAACCCGTTTCCATAGAAGGCCCATGGCCCCACGCAATGCACGAAGAAATATATGCACACACTAGCATTAAGTGATGAACAGCCTTTACTCGAGCGACCTTTACTTCAGACAATACATCCTCCAAACTCAAGATATCAGATATACCAAAGGTGCAGGTCGTTCTGACATCCCAGACTCCCCTACTAGTGCTAAAGTCAGCTCCCCCCAGCTTCCCCCAGTTACACGTCCATTTTACGTCATGACCAGTTTCGCGTGCACAAGTAAGGTAAAGGTTTCTGCTGACCATGCAGACCTCCTCTATGCATCCACCCACCTATGACACACCTATGACTCATCAAGTGAACACCCACATGTACGCCTCCTTACACGCCTTCTTTCACGCCCATATGTTCTTATCTCTCTCTTTCGCTTGCTCCACCTTCTCTATTCAATGTAATGTATGTTTTAACTATATATAATGTGTTATGTGAATAAGAATTCAGATGACGACCCTTCCTGAACCTTAGTGGTGATGGAACCCGATTCTCCAGTAGCTCGAGCTATTGCATTAAAGCCCTTTTGAATCGGACACCACGGACTCTGCCTCTCATTTTATGAGCAATCCTTATTTATGTATAGAAATTATGACAGGGTAATCAATTATTTACCACAAGGTCACTGAAGGTCCTCCACCCCATCCAGCCCTCTGTAAGCGAGGACAATAGGTGAGGCCTCAGGTCACTGAAGGTCCTTCACCCTCATCCAGCCCTCTGGAAGCGAGGACAATAGTTGAAACCTCATATCACTGAAGGTCCTTCACCCTCATCCAGCCCTCTGGAAGAGAGGACAATAGTTGAAACCTCATATCACTGAAGGTCCTTCACCCTCATCCAACCCTCTGTAAGCGAGGACAATAGGTGAGGCCTCAGGTCACTGAAGGTCCTTCACCGTCATCCACCCCTCTGGAAGCGAGGACAATAGGTGAAACCTCATATCACTGAAGGTCCTCCACACCCATCCAACCCTCTGTAAGCGAGGACAATAGGTGAGGCCTCAGGTCACTGAAGGTTCTCCACCCCATCCAGCCCTCTGTAAGCGAGGTCAATAGGTGAGGCCTCAGGTCACTGAAGGTCCTCCACCCCCATCCAGCCCTCTGGAAGCGAGGACAATAGGTGAGGCCTCAGGTCACTGAAGGTCCTCCACCTGTATCCAGCCCTCTGGAAGCGAGGACAATAGGTGAAGCCTCAGGTCACTGACGGTCCTCCACATGTATCCAGCCCTCTGGAAGCAAGGACAATAGGTGATGCCTCAAGGTCCTCAATCCCCATCCAGCCCCTTGGAAGAGAGGACAATAGGTGAAGCCTCAGTTCACTGACAGTCCTCCACCCACATCCAGACCTCTGTAAGCGAGGGCAATAGGTGATACACCAGCTCACTGAAGGTCCTCCACCCGCATCCAGCCCTCTGAAAGCGAGGACAATAGGTAATTCCTCAGCTCACTGAAGGTTCTCCACCCCCGGCCAGCCCTCTGGAAGTGAGGAATATCATTTAGGACCCAGGTGATGGGTCTTAGAAGTCGTGTATGAGTAGTGTGCGGGCACTAACACGTCAGGCCAGGAGGTTGGACCACCTTTGTACTTTGTAAGACATCTGATGATTGAGACAGAGGAGTTTAAAGTTGACCTGTTTTTCATCAAGGAGGCAGTGATAGGACAGGATGATAGTTCTGCACCCTAACTCTATCCTTGCCAGCATATTCTGAACAGCATATTTTGAAAGTGTAGCTGTCTTCCCCGTGCAGCCTTCCATAAGTTGAGGTAGGTAGTCCAGCCAAGAGAGAAAAAGAAGCTCTTACCCCCTCAACTCTTTTATGATTGGGTAGTAGTTTTGTTGAATCATTCCAGTAATCCTGTTGTAAAACTCAAGAAGACCAAACATTTTTGAATTTGAGGAAGAAATCAGACATCGCTGTCAAATGCACTTCCAAGGTTTTTAACCTATTCAGGCTCAACTGGTGTGGGACAAAGCTCTGGCTTTCCTGTTGAGGGTCCTCTAGCAATGAGAAAACTTCTGTGTTAACTCTATTCATATTTATACATTTGATAGTAATCAGGAAGTAAATGACTGTCAAGCACACCCTCAGATGGCTGATGGAATTGTCAGAATCCCTGTTCGGCCTAAGGAACAGCTGTGTGCCATCAGCAAACGATAATACTTACTGACCAAAGGAGTGGACTAACCCCTCAGTGGTGCCACATCCGATTAAAAGAGAAAGGATGAGATATTATTTCCTTTGGGTTCCTCCATAAACTATTGCCAGAGCAGTAGCAGTAGAACAAGCAGGCAGAAGAACAACGGTGTTGGAACACCCTCGCTGAAGAAGCAGAACGATTGTAGAGCTGCCCTTGGTGCCTCCAACCGAAGGACATTCAAAACGAGAAGTAATTGTTCAACAGTGTCTAAAGTGGCTGTCGGATCTAGAAGGTTGAGGCCGGCCTGAAGGTTATCATCTTGACTCATTTGAAGCTCCTCCCGGAAGGGTAAAAGAACTGTGCCCGTGCAGGGGCCGGGCTGGAATCCTGGGTGTTACCCAAACAAGAGCACCGTCCCCTAGACTTTTATGACCTGATTTATAGTTTGGGTAATCCTTTGCAAACACAAACAAATAAACTGCCTGGATGGCAGACCTTAAGGGTTTCAAGCTTCCTCTGACAGCCAACAGAGTAGGGCTCATCAAAGGAGGGGCATTACACTGCCCACCTTATTTAGGGTGGGTGATGTACTGTCCTTTTTAGGTCTCGCCTAGCGATGCAGCGCATTTGCTGCTCACTTGGCGAGATCTAGGACTGATTTAGATGCGAGGCAGCGCCTTAAAAGGGAAGAACACTGTGCAGTTAAAAACTGGTATGAAACTGATCTAATAGTGAAAGTAACACCATATTATGTGCCTACTGAGGACGCAGCAAGTGTATTGGGTGCAGATGTTTGTCTTCTTTTGTTTACTTCCCCTGCCCTTGTGAGAGGGCTTGTTCTCCTGCTCCCTTTCTCGCGCCTAGGATTTTGTTTGCTAAATGAAGTGTTGTGCAGGAGAGAAGGTCATAATACCAGTAAAACTCAAATGACGTAATGTTGAACGCAGAATAAACAGTGCAACACAGATGTGTGTGTGTAGTGCTGCAGAGCAGGCACCTCACACCCAGGTAGAAGCAGGTACACAGAAGAATGCAGACAGGCAGTCACCGGCCAGCAGTGTTCTGAACAGGACTGCCCGCTTGATCACCCTTGCCCCCCCGGTATGCTATAATAGATTAGTAGAGTGCATACATGTTTTCTTTCATTTAATTTTAGTGTGTACATTTGTGTATATATACACGCATATACCATCTGTATGTATGTTTAACATGTGGTGACTTGTGTGTGCCACACCTCTCATTCACTTTTTCACATTCTTTCGTAGTAGCGGCCACACCTTCCTTTTCTGCACACACGACTTAATATTGAAGTTAGCAGCCATGCTTTTGTTTCATCCTGCCGGGCTCGCCACAAAGAGCTTTTCAAACCTACCACCCGGTCACAAATGCTATCTTACAGGAAGAACAGCGGTCGTTAAAGACAAAGTAACTGGCACAGCATCATCTGATAACATATTATAATATGTTCACTTTGGACTGTTTTCCTTATCTTACATGTGCTTAATAGTTAAATACCTTTTGATTCTATTTTCATTTAACATTTACTTTTTATTTTACCTTAAATACGCTCAAGTTTACATGTAATATTTTTAAAAACACATAATCAAAACAAACCTCACATTTTATAGTTAGGTAAAATACTTTGCTATTTGCAATGCCCATAGCTCTAACTCTTGAAAATGCGAGACCTATTGCATTGCAAATGCTTGTTTTTTTTAGTCACCTCCAGGTAAAACCTGGTAGCGATGGACAGAAAAGAAAATAATGATCCTCACTACCCGTGAAAAAACTCCCAGTGTGTTTTTCAGAAACAAACTCCCACTTTGTAAACATTTGGTGGATTGCCATCAAAATCGAATGTGGGCGTCCACCACATTTTTATGCTCTGAAAAGAACCCCTGTCAATGTACAAAGGTGACGAAGTTTCAACTGGACTAGTCAGGCCTTTCGTTCTGTGGTGAACCAAATACCAAAACTGCCTCAGCACTAAAAGAAGCGTAAGTGCTACTGGAAGCTTTCAAGATACTGGTAGCAAAGGCCCATTGAAGTGGACTCCGTAGACGGCATTGACTCAGTTTAGGTTCTTGTCCCATTGAGTACCATGACGCTATGAGACACTGGTAGCAAAGGCCCATTGAAGTGGACTCCGTAGACGGCATTGACTCAGTTTAGGTTCTTGTCCCATTGAGTACCATGACGCTATGAGACACTGGTAGCAAATGCCCATTGAAGTGGACTCCGTAGACGGCATTGACTCAGTTTAGGGTCATGTCCCATTGAGTACCATGACGCTATGAGACACTGGTAGCAAAGGCCCATTGAAGTGGACTCCGTAGACGGCATTGACTCAGTTTAGGTTCATGTCCCATTGAGTACCATGACGCTATGAGACACTGGTAGCAAAGGCCCATTGAAGTGGACTCCGTAGACGGCATTGACTCAGTTTAGGTTCTTGTCCCATTGAGTACCATGACGCTATGAGACACTGGTAGCAAAGGCCCATTGAAGTTGACTCCGTAGACGGCATTGACTCAGTTTAGGTTCTTGTCCCATTGAGTACCATGACGCTATGAGACACTGGTAGCAAAGGCCCATTGAAGTGGACTCCGTAGACGGCATTGACTCAGTTTAGGGTCATGTCCCATTGAGTACCATGACGCTATGAGACACTGGTAGCAAAAGCCCATTGAAATGGACTCCGTAGACGGCATTGACTCAGTTTAGGTTCATGTCCCATTGAGTACCATGACGCTATGAGACCAATTGGGTTCTTAATTAGTCTAATCCGGCGCTATCTCTTGATGTGATACTAAACCCCAGGCCTTGATAAACTGGACATGGAGGCAAATAGCATTTACAATGCACCATTTACCACGCAAACCTTTTCCCCGCATGCCTTTACAACAAAATGCCAAGTATATATATCAGATGTGTGTGTGTATATATCACCTACAGGCGGTTACCAATAGGTAGTTCTAGTTAGGATTTAGTTTACATAGGAAGAGCGTTTTTTCATTTGCCAATAACTTTGGTGTCATTTATCCTCGTGAAATTTTTAAAAGTAGTTGCAACTCACTTTAGCTCGGGGTGATCTGTCAAGCAGGGGCTTAGAAAAAAGGGGGGGTCCCAAAACGCTTTTTCCCTGTGTTAATTTCCATAGGAAATTTAGACATGGCTACAGCCCTGACCTGCTTAACAGAATGACACCAGATTTGGCAGGAAAATGGATGTTGATTCTGGGAAGTGCCTTTTTGTGATTTCTTTAAATCTGTACAGTAGTTGCAGAGTTATTTAAAGAAATACCTTGGGAAACTGAGGACCTCCAACACCTCTCAATCTCGTGCTGTGATCTGATTGGCTACCAACACTTCAAACCAGGAAGTGTTGGAAGCTATCTTGTGACTCTGCTTGAATCAAGTCACAGAAAAAAACATTAAAAAAAAGAAAATGGTGTCGGTAGAAACACCCTGACCCCACTGGGTCTCTTCAAGGGAGTCCCACAAGGACCTCACATGACCAAAAAAGCATTACAAAAAATTATTGCAGCAGGATCCGTGGACCCTGCCAAATTTTTTGTTGCTAAACCAAGTGTGGTCAACTGTGTTGGGCCCAGGTGGCCAGGTCCAGAGGGCATTTCTAAAAATAATAGAGTGAGGGGCACACAGGTCCCCTCCATGAAGCTGAATATTGCCCCAGGGGCCATCACCTACCCGCAGCTTCCTTAAAAATGAAAGTGGGGGAGGCTCGCACAGCAGGGTTCGAAAAATCCGAAAAATTGTACTAGTCGTGCAGGTCTAGTACCTTGGAAAATCCCATCGACCTGACTTTAACCTACTTCACCTCCGTCTCTGAAAACAGAGCAAAAGTGACAAGATAACAAGATAATAAGATTTAAAGGCATTTTTATTGCTCATTCCCTTTGTGAGCAATAAAAATGCTTTTAAATCTTGTTATCTTGTCACTTTTGCTCTGTTTTCAAAGACAGAGCACAAAAGTTAGTTTGTCTTCCTACTCGTCAGAAAGGGCGAGTAGGACCTAAAAATAGCTTGTCCTAATCAATTCTCCCTCTCAAATGCGAGCGAGCGAGTGGATTTGTCGAGCCCTGTACAGCCTCCCCCACTGCCCAGGAACCATCACCTCCCTGGAGGCTCCTTGACTGCCAACCTGCCCCGGTGTCCGCCACCTCCCTGGGGCTTTCTCTTTACACAAAGCGAGGGTCGCGCGGACCCCCCTTCCTCCACCCTGGGGGCTGCCACCTTCTCAGGGCTTTAATTTTAAATAATGCGCGGGGCACACAGAACCCCTGCCACCTCCCTGGGCCTTTTGTCAATTTGGAAGGGGGGCCAGCGTGGTCTTCCCGGAGACCCAGGGACCACCTCTCAAGGGCTCTAATTTTAATTGATGTGTGGGGGCCACACAGACCCCCCTGCAACCCCAGGGACTGCCACCTCTTTTTTGTTAAATTTATTGCAGGGCACATATGGCCCCTCTGCAGCCCTGGGGAAAATATGAAGAACCTGCAGCCAATAATGGCCCTGGGCTCCCCAGGCCAGACTCCTGCTATTTCCCGGGGTGCCCACCCCTGGGACATAGCTGTTTGTTGTGGCTTGGCGGGAGCTATACCGCTCCAGCCAAGCCACAGCAAACTGTGTTCCACTTCTAGCAAGCGAGAACAGAAAAAAAATGCTCTTGCTTGCTGAAAGCGGGGCATTAAGGGGCAAGATTCTAGAGTTTAGTGAATATTATTGTATTAGCTCTCAGCTGAGCCTGAGAGCCTGCCCCCTGAGGAGGGTTTTGATATTGGATACTATAATATTCACTGCACTTTAGAATTTCGTCCCATAATGCTTTGCAGGGCCTTTGGTTGGGATTGTATTTTTGCCCATACCTGTGCTTGGGGTGGTCCTAGGAGGATGGGACCACCACCAAATCATTTCAGCATTGTGTGCTGTTTGTGTTCAAGGATTCTGCTTGGTCCTGTCCCTAGGTTAGGAAGGACCCCAAAATCATCACTTCCCTCTCTGCTTGCTGTATTTTCATTTTCACTTTTGTGAGATGATTATATCCATTTTAGCATGTAATAATGTTACTTGTCGTTTCCCCAAGGGTATGTGAGGATTCTGTTTTCTTAATTGTGGTGAGACGGAATGGAGTGGCGGAGCAGAATTCACTGAGTTTTTGATCAATTCCACAGAATTCGGTGTAGTGGTACTCCACCAACTACGCCCACTCTTATCTGTGTGTTCATATTTTGTGTGTGTGTTTGTGGACCTGTGCAAACCTTTGTATGTGTATTTCTTTGTAGGTACACCCTTTTCTGCCGTAGAAGATAGAAAGCCTCTTTTTATTAGGTATTCCCCAAGCCTGCCTTACAAATTAAAAAACACATTAAATGACATTAGCACACCCGCAATTTTCGATGTATTCACAATCACATTCATCCCAAACACGGATTGTTTTTCCTCCATTCCTACTTTCAAACTAGAGGCGTAGCTTCCATTTGCGCAGCAGGTGCAGTGGCACCAGGGCCCACTGAACTCCTAATTATTGCTGTATTTCACAGTTTAGCATGGGTCAAAGAGGGAATTTCTTTCTAGGACTAGAGCCCCTGACACACTGGCTACTGCTGTCACCTAGCTTTGCTGGAGAACAAATGTTATTTGCGAGAGGGATGCTGTATGAAAGAGTACAGACTTGTTGGATATTGTTCTATTCGTTAAATACATCAGCTTTAGAGTTGGAAATGATTATCAGCCCGTCAGTGGCAGGAAGTTCCATCGGGGAGCATGGCAGTGCTTAACAGGACTGAATGTGAACACAGCTAAGTAGGGGAAGCTGCCCAGCGCATTACCTTTGCTTGTGTTCTAGGCCTTGTCATAAAGTTTGGGTATCTTAATTAGATATGGTGATCTCCTGTATGTGCTGCAAGCAAGTACACCATCCCGCCGAGATATTGAGGCGTTAAGAGCCCTGTCCGTTGGGGAAGGTTACTTGCGAACCACAGAGACTTGAAGGTGGAGCAGCCATAAAGACAAGCCTAAGGGCAGTCTGGACGTCAGCCAGCGTGTAACCCTTATTACGTATAATCTCTTTAGTGCGGATGGGGCCGGTAAAAGCAGTTATCTTCCCCACGTAAATATGAAATCTGGAAATACAGAGCATATATATACTTTAACACTGAAAACTGCCAACATTTCTGTGTGAAAATGTGGGCGAAATGAGGAATTACAAGGGGAATTGGAGAAGTATATCACAAAACGTGTAATAGATGATTAGAGCAAAGCTATTTCCAATGGGAGGGCCAGCACTTTGTACAGTTGTCCGGTACTTCTATGGGCAACTGTGCCGCGCCGGTCTACGCCAATGCCTTCATGAAATATTTTGAAGAAAACAATATACTGAACCTCAATTCTTGGAAGACACATTCCAGGATTTTCCTAAGGTACTTTGATGACATCTTTGTCTTGTGGCAAGGAGACCATGAATCTTTGAACAATGCACTACTACAACTGAATCATATTAATGATCGCATTCAATTCACCCATGAGGTCAACCAAGAAACTATCATCTGGAAACTGACCTACACAGAAAATCCACTGATAAGAATAACACTCTGCATTACAAATCTTTTCACCAGACGGCTTTGAAATACCACCTACCACAGCAAACGAATAGTATCTGAAACTAGCAAGTTTGAAGAACAGGCAACCACTATGATCAGACGGTTTGAACAAAGAGGTTATCCGCAAACCATTCTTAAAAATGCCAAAGAACGTTGTGCTAAATTGAGTCAACAGGAGGCATTGACCTTTAAAAACAGAGACACCAGCAAAAGACCTGTGGTCGTATCGAAATATTCAGTCAACCCGAGATCATATAAGACATCTATACTCAAACATTGGTCAATCCTAGGTACTGAACCTGATTTCAATCACATTTTTCAAGGTTCACCATTATTTGCCTACAAAAGACGTCACAACCTAAAAGAAATTATCACCAAACCGAAACAAGTAACCTCCACCATCTACAAAGGCAATCAACCTTGTTTTAACTGTCAAAATTGTAACAACCTTATCAGAGGGTCAATCTTGAAACACCCAATGAAAGGCACCGACATCAAGCTAAAACTCAATGCCACATGTGATACCGAAAATCTGGTGTACATCATCAAATGTCCTTGTGGATTGATCTACACAGGGAAAACTTCTCGCAAGTTAAAGACACGTATTAATGAACACAAAAGCAACATCAGGACTCAAAACCTTAAATCTTCTGTAGCAGCTCACTTTAAAGAACTTAGACACAACATCAGTCAATTAGGATTTGCTGCTGTTGAAGTGGTGCCTAAGCGCGATGACAGAGACAATACTAACTTTATCTTGCAAAGGGAGAATTACTGGATAAAATTTCTGCAATCGTCAAAACCTTTGGGTTTAAATGATCGGATGGAATTTTTGTGTTACCTATGAAGTCATGAATTATCTGTATTTCTTGATATCTGTTTCTTACATACTGTCTACATTTTATCTACTTTTTTCATTTACTGGTACATTACTGGGCAGTATTAATCCATTCAGTTTCACTATTTGCCTTTCATCTTCCAAATACACTGTTACAAGATGGCCACCACCATATGTGTCCTCTTTCTATGTTTACATTTCTAGTTCACTTTCCCCCTTCACTATTTCTTTTTCACGAACACACGCTTTGGTGCAAAGATAGCTGAACGGCGTTGACACGCTGTTCGTTTCTGAACCTTCAAGTAAGTTTGGTCCACTCGCCGCTAGCACATTCTTTTAACCGACCGCACTTCTCCACACGGTATATCCGGCTTGATTTATCTGGGCTCACGCTCTTTCTTTAACTTGGTACTATTTTTGGCACACTTTACTTTGACACATTATCTCACTTGGTAATTACGATTTTCGTACACTGCCTATCCTGTTTGCGTTTTTCATTCCAACCTCAAGCTACTTGCACTTTCTAATAATCATTTCATGCACCTCGGGTAAACGTGATACATTCATGGTTTATTTCTGATCAGGATTTCTAGGGACCATCAACTTATCTTCCTCTTCATAGTGCTTGATATTTTGGTTTTATGCTACTCGTTTTGTGTAATTTTACTTATGGTTTTTGATACAAATATGGTTGAATCAGTAATGATAGTGCAGCATGTGATTTATTTTATTCTGTAAATGTGTTTGTGCAATGTGACACTTGAAAAGATCCTACATATATTTTTTCTGGTATACAACGTTTACCACGCATTTTTTACCACGCACTACACTTACAACGCAGGCATTACCACGCATACCATTACAACGCATTGCGCTGGGGGGCGCTCTAGGATAGGGAATAAGTTTAATTTTAAATCCAACACCTTCCCTAGTATCCACGGGGACTGGAGTTGGAATATAAAATTATACTTACCACTATCCAGCACCTCAAAGCGCTATGCGTTGTAACGGTATGCGTTGTAAATTCCGCGTTGTAATTTTTATGCGGGGTAATAGTATGCGTGGTAACGTCATACATCCATTTTTTCTACATTATTTTCAGACCACCCCTGACGAAGGACTTTAAAAGTCCGAAATGCATTGGGTGAACTCTCAATGGTCTTTTTGAAAATCTTGGGAAATGTAAGGATGTTAAACTAGCAATCAGCTACATGATACATACAATTTCCTGTGAAGAAACATGGAATAAATTACGAAGGAAATCATGATTTTTTGAAGTTTGGATATATTCTTCAAGACGTTCACACGTCAAATTGCTTTTGCTCAGAGAGACGACACTCATTCCAAGTGTCGCAACCTGTTTATAGATGATTAGAGGACAGCCGCGTTGGAGACCTTAAATGTGTAGTGATGTTTGTTTTAAAAACACTGTGGTTGTCGTACACTGGGTTGCTCGGTTGAAGGCGTGAGTCGAAACGCGCATTGTGTGTTGAGTGTTGCTGCATTATAGAATTAATAAAACAGTAGTGAGTGCTTGGACAATGGGGTGTCGTCTTCGTGGGACACAGAGTGAGAGTGCGGCTGATCGTCCTTTGAATGAAGTCATTTTGAGGTGGTTTATCGCAGGGCAAATGTTGTAAATCATTATGCGTGGTTAAGGCATATGCATGGTAAAGACTTGCGTGGTAAAGGTGCTACCTGGTCAAGGCATATGCATGGTAAAGACTTGCGTGGTAAAGGTGTTTCGTGGTAAAAGCATACGTGGTAAAGGCATTTGTTGGAATGTATGACATTACAATTATTCTAATCCTGCACTATCTCTTGACTTGAAACTAAACCCTGAGCGTTGATAAACTGGACACAGACAGCCCAAAAAAAGTGTTCACCACCTCAGTTAGGACCTCCCAGGTGAGCTTCTGAAATGAAGAGTGTGAGCTCCGTACTGCCAACCATGGCCTCTTCACTATCAGGCCATTATCATACATCTGCTGTGTGCATGCTTCAAGTGTGTCCCCTGCCACAGCTAACAATGAACCCTGTTGAGTGAGTACACAGACCGAGGGGATTAGGGAGCTGAAGGACATGGAATGAAGTAAACCTGGATAAAAGAAATATGGGAATGGAGAAATGTGACTTCACCTGTGGACATCAGACACCTCCTCCCACTCTACCAAAGCCCTGTTGAGTCACAAAGTAGCATCCTGGCCTTCAGACAGACAACAATAAGTCAAATATCTTGTAAATGTTGAAAAACAAAAACAATTATTAATATGCACACATCTGTTTGATGCTTGATATTTCAGTTAAATTATTGGCTGTGATGGATTCTCTATAAGGATTAAATGACTGATATCGTTGAATAATAAATTACACGATTTAATGTTTGTTTGCCAAATCTGTGTGCGCAACATAAAGTCGGGCCCATTATAATAACCCCTCATTCTGTTTTACAAAAAACCCTGGAAGGAGCTGCTGATTGAAATACAACAGGATCTTAACTTTAACTAGTTTAGGAAGAACTAAAGTATTAGGGGCAGATTTATGTCGGACTTGCACCACGTTTACGCCGCCGTTGCATTGCGCAACGGCACAGAAACGTGGCGCATCCTTGTGACCTATTTACAACGTGACGCATCTGAATGAATGAATGAATGAGGGGTTTCTTGTATCGCGCATACTTTGCCCAATGGGCGTCAAGGCGCCTAAATCAAATACAGAAGCTTACATCCTACCAAGTCCTATTCTATCATAAGTAGGCCTTCTTAAAGAAGTAGGTTTTTAGAGCCTTTTTAAAAGACTCGATGGAGGGGAGAGTTTTTATTTCCGTGGGGATGGAGTTCCACAACTGCGGAGCGACCACGGAGAAGGCTCTGGCTCCCCATCTGGCAAGTTTAACACGGGGGACAACCAGTTGACAGAGTCCCGCAGAGCGAAGGCTTCTTGTGGGGACGTAACGCAAAAGAAGGGAACCAATAGCACTAGCAGAACCATCCATCAATGCTCTGTGAGTCAGACAGAGAATTTGAAGGCGATTCTGTGCTGTACCGGAAGCCAATGAAGCTCCTTCCTGGCTAAGGTGGCAGAAGAGGCTTTAGGAAGATCCAAAACAAAATGCGCTGCAGCGTTCTGAAGAATCTGCAGACGGTGAATCAGACCTTTGTTGGCTTCCATATACAGGGAGTTGCAATAATCCAGCCTCGAACCTACCAGGGCGACTGCAACCTGTTTACGTGCCTGGGGGGAGAGGTACCCACGGATTTTGTTGAGTACCCGGATCACACCACAGCAAGTGGCCACGGTCCTGTTGATTTGCAGGGACATAGAGAGCGAGGTGTCAAATACCACTCCAAGATTTCTGGCAGATAGGGAGGGAGTGGGGCAGATGCCAAGAGAAGAAGGCCACCACTCGCTCGACCATAGATTTTGGTTCTTCCCAAAGATCAACACCTCGGTTTTTTCGCCATTTAGTTTAAGGGAGTTTATAGTCATCCAGTCTGCCGCACACTGCATGCATACCCTAAAACTAGCGGCAGATGTACTAACGGAGGTGTGAGCTAGAGAGACCATAATCTGGGTATCATCTGCGTAGGATACCACCTCCATCCCCTGAGATTTAATTAGTCTTGCAAGGGGGGCCACATAGATGTTAAACAGGGTCGGGCTTAAGGCTGACCCTTGTGGCACCCCACATTGCAAAGACTTGGCAGGGGAGAGGTGGTTCCCAAGCATCACTCTCTGTTCCCTTTCAGTCAAAAAGGAGTTTAGGAGGCTCAGGGCCGGTCCAGTGACACCAGCTTCCCTCAGCCGAGATGACAGAATGGCGGGGGACAGGGTGTCGAACGCGGCCGTGAGGTCTAACAGAACCAGAACCGTGGTTTGGCCAGAGTCCACCTTGCGTCGGATGTTGTCGACCACATAGGTAAGGGCGGACTCTGTGCTGTGGTGTTTTCTGAAACCATGTTGGGTGTTATCCAGGTATTCAGAAGAATCGAGGAAGGCAGACAGATGGAAGTTCAGATGTGTCTCAAGCATCTTTGCGGGCGCTGGAAGGAGGGAGATTGGCCTGAAATTTTTCAACATGGCCGGATCCAGAGTCGGCTTCTTAAGCAGAGGTTTCACGATTGCCTTCTTCCATATCGGAGGAAAAAAACCTTGAGTAATAGCCTTGTTCAGGACCTTAAGCATGGGAGGAAGAAGGCAATTTCTGCACTCTTTCAGTGTTTTAAGTGGTATCGGATCAAGGGGAGAGGCCGATTTAGTCCTATCCAGTAATGAGTTCAGAGATTCAAGGGATAAGGAAGGAAAAGTCGTGAGTAGGCAGGGAGGATCCTTGCCTAGTGAATCAAGATTGGATATGAAAGGAGGAGTGTTTCGATCAAGAGCAAGACAGTGGGCTTCAAGAGAAACGTGTATATCGTATATTTTGTTATGAAAGAAATCAGAAATATCATTGCAAAGTTGTTGAGAGCTGACTACGGGATCGGGGAGTTGCAGGGAGCATAAGGTGTCAGCAATTTTAAAAAGCTCCCTTGAAGAAGAGAGAGAGCTGGTCAGATTAGAAAAATATTCCTGTTTCTCCATTATCACTTGCTGTTTGTAAGCCCGTAATGCAGATTTATGAGCCTCTCTGTCCTTTGCGTCCCAGGATTTCCTCCATTTTCTCTCACTACTCCTGCAGCCCCGTCTCAGCAGTCTCAGCTGGTCGGAGAACCAAGGTGCCGTAGGTTTACGGGGTGCTACATAGCACAAGGATGAGGGAGCAAGATGTTCCACTGCGTTAGAGATGGAGTCAGTCAGAGTTTGGGCTGCCTCTGCAGCATCACTAACAGCTAAAAGTTCCGGAGTGGAGATCAAAGGAGCAAGGGCCTCATCAGAGATATTCCGAGGTTTCTCCTGAGAATAAAAGGAGGGGTTGTCTGATTAGTGGGGCAGGTGACAGGAATGCAAAGTTCAAATGGCACAGCAAAGTGATCAGACCAAACCACCTGTATTGGAGAACCGGTGGAAAGCCTGTCATCATTAGAGAATAGTCCATCAAGAATATGTCCTGCCTTATGAGTGGAACTTTTTACATGCTGGATAAGGTCACATGCTTTTAGGGTTTCAACAAGAGAGATTGTGTCCTTTGAGTTGGTCTCATCTAGGTGAAAGTTAAAATCACCCAAGATGGTAAAGGCTGTTTTTCCAATATAAGGTTCAAGGATGGTCATACGTTCAGAGGGAAAGCTGGCCCTAGGGCCTGGGGGTCTATAGATAAGGATCCCAGAGAAGGAGACTGAAGGAGATAGGGAAATGCAAAAATAGAGTGATTCCAAGCGAGATAGGGGAAGCGGTATAGGTTTGATCACACAGAGAGAGGGGGATTTTACAAGAATGGCAATGCCACCTCCTCTGTGTAAAAGTCTATCCTGCCTATGGAGGGAGTAGCCGTCAGGAATGGCCATAAGCAGATCATGTCCAGAGGTGTCGGAGGCCCAGGTCTCCGTAATGAACACCCAATCTAGGCAGATGCGTCACGTTGTAAAGCCCTGCGCCACATGGAACCTGCGTCAGGTTTCATGTGGGCGTTCTGTCGCAGGGTGGGCGTTCCCTCGTAGGAAAGCCCCGTAAAACTGACACAGTGAAATCTACAAGATTTCACTGAGTCAGTTTTACGAGGCTGCTGCGTCAAATCCTTACGCCTGCTTGAAGCAGGCGTAAGGAGTGACTCACCACGTTATGTATGGGTGGCCTCTGTACATTGCAGGAGTTGCGTAGCACTTGCGACGCTACTCCAGCAATGCGCCGCCCGTACACCACAAGATGCGTCACGCATCTGCCCTTCCTTGCACCATGGTGCGCCGCATTCTAAATGCGGCGCATCTGTGGTGCCGCAAGGAGGGAATTGCGTGACACATCAGTTCTGGTGCATCCCTGCTGATTTGCAGAGATGCGCCAGAACTCATAAATCTGCCCCTCACTTTTGTAAGCTGTCATTCAGTTCAGAATCAGGCACCAGTTCAAGGGAGATGGATATATATTACGCTGATAGAAAATCCACCTCAACTCAGGATAATGCTCCAGTCTTCTAGGTTACTAGGATCCAGAAATGCTTGAGCCAGGAGGGCTGTAAATGTGTTGAAGGGGACTTAGGGGCTTATTAGGAGTGTGGCGGTCTTCCAATGGGACTACCACAGCGGAGGTACCAGGCAGACTGCCAAGCCCATTGGGAGCCTGCCGCCGGATTATGACCTAAATCCAGGGTGGGTGGGCGGTGAAGCAGCAGTCTTGCGGCGGCTGTATTAGGCTCATTGGAGGGCCTAAACAGCATACCACCACATTAAGAGTGCCTGCAACACTTTCCTGCACCATGTCATGCATGCCACACTGTGCAGGAACAAGGACGCAATTCCATGGGGTGGCACAACTTGTGCCCCCCGCATGCAACCCCAGGAGCAGAATCGGCCGGGGCCCTGTGAGGTCCCCCTTACCTGCATGTCCTTTATCCTTTTCATGGCGGGGTCCCCGCCAGGGAAAAGGACGGTGAATATGCAGACCGTAATATGATCGGAGATGTCGGCATCGGCACTGCCAACATATTCGGGGTGTTTGCAGACCGCTTCCACAGCAGGATCCTTGATCCTGGCGGGGGGCGGTCCCACCACCACACTCATAATAAAGCGGACAGTCCGCCTGGATGGTGGCAGTTGGACCGCAACCGCGAGTACGGCAATCATGAGGACCGTCGCACTTATAGAAAGACACTTAATAAGCTTCCAGGTAAAGGCGGGAGTTGACATTTGAGCTGATCCTGTGTGAACAGGAAAGCATTGTGGAAAAACGTGTCTGGAGTTACCTTTGTCACATATACTTCCTAAAGAGCTACCTTTATCATGTATACTTCCTGCAGAGTTACCTTTGTTATACACTTCCTAAAGAGCCACCTTTGGTAGATACTTACTGAAACTGAATTAACGGCAGCGCTTCCTGATTCCTCTCTTTTTCCACAATCTGTTCTGTTTAATTGAAATCTTGTCCATGTACATCTACCTAAAACTGTACCTGTAGCACGAGTGCTCTGTGACTGCCCTTTCTTTAGTAAGTTACTCAGTGAATAATGATAAATCACTGCCTTTTCAGAAGTAAATACAATGTGACATGTTCAACCACAGTTTTAATGAAATATCCATGTATGGTAAAATGTTCCTTACTAAATTTCAAATATGGTAGAGAAGAGATGTCTTCTACAGCTGGTTAAATATTGTGTATTCACATTCTTTACGTTTGCATTTAGTAATATTGCATTTCTTTACATCCAACAGAAAATAAGTCTTAAATGCATGGATTGATTATGAATAATGAAGATAACACATCAAACCTGCAAAAATTATCAAAAATAAGGAGCTCCAAAAACATCAGTGAAATCAGAGGCAGAGGACAGATCCAGGAAGAAGTAGTCAAAGGCAATTCAGTGAATACGAGTCTGAGCTCTGCACCTCGACACCCCAAGACGAAGAAATGACCTCAACAAAACAAAGACAACAAAACTGATAAACCACCTGCAGATCAGCTTTGATCATGAGGCCGGTATGAGAGTTGGAGGAAGGTCTCGTGTCTATTTGGGATCCATAGCTTGGAACAAACTCCCTCTTCAGCTTTGAGCTGTTAGCAACATGATAATGTTTAAAAAATGCTGGAAACTTGGCTTTTTGTCCATGTTTGAAACAACCTGATTTACTTTCTTTTCTGACCTGTGCTTGGCCCCGGGACACTCCTTTGGAGTAGCTGTACACATTACGAGTCGCTTTACCATCATGATCTGGCTAGAGCAGTGCTTCGCTATCGAAACTGGCAACAGACCAGCATTCAGTGCTCTAGGTGTATTGCAAACTCTTTCTAGCCAAACCACAGGCACCAGGGAAAAGCACAACGAAGTGGAGCCAAACAACTGAAGGCTTAAGGAAAGCGGAGATCTGCTCTCTGAAGTACAGAGTATTGTCCCAATTTACACCTACCGGAACGAAGATTAAGCTTTACCCGCAAGCATGTGAAAACATTATCCAATCTAAAGATGCAATCACCCACAAGGAAGCCTTAACTGATATTATGAAGGTGGCAGGTATTTAGTGAGTCTTGTATTTTATTGTTAAATCGGAAAACAAGCGTCCACAATATCACACACATACAGGGAATGTGAAAATAACGCAAGTGGTTTATTAACTATGCTGACCCTTCAGGAAACACGGTCAGGAGAAAAATCGTGCAATTCCACTGAATATGTCAAGAACATTAGCCAATTAGAAACCATAAGAGAGCATCAGCGAATACAAACAGGGGAAAAACCATACCATTGCAATGAATGTGTGAAGAGCTTCAGACAGTCATCACACCTCCAAAGACATCAGCGAATACACACAGGGGAAAAACCATACCATTGTACTGAATGTGTGAAGAGCTTCAGTCAGTCATCACACCTCCAAAGGCATCAGCGAATACACACAGGGGAAAAACAATACCATTGCAGTGAATGTGTAAAGAGCTTCAGTTGGTTATCAAACCTCCACACACATCAGAGAACACACACAGGGGAAAAACCATACCATTGCAGTGAATGTGTAAAGAGATTTAGTTGGTCAACAGACCTCCGGAGACATCAGCGAATACACACAGGAGAAAAACCATACCATTGCAAGGAATGTGTGAAGAGCTTCAGTCAATTATCAAGCCTCCATACACATCAGCGAACACACACAGGGGAAAAACCATACCATTGCAGTGAATGTGTGAAGAGCTTCTGTCGGTTACAAGAACTCCAAATACATCAGCGAACACACACAGGGGAAAAACCATACCATTGCAAGGAATGTGTAAAGAGCTTCAAACACATTTCACAGCTCCACACCCATCAGAGAATACACACAGGGGAAAAACCATACCAGTGCAGTGAATGTGTAAAGAGCTTCAGTCAGTTAACAGACCTCCGGAGACATCAGCGAATACACACAGGGGAAAAACCATACCAGTGCAGTGAATGTGTAAAGAGCTTCAGTCGGTTATCAAACCTCCACACACATCAGAGAACACACACAGGGGAAAAACCATACCATTGCAAGGAATGTGTAAAGAGCTTCAAACACATTTCACAGCTCCACTCACATCAGAGAATACACACAGGGCAAAAACCATACCAGTGCAGTGAATGTGTAAAGAGCTTCAGTCAGTTATCAAACCTCCACACACATCAGAGAACACACACAGGGAAAAACCCATACCATTGCAAGGAATGTGTGAAGAGCTTCAGTCAATTATCACACCTCCGCAGACATCAGAGAATACACACAGGGGAAAAACCATACCATTGCAGTGAATGTGTGAAGAGCTTCAGTCAATTATCAAGCCTCCATAGACATCATAGAATGCACACAGGGGAAAAACCATACCATTGCAGTGAATGTGGCAGTAGTTTTACTTACTCTTCAGCATTAAGAAATCATCAGCGAGCTCACAAAGGGGAAACAAATCTTTTAAATGACATGAACGCTTGAAAAGCTGTAGTACATTATCAATCCTAAACAGGCATCAGCAAAGAAACGCAGAAGAAAAGCCTTCAAGTGCAATGAATGTGTGAAGAAATGTAGTCAATTTTCAAGCCTATGTAGACATCAGCTTTCACTCACTCTGTAAATACCGTACAACTGTAGTGAGTGTAGAAGTACCTTTAGGAAATCTTTTGCATTAAGGATTCATCAGTTAATGCACACAGAGAAAAATCCTTTCAGGTGCAGTGAATGTGTGAATATCTTCTGTCACTTATAAAACCTATTAATACATCAACTAACACACACAGAGTAAAAATGAGCATTGCAATGAATGTCAGAAGTGATTTTGTCAATTGCAAACACACCTGGGGTAAAACTTACAATTGCACTAAAGGTGTGATGAGCTTTTTGTCAATTTCTGATCCTACAGAGCCTCAGCGAACAAACACCTTCATTATAAATAATCCTAGAGATGCAGTGAATTCAGAAAGAACTTAATAACAATAGCAATAATTTTGACTCATCTGAGGCATTGACAAGAGCGGAACAGTGCAGTTATTGTGAGATGAAGGAATTACAGGAAATATATGTATAATTATGTGGGATATTCAAATACCAGATGAATA
Organism: Lissotriton helveticus; assembly: GCF_964261635.1. Classification (NCBI taxonomy): domain Eukaryota; kingdom Metazoa; phylum Chordata; class Amphibia; order Caudata; family Salamandridae; genus Lissotriton; species Lissotriton helveticus. The sequence continues at coordinate 407,790,574 of NC_136058.1, read as the reverse complement.
AAGACTCGACTAGAAGAAATGAAGAAAACCAAAGATTTGTAGAATAATAAAAGTGTCTGTTCCCAGTGATTGTTCACTTCGGTACACATTGAAAAAAACAATGTGATATAACAGGAAATCCACTGGGAGACTAGCACAATGTGGAATAAAAGAAAAGAAACACTGGCGGTTTTTATTTGGCGGTGAAGAGTTACAAAGAAAAACATCCAAGAGTTCCTGTTCATGCTACTTGTAAAAGTGTAGGGATGGATACGATTCTGCCTGCACACATTGCTATATTAGCATAAGTGAGTTAGTTGCGCAAACGCCATTTTGCTGTTTTTGCACATGACACTACATGTCTCTGTTTTTATAAAGACAAACAGCTTGCTTTTCCTTCACATGAGAACGGTCTGTTTTTCACATCTCTAGACTCACACTGCGACCTCAAGTCTGCACAAAGTGTTCAATGTTAAAATAACAATGTATGCTGTTGATGCAGGTTGATCGGTCCACGCTCTAGACACAACACAAACAGAGCTGCTCATTTTTGAAACTCAGGTGCTTTTAATATTGCACTGCATGCATGAGACTAGCACTTGCAAAAAACCTTTCAATCGACAAAGAGCAGTGCTGATCTGGGATGTGATTCACTTCACCTGACTTTGGAGGTATGGAGTTCCCGGTTTTAACCTAGAGAACTTCTATTATTATAATACCTAGCTCCTAGCAAGGGGAGGGTGGTACACAAGGCGCTATAGATCTGGTTCCACTATCATCATAATATGATTTCTCCCTTTGTATTTTATGGAATTGTAACAATGTTGATTGTATTGATTTTATGCATCTTTTTACTTATGTCGGTAAAGATACTGCATCTTAGAGCACGTAGTTGAAATTAACATTTTAAACTATACATTGACTCTGATTACTCACATTGTGGACATTTATGAGAGTAAAGAGTGTTCTTGATTCCCACTATTCCTGAGAGGTCCCAAAGTCGCTTGTTCATTGGTAGCTTTGCTGTAGTACGGAGAATGAATGAGACACTGTTGCTAGTCGGATAGGGGTTCTGGGCACTGAGGTGGATTTTTGGTACACCACAATACACTGAGGTCCTGGTTTCCTGCGCATAGTTCTGTGCATGAGCAGAATTCCCGTAACATCGCGCCCAAAGTCTTGATTAGTACTCGTATCTGTCCACAATACCCTCATCACCTTTACCGGTTAACAGGCGTGACGGATGAACCTACCTATGCGAATGTGTTTTTTTTTAGGTTAATTCAAGCATGAGATTTATGAAAAGGTTCACATTTTGAATTACATCAAAATTATTATTATTATTATTATTGTGAGTATGTACACACAGGTACATATTTTAGATCGTTTAGTGTAATACCAGAAAGAATAGAGGCTTCAAGCTAGATAATTAAAACTGTATTGTGTTTCTGCACTTTACACAGAAAAGTGACAAAGCACTGATGACAGTCTGGGAACTGGTTTCCTCGGACTAGAAATGCGTCGGCACATCTGAGGGAGCAATCAATATCACTAAGCGTTTGAACTAGCTCTGGCTGGTTGTAAAAGTCATCCTTATTTTAGGACGTGCTCCTTCATTTTGACTTTGTCTCTTCATTCTTTATTAATTCAGATTAACTTTTTTGAAAATTTCAATTGTTTGTGTTTGTATAGTGAATTTTTTGTGGAATGTATGATAATTGGGTATATGAATTGTAAATATTTTGTTTGTAAATAGTTAGATGTTGGAATTTAAATGTATTGAATGTACAGTTTTTTCCTTTTTTGCGAAACTTTCAAAAGAAGAATGAATTTTATTTTCGGAATAGACAAGTATAAATAAATATACCGGGTCAAACTCAATAAGTTTGTGTTTCTCCTATGATCTGAAATAAGTCTTTGGAAATTAATTGGGTGTAGACATATTCTTGTGTTTTCTGGTTTTGGATTATCGACATTTAAATTCATGTTGTCGTACATGTGTGGTACAGAACACCCACAGTTCAGCTCTCGTTAACAGTCTGATGTGAAAAAGATTTAAGATCACACAAGACATTTCAAATGGCTTTTTTAGTCATAACCTGTCCTCCGTTAGTAGTCAATGGACAGTGTTCCCTTGTGGCGGCAAACAAAAACAATTTAAAAGATTGGCCATGGGCTATAAAAACAGCCCAGGTGTCTTTACCGCACGTGTTGTCTCTTTCTTAGATGTCATTGATCCTAATGCGTACTCGTACATTGATGATATTTATCTAATGGACGAAGAATTATGTCCGCATCTGTGTCGCATTGACCGCATAATAGTTATGTTTGCGGACTTCAGTTATAAATTTATCTTTGCAAAGTCAGACATTGCGAAGTTCACTGATGAGCCAAGTGTTGTTCCTGGGCTCAACAATAGAGGTAGAGGTGTGCACCTCACTTCCTTGAGAAATTTGCATGTTTATGGTCTCCTACAACTCTGAAAAAACTACAATCCTTGCTGGGATTTTTGAATTTTCGGGCGTACTTATATTCCCGATTATGCCCAGCGTATCAAACCTCTATATGCTTTGATACAACCAACTTTTACCAAGTCATGCTGGCTTCCGGGACATTCAGCTATTGTGCAATTTTTGCAGTCTGATCTTCTTGAATCTAAGCAGTTATTGACTCATGATAACCACACTAACCTGGTAATAAGAATTGTGCCTGGTGCCATGGGTTTCACGTACTTGACGTTTAATGAAGGAGACACAGTGCCTTTCGCTTACAAGTCACACTTGTACACTTCAGCTGAAAAGCGATTTTCTTCTGTCGAGAAAGTCTTGGCAGCTGTACAGATGGCGATTCTAAAAGAGAGAGCGCAGTCACAAGGAAAACACATGTTGGTTGTTACACCTTATACTGCATTTGAAGCAGTGATGAAAGCCAGTGTACCAAATTCTAAAGTTTTATATCCTAATTGGATACAATGGGCAACTTCGTTGACATCTCCGGATGTCACATTTATCTTTGCCCCTTCATTGCAAACTCAGGAGTTTGTTCATCCTGCTCCTATGTTCATGCGCACGCTTGAGGATTACCATTGTATCATTAACACTGACAGTTCGGCGCAACCGGCAATAGGATCTAAGCATTCTTATTCAGTGGCCTGCGCAATCGTGGCTGGTACCATGGTGAATGGAGAATTCAAGTCCGATGTCGTGCACACGCAGACATTAGGTGACTGTACCGCCCAGTTGGCAGAGCTACGTGCTCTAGTGCTTGGGTCAGTGAGAATGAGGGGTAAAATGTCCCAACCCCTTACTAGCTGTTTATTGAGCAATGGTCCCTCTTTTCTGTCAAGCTTGCCCTCGGCATGGGGAAACCTCTAACCCCCTATTATAGCAAAGTTTGAGAAAGGTGTGTCAGGGCAAGCTGTGTTTTTTATAGTCTATTATGGAAAAATTCCAATTGCACGAGACGACTCGTACCGGCATTACACCAAAATCAGGGAATCCCTATTTATCCACAGAAAAGAATGACCAGATATACTTCTTCAACCTGATTCATAACACCCTGAGGAAGCCCCAGGCCGTATGGCCATGTAAGGGGTGAAACAAGTGTTGGCTGTTCTCCTACGTACTATTACGAATATAGTAACACCTTTATTAAAACAAAAAAATGAACCATCGTGTGATTGGAATTTTTCAATACTAGACTATAAGTTTCAAGTTCAAGTTTTAAGTTTATTATGTTTTTGGCTCTCAAAAGAGGGCCACATAAAACAATCACATAGATATACACCACTACATACAATAAAAATCACAATAAAAGCCGATTGAAAGATCCCATCATGAAAACTGGCCGAACAATCATCAAACAACATCTCCAGGTATCATTAATAAATATCTTAAAAACCCTTAAAAAAGTTAAAAAATTTGAAGCAAAACATTTCATTAGGTGGACAATAAAGGGCATGAAAGAAAGTATTTACATTAAGGATTCCTAATTGTAGACAAATAGATTTTAACCATTTAGAGCGCAATGGACGTAATGCTGGACAAATAAACAAAACATGATTTTGGTCCTGCACTGCCTTATTACAAAAGTTACATACTGGAGATGTCCCATACCACTTTGCTAAAAGTGAATTTAGAGGAAGCAAATCATGTCTTAAAAGGTACCATAGCCTTCGGACTCTATGAGGGATATTCCAGGAAACATACTGCTGGGCCTGCTTTACTGAGTACGTGCTTAGAAGTAAATCACCACCCTTCTTTTTGTGTAAAGCAGTCATATCCAATTTAAAACAGAGTTCCCAAGATGCGTATTTCAGCTGAGACTCTAGTTGAGAAGGAGAGAGTAAGAACAAAGTACTTGCATCCAACTCTAACATTGTTACCGCTTTTCTAAATTTTTTTACTATTAGTGAAAACTCGTTTAGATTGCCCAGCAGTTCCTTTTTAATATGTGCCCGTAAGGAACCCGATTTACCTCTGACCAAACAGGCCACCCACCTTAACAGGGCAATCAACCCCTGTACCCAACAGCTCCGAAGGCTGAATTCCAGCCTGCATGCGGACACGGAGCAAGCTGTATTAAGGGAGGAAATTCTTCTTAGTACCTTTCCTTCCATTAACTGCAAAAAACCCCAATGCCTTAACTCCACTAGTTCTATTCCATAAAGCAGAGTTGCAGGGATTTTTGCTCTATACACTTCAAAAAATCGAGCAAAGTGTCTTTTCCCTGTAGCAGAATACAGGGAACATAACCCCATACCATGAGCCAATGCTTTACGCGAATTATGTTCAATATGGGGTCTTTCCCTTAGGTTTGCCGAGATTATTTTACCTAGAAAGGTGTAAGTTTTAACCACCTCTAGTCTCTGGCCTCCTATAGCCCATCCGAAGTTTTCAGACCTACATTTTTTTCTTCCAGTAATGCACATGATTTTGCTTTTGGAAGCATTAATCTTGATAAAATGTGCTTCTGCAAATAAATGTAAAGCTTGCAGGCGATTAGACAAGCCCTTCGGAGTTAAGTCTAAAATGAGGATATCATCCGCATACATTAAAACAGAAATGGATGAACCTCCAACTACCGGGGCTAACCCAACACATGCAGCAATGGAAGCAGGTAGGTCCGCAATATATAATGAAAACAACATGGGGGCCAATAGACACCCCTGTTTCAATCCATTCAAGGATGGGATAATCTGTGAAAGACCCCTTTCTCCGCCTTGTAGCACCTTACACCAGGTATTCGAGTGAAGGGATCTTACAAGTTCAAGTAGATGGGGTGGCATACCCAATACAGCAAGCTTTCTCCACAGCGTTGGACGGTCCACCTTGTCAAACGCTGTGGAGAAGTCTATGAATGCCGCATATACTCCACCTCCTCGCACTCGTACATATTTGTCCATAATCACTTGAAGGGCTGTTAAATTATCAAGTGTACCATGCTCTTTGCGGAACCCAGTTTGTTCCAAAGGTAAAATTCTATTTGCCTCCACCCAATCAGTAATTAATATTAGAAGACACTTAGCAAAAACTTTCCCAATAGAATCCAGTAGAGCTATCAAACGGTAGTTCATGGGTTTATCCCGCTCTCCCTTCTTAAATAAGGGTATTAGTATACTTCCCCTCCAAGATGTAGGACCTGATCTAAGTGAAAAGCAGGCTTTAAACAAAGGGAAAAGAATCCTGCTCCACGAAATGACATCCTGCTTCAGTACTGAAATGGGCAACTCGTCCGGACCCATTGCTCCGGAGGAGCGCATACTCTTAATCACCGAAGCAATGGATTTCTCAGATGGAGGATCCATAGTATACCCACTGTCCAAAACAAGGTCACAATCCTCACCCTCTACGCCATTTGACGCATACAGATTCGATATAAATGAGATCCAGACATCTTCAGGAATAGAAATGGGAATAGGGGAAGTTCTTGCACCACATCCCTTACCAATTATGGACCAGAGTTCTCTAGATTTACCATAGACAGAAGCCTCCCTTAAACTAATCCAGAGTGAGTCTTCTTTTTCTTTTTTTAATTTTGCTCTCACTCTGGTCCTCCTTCTTTTTAGTAAGGATAACTTATTAGCATTTTCCCTGGATCTAAAAAGAAACTGTTGCCTCACTAATTTATTTATTTCGTTATTTAAGGGTAATAATAAACTAGGAACAAAATTCACTTTCCTAGGATATCTTGGCTTCTTTGCAGTCGCAGTAAGCTTCTTCATAAAGTTTTCAAAATGAAAGAATTCCATACCCTGCCATTCTTTTCATTCAAGTAAGGTTTGTGCAAGAATGTTTTGCAAACCCTTCATAATAGTAGGGTTCCAGAAACATCTACCGGACTTACAAAGAAGAGAAACTCCTCTATTACTTAAAGACCAGGAATCAGTGACCGGAGGTTGTAATGAAAGAGTTATACTGGTCACGTTATGGTCGCTCATAGGTGTTTGAGAGATCATTATATCCTGAATAAAGGAGAAAGTGTCATAATCCGTAATTACATAGTCAAGGATGGATTCACCCTTAGGGGACCTATGAGTAAATTTAGCAGGGGTATCAGATGGCATCCTACCATTTACAATTAACCCCTCTAGATAGCTAAGTTCTTCTAACATTATCTTTCCTCTTTTGCTAGTTTTTATTTTATTCGGAAAGATAGATTGGGGTATATTATATGCCTCGTCTTTAAACTTATTTCTAAACAAGTCTACGCTTGAGTTAGAAACTTTGCTATTCAGATCGCCCACGAGTAGAATATAAGGGGGCTGGTCAAGCTCTAATAATTGTTTAACATAAGAAAACATTTGCTTCAATACAGTATTAAAACCATCTTCAGGCGGAATGCATGCATTAATGATTACCAGGGAATACTGGCTACCTACACTGGCTAGAATATTAATAGTTATTGCTTGAAAAAGGTTACTTGTATCAACATAATGGGAAAATTGCCATTGTAATGAATTAGACAGGAGGCAGGCAATTCCACCTTTTGCGTGACCTTTTTTCGATGGCGTGGCTGCAGCCTCAAGCACAAAGTAATCTTTCCCCCCGTACAGAATATTTTTACACCAGGTTTCTTGAATGCATATCACATCCGCATTCAGAGAAAATAAACAATCAAGTTTCTCCGGTCTATTATGTAACCCTGCTGCGTTCCAGGATAAGATTTTTAATTGACTGCTAAAGATGTTGAAACAGTCTTGGATTATCCGAAATATTATTAGATAAAACTCCCGGAAGCCAGTTCCACCGATGATTATCCTCAGTTGTAGGAGCAATCAGGTTCAAGGGGATAGGTAGAACCTGGGAAACCATACGTTTACCTCTTGAGACCCAGATTTTTAAATCTTTATTGGATGTGGACGGATCTTCCTGCCTAAAGCCCAACTTTGTGGCCCCCTCTCTAGGAAAAATATCCTTTCCAGTATGGAAAAAGGGTAACACATCAATCCCTCTACATTGAAACGATTCCGCCTGTTGTAGTACAAGGTTAGCTATTATTTTAGAACAGAATTTTACCCGTACACGTAGCCCATTTTCATGCCCTACTAAAGAAACCAAGTCAATGTCACTCGACTGAATAAGTTTTAAACATTCAATATCCTTAAAACAATTAAGCAACCATGACCTGTTTAGGTATAAGTCTGAGTCAAATAAGGGCAAAAAGTCCAGAGTCAGGGTATCCACATAAGAATTAGGAGCTTTAAACTGTACAGAAGGAGAATTTGTAGCAACATCAACCGGCAACCGAAAGATAGGCTCTGATGGGTTAAGTGCCCCTGGTGCAACAGGAATAGTTCTTGTCACCTCTTCAATTGAAGCGATGGGCAATAATCCATAATCCTCTTGATAAGGGGCTCCCCCAACATTGGCACGAACATCAAGAGGACATTCGACTACAGAGCCAATAGTGCAGACAGCAGCCTTATTAGAAAAAGTGTCCAATAAAGAGTTATCTTCAATGTCTACAACATCATGCTCTTCTGTATTTATATGTTTTTGAAAAATAATTTGCCTCTGTCTTTTCTTCTTGTACTTACGAACAGGTTTCCTATTTTTCCCTTTGTTCTTTCTGCTTTTTTCTTTTTCTTTTCCATTTACATCAAGATTCACTTCAGGCTCCTTTGTATCAAGGGTGAAAATTGGGAATAACTCATTTCCAGGGTTTAAGTCCACATCCAACAAACTTTCTTCCTTTAAGATAGGTTCTGATACCTTCATACAATTTGAAACGGATGGAATAGGCATCCCTGAGGACTCATGTTTGTCAACCACTACTGGCGTACCCGCATTTTTTTTCAATAAATTATTGCTATCCAAGACATTCTGCAAGACAATCGCCGGGGCGGGAGTAGTACCATTTTCTGTGCTTTTTGCCAGTAATACTTTCAATATTTGTGTAACTGAGTCCAAGATGCAATCAGAGCTCCCAACAAATTTGCCCAGTAAAAACAATATGGAAGCCAGTAAATGTTCTAGTGCTATCAAGGAATCAGAGATAGGTCTATCGTCTTTAGGGAACCCAGAAGCGGTGAGGGGGCAGATACCGGATAGATTAAGTGGTGGAGTCCTAGAATCAATCTGCAATGAAGGAATGTCATTAGATGTTATAGAGGGAGTACTACTATATAACAATAATCCTGACTGCGTGGCTCCATTTGGTGTCTTACTAGGATCAGGGTGTTTCAGATTTCCATCGTCCATATAGCGACCACACAGTTCAAGATCGATACTGGACAAAAAAGACTCTCCTTTTATGGCCACGTCCGGACATTCTGCAACATTAAGAATGTTAGGCAGAGGGACTTTCGTGTCTGCTATCATATTATCAGGATGCTCTCCCCCTAAAGTACCTACTGGGAGATTAGCAGCAATAGTTATTGACAGGGAAGGCAAGTTTTTTACGGAGGCTGGCTCAGGGTTGGAATCTTTCTCCACATCAGGCGGTGCACCCACCAAAGGCACCGTCTCAGAACCAGCAACTACCGGGACTGCCAAAGACTTATCAACAGGCTTTTCCCATAATTTCAGTAACTGCATCTGTCCCTTCAATAACACACTGTTGTCATATTTATTCCTCAGGGGGTTAGATCTGGTTTTTATACATGACCTCCCCCCTAGGACTCTTCCAGAGCGTAATTTCTTTGCAGTCATGATAAACGGAAAAGTAACCAACCAAGCAGCAGGATATTGCTCAGAAGATATATATATAAATAACAATAACTAGTCCATAAAAATGAATCCTTGGAGAAGTTGACAATAGATACTCGGCCAGTATTCAGAGATATCTCCTTCAAAGCGACACACCTCAAATCACTGAAATAACTAACCTACAATGAAAATACAGGGCCCAGCCCAGCCAACCTCGGCCACCGAGGGCCACAGAGGGCCCGCCCTTTGCCCGGGCTTCGCCCCGGGCGCTCCCGCGCGCTCCCGCGACGTGGGTGGTGCCGGTGGTTTTGAAGGCGCCTCCGGGCGCTCCTGCGTCACTTCCTGTCCCCGAGTGCTGGGGCACCTGGGAGATGTAGTCTCCCTCCGCTCGGCGGCCGCGTTTGGAACTGCGGCGGCGGGAGGGAGACAAGTCAAGCAAGCGGCGAGTTCTTCGCTGGAATAGTGAAGGGAAGGTGAGTGTCCAAAGTCCCCTCGCAAATAGATTACAGCCGCTCCACCGGTGGTGCCGGTGGTTTTGAAGGCGCCTCCCGGCGCTCCTGCGTCACTTCCTGTCCCCGAGTGCTGGGGCACCTGGGAGATGTAGTCTCCCTCCGCTCGGCGGCCGCGTTTGGAACTGCGGCGGCGGGAGGGAGACAAGTCAAGCAAGCGGCGAGTTCTTCGCTTGAATAGTGAAGGGAAGGTGAGTGTCCAAAGTCCCCTCGCAAATAGATTACAGCCGCTCCACCGGTGGTGCCGGTGGTTTTGAAGGAGCCTCCAGGCGCTCCTGCGTCACTTCCTGTCCCCGAGTGCTGGGGCACCTGGGAGATGTAGTCTCCCTCCGCTCGGCGGCCGCGTTTGGAACTGCGGCGGCGGGAGGGAGACAAGTCAAGCAAGCGGCGAGTTCTTCGCTGGAATAGTGAAGGGAAGGTGAGTGTCCAAAGTCCCCTTGCAAATAGATTACAGCCGCTCCACCGGTGGTGCCGGTGGTTTTGAAGGCGCCTCCGGGCGCTCCTGCGTCACTTCCTGTCCCCGAGTGCTGGGGCACCTGGGAGATGTAGTCTCCCTCCACTCGGCGGCCGCGTTTGGAACTGCGGCGGCGGGAGGGAGACAAGTCAAGCAAGCGGCGAGTTCTTCGCTGGAATAGTGAAGGGAAGGTGAGTGTCCAAAGTCCCCTCGCAAATAGATTACACTATAACTAGACTATAAAAAACAAAGCTTGCCCTGACACACCTTTCTCAAACTGTGCTCTAGTGTTTGCATTGAAGTTTGCTGACCCTCGTGTGACTACTTTAATTGTGAGTGACTCTTATTACTGTGTTCAGTCCTTCAATAAAAATGTATTCTTTTGGACTCAGAATGACTATCTTGATTCCAAAGGTGGCACGATTAAGCACAAGATGCTAAGGGTTTGAGTCGCAGAAATAAAGAACGTCTGCCTCTCGTAAATGTAATTCATACTCTTGGTCACCAGGGTGTAGGAGTACACGCTGTTGGCAACAGTCTTGCTGGTGAAGCAGCAAAGACCGCAGTAGCAACATATGTAGTAGCAGCAGTTAAAAGGTCCAATAGTAAGAATGATGATGACATCTTGGCCGCTATAGCTGCTACAGAGATCGGTGATAATTACCCTAAGGGTTTCCCTTCTAAATACTCTTATCATTTACGTCCTGATAAAGTTCCCTATGTGAGAATTAACAACGTTGGTGACAGGATGATTCCCGAGGACCGCAGGCTACCCTTGATAACAGTAGCTCACAAAGGCATAGCCTCGGTTCATGCCGACGTTTCAGCGTATATCTATCTTACAGCAGCGTTACTGGTGGCGTGGATTGTATAAATAAACTTGTGAATATGTCCTTTCTTGTTATGTATGTCAGCAGATTAAACCTTCAACTGCTGCACGGCTGCCACAAACTCAGCTGTACATATCTAATACAACTTTTGGTTGTGTTTATTTAGATCACTGCTGACCTTTTTCTGCTGATACTGCGTATAAGTATATCTTAGTTGCAGTGGATTCATGCACACGTTTTCTCTGGGTTTGACCACAAAGGCCACGGATGTGTCTTTGCCTGGTGTGTAAACAAGTCCAGGTGACCAGTCACGTTTTTCCTTTGACTCTGGCTCTATAACATCAAGTGTACCATTGAGGTTTTCTATTTTTTTTACTTGTTTTAAAAGAAATTTTTTGGTTCCCCCTTGGATTTACATCTGGTTGGTTCTCATCTCCATTTTTTTGTTCATGTCGATTGGATTTGTGATGGTATTTTTTCGTCTGGTAAATGGACACTATATATCTGAACGATCAAAAATCATATTAATTGATGGGACTTTGGCCCCACACTCTTCATCACACATCATGAAAAGAGACCAGACTTTTGTCAACATCACAGCCTAGCCTGTGCGAGATGGGATTGTATGAGATGCTGTAAAATTTCAAATTCATGGACCCACAGAGGTGGTTAATGTTCTTAATGTACTTTGTGTTTCAATGGGGGATGTTGTGAAACAAAGCATACGTTCTGATGATTGGGATGTCCAAGCCATTGAAGCTCTCTTTTCTGATTTGAAATATTATGCTGCCTTTGATGCTGAGGATTTATATTTAGACTCCACAAACTACGCCGACTTGTTCTGTCACCAACACTATGGCCATCACTTTCTGCATAAGGCTAATACATTTAGAAATGTAGTAAATTACACCCAATGGGAACATTGTCCTACTCCCATAGAAGGCAGCTCAAATACCCTTTTGAATAAATTCACATATTTTACTGACTTTGATCGGTCTAACCCAAGCTCATTTTATTTTAAATTAAATTACAAATCTAATTCGAAAGTGAGACTTACTCAAAATTGTTGTATTCCAAATCCTTTATGGATCAGCTAGCAGTGGATGGCTACAAGCTATGGAAAGATACCATAGATCCTAAATCTGTTTGGGGTTCTAGACCTTGGCAAGTGCAGGGCACTGAAGCTTTACACCGAGCATGTCTTATTCTCGGCCACATGTTGTTTTTAAATAGTACGATCTCACAAACAACTTGTCTTAGTTTGGCCACTTCAAAACACATGAATACCCCTAAAATTCCTAATCTGCATGCTTACCCTAATTGGAACAATCATACTGATAGATCCCTTGATGAATTACAATCTTTCATTTTAAATTCCTCCTTTAACATTTCGCCCCTGGATCCTGAGGGTTGGCTGTTGTGGCCAACAAGTTCTGATTCTTGTCAACATGGCTTTCCGGATTTAGCCCCTAGCCTTACACAGGACAGAACTGATCCCTTTTTGAAACTTCCCATTCAGTTACCACCTAGTCAGTGGGGAAATGATGTCAAAATTGGCTGAAACATTCCACTCTTCCGTCTGTTAAACATCATTTATCTTTGTTGACCGACAATGTTGATTTAACTGATTTTGTTAAGGGTCCTGTGAGTGGAAGATCTAAAAGATATATATATGTGCTATTTACAATGAAGTTTGGAAACTGTCGCAGGTTGAGGCTGCTTCCTGTTTAAGAGCAAAAGACCAAAAGACCAAGCTAATTTGGAAAAAGGTCCTGCTCTCATTGATAATAGCATTAACACACTCTCTTCCAGGATTTACACCTTGGATAATATTGTTTCATCTGTTGTGCATATTGTGCAAGATAATGTTTCTGTTTTGTTCCATGGTCAAAATGAATTGCGGTTCATCACGCAGTTTTCATGGACCTTACAAACTCTAAAATCTGGGAAAGTGCCTTGGGAATACATTAATATTTTGTCAGTGTTTTTATTGTTTAATTTAACAGAAAAACAACAGTTCATGTCTATGAAGGATGCGTCATATTCTCTATTGCATATTTAAAAATTAGAACTATTACCATTTTCTGTAGCTGATTCTAATTCAGCTGTTGGTTCATCCATGGTTTAATAACATTGCCTTTTCCTCTGTTTAAGTTTAGTTCATGTATGAAACACCATGCCCTGGGTAGATATGAACCACTTGGTACCGCTTTTCTCCATGAAGTTTGGACTCTGCCCTTCTCATACAGATGTCTGAGGGATGGTTAAGAGGTTTACTTAAAAGGGCAGGAGTGCACTTCCACACCTGATCATTCACTCGTATGCAATAATGTTCAATTGCACGACATGAGAGTATTATGAGTTTGTCTAGGGGCTAGTAATTCCATAGTTCTTTGGGTGCTTAACTATAAATATTATATATATATATTTATGTATTCATCCTCTGAAAAAAAAACTAAGTTTACAGGGACGTTATAGTTAGGAAATAGAATTTTAAAAACCTGAGAAATTAGCTAAAAAAACAAAGGTTACAGGGACGGTATAGTTCAGTTCACAATTTATACACAAAAGCATAGAAATGCAGCAGTAATGGTTAAAGTTATCTCAAGAAACTATAATTCGTACCCTCGGGTAACTATAACTTGTGCGCCCACCATGCAGTTTTCTTATCAATAATTTTGCTGCAAATTATACCATGAATGATGACATAGAAGTTATCATGAGTGATGTAATATGTGGGGTAATTAGCAGTGCATGGCTAGGATGCGAGTTATAGTTACCTTAGGGCACTGCCCCAGATGCTCCATGCCTATGGCAAGAACCAGCATTGCTCGCGCTCGCAGGGACAATCTAAAAATGCTGAGCGGGCAGGGAAGCAATTATAAAGTCTGCTCTCAGCAGCCAGGTGCATTTTTTAATGCTCCAGCCTGCTGGCCGCAGACGTAGTGTTTGTTCTCGCTTTGCAGGAGCTTTAAAATTGCTCCCATGAAGCGAGAGCAAACACAGGTTTCCGTGTTCGGACCAGTGCAGGCAGGGAAACTGATATGCTCTGGGTGTGGGCACCGCAGGGCATAGCCAAGCCGGCAATGGTGTATGGGGTCCCCAGGCTTATTAATGGCCCTGGGAGGGGTGCATTTTGCCCCATTCCCATTTGCTTTTACAGCCTGCCCCCAGGATGGGGTCCCTGGGGCTAAAATTGACCTGGGGAGGGGGCTGCTTGTTCCCCTCCCTCATGATTTTTGCTTCGTGCCTGGGGATGCCCCCCTTTTGATCCGAAATCAGCCCGGGGAGGTTGGCTGCATGGTTCCCCTCATTACAATTATGGCTGGGCCCCGGGTAATGGGGTTCCCAGGTCCTAAATTGGCCATGGATGGGGGCATCTGCCCCCTCCTCTGTGGTTTGGATAGCTAGGCTCTGAGGGTGTTGTGGTCCCCAGGGCTAAAATCAGCCCGGGGAAGGGGCCACGTGCCCAATCCCCTTAAGTTTGGAAGGCTGGGGAGTTGTGATCTCCAGGGTCATAACTGGCCTGGGGAAGTGGGGCCAAGTGCGCCCCCTCTCTCTCAATTCTGAAGCTTAATATCCCCCAGGATGTGGCCAACCCGGGGGCATTATAAAAAACAAGTAGGCCTCTCATTTCAGCTCCTTCCTGGAAAGTTTTCAGGTGATCCATCAGGTGGGGGCCGAGAAAAATAGGGTCTCCCCCTTGTATTTTCTATAGACTTCTTTAAACAGTGCTGTAACAAAAACTGCTGAACAGCATTACACTAACTTTGTCATGAAGCTAGATCTTGGCCCACAGATTTAGCTTTTTGTTATTTTGTGTAAATCCAATCAGTAAATTTTGAGAAATGAAGTGTCAAAAATAATTTTATATTTAGGCAGTTCGTTTCCAAATGTGCTCTGATCGACCAAATTAGGAGGCAGTAGTCAATCCTGATTGGTTGGTTTCAACCTGAACAATATGTTTTGGCAGCCTTTACCAGACTCAGGGATATAATAAATTAATTAAACAAGCATTTCCAATGCAATAGGCTTCGCATCTGCAAGAGTTTAAGCTATATGCATTGTAAATGACAATGCCTTTTAGTTATGTTTTAAGAAACAAAACTCAAATAAAATGGATTATCATGTACAATGGCAACAACACAACCTCTCGTAAATGCGAGACCTAGTGCACTGGGAATGGGAAGCAGCAGAGAGATATAGGGAAAGAGAAAGATGGAAAGAGCGAAGGAACGAATACACATGTGGAGACAGAGAGGAAGAGTGAAAACACTGTGACCGTAGATACATTTCATTCTACTGAAACTAAACGCAAATGTAAAACTTCAAAACATGAAAAGCATAATTATTCCACTTACCTTGGAGAAGGTGATTGAAGGGGTAATGAAGCCCATGGCTGACTTGGTGACCGGTTTCAAACGGAGTTACAGTTTGAAAAGTGCAGGACACTGTAAACAATTTAGAATAACACTGAAAGCGTGATTTGCGGGAGCTAAAGCAACCCAAGGCTGGGTAACCAAAGCTGTTCTCATTGGCCCATATAAGTCCTTCAGTGCAGCAGCGAGCACTAGGATTGGCTGATGGCTTTCAAGCCAATCATAGTAGCTCTCCACAAAAAGTCTGTGGCAACTATTAGAGGGTGAAACACACCGATTCATTGGCTGTCACCAAAAATAACGAAAATTATAGACGTGGCTTCGTATAAAGGCATTCTTATGGAGAGTTCGTGAAAAGTAGGGACGGTTACTCACCATGGGTGTTGATGGGATTTGTGTGGAGAAATGAGGAATGGAGGAGCAAATACAAAGCACCACGGCCACTACAGTGGTGATGAGAAGCCAGTTGTTATTCAGGATGCAATTGCATTCACAACCACCTCCGCTGTTTCTTTTTTTTTTTTGTAAACAGATTTTATTCATTTTCATCTTGTCAATTAGTAGCAGTACATTTCAACAAGAGTGTCTCATCTTAACTTAAGCAGCGGGTGTCAACAAGCTTGGTTGCATCTATTCAGTCCTGCTCCCCGCTTCTCACCCCTTATAGCTGTCACCGCAATGGCAACCACCCTCCAAATTCCGAACAACTCCCGCAACTTTACATTCAATGTCTTTATATCGGAGATCAGCTTCTCGGTTGTCTGTTCTCATCTACACACATATCTATCTAAACAACTAAAAAGTGAACAAACCCCTCTCCCTCCCCCATCCCCTTTCCCCCTACTCCCTAGGCATGTCGCTCTATCATGTGAAACCACCTCCGCTGTTTCTCTTGTGTTGTTTTGTGGCCACAATTTTAGCTGCTATGGTGATGGGAGTGTAAAAGGACACACGTGATGATTTGTATGAGAGAGGCCTGGGTATGAAGGACTGCATGGTTGTGTGTGGCACTAAATAGGCAACTCTGTGCAAGAAAGCGCGTGTATAGATTACTAGTGTTTGCATGGTACATTGCGTGTGTGTTACTGTACCTGAAGAGCAAGGGCGTTGGATTTTGGTGTTCTGCACACATGCAAAAAAGGGGGTAGAGGGGGAGCTGAAAATGATGGAATGCTGGCTTTGCGCTGCTTTTGTCTTGGTCTGCGTCGTACAGCCCTGTGCCATGAATGCTTCAGTACCGGCAGCAGGCTCCTGCTCACCTCTCCCATCCTACACCGGCATCACCAGCCTCTATGACCTCTGAAGAGGCGGTGACTAAGAGTAGTACAAAACATATAAACACATTTTCAAAAATGCTTTATTATCGCTAAAATCAAATCTCATGTTGCCAGGCTGCACCCAAAATAACTACGTTCTCATAATAACTTGCCTTGTTTGGCTTATATAACACTGTTACTTATTGCTGAACCATCAAGTTACCATTTAATCGCCATCGAACTCTGGAACCTGCTCGACTCAACATCTCCAGACGTCGCCTTCCTCACGGAAACATGGATGAATGCCACCTCAGCACCCGACATGGCCATAACCATCCCGGACGGATACAAGATCACCCGGAAGGACCGCGTCAACCAGACCAGAGGAGGCATCGCCATCGTCCACAGGAGCACCATCCGCATCACAACCAACTCCGACGACACCCTCACCGCCGCCGAGCACCTCCACTTCCAGATACACACCGACCCCAAGACCACCCTCAGAGGCACTCTCATCTACAGACCCCCGGGACCACGCACACAATTCAGCAAAGCCATCTCAGACTTCATCAGCCCGCACGCCCTCGCCTCCTCTGACTACATCCTCCTAGGGGACCTCAACTTCCACCTGGAGAACAACAACGACAACAACACCACTACCCTGCTGGACAACCTCACCAACCTCGGACTCAAGCAACTGGTGAACACCCCCACCCACTAAGCCGGCCACACACTTGATCCCGTCTTCTCCTCCAGCAAGCACATCGCCTTCAGCCACTCCACCCGACTTCACTGGACCGATCACAGCTGCGTCCACTTCAGCACCAAGAGAACCACGACCCACCACCACCCGCAACAGGTTCCCACAGGAGCTGGAGCAAGATCACCGCCGACCAGCTCACCACCTCCCTCAGCCAGAACCCTCCCACCAACACGACGGACCCCAATGAAGCAGCCCGCATCTTCACACAGTGGCTCATCAACTGCGCCGACGACCTCGCACCACTGAAGAACCCTCCCAGCAGACACAGCAGCATAAAAGCCTTGTGGTTCACCAACGAACTCAAAACATCCAAGAAAAACTGCTGCACCCTCGAATAAGCCTGGCGCCACAACCAGACCACAGAAAACATGACCTCCCTCAAGAACGCCACCGGCACACACCACCAGCTGATCCGCACCACCAAAAGGACATCATTGAAAGAACGCCTGGACAACAACACCCACAACAGCAAGGAACTCTTCAGCATCGTCAAAGAGCTCTCCAACCCCAGCGCGGGAAACAATGACATAACAACCTCGCAAGACCTCTGCGACTCACTCACCTCCTTCTTCCACCGCAAGATCGCTGACATACACAACAGCTTCGACGCACCAACCACGCACCCAACCACCGAAACAACGCTCCCACCACCACCCTCTGCAACTGGACCCCGGTCAGCGCCGAAGACACCACCCGCACGATGAACACCATCCACTCCGGATCCCCTACCGACCCCTGCCCCCACCACGTCTTCAACAAGGCTGGCTCCATCATTGCACCGCAACTCCGGAACATCATCAACATCTCCTTCAACACCGCCACCTTCCCGAAGAGCTGGATGCATGCCGAGCTCAGCGCTCTCCTGAAGAAACTGACAGCGGACCCCACCGACCTCAAGAACTTCCGCCCCATCTTGCTCCTCCCTTTTCCTGCCAAAGTCATCGAGAAGACCATCAACATACAGCTCACCGCCTTCCTCAAGACGAACGGATCCCTGGACCCCTCACAGTCCAGTTTCCAAGCCAACCACAGCACCAAGACCGCCCTCATCGCAGCCACCAACGACATCAGATCCCTGCTCGACAATGGGGAAACAGCTGCTCTCATCCTCCTGAACCTCTCTGCAGCATTCGACACAGTTTGCCACCGCACCCTAATACAGCGCCTCAGCAACATCGGAATCCAAGAGAAAGCACTGGAGTGGATCACCTCATTCCTCGCCGGAAGACCCCAGAGAGTCCGCCTCCCCCCATTCCGATCCGCGGTCACTGAAGTCATCTGCGGCGTACCTCAAGGATCCTCGCTCAGCCCCACCATCTTCAACATCTACATGAGCCCCCTCGCAGCCATCGCACGCCAACAGAACCGTAACATCATCTCAAACGCCGACGACACCCAGCTGATCCTCTCCCTCACCAACGACCCGGCCAATGCCAGAGCCAGCCTACACGAGGGAATGAAGGACGTCGCCGAATGGATGAAGAACAGCCGCCTGAAGCTGAACTCAGACAAGACGGAAGTCCTCATCCTGGGATCATCACCCTCCGCCTGGGACGACTCCTGGTGGCCCCCTGCCCTGGGCACCACCCCCAAGCCAACGGACCACACACGAAACCTGGGCTTCATTCTGGACTCCGCCCTCGCATTGACCAGACAAGTCAACGCCGTATCGTCATCCTGCTTCAACACCCTGCGCTTGCTCTGTAAGATCTTCCGATGGATCCCCACCGAAACCAGGAAGACGGTCACCCAGGCACTCGTCACCAGCCAAATGGACTGCGGGAACCACAGCCAAACTACAGAAAAGACTTCAACGCATACAAAACGCCTCAGCACGACTCGTCCTTGACATCCCCCGCCACAACAACATCTCCGCCCACCTGAGAGACCTGCACTGGCTCCCCGTCAGCAGGAGGATCACGTTCAGACTCCTCACCCACAAACACAAAGCTCTCCACGACCTGGGCCTCAAATACCTCAACAACCGCCTCACTTTCTACACGCCCACCCACCAGCTGCGATCGACCAGCCTCGCCCTCGCCACCGTACCAAGCATCCGCAGAGCCACCGCCGGAGGAAGATCCTTCTCCTAACTGGCGGCCAAGACATGGAACTCCCTCCCCATCCACCTACGGCTGACCCAGGACCATCTCTCCTTCAGGAAGCAACTCAAGACCTGGCGTTTCGAGCAGTAACGGACCCCCCCACACCCCCACCAGCGCCTTGGGACCCTTCCTGGTGAGTAGCGCGCTTTACAAATTGTTCTGATTGATTGATTGATTGAAAAGCATTAGGCTGAACTCTGAATCTGACCTCTGCACTCAGCCGCCCCTGTGCTGCTAGTGGTGCAGCGTTGGTACTCACCTAACCTGTGCTCCTTGCTGACCTTTGGGCCCGAATACTGGATTTGTTAGTGTGGAACTTACCTGTTAAACTGCATTATTGTTTTCACCATAGGGAACATTGAACTGCTTCAAACATATTCTAAATGCCAACTTTTAAAAGCGAAAAGTATTTTTATTTAAAAATGTACTTACCTTTTTGCGAAGATCTTGGTCTTAAAATAAAATACAAACAAAGTATATTTTTCCAAAAGTGGTGTGGATCTCCTCATTGAGCCGTGTGTCCATTATTGGTCAATGTTGTGCAATAACTGTCTTCCACTCCTCTGTGTGAGGCCTAAGGCTGCTCGCCCACACTCCCACTAACAAAGCACTTTGGGATTTACATTGAGCCCTGTACACTTTTGGGGAACCCCTGATCTCCGTGCATGGAATGATCACCTAATGGGCATACCATATACAAAGCCAGATTCATACAGCTTCAATGTACATTTTGAAGGGCTTCTCTTAGTGAACCCACCTCGGCACAGAAATTGACTCACTTTAGTCAAATCCAAGAATCAGCAGAAACATAGACAGCGCCTTTAACCACTTTCTCCAGGAAACATAACTGTTACTTCTCTCTCAGAAAAGACTGTATGCTCTTTTGGAGGGCAATTTAGTTGGAGAAACAGCACAGCGTGAAAATTAAGAGACTGAAGGTACTCGTAGGAACGCAAGTGAGGAACCACTTTGTGACCATTTTAAAGTTCAACAACACTGACATGAAGTGTAATTAAACTGAAACACACATTTCATATCTTTTTGCAGAGATCAGCACTCTTCTGGTCTGAATTCTGGTAGCATAGCTTGGCAGGAACGTGTCATGGGAGCGCCTGTACTGCTTCCAGATGTGTTCATCTGTCAGCAAAGACCATGCTCCTCCCCCTTACTCAGAGGCGCAACTAGAGCCAAATGTCGAGGGGGGAGGGGGGGCTACAAATATTTTCGGGGGGGGGGGGGACTAATTCTTCCAGCAATAGGCAGAGTGGAGTTGCAGGAGCTCTAGGAAGGTATGAAAAAGCAACACAGCCTTGCTAACAAGTAAATGGCCTTTTAAAGACCTGTGAAGTACTCATGTGCGGCGGCAATAAGACGGACGCTAGACCTGCCGGGCTACAGCAGCTTAAAAACTGTCTGTGTGAGTGCACGGGAAGCTGTCTCAGCCTGGGCTGACACCCACGACGGGGGGGGGGAGAGGGAGGCTGAACCCCTTTGAGCCCTATGGGGGTTGTGTGTCTGCCCTTACTCCAAATGAGCGCTCATGTATGTGCTTCACAGAGCTCGAATCTTTTACATTCTTAGGAGCCGAAATAAACTATCCTACTGATGACCTCACATGAATTGATGTCACATAACATTTGACTATGATAATGTCAGAGGAAGAGATATTAGTGAAATTATAGGAATGATGAGTACACAGGTAAAATCCTAATCATTAATACAGACATCAAAATTAACATTACACGGAATGTATAATCTGTGCAGCCGTCAAGGTGAAATATTGAAAAAGTAGTGATATCAAAATGTAGGACAGTGGGTTTGCTGAAGTGAATAGTGTCTCCCTCTTTAGTTGTAAGCGGCTACTCCGCACACAGTGGAAGTACCAGCAAAGTAACATATGGAGTACTAGGCCCGTCTCCCAGTGATAAGATTCAGCAAGGTGTGAGTGAGACTTCAGCACAACCTCTAAATGTGTGAGTGTCACTCATGATGAGTGAGACTTGAATGCTCTGATGTGTGCCTGTCGGATCTGATGTCACTGTGAAGGCAACAAATGCAACTTGCCTGACAGTGCTACGAAGCCCTCCTGCACCCGCACATTGATGGTGCGTGGTCGAGGAGTGACTTATGCCAGGAGAGAGGGTTACCACCTGGATGGTATATTATAGGCGTGGCATGGCCAGTATTTTAATGTTCCGGCCAGTACAATAAGTAGGAAAATAACCTAACGCTGGTATAGTTTTCTTCAATAAGTGAAAAGTTAAAATATCAAATATAAGTTAAAATCACTTTTTCAATGTGTTCTAGAACTGCCTTAATGAATCATGACTCATAGTTAAAGTAAACAAAGACAGCAAAGCCATGTTAATAAATAATATAAACAATTTTACACAAAGTCTTATTGAAGAATAATATCCGAGCCTTTGCAAACTCTTAAAACATGACCAAGAGGTGGTAACTCTAATAAGAGCCTGTATGCAGAACTCTGACATTTGTTAGTGCTGGAATACCCTCTCATCCTCAGGCCCGGCACCGTTCACTCATTGCCATGGGACCATCCACTGAGGGAGAAATCTGTGAGAGTCAAACCTGATTTTTCTGTCTTATGAAGTTATTGTGACTACAATCTTCTTAATCTTTCTTTATTTTATACATGAAACTTTGAAGGGAGTGAGGTGATAAACAATGCAGACAAATGCAAAACTTAATTTGGGGCAAACCGTTGAAATGCTGTTTGAGTATACACAGCCCTAACAAATATAAAGATTTACCCACAGAAACAGGGAAATTATAAAAACGCTGTCTGGATTTATTCTAGCAGTGAGTTGCATACACATGTTCATCTATTTAATGAAATTCAGGCTGTCATTTCAAATTCAGTCCTAGAAACTGGAGGCGGTGGTTCCATCTTTGTCCACCAGAGGGCGCTCCTCGCCTGCTGATGAAACACTGAGCTGCACATTGGATGAAAGGGAGAAGGGGTTCCTCTTCCGGGTCAGCAGCGGCAGAGACAGCACCAGCAGCTACGGTGACATCACTTCCGGCCTCTGCAGAGGAGGAAGGAGCCCTGTCTGGTGGGCAGCTACCTTGATCTTCAGACCCTCACAGAACCCAGATTTGCCCCCCCCCCCGAGGTCCCCAGTGGAAGGAGAGAGCCTGGACACGTCTGCACAGGTCTCTGCTCAGGTAGGAGATTGTCAGCACCTTCTGCTGTGTTTGTAGAAATAGACTGAATAATCCTGGAAGGAATCTCTGCAGGAGCCGGGCAGAGCTGGACTCTTCTATCCGGGGGCCCCTTGGGCTGAGCTGGGCTCTTCTATCCAGTGGCCATGGGGCTGAGCTGGGCTCTTCCATCCGGGGGCCCCTGGTGCTGAGCTGGGCTCTTCAATCCGGGGCCCCTGGGGCTGAGCAGGGCTCTTCTATCTGGGGCCCCTGGGGCTGATCTGAGCTCTTCTATCCGGGGGCCACTGGGGCTGAGCTTGACTCTTCTATCCGCGGCGATAAATTACAATAAAGAGAGGGTGGATCTGCCCCGTATTTGATCAAGTATAGGCTCAGTTAGAGTCCAGAATTTTCAAAAGTCACCCATTTTAGCGCTCACCAATTAATCAAGACCATATGCATTTTAAACAGAGGCACTTTTATAAAAAATATATCATTTTTATTCTTGATTGATTAATGTACTTTTATATATAGCACAATTATACAAACTCATTTTTTAGAAAGATTTTTTCATGATTATACAATAAAAACATATATATATATATATACACAACCCATCAACCTTCCAACATTCAAACTTCAGCAAATTCATACATCACAACCAGTCATACTCATACAAGGTTCATTCAAACATTCTACTCAGATGGAATTTGAGGTATATTGCTCTGAGGACATCCTGAATATTCCTCTCAACCATAGGTCGGGGCAAGATCGTACAGTGTTCAGGGTAGATGGTTTCAACGCCGACGCGCGTTTCGGTGCCAGGCCCCAAAATTAGGCCGCACCTTCGTCAGGGCAAGAAGGGGGGAAGGAGTGGTTGTATTCAACAGTAAAATAAATACTTCTGATATCCAGGCACTCTGTAGAAAAAACACATCTTTTAGTATAGTGTTTAACCCCCATTTCAACCAACATTTTATATTAATATATTCAGTGCTGATCGCCTAATAGCTAGTCACAGTGAAGGATTCACAAGTATGAGAGACATTCATTGCGTATCTTCATCCTTTTCCTTTTAACACAGTTTTCAATATATAGATACATAGGGGAACTAGTCCCATAGTATTTTAATACAAAGGTACTATTGTACATGGGGGGCATTGGTGAGTTAGGAAAATGGGTGACATACAGGATACGGCTAAGAAACAAACACTTAATAAACATTCAGGAAATATTCCATATCCATGCAGTAGACCCTCACACACATGCTAATTCATCTGGTGCATAACTATAATACAGTAAGTTTAGCTCATATAGGCATACATTCATTCATCAGATTTTAAGAGTACAGGTGTACAATCTTATGTAAACCTTCACAGAAGATCTGGCTTTTTAGACACTGATTTCATTCAGTGTATTCCTGGACCCCATGGCACATCGCATTTATTTATAAATAGTAGGCGCTACCTGGTATTTAAAAATACATCTGCGTGTAATGAGCTGTTAAGGAATATTCCTAGGCTTCATAGCATCTATCATTTATTAA
The DNA here is from genome assembly GCF_964261635.1 of Lissotriton helveticus. NCBI lineage: Eukaryota > Metazoa > Chordata > Amphibia > Caudata > Salamandridae > Lissotriton > Lissotriton helveticus. The sequence goes on along the minus strand of NC_136058.1, from coordinate 407,766,442 downwards.
TATGCCATTCTGACATTACCTTGGTTTCAGATACACCTCAGCATCAAGTCTGCAGTGGAGAAGTAGTGGATACTCTATTTCAGTGGATAGCACGTTTTCGGCGCCTTTCCTGGGGTCCTGCACATAAGGGGGGGACAAAAGTCATAACCCGGTGTCAGGTTAACTACATATTCGACCGTTTTTCTCTTGAATTTACACCCCTGTCTGCTTACCTAGATATATATTAGAACGAGAAGCAGGGTATGGAGATAGGTAGTAGATCGATGTTCGAGGTCTGCCTGAAAGCATAAAAAATTAGTTAAAAACCTCTCCTTTCAGTTGCAGGGATACGACGCATGGAAAACTAGAAATAGAAGGTTACCTTCTAGCTAGCGTTTATTGATTGAGATGTTGCCGTAGCTCTTAATCCTCTATGAAACAATGTTTTCTAGCGGTAGGTAGCTAGTACCCTGCATCCGCATATTTCTTAACAGGACAGCCCAGGCGGCGGTTTCACCAGGGGGTGCCGTGAAGATCTAACGGGAGAAGTACACAATCGGCAATTGGTATTTAAGCTGCGCGGTGCCTCGCATGAGTGTGCAGAAAGGTCATTAAGAGACACGGCTGATCGTTTCCCTCTACTCATTTAATAAAGTGATTAATGGCCACATCTTCAGGAAGCTACAACTCCTCTGAACTCACAGCCTTTAGCCAGAACGAAATTCTAGCATGGACAAGGCTAGATAACGTCAGGGAATGCTGCCCCTTAAAAAGCGATAAACCTAATCTAAATTTAAACGTCTAGCTAGCAAGAGTTTGGACGCGAGGTACTTACACGGGCAGAGTGGTAACGATTCCTCCTCGTTTCACATCCGGCAGCCGGTGGACGTCAGCTCGGTCCCCCGCTTCTGCCCTTTTAAAGGGTGGGATTAATACCAGACGATTCTCAGGTGTGCTCAAATGCTGAGCGGTCCCTGCAAGTTAGAAAACCTGGGTCGGATTACGAGTATTGTGCAAGACCCGGGATGGAGAGTACTAATCCATATCTTACTTTTTTTGTTTCAGAGAGAGTTGGGGTAACAGGCAGGGTTTGGTAAACTCGTATTTTTCCATATACAGGCAACCTTTAAGTCTGTGTTCACCACAGTCCTGATTTTTATTTATATTTAACTAGGAATTAAATGTCACAGGAAGAATATTACAAGATACTACGATGGTATGCGGGGTTTCAGTAAATCGCGTTTTCCCACGGGCATGCTTCATTCAAGCCAGTGTTCATTGCATCCAATAGAAAAATCCAGAAAACCTCCCTCTTTTTACGAATGCAGGTGGTATTCTTGCCTGGGACTTCTCGGATCTTTTCTAAGATGGACCATCTGATGTCGTCTTCAGTGTGTTTCATTTTGGTCCAGTGGGCAACCAGTGGAGCACCCAGCCTTTCATTGCGAACGTTTCCTTTGTGCTCACCCACTCTGGTCCTGCATTCCCGACTGGTTTCCCCCACATATGGCAGTCCGCATGGGCAGACAATCACATAGATGATATTGGATGAGCGGCAATTGCTCATGGAGTTCAGTTTTATTTGGCGACATCCGATATTCAGAGATTCGCCCACAATGGCATTGGGGCATATATGGCAACTACCACATCGATGGTTCCCTTTTACCGGCGGTAGACCAAATATGCCTACTTGTTTGGGGCCAACTTGGCTCCGAACTGCCCCTTGCACAAGATGATTTTTCAAATTCTTGTTACGCCGAAAGGCAAAGATCGGTTTGGTGAGACTTCCCTCTCCCTCATTGCCATTCAGAATATGCCACTGGGAATTTATGGCTTGGCGGATCTTGTCATTCACCGTGGAGTGGTTAGTGATGCAGACCAGTCTGTCTAGTTCGCCTTTTGTTTGGGTCTGAAACATGCTTTCACGATTAAAGTATCTGGCCCTCTTAAAGGACTCCTTGATTAAACGATGGGGGTATCCTCGTTTATAGAGTTTGACTTTTAAAAGGTCGGATTGTTCTAAGAAGTCACTCATCCGGGAGCAATTTCGTCTTAGTCGTAGAAACTGACTGAAAGGTATAGAGTCCCGTTGACATCGGGGATGGTAGCTTCCGTACTCTAGGAGCGTGTTTTTGGCGGTGGGTTTAATGTACAATGACACATATAGGCATTCGCCATTGTGTCTCACCCATACGTCCAAAAACTCTACTTGTGTGTTACTGGCCTTGGCAGTGAGTTTAATGTGTTCATCTGCTAGATTAATCCATTTAATGAATTCATCTAAAGAGTCCTGGTCGCCGCTCCAGATGAAAAAAATATCATCTATGAAGCGCGACCAGGCTCTCACATTTTCCGAAAACGGGGCCATTTCGTTGTAGATGTTTTTGTTTTCGAATTGACCCATGTATAGACAGGCTATGCTCGGTGCGCATGACGCCCCCATACTCACCCCCTTGACCTGATGGTAGAACTGTTGGTTAAACTCAAAGTAATTCTCGTTTAGCACGATTTTCGAAAATTCAATGAGAAGCTGAGCGTTAGGTAAGGCACCTTCCTTTAGAAGCAGTTCTTCCAAGACCATGATGGCTCCTTTCTGTGGGATATTAGAATATAATGATTCTTCTATCCGCGGCGCCCTGGGGCTGAGCTGGGCTCTTCCATTTGGGGGCCTTGGGGCTGAGGTGGGCTCTTCTATCCAGGGGTCCGTGGGGCTGAGCTGGGCTCTTCCATTTGGGGGCCCTGGGGCTGAGCTGGGCTCTTCTATCCTGGGCTCCTGGGGTTGAGCTGGGCTCTTCTATCCGGGGGCCCCTGGGGCTGAGCTGCGCTCTTCTATCCAGGGCCCCTGGGGCTGAGCTGGGCTCTTCTATTCGAGGGCCCCTGGGACTGAGCTGAGCTCTTCTATCCGGGGCCCTTGGGGCTGAGCAGGGCTCTTCTATCCGGGGGCCCCCGGTGCAGAGCTGGGCTCTTCTATCCGAGGCCCCTGGGTCTGAGCAGGGCTCTTCTATCCGGGGCCCCTGGGGCTGGTCTGGCCTCTTCTATCCGTGGGCCACTGGGGCTGAGCTGGGCTCTTCTATCCGGGGGGCCCTGGGGCTGAGCTGGGCTCTTCTATTCGGGGGCCTTTGGGCTGAGCTGGGCTCTTCTATCCGGGGGTTCGTGGGGCGGAGCTGGGCTCTTTTATCCAGGGGCCCCTGAGCTGGGCTCTTCTATCCAGGGCCCCCTGGGGCTGAGCTGAGCTCTTCTATCCGGGGGCCCTGGGGGGCTGAGCTGGGCTCTTCTATCCAGGGTCTACTGGGGCTGAGCTGGGTTCTTCTATCCGGGGGGCCTGGGGCTGAGCTGGACTCTTCTCTTCGGGGGCCCCTGGGGCTGAGCTGGGCTCTTCTATATGGGGGCCTCTGTGGCTAAGCTGGGCTCTTCTATCAGGGGGCCCTGGGGATGAGCTGGGCTCTTCTATCAGGGGCCCCTGGGGCTGAGCTGGACTCTTCTATCTGGGGGCCCCTGGGGCTGATCTGGGCTCTTCTATCCGGGCCCCTGTGACTGAGCTGGGCTCTTCTATCTGGGGGCTCCTGGGGCTGAGCTGGGCTCTTCTATCCGGGGGCCCCTGGGGCTGAGCTGGGCTCTTCTATCCGTGGGCCCTGGGGCTGAGCTGGGCTCTTCTATCTGGGGGCCCCTGGGGCTGAGCTGGCCTCTTCTATCTGGGGCCCCTGGGGCTGAACTGGGCTCTTCTATCCGGGAGCCCCTGGGGCTGAGCTGGGCTCTTCTATCCAGGGGCCCTGGAGGGCTTAGCTGGGCTCTTCTATCCGGGGCGCCCTGGGGGGCTGAGCTGGGCTCTTCTATCCGGGGCCCCTGGGGCTGAGCTGGGCTCTTCTATCCAGGGGCCCTGGGGCTGAGCTGGAGTCTTCTATCCGGGGCTCCTGGGGCTGAGCTGGGCTCATCTATCTTGGTACCTCTGGGAGAGAGGGGGGGGGCTTTCCTTCTGGCCCTGGTGGTCTTTGTGGGCATCATTTGTGTTTAAGACTGTAAAAAATCTGCACTGCATCTTACTGCACTATGAAGAATCTGTTCACGCTACCCTGCATCATGCTGCATAATGATTAATCTGTGAACCCCGCCAAGCATCGTACCTCATGATGAGGAATCTGCACACTTTGGTCATCTTTTTACTACACTTTGTTTGAGATTGACAGAAGAGGGTGTCTGTGAAAACGGCGCTGCTTTTTGCTACCTTGTGAGAAATGTGTGCTCTGTTATATTACTAATCTCTGAGAACCGATAAAATCTGTACATTGCATTGCTTTTCCCTGCTCTATGAGGGCTGTTGACAGGAAAGCGAATGTGCACACACTGCACTGCTTTTTACTACACTGCGAGGGGGGTTTAAAATAAATGAGGAAATCTGTGCAGACTCCTCTGCCTTTGACTATTCTGTGCAGGGTGCTCAGAGCCCATCTGTGGTCTGCAAACAGAATCACTTTTTACTACAGTTCGAGGGGCGTTTAAAAAGGAGAAACGCTGGGCACGCTGCACCGCTCTTTACTCTTCACTGGGAAAAAGCTGTCCATACTGCACTTCCTTCTACTACACTTAGGGGCATATTAATCAAAAAAATCATGCAGCGCATTCCTGTTTTTACCTGCGCTGACGCACAATGTTCTACCTAACGCCAAAGCTGGCACTCCTGCACCATGGTGCAAGCGTGCGTGCGTTGTAAACCGGATTGTTTTTGTGCAGAAAGGGACACCTTCCTGCACATAAGCAATCCCCTGAAGCATTTCCCTCTTTCCATGCGTGCTGCAGAATCCAGCACACATGGAAAGCAAGGAACAAGGAGAAATAAAGATATTCATCCTCGTTGCACCTCACATGGGAGGCGTGGCATTTTGCTGCACTCCCAGGTCTGCCAATGTTGGTGAATCTGGGAATGCGGCAAAATATATGAGGCGATGCGTGGGAACGCCCACGCTCCACCCATGGAACCCGTCACTGGGGAAGAGCAACGCAAAGCAGTGATTTGCGCTGCATATGACGCCACACAGGGCAGCGCAAGGCGGGCTTGCGTGTCTTGATAAATCTAACTTAAGAGTTGCGTCTCTCTTGCGTTCCATTGCGAGTGCCACACAGGGCTATGCAAGGTGGCCTTGCGTGGCTTGATGAATATAACTTAAGAGTTGCGTCGCTCTTGCGTTCCATTGCATGGGCCGCGCAGGGCCATGCATGGTGGCCTTGCGTGGCTTGATAAATATAACTTAAGAGTTGCGTCTCTCTTGCGTTCCATTGCATGGGCCAGGTAGGGCCATGCAAGGTGGCCTTGCGTGGCTTGATAAATATAAGTTAAGAGTTGCGTCGCTCTTGCACTGCATTGTGTGGCTCAAGGGCGGCCCCTAAGTGTGGTATTTTCAGAAGTGATGACCTGTGTGCGTTGCTTTGTTCTTTACTACATCACGAGGCTCGATTACAGAAGAGGAAGTCTGAGCCCTGCACTCGAAGCAGTGTTAGAACCACAGGAGGAAATCTATTTTACAGCAGAGTGAGGGGAGGTTACAAAAGAGTAGATCTGTCCACTCTGCACTGCAGTTCACTGACACTTTGAGGCGTCTTTACAGAGAGAATCTGTCAGTACTGCACTGCTTTTACCCATACGATGAGGGGCAGTGACAGGAGGAAAGCTGTGTGCAGTGCACTGCTGTGTATTACACTACCAGGGACATTTACAGAGGAAACACAATGAGGGGTGTTTACAAAGGAGGAAATCTGTGTCCAAAGCACTGCTTTTCACTATATTATAAGGGGTACCTATCGATCTGTAAGGTGCATGGATGTTTCCGTACACTTCGAGAAGTGTTTAAAGTACAGAATATATGTGTGCTGCTTTTTACTCACACTACGAGGGGCATTTAATGTGGGAACATTTATAAACTGCACCACTTATTACCGACACCCATGGGTTTTAATTAAACAAGGGAATCTGTGCACATTGCACTGCGTTTTACTGTCACTGTAAGGATTGCGAGAGTCAACATTGCTACTCTGCGCTACTTTTGACTTTACTTCACTTTGAGGAGGCGTTTGCAGAAGTAACCTCTGCACCTGGCGCTGCTTTTTACTGACAGTGGAAGGGAAATAAGGACATAAATAATCTCGCTTAGATCTAGATTCATTCTGATATCCAGTCTTGATTAGTCGCTACATGAGGGTCAGTCTCTGTGCACGTGGCCTGCTTCAGAAAGCAGCCCCTGGTAGCTTCCCTGAGAGGCCCCTTGTTGTACACTGGATGTCTGGCATAGGGTGGAATACACATCCGGCCTCCTGTACCCTGTTCCAAACCATTTGTCTCCACGTCAGAGCAGGAAGCCAGCAGAGGTGAAACAAAAAGATCCTCTTTTCTTGCTGGCGACTGCTGCAAATTATAAAAAAGCTCCCTTGCTGATTGGAGACTGGTTGAAAGGCAGATTCAAGAAAGGGCCTCTGGTTTGGCTTATTGTAGAAACCTGCCTGTTGCACCTCGCGTGACGATGGAAGAGGGTTTGACAGACGTCATTTCACAGAAGAGCTCAGATCGGCAATTCCAGTGCTTGCTATCTGAAGAACCCATTTGAGCCCTGAGCAGACTCTCCTTTGTGACCCAGTGAACTAGAGCCATGTCCCACCTAATGCCCATCACAATAGAGTCTGTAAGACCAACAGTCGTGGGGCAGAAAACGTGTTGGCTTAAACAATGTAAAGAGACCATGACTTGGTTTAAATCTGCACCTATAGTATACAGAGCTAGCCTCTGCACCTGAAATTAAATTGTTTGCGTCAGATCCTCCTCTTAGGGCCTGGCCTGTGTTATAGGATTGTTTGTATCATTTTCTCCTAGTACCTTGCCTGTGTTATAGGATTGTTTGTATCAGATTCTCCTACTGCCTGGCATGTGTTATTGCATTGTTTGTATCAGTTTCTCCTAGTGCCTGGCCTGTGATATTGAATTGTTTGCGCCAGATTCTCCTAGTTCTTGGCCTGTGCTATTGCATTGTTTGCGTTAGATCCTCCTAGTGCCTGGCCTGTGTTATAGGATTGTTTGTATCAGTTTCTCCTAGTACCTTGCCTGTGTTATAGGATTGTTTGTATCAGTTTCTCCTAGTGCCTGGCCTGTGATATTGAATTGTTTGCGCCAGATTCTCCTAGTTCTTGGCCTGTGCTATTGCATTGTTTGCGTCAGATTCTTCTAGTGCCTGACCAGTGTTATTGCATTGTTTGTATCAGTTTCTCCTAGTGCCTGGCCTGTGTTATTACATTGTTTACGTCAGATACTCCTAGTTCTTGGCCTGTGTTATTGCATTGTTTGCGTCAGATTCTACTAGTTCTTGGCCTTTGCTATTGCATTGTTTGCGTCAGATTCTCCTAGTGCCTGACCAGTGTTATTGCATTGTTTTTTTATCAGTTTCTCCTAGTGCCTGGCCTGTGTTATTGCATTGTTTGCATCAGATTCTCCTAGTTCTTGGCCTGTGTTATTGCATTGTTTGCGTCAGATTCTCCTAGTTCTTGGGTGTGTTATTGCATTGTTTGCATCAGATTCTCCTAGTGCCTGACCAGTGTTATTGCATTGATTGTATCAGTTTCTCCTAGTGCCTGGTCTGCGTTATTGCATTGTTTGTGTCAGATTCTCCTAGTACCTGACCAGTGTTATTGCATTGATTGTATCAGTTTTTCCTAGTGTTTGCCTGTGTTATTGCATTGTTTGCGTCAGATTCTCCTAGTTCTTGGCCTGTGTTATTGCATTGTTTGCGTCAGATTCTCCTAGTTCCTAGCCTGTGTTATTGCATTGTTCGCATCAGATTCTCCTAGTGCCTGACCAGTGTTATTGCATTGTTTGTAACAGTTTCTCCTAGTGCCTGGTCTGCATTATTGCATTGTTTGCGTCAGATTCTCCTAGTGCCTGACCAGTGTTATTGCATTGTTTGTATCAGTTTTCCTAGTGCCTGCCTGTGTTATTGCATTGTTTGCGTCAGATTCTCCTAGTTCTTGGCCTGTGTTATTGGATTGTTTGCGTCAGATTCTCCTAGTTTTTGGCCTGTGTTATTGCATTGTTTGCGTCAGATTCTACTAGTGCCTGACCAGTGTTATTTCATTGCTTGTATCAGTTACTCCTAGTGCCTGGTCTGTGTTATTGCATTGTTTGTGTCAGATTCTCCTAGTGCCTGTCCAGTGTTATTGCATTGTTTGCATCAGATTCACCTAGTGCCTGGCCTGTGTTATTGCCTTGTTTGCGGCAGATTCTCCTAGTGCCTGACTAGTGTTATTGCATTGTTTGTATCAGTTTCTCCTAGTGCCTGGCCTATGGTATTGTATTGTTTGCATCAGGTTCTCCTAGTGCCTGGCGGTTGTTATTGTATTGTTTGCATCAGATTCTCTTAATGCCTGGCATGTGTTATGGCTTTGTTTGCATCAGGTTTTCCTAGTGCCTGGTCTGTGTTATTGCATTGTTTGCATAACATTCTCCTAGTGCCTGACCCTTGTTATTGCATTGTTTGCATCAGATTCTCCTAGTGCATGACCTGTGTCCTGTGTTTTTGCATGGTATACATCAGATTCTTCTAGTACACAGCCTGTGTTATTGCATGGTTTGTTTCACATTCTCCTAGTGCCTGGCCCTTGTTATTGCATTGTTTGCTTCAGATTTCCCTAGTGCCTGGCCTGTATTATTGCACAGTATACATCAGATTCTTCTTGTACACAGCCTGTGTTATTGCATTGTTTGTGTCACATTCTCCTAGTGCCTGGCCCTTGTTATTGCATTGTTTGCGTCACATTCTCCTAGTGCCTGGTCCTTGTTGTTGCATTGTTTGCATCAGATTCCCTTAGTGCCTGGCCTGTGTTATTGCATGGTATACATCAGATTCTTCTAGTACACAGCCTGTATTATAGCATTGCTTGTGTCACATTCTCCTAGTGCCTGGCCTATAGTATTGCATTGTTTGTGTCACATTCCCCAGTGCCTGGCCTGTGTTATTGCCTTGTTTGCATCAGATTCTCCTAATGTGTGACCTGTATTATCGCATCAGATTCTCCTAGTACCTGGTTTGTGTTGTTGCACTGTATGCTCTGCATTTGTTATGTTATTATTCTAGTAGTTGCAGCTATTCTAACAAAGTACCTTTTATGTTATGTTATGTTATATACACATGTAGCACGCAGGGATACTCGTGAGTGTCCCGGCGCGATGCCAGAGGGGTATAAGGAGAGGCTAACAAACAAAGAAGTGAGTCTTAAGTTTCCTTTTGAACACAGCTGTGTTCTGAATGGACCGCAAAGCAAGGAGGAGGGCATTCCAGGCTGCGCTAGCCTTCACCACAAAAGAGCTACCGCCCACCCTCTGAAGCTTAAAGCATGGAACCCGAGCCAGGCACAGGGACATAGATCGGAGCGCACGCGACGGAAAGTAGAAGGAGAAGCGCCTCTGAAGATAGAGGGGGCCAAAGCCATGGAGAGCACGGTGGGCCAAAACCAAAGATTTGAACCTGACCCTGTCATCGACAGGAAGCCAGTGAAGAGATCGTAACTGGAGACTCACACTGTTCCTCACCAAAATGCCCAATAGTAGTCTGGCGGCCGCATTCTGGACCACCTGGAGCTTTTTAAGCAGGTAGCCAGGGGTGCCAGCATAGAGGGCATTGGCGTAATCCAAGCGAGATAAAATCAGGGCACATGTAACAGTTTCTCTTGCCGCTTGAGGGAGAAGTGGAAAGAAAGTCCTCAGAGTCTTAAGGAGGACGAAACAACATCCTTCCAGTTTCTTGATGTGAGTTGTAAAAGAAAGACTCTCGTCAAACCACACTCCCAGATTTTTGGCGGGCTGTCCCGACGAGAGGGGAAGAGGGGAGTCAGGTGGCCACAGGTGCTCGCGGAAGTCAGCAGGAAACTTGCCATAAAGCAAGATCTCAGATTTTTGTTCGTTGCACTTAAGCTGTGCATCGGCCAGCCATTTAAAGATGGAAACTAGGTACTGTTGCGCCGCTGAAACGGAGTCTGATGTTTTGTACCAGGTAAACAGCAGCTGTGTATCGCCCGCATAGGCCATCACCTTAGCCCCAAGCTCCTCTGCCAGATATATCAGTGGCATAACATAAATTTTAAAGAGGAGCGGGCTAAGGGAGGAACCCTGCGGGACTCCAGTGGTGACCAGCTGAGGGGAGGAGGAAAAAGGGGGGAGCCAAATCTGCTCGACCCGCTCCCAATAAAGTGTATCTTACTGCAAGGATACTGCACAGTTCCTGCAGCAGTAGTCCATTAACTATTTATGTAGAAACAGGAAGCACAACATGTCTACCGGAGATTTCTTTAGGTCAGAAATAGTATGTTAGAAATGGGGTTACCAATTCTACGGGGGGTAGCATGGAGCAGAGTTTGCAGGCCAAGCTCCTGAGGACATGTGTGAAGCATCCACGCAGTATGCACAGATGACACACCAGGCACACCACAAAAGAGACACAACACCGCTTCTGGTTGGAAAAAGAATAACTTTTGTATTAGGTCCAACCTGCAAAGGTAAAACTCAGTAATGCACAGTAATCACAATAGGGCGCCAACGGGCGCCAGGGCAATGGATACCAGGGGGATTATTTACAGGGAAAATGGGCAAAGCAAGAAAAGGGTGAGTCCATTAGATTCCAGGCTGAAATAAAAAGAACGTTATCAATTGGCATGAAACATAGGGTCAGTCTTGCAGGGCAAACACAGGCATTAATCCTTGGCATCACCTTAGCAGTAGGCTGTAAATATAAAATAAAACATTAGGAATAAACGCAGCTTGACTTGTATTAGCACCTCCTGCAAAAGGGAACAACAGGCACGCAATACTACCATCAGGCCTAGGCAGGCAGAATCACCTTTAACATGGGGCACCAACTTAACATCTGGCATCACCCTTAAGAAAAGCACATTAGGTACATCAGTGGTAACAGGGAAACCCTAGGCATCAAAACCTTAGGCAGGACCTTCTGCAAATAAACGTCATAGCCTGACCTCCACTTTCGGCATGGGATCAGGCAAACTCTTTACTGCAGGCACAACCCTATCCCGGGGCGTAAAGCATTGAGGCATTTCCAACATAGCCCCCTTCCTAACAGGTCGGGTGTCCTACATGGGGTGGCCCTTAAATTATTAATGCCCCTATTCGCTGCCATTACCCTCTGTCCAGCGGGGCAGTGGTGCAAAGGCAGTCCTATGGTGGTGGCACGAGTGAGTCCCTCTTCTGGGGCTCCCTGAATACACAATGGTCCCCGGGGGCTGGCACCGACCCTGTGCCCGACACCCCCCCACACAACAGTCTAATGGAGCCCCCACTCACCGGGCTCCTGATGACCTTGCGGGGTTTTGCTGGGCTCTCCTCAGAGCATGAGAGCCCCGGGGCAGCTCCTGGGATCTATGCGGGCTACACGGGGCCCGCGAGGCCTCACTCAGGCCCCCGCAGCACAGCGCTGGACTCGCGGCAGCACTCAGGGCTCTCTATCCACCGCGGGGGCCCGACAGCACTTCGGCTTCTTCCGGCGGTTTCCTCTTGTGGGGCACAGACCGGCGGGGTGGGCTCCCGCTCGGGTCGCTCTCCACCGGGCTTCCTTTGAGACTCCGGGAGCCCTGCAACGTCTCCGCTCCCTTCCGGCTTTACTCGGATTCCCCCGCCATCACGGGGACCTGCCAATCTGTGTGCGGTGGCTGGGGGGCGTGGCCGGTGACATCACCAGCACCCCCAGCCACGTGATGCCGCCCGTCCCAGCTTCTGCGAGGCCCAGCGCGGCTACCTCAATGCTGCGGCGGCCCTCTCCTGGCTCCAGGGGCCGCCGCGAGGGTCCAGTCACTAGCGGAACTTCCTTGATTAGCGACCCCGAGGTCGTGGCGGTGATCCCAGGCATGGCGCTTCTTCAGACGGCCCAAGGGCCGGCGGTGGCGAGTTCAACTTCGGCGCCAGTGCGGGGTAGGCACCCGCTGATTCATTATTTATGAAGCGGGGGTAGTTGATCGCGCCACACGCGGGGTAGTCACCCGCTGAGCTTTTAAGCCCACAGTTCTTCCTGACCCCGGTCTGCGGCGGTGAGTAGGGCCTGCAGCACGACTTGGGCACAGCGCTATGAAGGGGGCAACATCGCTTAGAAGGGCAGCAAGGCAGTCCCGGTCATGGCGCTCCGGGACATAGCGCTTCCACACACACACCGCTTAGGATTGTGGCGCTTAGGGGGCAGACAGCTACTCCAGCCCCAGCACTTGGAGGCTCAATGCTGCTTGCAGTCCCAGGCAGTATAGCGCTTGACAGGTGCACCACAGGCAGCAACTCTCTCGGCCCACAACGCTTCTTCTAGGCACGGCGCTTTAGGATTGTAGCGCAAGGGGGGCAGACAGTCCCAGCAGAAAGCCCCAGGGTAACACTCCTCACCTCCTGGGGGGGTCCAAGATGCTCCTTCCATTCTAGGCGCTTCTGGGCGCAGCGCTTTTGTGGTGCAGGGTCAAGGCACTTCAGGGACCTAGGAGGGCCCTCCTTCTTCAGGGGGCTGGAGGACAGAGCAGTAGGCACTACTGGGCCAGGTCAACAGCCAGTGGGGGCTTCATCTAAACAGGGCGGTAGGCTGACACCATCCTCCACTGCAGGGGAGCCCTCCTCCTGAACAGCAGCCTGAACTCCTGAAGTGGGGCTTCCACTAGCACTGGGGACAGTAGAGGGGTGATAGATGGTTGCAGGGTCCAGCACACAGGCCCAAGTGGCGGTCTCCCCTGGCAGCAGGTCCCCTCACATTCCTGTCCCAGCTCTGTCTCTGCACAGGGTGGCACATCCCCCTTATTTATAACCCCCTCACCCTACCTACAAGACAATGTCAGAACCTTCTAGAATTCTCAGGCAAACTGGTTTAAACTAGCTCAGGGGGAGGAGTAGAGCACCCTGGGTGCCAGGCTTTCCCTCCAAAAGCAGGGATGGCTGGGTACCTAACAACTAGACTGCTAACCTACTGCAGTCAGGTGGCACAACGCACAGCCATGGCATCCATCTTAAATGCGACATTTCATCAGGGTATATTTTACACAATGGGGGGAAAATACGTGCACACCATTGCATCACATTATCACATTAACATGGCGTCTCACACCACACATGGCCTTTACAGTAACCTTTACCATGGGGGAGACATCCTTAAATTAGGGGGGCGAAAAGCGAACATTTTTGGGGGAAAAGAGCCAAGTCCAACATAGTAACAGCTAGGTAGGTATGATGTAAAACAAACTGGTAAGTGAGGTTTTAAATAAATGTTGAAACAACAGAAGTGAGACAATGGTACATGTTATGAAAAAATGGTTGAATAATATACAGTTCTGTGCGGTGTGTCATTATTTGTTCTTGTCTTCCAGTCTATTGGGATTTTACAAACTAATTTTGAGCATGGAGCTTCCACGTATCTCTGAAACAGGCAGTTCCGAACATGGTAACAGAGAACGTTGAAAGATTTGAGTCTGGACGCTGGTAGATGGTTTTAAAGATTGGAGTCTGGATTGGGCTACCAAGTGCTGGTAGATCGATTGGTAGCTCCTGGAGGGTGTTTAGTTGGTCTGTGTGTTGGCACAGCTATCCAGGAGGTGTAAGAAATGTCAGCAATTTGCAGAGGGCTTGCTGAGGACTAAGACCGCAAAACTTCATGCAATATTGACTTGAGGGTGTATGTCTGGGCAGGATTAATTCGATTCTTATTGCAAAATGTACGACCGTGCCCAAAGAGCATTGATATTACCAAGGATCAAAATCTTCTGTTACAACAGGTAGAGAAAGTCAATGTACCTCGAGGTTCTTGAAAAGCTCTCTGCACTGTACTGGTACAATCAGTATGTTTACTATTTGCCATTTTCAAGGGGATGTTCAGAAAGAGTGGTTGAATTCATCCTTGGAATTGTATTTCTAGCTTCAGCTCTTGTAGTCTTGCAGTATGTGGTGGATGCGGTAGAACTGTCTCAATTTTCCACGGAGCTTAGAAAATCCAGATTGCCCTTCATCTCACAGCTTGAGCCCTGTGGCTTGACCAGTCGAATTGCGATAAAGAAGTTGACCTAGGCCAGTTGTACCTCACCCGACCTTTGAACTGCCTGGAAGGAAGATCTGCACAAGGCACCGCTGACAGAAGTCCTTGCTGGCGGTGGCCTCAAAGCAGTGAGAGACCCACAAACCACACGATCCTTCAAGCCCAGCTGGCCACCGTCACCAAAGCAACAACAAACTTGATCCAGGGCCCGGGAGCTGTAGTAACACGTTACCAGCAGAGCGTACGTTTGACACAGTGATCATAGCACTGGGGGTACCAAGAATTGACTGATAGAATTAAAACAGGCAGACAAAGTACAAGCTAACAGAACATCACATCAGCGGAATAAGAATGTTGTCAAGTCGTTCCTGGAGCCACTATGACTTTAATGAGGGAAGGGTTGAGTCGAGGGACACAAAGAAGAAATTCAGTTTGTGATACCTGCACTCACTGAAGGTCCTCCACCCTCATCCAGCCCTCTGGAAGCGAGGGCAATAGTTGAAACCTCATATCACTGAAGGTCCTCCACCCCCATCCAACCCTCTGGAAGCAAGGACAATAGGTGAAACCTCATATCACTGAAGGTCCTCCACCCTCATCCAGCCCTCTGGAAGCGAGGGCAATAGTTGGAACCTCATATCACTGAAGGTCCTCCACCCTCATCCAGCCCTCTGGAAGCGAGGACAATAGTTGAAACCTCATATCACTAAAGGTCCTCCCCCCTCATCCAACCCTCTGGAAGCGAGGACAATAGGTGATGCCTCAGGTCACTGAAGGTCCTTCACCCTCATCCAGCCCTCTGGAAGCGAGGACAATAGGTGAAACCTCATATCACTGAAGGTACTCCACCCTCATCCAACCCTCTGGAAGCAAGGACAATAGGTGAAACCTCATATCACTGAAGGTCCTTCACCCTCATCCGGCCCTCTGGAAGCGAGGACAATAGTTGAAACCTCATATCACTGAAGGTCCTCCACCCTCATCCAACCCTCTGGAAGCGAGGACAATAGGTGATGCCTCAGGTCACTGAAGGTCCTTCACCCTCATCCAGCCCTCTGGAAGCAAGGACAATAGTTGAAACCTCATATCACTGAAGGTCCTCCATCCCCATCCAGCCCTCTGGAAGCGAGGGCAATAGGTGAAACCTCATATCACTGAAGGTCCTCCACCCTCATCCAACCCTCTGGAAGCGAGGGCAATAGGTGAAACCTCAGGTCACTGAAGGTCCTTCACCCTCATCCAACCCTCTGGAAGCGAGGACAATAGTTGAAACCTCATATCACTGAAGGTCCTCTACTCTCATCCAGCCCTCTGGAAGCGAGGACAATAGTTGAAACCTCATATCACTGAAGGTCCTCCACCCCCATCCAACCCTCTGGAAGCAAGGACAATAGGTGAAACCTCATATCACTGAAGGTCCTTCACCCTCATCCAGCCCTCTGGAAGCGAGGACAATAGTTGAAACCTCATATCACTGAAGGTCCTCCACCCTCATCCAACCCTCTGGAAGCGAGGACAATAGGTGATGCCTCAGGTCACTGAAGGTCCTTCACCCTCATCCAGCCCTCTGGAAGCAAGGACAATAGTTGAAACCTCAGGACACTGAAGGTCCTCCACCCCCATCCAGCCATCTGGAAGCGAGAACAATAGGTGAAACCTCATATCACTGAAGGTACTCCACCCTCATCCAACCCTCTGGAAGCAAGGACAATAGGTGAAACCTCATATCACTGAAGGTCCTTCACCCTCATCCAGCCCTCTGGAAGCGAGGACAATAGTTGAAACCTCATATCACTGAAGGTCCTCCACCCTCATCCAACCCTCTGGAAGCGAGGACAATAGCTGATGCCTCAGGTCACTGAAGGTCCTTCACCCTCATCCAGCCCTCTGGAAGCAAGGACAATAGTTGAAACCTCAGGTCACTGAAGGTCCTCCACCCCCATCCAGCCATCTGGAAGCGAGGACAATAGGTGAAACCTCATATCACTGAAGGTCCTTCACCCTCATCCAACCCTCTGGAAGCAAGGACAATAGTTGAAACCTCAGGTCACTGAAGGTCCTTCACCATCATCCAACCCTCTGTAAGCGAGGGCAATAGTTGAAACCTCATATCACTGAAGGTCCTTCACCCTCATCCAGCCCTCTGGAAGCGAGGGCAATAGGTGAAACCTCATATCACTGAAGGTCCTCCACCCCCATCCAGCCCTCTGGAAGCAAGGACAATAGTTGAAACCTCATATCACTGAAGGTCCTTCACCCTCATCCAGCCCTCTGGAAGCGAGGGCAATAGGTGAAACCTCATATCACTGAAGGTCCTTCACCCTCATCCAGCCCTCTGGAAGCAAGGACAATAGTTGAAACCTCATATCACTGAAGGTCCTTCACCCTCATCCAACCCTCTGTAAGCGAGGACAAGAGGTGAAGCCTCAGTTCACTGAAGGTTTCCACCCCTATCCAGCCCTCTGGAAGTGAGGAATATGATTTAGGACCCAGGCGATGGGTCTTAGACTTCATGTAGGAGTATTGTGCGGGCACTAACACGTCTTACAAACCCCCTGTGTACTTTTTAAGGCATCTGATGATTGAGACAGAGGAGTTTAAAGTTGACCCCCTCAACTCTTTTAGGAGTGGGTAGTAGTTTTGTTGAATCCTTCCAGTAATCCTGTTGTAAATCTCAAGAAGACCAAAAGTTTTTTGTATTTGAGGAAGAAATCAGACCTCGCTGTCAAATGTACTTCCAAGTTTTTTAACTTAGTCAGGCTCAACTGGTGTGGGACAAAGCTCTGGCTTTCCTGTGAGAGTCCTCTAGCTATGAGAAGAACTTCAGTATGAACTCTATTCATATTTATACATTTAGTAGTCATCAGGAAGTAAATGACTGTCAAGCACACCCTCAGACGGCTGATGGAATTGTCAGAATCCCTGTTCAGCCTAAGGAACAGCTGTGTGTCATCAGCAAAGGATAATACTTTCAGACCAAAGGAGAGGACTAACCCCTCAGTGGCGCCACATCTGGTTTAAAGAGAAAGGATGAGATATCATATCCTTTGGGTTCCTCCATAAACTATTGCCAGAGCAGTAGCAGTAGAACAAGCAAGCAGAAGAACAACAGTGTTGGAACACCCTCGCTGAAGAAGCAGAACGATTGTAGAGCTGCCCTTGGTGCCTCCAACCGAAGGACATTCAAAACGAGAAGTAATTGTTCAACAGTGTCTAAAGTGGCCGTCGGATCTAGAAGGTTCAGGCCGGCCTGATGGTTATCATCTTGACTCATTTGAAGCACCTCCTGTAAAGTTAAAAAAACTGTGCCGTGCAGGGGACGGGCTGTAATCATGGGTGTTATCCAAATAAGAGCACAGTTCCCTAGACTTTTATGACCTGATTTAGAGTTTGGGTACTCCTTTGCAAACACGAAAGAATAAACTGCCTGGATGGCAGACATTAAGGGTTTTAAGCTTCCTCTGACAGCCAATACAGTAGGGCTCGTCAAAGGAGGGGTATTACACTGCCCACCTTATTTACGGTGGGTGATGTACTGTCCTCTTTAGGTCTCGCCTAGCGATGCAGCATATTTCTGCTCACTTGGCGAGATCTATTGTCGTCGATTTCTTTGTGGAAGAGGTACAGGAGATGTGCACGAGCCCGGACAGCTGCTTCCATTTACCAGCTTGTGAACGGACAGCATTCCATTTGTCGCTCTTTGTTGTAGTGTGGCGTGGTTAGGATTGTAGCTCCTTCCCCAAGCCGTTACCCGTAGCTTCTGGTTTACTGCTGAAGCTACATGTTGGCATCCTGCCCTCCTGCCCTCTAATGCTGGTACACAGTACATTTGCATAACAAACATTTTTATAAGATATGTGCAAAACGATGCATCTTTTTTAAGTCTGGTTTAGGACTGATTTAGATGCCAGGCAGCGCCTCAAAAGGGAAGACCACGGTGCAGTTAAAAACGGGTACAAAACTAATCTAATAGTGAAAGTAATACCATATAATGTGCCTACTGAGGACGCAGTAAGTGTATTGGGTGCAGTTGTTTGTCGTCTTTTGTTTACTTCCCCTGCCCCTGTGAGAGGGTTCGCTCTCGTGCTCCCTATAACCTAGGATTTCCTTTGCTAAATGAAGTGTTGTGCAGGAGAGAAGGTCATATTACCAATAAAACTTAAAACAATGAAAGCATATATAACAAGAAACCCAAACGACGCAATGTTGAACGTGGAGTAAACTGTGCAACACAGATGTGTGTGTGGTACACGGTGTGTGTTTAGTGCTGCAAAACAGGCACCTCACCCCCAGGTAGAAGCAGGTACACAGAAGGATGCAGACAGGCAGTCACCAGCTAGCAGTGTTCTAAACAGGACTGCCCGCTTTATCACCCTTGCCCTCCCGGTATGCTATAATAGATTAGTAGAGTGCATACATATTTTCATTTGTTTAATTTTATTGTGTAAATTTGAGTATATATACATGCATATACCATCTGTAGGTATGTTTAACATGTGATGGTTAATTATGACATATGACTTGTGTGTGCCACACATCTAATTCACTTTTTCACACACATTCGTAGTAGCGGCCACGCCTTCCTTTTCTGCACACACCGCTTCATATTGAAGTTAGCGGCCATGCTTTTGTTTTATCCTGCTGGGCTCGCCACAAAGAGCTTTTCACACCTACCTCCCGGTCACAAACGCTATCTTACAGGAAGAACAGCTGTCGGTAAAGACAAAGTAACTGGCACAGGATCATCTGATAACATATAATAATATATCTACTTTGGACTGTTTTCCTTTTCTTAAATGTGCTTAATAGTTAAATACCTTTTGATTCTATTTTCATTTAACATTTACTTTTTATTTTACCTTAAATACGCTCAAGTTTACATGTATTATTTAAAAAAAACACATAATCAAACCAAACCTCACATGTTATAGTTAGGTTATTATTATTAAATTTCTTTATTCGGTATTTCAAGATAGAAATCCATAAAAGCATTTTTATACACATTTTACCATTAAAAATAGAAGGAAAATACACCTTTTAAAAATTGAAGTTTTACAATAAAATTTTGAAAAAGGGTACTTAAAAAATAGTTCAGTTCTGTTTATATTTGATAAAGTTTGTTGTGTTAACAGTTTCCTCACAGATTATTTCTATGTTTAAAAACACATTTTAAATAGTTAACCATACGGTAGCAAGTAGCTTCAGAGTCCAGAAATTGAAGGCGTAGCATTGCAGGGCGACACTGTCTTAGGTCCCACAATTTCAGCAATGGTGCCAACCAAATTTTGCGATGGACATGATAGTACTTGCAGAACAATACTGTATGCATAGTAGTCTGTACAGATGTATCATCGCAAGGACAATGGTCTAACGTTTGTTTCCAGGTGTTTCTCATGGGGAAGGCTACTAACCGATGGAAGAGATTTAATCTGAATCTGGTTAGTAAGAAACGATCAAAAATACCAATTTCAAGCGTTAGGTAAGGCTGAATTATAGGAACAGAATGGACCATGATTGCATGGTGGACCGAAGGTTTCCTTATTTCGCTTGTAAGTCTTAGTCCATCAAGATTGCTCAGGGCCATTTCTTTCAAGTCCTTCTTGGTTATTTCACAGATCTTTTCTGGCGTTATGTAATAGTCCTCTAGGCCTAGATCCGTGAAAAAGTTTCTGATGTAGGCGAGCCATTTTATTTTTCCAGAATGGTCTAGTGACATTGAGTCCGCCACAATCCCTTTAGTTAACAGGTTTTTCTCTGAGGTCCATATACGCCGCCATAATAACAAAGGTTGGATTTTTGCCAGGTCCTCAATGTGCGGTATACCTAATTCAATGTGGGAAGCATAAGTGGAGATTCGCCTTGGTGCCACCAGAAGAAATCTTAAGAAGGAATTTGTTGCCACCTGTAGAGTGCTAACGTCGACATGCCCCCAAACCCCAGCCCCGTACAGGGCTACTGTCTGGCACTTCGCATTATAAATTTTCAATAGTTCCACAGGCGGCCGTTTGCCCAGTTTTTGTGAAAAGGACATCAGAGCGGCTATTGCCCACTTGAAGGAATGCTTTCTAGACTCAACTGCCGCTTTCCAATTCAATTTATCGTCTATCGTAATACCTAAGTTGGGGTACTGGGCCGTCAGTTCGAGATTTTGGTTATTGAGGGATATATCCCTAAACCCTTTTTTCCCTTTACCTGCCACCATTACAAAGGTCTTCTTAATATTAATGTGGAGGTCAAGGGTGCCCATGAAATCCGCATACCTGGTTAGTGCTGTTTGTAGCTCACGTGGGGTACGGGCCAGGATGACGGTGTCGTCTGCGTAGAGCAGGGCGGGAATCAGGCGTTGTCTTACTCGGGGGTGGTCTTGAGCCCCCTTCAGAAGCTCCGTCTCCAGGCTGTTTGTATATAAGGAGAATAAGAAGGGGGCCAAGACACATTCCTGCCTGACTCCGTGCTCTACTCCGAAGGATGCAGTCAACTCGCCCCTGACACCGTAACGTACTCTTGCGGAAGCCTTGTAGTATAGTTCTCTTAAAAAGTCTAGAAGTGAGGGATCCGCGCCCATTTGTGACAAGACTGACCATCATTTTGAATGGGACACGCAGTCAAATGCTGCGGACAGGTCCACATACACCATATATAGTTTGTCTTTCTTTGCATGGATGTATTTTCCCACAATTATTGATAGGTTTAAAGCCTGCTCCACCGTACCAAAACCCTCTCGGAAGCCAAATTGTAAATCGGACAGTATCCCCCTATCCTCTGCCCATTGTTGGAGACGCTCAAGAATGACCCTACCGGCTACCTTGCCCACTGAATCCAACAGTGAGATGGGGTGGTAGCAGGTAGGGTCCTGACGGTCTCCTTTTTTGAAAATCGGGACCATAACTGACTTGGTCCAAGATTCCAGAAGTCCCTTTTTTGCGGCTGCTGTACACACCCTGGTCAATATGGGGGCCCAAAGGTCCGGATTATATTTAAAAATGTCTGCTGGGACTCCATCGGGGCCCGGGGCTTTTCCATTTTTACTTAGGTTTAGGGCCATAAGAACTTCGGAGATATCGAATTCTATTAGGATGGGGTAAGCGACAGCTGGATGAGTTATTTCTTCGTTTTCAAGAAACATTTGTTTCTTAAAAATTCTTAAAAAATGAGAAACCCATGCTCCTTCTTCTATGGCCACTTCTATTTTTGGGAGGTCATCGTCAGCTAAGAAGGGGGATTTTACTACTCGCCAGAATTCCTCCATATTTTTGTATAGGGCACTTTAATGTAGTTCGTCCCACAAGGCATGCTTTAATTCGGCCTTTCTCTGCTTTCGGGCAGACAGATATTTTTTTCTCAGTCTGGTGATTAGCTGTGGGTCTCTATTTTCATTCTTCAGGGCCACTTTAAGCTTGGTATGTGCCGAGGTGCAGCTATGATTAAACCAGCCTCTCTTGTTTAGAGTTTCTGCCTTTGATTTTTTTGTTAAAAGGCCCTTGATGACAGTTAAGATTTTGGAGAAGTTACTCATGACTTCCTCCTCTATCGTGGTTAGATCAAGGCATTTTAAGATATGGGGGTATTCTGCTTTGATCACCTCTTCGGTGATTTACCCGGGATTTATCTTCCCCCATTTTAGAGTATAACCATTTACCTGAGCCAGTTGTAGATTGTTCCGATTCAAAGCTTTTGCTATTGTTGACTCAAGGGATTGTTGGTGTAGTAAGTTAAATTCTATCTTGATAACAGAGTGATCGCTTAAAGTGTTTAATAGAACCTCAACGTGCTTAATCCTATTTGACAGCCCATCTGATATGAGGATGTAGTCGACAGTAGACTGGCGACCCCTCCCTACATACCTAGGTTCTAGTTTTCCTGTTTTTGGGTTTAGGTAGTTAGCTATTATAAGACCCAGGTCTGACAGAAGGTCATTCATGGCTATGCCCGATTTTGTATGACAAAAATGGGTAAGGGGGATATCCAATTAATTAACCATTTCACTTCAGTTTTTAATAGAGTAAGGACACGGATGCAGGTTGAAGTCCCCTCCCCATAAAAAGAAAACAAACCCCCTCCCTCCTTTCGTCTGTCTAAAGTTAGTGAGTTTTTCATTTAGATTTAGTATTACTCTCAAAAATTCTCCTTCCTCCAAGTTATTATAAAAGTTAACAAGTAGGACAGTCTCATTTTTGGGTAGAAAGAGGGAGAGAAGCTGGAAATTTACATCCAGTTCAAGAGTAGTAATTTTTATTTGTTTTATGGTATTCGCTATATAGATGGTTAATCCCCCCTTTGCTCTGCCCATGGTCCCAGCCAAGGCTGGAGAAAAGAACGTTCTGAAACCCAGGAGGTGTAGTTCCGTTAGTGACCATGTCTCCTGGAGACATACAATTTGATGACTGTCTAGGAAACTTATAGCTGTGCCGTCCTCGATCTTGGGGCGGAGGCCGGCAATGTTCCAGGACACAAAACTCAAAGTTTGGGGATCCCTTTTTGGAGTTTGAGTTATTTGGGGTCTGGTATTACCCTCTGATTCCTTTTTTTTGGGGCTGAGATGATTTTCAGCCTGTGGTGGTCAATCTACTACCTCCAGACCACTGTATCTATTCGTTATTGGGATGCCGCTCCAGCCCTCCCAAGATGGTGGTTCTCTATAGGGATCCCTATGGTATGGTCCTCCCCAGTCGTCCCTTTCTCTACCCCGATGTCGAGGGCCTACTGTTTGCCAGGGTCCATCGTAATGATAACCATTACTATGTCTTGGGGGGTAGAAGAAGGAAAGGCGCTTTGTTCCTATAGTGCCAGTTGGGGTCGGGTGGTCCCAGGAACAAATGTGATCAACCAATCTAGGATCATCAAAGGTGATAAGGACACAATCCCCCTGTATCATTTTTTTACCATGCCCTACCCAGGGGGCTCTTCTTACCATTAGGATCTTGGTTGAGTAATAGGGAGGAGGTGGGCGATTTGCGCTTAGCCAATGTTGGACCTTATTTTTTAGCGACCAGGTTGCTTCATTAGTATGATCTACCAATTCTGGTACGCCTGTCATTACCACTATGAAACGACTGGCTTCCGGTGGGAGATTAACAGAAAATCTTCCATCGGGGGGTCTTCTATCCCACTCTCTGTTAGACTGTGTAGCTGGTGTTTTTGGGCCCATATTATTGTGTGCCAAATTTGTGTTTGTGGTGTTAATGTTAATCGGGGTGTTACTTAGGGTATTTTCTGATGTCTTTTTTTTTGTCAGAATCTGGTGGGCTGGTTTAGCTACCGGGGGGATAGGTTGTTTATTTTGTACGGTGGTGGTTGTAGGTAACTGATTACCTCCCCCTGTCTTTTGTACCCCCTGATGTGTTTTAGTTTTTACAGAGGCTGTCAAATCTGCCAATGTCTTTTCTATTTGTCCCTGTCTCATTTCTAGTGGTTTGAATAGTTGTTTAAAAAGGTCTCCAATTTTAGTTAATAGTCGGGCATTGCAGTCAGAGTTACCACCTGCATCCTTACCTAATGAGAGGTCAGTTATGATTTCCCCAGTAGTGGGTGGCGGGGTGTCATGTAGTGTTTGGTGAACAATCACATTACAAGTTTCCTGATTTCGTCTCGGTGGGGTAAGGGTTCGGGTCTCTCTTGTCTTATTAGGGCCCTTATCTAGTTTTTTTGTTTTTCGATTGTTTGTGGCTGTAGGTTTTTTCTTTCTTATTGCACCCTCCCTCCTCCCTCTTGACTGTCTTATTTCCTCTGGGGTAGGATGGATCACTAAATCTGGGGTTTTTTCTAAGTCCAGGGAGAGTTGTGAGTCAGAAAGCTGTGAGACTGATAGATCAACCGTGGTTGGAAGGCTATGCCTTTGGCCACAGGCTTCACTCAGTCCAAGGTCCCTACGTTGATCCGGTGATCGTGCATCTGCCAAATGTCCCATAGAGGACCTTTTGGCTTTTGCTAAATCTTGGGACACTCTACGTTCTATCAAGGAAATACTTTGATCTATAAAAGTATTCGCTCTGGTGATAAAATTATCGATAGGGCCGGTGATTTGCCCGTCCTTAGCGGCAGTTTTACTTCTACTTCCTCGTGTAGACATGATGGACGTGTGAGTACTGTCTCACTTACAAAGAAGAGGGTGAGCGTGTGGAAATACAGGCAGAAACCCAGGGTTGGTATGGGACAACTGCCGAAAATATCAAAGATTATAAGTTACGGCTTAGGCGATCGAGCTTTTTAGGGGGGTGGCCCAGCCCAGTCTATAACAGTCTCTAACGGCCTCAAACGGCCCGCCCTTTGCCCGGGCTTCGCTCTGCGCTTTGTTCCGCACGCGTCCGGCGTGCGCGGGGGTTGGACTGGTTATGTACGTGTGCGCTGTGGGCGTGGCTTACAGGGAGAGCGGGCCAGGTGTCAGCTATTGGCCACGCAGGGACTCCTGGTAGATGGAGTCCCTGCCGTCACGCTCGCAGCCCTGTTTCGCTGCCACAGACCCCGCTGAGTGCCCTTGTGATGCGGGACCCGCAAAGCGGGTTCGGCGAACAGTGTCTGTGGGCTCAGGAGGCAAAGCAGAGCAGGTTGGTCGCAGCACAAAGTCCTGTGGTCCGCTTAATCCAGGATGCAAATAAAGGAGAATCCCACCAGGGCAGGAAGGAAGGGCTGATTTTCAGTCAGCCGGTGCGCTGTGGGCGTGGCTTACAGGGAGAGCGGGCCAGGTGTCAGCTATTGGCCACGCAGGGACTCCTGGTAGATGTAGTCCATGCCGTCACGCTCGCAGCCCTGTTTCGCTGCCACAGACCCCGCTGAGTGCCCTTGTGATGCGGGACCCGCGAAGCGGGTCCAGCGAACAGTGTCCGTGGGCTCAGGAGGCAAAGCAGAGCAGGGTGGTCGCAGCACATAGTCCTGTGGTCCGCTTAATCCAGGATGCAAATTAAGGAGAATCCCACCAGGGCAGGAAGGAAGGGCTGATTTTCAGTCAGCTGGTGCGCTGTGGGCGTGGCTTACAGGGAGAGCGGACCAGGTGTCAGCTATTGGCCACGCAGGGACTCCTGGTAGATGGAGTCCCTGCCGTCACGCTCTCAGCCCTGTTTCGCTGCCACAGACCCCGCTGAGTGCCCTTGTGATGCGGGACCTGCGAAGCGGGTCCGGCGAACAGTGTCCGTGGGCTCAGGAGGCAAAGCAGAGCAGGTTGGTCGCAGCACATAGTCCTGTGGTCCACTTAATCCAGTTAGGTAAAATACTTTGCTATTTGCAATGCCCATAGCTCTAACTCGTGAAAATGCAAAAACCTATTGCATTGCAAATGCTTGTTTTTGTTAGGCAACTCCAGGTAAAATTTGGTAGCGATGAACAGAAAAGAAAATATTGATCCACACTCCCAGTGAAAAAACTCCCAGTGTGTTTTTCAGAAACAAACTCCGACTTTGTAAACATTTGGTGGATTGCCATCAAAATCGAATGTGGGCGTCCACCACATTTTTATGCTCTTAAAAGAACCCCTGTCAATGTACAAAGGTGACGAAGTTTCAACTGGACTAGTCAGGCCTTTCGTTCTGTGGTGAACCAAATACCAAAACTGCCTCAGCATTAAAAGAAGCGTAAGTGCTACTGAGCTTTCAAGATACTGGTAGCAAAGGCCCATTGAAGTGGACTCCGTAGACGGCATTGACTCAGTTTAGGTTCATGTCCCATTGAGTACCGTGACGCTATGAGACCAATTGGGGTCTTAATTAGTCTAATCCTGCGCTATCTCTTGATGTGATACTAAACCCTAGTTCTTGATAAACTTGACATAGAGGGAAATAGCATTTACAATGCACCATTTACCACGCAAGCCTTTTCCCCGCATGCCTTTACAACAAAATGCCAAGTATATATATCAGATGTGTGTGTATATATCACCTACAGGCGGTTGCCAATAGGTAGTTCTAGTTAGGATTTAGTTTAAATAGGAAGAGCGTTTTTTGATTTGCCAATAACTTTGGTGTCATTTGATGTATCCTTGTGAAATTTTTAAAAGTAGTTTGCAACTCATTTTATCTGCTATCTTTTTTCGGGGTGATCTGTCAAGCGGGGGCTTAGAAAAAAGGGGGGGGTCCCAAAACGCTTTTTCCCTGTGTTAATTTCCATAGGAAATTTAGACATGGCTACAGCCCTGACCTGCTTATCAGAATGACACCAGATTTGGCAGGAAAACGGATATTGATTCTGGGAAGTGCCTTTTTGTGATTTCTTTAAATCTGTACAGTAGTTGCAGAGTTATTTAAAGAAATACCTTGGGACACGGAGGACCCCCAACACCTCCCAATCTCGTGCTGTGATCTGATTGGCTACCAACACTTCAAACCAGGTAGTGTTGGAAGCCATCTTGTGGCTCTGCTTGAATCAAGTCACAGAAAAAAACATTTAAAAAAAGAAAATGGTGTCGGGTAGAAACACCCTGACTCCACTGGGTCTCTTTGAGGGAGTCCCACAAGGACCTCACATGATCAAAAAAGCATTACATTTTTTTATTTCAGCAGGATCCGTGGACCCTGCCAAATTTTTTGTTGTTAAACCAAGCGTGGTCTCCTGTGTTGGGCCCAGGTGGCCAGGTCCTGAGGGCATTTCTAAAAATAATAGAGTGAGGGGCACACAGGTCCCCTCCATCAATCAATCAATCAATCAATCAAGACATTTATATCGCGCCCTACTCATCCGGAGGGTCTCAAGGCGCATGGGGGGGGGTCTGCTACTGCTCGAACAGCCAGGTCTTGAGCTGCTTCCTGAAGGCGAGGTGGTCTTGGGTCAGGCGGAGGCGGGTCGGGAGGGCGTTCCAGGTCTTGGCGGCCAGGTAGGAGAAGGACCTTCCTCCTGTGGTGGCTCTTCGGATGCGGGGGACGGTGGCGAGGGCGTGGCTGGTCGATCGGAGATGGCGGGTGGGAGCGTAGAAGTTGAGGCGGCTGTTGAGGTAGCCCGGGCCTTGGTTGTGTAGGGCTTTGTGTGCGTGGGTGAGGAGACGGAAGGTGATTCTTTTGTTGACCGGGAGCCAGTGCAGGTCTCTCAGGTGTCTGGAGATGTGGCCGTGTCTGGGGATGTCGAGGATGAGTCTCGCCGAGGCGTTCTGGATTCGCTGGAGTCTCTTCTGGAGCTTGGCGGTTGTTCCGGCGTAGAGGGCGTTGCCGTAGTCCAGACGGCTGGTGACGAGGGACTGGGTGACCGTCTTCCTGCTCTCGGTGGGGATCCACCGGAAGATCTTGCGTAGCATGCGCAGGATGTTGAAACAAGATGAGGAGACGGCGTTGACTTGTCTGGTCATGGAGAGGGAGGAGTCCAGGATGAAGCCCAGGTTGCGTGCGTGATCTGTCGGTTTGCGTGCGGTGCCCAGGGCGGGGGGCCACCAGGAGTCGTCCCAGGCGGAGGGTGAGGGGCCCAGGATGAGGACTTCCGTCTTGTCTGAGTTCAGTTTCAGGCGGCTGGTCATCATCCACTCGGCTACGTCTTTCATCCTTTCGTGCAGGTTGGCTCTGGCGGTGGCGGGGTCGTTGGTAAGGGAGAGGATCAGCTGTGTGTCATCGGCGTAGGAGATGATGTTGAGGTGGTGTTGGCGTGCGATGGCCGCAAGGGAGCTCATGTAGACATTGAAGAGGGTGGGGCTGAGCGAGGAGCCGCAGATGACTTCGGTGGCTTCTGATCTGAACGTGGTAGGCGGACTCTCTGTGTCCTTCCAGCGAGGAAGGAGATGGTCCACTCCAGTGCCTTCTCCTGGATACCGATGTTGCTGAGGCGCTGCACTAGGGTGCGGTGGCAGACAGTGTTGAATGCTGCGGAGAGGTCTAGGAGGATGAGGGCCGCTGTTTCTCCTTTGTCAAGCAGGGCTCGGATGTCATCGGTGGCGGCGATGAGGGCGGTCTCGGTGCTGTGGTTGGCCCTGAAGCCCGACTGTGAAGGGTCGAGGGATCCGTTCGTCTCGAGGAAGGCGGCCAGCTGCTTGTTGACTGTCTTCTCGATGACTTTGGCTGGAAACGGGAGGAGCGAGATGGGGCGGTAATTCTTGAGGTCGGTGGGGTCTGCCGTAGGTTTCTTTAGTAGAGCGCTGAGTTCGGCGTGCTTCCAGCTCTCGGGGAAGGTGGCGGTGTTGAAGGAGGTGTTGATGATGTCCCGCAGGTGGGGTGCGATGACGGCGTCGGCTTTGTTGAAGACGTGGTGAGGGCAGGGGTCGGTCGGAGATCCGGAGTGGATCGAGTTCATCATGCGGATGGTGTCTTCGGTGCTGATAGGGGTCCAGGCGTTGAGGATGGTGGTGGGGGGCGATGGTGCAGATGTGGGGAGCGTTGGTTGTGAGCTGAAGCTGTTGTGTATGTCCGCGATCTTGTTGTGGAAGTAGGAGGCGAGGGAGTTGCAGAGGTCTTGCGATGGGGTGACGTCGTTGTTTCCGGCGTTGGGGTTGGAGAGCTCTTTCACGATGATGAAGAGTCCCTTGCTGTTGTGTGCGTTGTTGTCCAGCCGCTCCTTGAATGCTGTTTTCTTGGTGGCGCGGATCAGTTGATGGTGCTTTCGGGTGGCGAGCTTGAGGTTGGTCATGTTGTCTGGTGTAGGGTCTCTTCTCCATGCTTTCTCGAGGACTCGGCAGTTCTTCTTGGAGCTCTTGAGTTCGTCGGTGAACCATGGGGCCTTCTTGCTGCCGAGTCTGCTGGGCGGGGTCCTCAGGGGGGCGAGGTCGTCTGCGCAGCTGCTGATCCACTTCGAGAGGTTCTCGGCTGCCTGGCTGGGGTTCGCAGAGCTGGCGGGAGGGTGCTGGCTCAGGGATGCGGCGAGCTGGTCGGCAGTGATCTTGTTCCAGCTTCTTCGTGCAACCTGTTGCTGGCGGTGGTGGATCGTGGCTCTTCTGAAGCTGAAGTGGACGCAGCTGTGGTCCGTCCAGTGGAGCCCAGTGGCGTGGCTGAAGGCGATGTCTTTGCTGGATGAGAAGACGGCGTCGAGTGTGTGTCCGGCGAGGTGGGTGGGGGTGGTCACCAGCTGCTTGAGTCCCAGGTTGGCGAGGTTGTCGAGCAGAGAGGTGGTGTTGCGGTCGTTGTTGTCCTCCAGGTGGAAGTTGAGGTCCCCGAGGAGGATGTAGTTAGCGGAGGGGAGGGCGTGCGAGCTGATGAAGTCGGCGATGTCTTCGCTGAATTGTGTGCGTGGTCCCAGGGGTCTGTAGATGAAGGTGCCTCTGAGGGTGGTATTGGGGTCGGTGTGGATCTGGAAGTGCAGGTGTTCGGCGGCTGTGATGGTGTTGTCGGTGTTGGTCGTGACGCGGATGGTGTTCTTGTGGACGATGGCGATGCCTCCTCCAATCTGTTTGACGCGGTCCCTCCGGGTGATCTTATGTCCGTCCGGGATGGCGATGGCGATGTCGGGCGCTGAGGAGGAGTTCATCCAGGTTTCCGTGAGGAATGCGACGTCTGGGGATGTGGTGTCGAGGAGGTCCCAGAGTTGGACGGCGTGTCTGTGGACGGAGCGGGTGTTGAGCAGGATGCACTTCAGTTGGCTGCTGCTGGTGTTCGGCTTGGAGGGGGCGGGAGCCTTGCAGGTCTGGATGCAGGTGAACTTGCAGTAGTGGCAGCTGAAGGGTCCGTGGGTGCGTCTGGGGGTGGCTTGGTAGCATTCCGGGACTCGGCCGGTGTTGAGTGCGATGAGGGTGGCGGCGTCGTACGTCTGGCGGGTGTGCTGGGGTCCGCGGGGGCCAGGGGTTCCGGCGCTGGGCGCGGTCCAGGCGCGGACGGGCGCAGACGGGCTTACCTTTGGCGTGCCTTCGGCACACAATTGGCGCGCCCGCTGCGCATGTACGCTGCGTGTCTGCACGGTCGCCATATATGGCGAAGTGTCAGGGAGGGAGGAGCTGGGAGGCGGGGAGCGGGGAGGGTAGACAAAGGAAAGAGGGCATGGCCGCTGGCACGGCGGCGGGAAGCGGGGAGCGGGGCGGGGGGGGCACAGGGGAACACGGGGACACAAACTAATGCAAGGAATACCCAAAAGGACAACACAGGCTCAGGGGGAGAGAATTACAGTAAAGTGGCAACAGTGGCGAGAAAAAAGAAATACAAATAGCGCGGCAGTCAGCAGAGAAGAGGCAGCAGGCTCAGCGAGGCTGAGTCGAGCAGGGGGGCACACGCAGAGGCGGCAGGCTCAGCGAGGCTGAGTCAAGCAGGGGGGCACACGCAGCAGCTGGTGGCCGTGCGGTGCGGGGGTGTCCTGGGAGCAGGTCACACTCACCCGCACTGCACGGTCGCCATATATGGCCAAGTGTCAGGGAGGGAGGAGCTGGGAAGCGGGGAGCGGGGAGGGTAGACAAAGGAAAGGGGGCGTGGCCGCTGGCACGGCGTCGGGAAGCGGGGAGCGGGGCGGGGGGCACACGGGGACGCAAACTAATGCAAGGAATACCCAAAAGGACAACACAGGCTCAGGGGGAGAGAATTACAGTAAAGTGGCAACAGTGGCGAGAAAAAAGAAATACAAATAGCGCGGCAGTCAGCAGAGAAGAGGCGGCAGGCTCAGCGAGGCTGAGTCGAGCAGGGGGGCACACGCAGAGGCGGCAGGCTCAGCGAGGCTGAGTCGAGCAGGGGGGCACACGCAGCAGCTGGTGGCCATGAGGTGTGGGGGTGTCCTGGGAGCAGGACACCCCATGAAGCTGAATATGAAGCTGAATATTGCCCCAGGGGCCATCACCTACCCGGGGCTTCTTTAAAAATGAAAGTTGGGGAGGCTCGCACAGCAGGGTAGGAAAAATCCGAAAAATTGTACTAGTCCTGCAGGTCTAGTACCTTGGAAAATCCCATCGACCTAACTGTAACCCTCTTGACCTCTGTCTCTGAAAACAGAGCAAAAGTGACAAGGTAACAAGATTTAAAGGCATCTTTATTGCTCATTCCCTTTGTGAGCAATAAAAATGCCTTTAAATCTTGTTATCTTGTCACTTTTGCTCCGTTTTCAAAGACAGAGCACAAAAGTTAGTTTGTCTTCCTACTCGTCAGAAAAGGCGAGTAGGACCTAAAAATAGCTTGTCCTAATCAATTCTCCCTCGCAAATACAAGCGGGCGAATGGATTTGTCGAGCCCTGTACAGCCTCCCCCACTGCCCAGGAACCATTACCTCCCTGGAGGCTCCTTGACTCCCCACCTGCCCCGGTGTCCACCACCTCCCTGGGGCTTTCTCTTTACACAAAGCGGGAGTCGTGCAGACCCCCCTTCCTCCACCCTGGTGGCTGCCACCCTCTCAGGGCTTTAATTTTAAATAATGCGGGGGCCACACAGAACCCCTGCCACCTCCCTGGGCCTTTTGTCAATTTGGATGGGGGGGCCAGCGTGGTCTTCCCGGAGACCCAGGGACCACCTCTCAAGGGCTCTAATTTTAATTGATGTGTGGGGCCCACACAGACCCCCCTGCAACCCCAGGGACTGCCACCTCTTTTTTGTTAAATGTATTGCAGGGGACATATGGCCCCTCTGCAGCCCTGGGGAAAATATGAAGAACTTGCAGCCAATAATGGCCCTGGGCACCCCAGGCCAGACTCCTGCTATTTCCCGGGGTGCCCACCCCTGGAACATATCTGTTTGTTGTGGCTTGGCGGGAGCTATAGCGCTCCGGCCAAGCCACAGCAAACTGTGTTCCACTTCTAGCAAGCAAGAGCAGAAAAAAATGCTCTTGCTTGCTGAACGCGGGGCATTATGGGGCAAGATTCTAGAGTTTAGTGAATATTATTGTATTAGCTCTCAGCTGAGCCTTAGAGCCTGCCCCCTGAGGAGGGTTTTGATATTGGATACTATAATATTCACTGCACTTTAGAATTTTGTCCCATAATGCTTTGCAGGGCCTTTTGGTTGGGATTGTATTTTTGCCCATACCTGTGCTTGGGGTGGTCCTAGGAGGATGGGACCACCACCAAATCATTTCAGCATCGTGTGCTGTTTGTGTTCAAGGATTCTGCTTGGTCCTCTCCCTAGGTTAGGAAGGACCCCAAAATCATCACTTCTCTCACTGCTTGCTGTATTTTCATTTTCACTTTTGTGAGATGATTATATACATTTTAGCATGTAATAATGTTACTAGTCGTTTTCCCAAGGGTATGTGAGGATTCTGTTTTCTTAATTGTGGTGAGATGGAATGGAGTTGCGGAGCAGAATTCACTGAGTTTTTGATCAATTCCACATAATTCGGTGTAGTGGTACTCCGCCAACTACGCCCACTCTTATCTGTGTGTTCATATTTTGTGTGTGTGTTTGTGGACCTGTGCAAACCTTTGTATGTGTATTTCTTTGTAGGTACACCCTTTTCTGCCGTAGAAGATAGAAAGCCTCTTTTAATTAGGTATTCCCCAAGCCTGCCTTACAAATTAAAAAACACATTAAATGACATTAGCACACCCGCAATTTTCTATATATTCACAATCACATTTATCCCAAACACGGATTGTTTTTCCTCCATTCCTACTTCCAAACTAGAGGCGTAGCTTCCATTTGCGCAGCAGGTGCAGTGGCACCAGGGCCCACTGAACTCCTAATTATTGCTGTATTTCACAGTTTAACATGGGTCAAAGAGGGAATTTCTTTCTTGGACTAGAGCCCCTGACACACTGGCTACTGCTGTCACCTAGCTTTGCTGGAGAACAAATGTTATTTGCGAGAGGGATGCTGTATGAAAGAGTAAAGACTCATTGGATATTGTTCTATACGTGAAATACATCAGCTTTAGAGTTGGAAATGATTATCAGCCCGTCAGTGGCAGGAAGTTCCATTGGGGAGCATGGCACTGCTTAACAGGACTGAATGTGAACACAGCTTAGTAGGGGAAGCTGCCCAGCGCATTACCTTTGCTTGTGTTCTAGGCCTTGTCATAAAGTTTGGCCAACTTAATTAGATATGGTGATCTCCTGTATGTGCTGCAAGCAAGTACACCATACCACCGAGATATTAAGGCGCTAAGAGCCCTGCCCGTTGGGGAAGGTTACTTGTGAACCACAGAGACTTGAAGGAGGAGCAGCCATAAAGACAAGCCCAAGGGCAGTCTGGAGGTCAGCCAGCATGTAACCCTTATTACGTATAATCTCTTTAGTGCGGATGGGGCCGGTAAAAGCAGTTATCTTCCCCACGTAAATATGATATCTGGAAATACAGAGCATATATATACTTAAACACTGAAAACTGCCAACATTTCTGTGTGAAAATGTGGGCGAAATGAGGAATTACAAGGGGAATTGGAGAAGTATATCACAAAACGTGTAATAGATGATTAGAGCAAAGCTATTTCCAATGGGAGGGCCAGCACTTTGTACAGTTGTCCAGTACTTCTATGGGCAACTGTGCCGCGCCGGTCTACGCCAATGCCTTCATGAAATATTTTGAAGAAAACTATATACTGAACCTCAATTCTTGGAAGACACATGCCAGGATTTTCCTAAGGTACATTTATGACATCTTTGTCTTGTGGCAAGGAGACCATGAATCTTTGAACAATGCACTACTACAACTGAATCATATTAATGATCGCATTCAATTCACCCATGAGGTCAACCAAGAAACTATCATCTGGAAACTGACCTACACAGAAAATCCACTGATAAGAATAACACTCTGCATTACAAATCTTTTCACCAGACGGCTTTGAAATACCACCTACCACAGCAAACGAATAGTATCTGAAACTACCAAGTTTGAAAAACAGGCAACCACTATGATCAGACGGTTTGAACAAAGAGGTTATCCGCAAACCATTCTTAAAAATGCCAAAGAACGTTGTGATAAATTGAGTCAACAGGAGGCATTTACCTTTAAAAACAGAGACACCAGCAAAAGACCTGTGGTCGTATCGAAATATTCAGTCAATCCGAGATCATATAAGACATCTATACTCAAACATTGGTCAATCCTAGGTACTGAACCTGATTTCAAGCACATTTTTCAAGGTCCACCATTATTTGCCTACAAAAGAGGTCACAACCTAAAAGAAATTATCACCAAACCGAAACAAGTAACCTCCACCATCTACAAAGGCAATCAACCTTGTTTTAACTGTCAAAATTGTAACAACCTTATCAGAGGGTCAATCTTGAAACACCCCATGAAAGGCACCGACATCAAGCTGAAACTCAATGCCACATGTGATACCGAAAATCTGGTGTACATCATCAAATGTCCTTGTGGATTGATCTACACAGGGAAAACTTCTTGCAAGTTAAAGACACGTATTAATGAACACAAAAGCAACATCAGGACTCAAAACCTTCAATCTTCTGTAGCAGCTCCCTTTAAAGAACTTAGACACAACATCAGTCAATTACGATTTGCTGCTGTTGAAGTGGTGCCTAAGCGCGATGACAGAGACAATACTAACTTTATCTTGCAAAGGGAAAATTACTGGATAAAATTTCTGCAATCGTCAAAACCTTTGGGTTTAAATGATCGGATGGAATTTTTGTGTTACCTATGAAGTCATGAATTATCTGTATTTCTTGATATCTGTTTCTTACATACTGTCTACATGTTATCTACTTTTTTCATTTACTGGTACATTACTGGGCAGTATTAATCCATTCAGTTTCACTATTTGCCTTTCATCTTCCAAATACACCGTTACAAGATGGCCACCACCATATGTGTCCTCTTTCTATGTTTACATTTCTAGTTCACTTTCCCCCTTCACTATTTCTTTTTCACGAACACACGCTTTGGTGCAAAGATAGCTGAACGGCGTTGACACGCTGTTCGTTTCTGAACCTTCAAGTAAGTTTGGTCCACTCGCCGCTAGCACATTCTTTTAACCGACCGCACTTCTCCACACGGTATATCCGGCTTGATTTATCTGGGCTCACGCTCTTTCTTTAACTTGGTACTATTTTCGGCACACTTTACTTTGACACATTATCTCACTTGGTAATTACGATTTTCGTACACTGCCTATCATGTTTTAATTTTTCATTCCAACCTCGAGCTACTTGCACTTTCTAATATTCGTTTCTTACACCTCGGGTAAACGTGATACATTCACGGTTTATTTCTGATCAGGATTTCTAGGGACTATCAACTTATCTTCCTCTTCATAGTGCTTGATATCTTGGTTTTATGCTACTCGTTTTTTGTAATTTTACTTACGGTTTTTGATACAATTATGTTTGAATCAGTAATGATTTTGCAGCATGTGATTTATTTTATTCTGTAAATGTGTTTGTGCAATGTGACACTTGAAAAGATCCTACATATATTTTTTCTACATTATTTTCAGACTACCCCTGACGAAGGACTTTAAAAGTCTGAAATGCATTGGGTGAACTCTCAATGGTCTTTTTGAAAATCTTGGGAAATTTAAGGATGTTAAACTAGCAATCAGCTACATGATACATACAATTTCCTGTGAAGAAACATGGAATAAATTACGATGGAAATCATGATTTTTTGAAGTTTGAATATATTCTTCAAGACATTCACACATCAAATTGGTTTTGCTCAGAGAGACGACACTCATTCCAAGTGTCGCAACCTGTTTATAGATGATTAGAGGACAGCCGTGTTGGAGACCTTAAATGTTTAGTGATGTTTGTTTTAAAAACACTGTGGTTGTTGCACACTGGGTTGCTCGGTTGAAGGCGTGAGTCGAAATGCGTAGGCATTGTGTGTTGAGTGTTGCTGCATTATAGAATAGATAAAACAGTAGTGAGTGCTTGGACAATGGTGTGTCGTCTTCGTGGGACACAGAGTGAGAGTGCGGCTGATCGTCCTTTGAATGAAGTCGTTTTGAGGTGGCTTATCGCAGGGCCATTGTTGTAAATCATTATGCGTGGTTAAGGCATATGCATGGTAAAGACTTGCGTGGTAAAGGTGTTACGTGGTCAAGGCATATGCATGGTAAAGACTTGCGTGGTAAAGGTGTTTCGTGGTAAAGGCATACGTGGTAAAGGCATTTGTTGGATTGTATGACATTACAATTATT
Source organism: Lissotriton helveticus (assembly GCF_964261635.1). Classification (NCBI taxonomy): domain Eukaryota; kingdom Metazoa; phylum Chordata; class Amphibia; order Caudata; family Salamandridae; genus Lissotriton; species Lissotriton helveticus. The sequence goes on along the minus strand of NC_136058.1, from coordinate 407,730,524 downwards.
CTAATCCTACACTATCTCTTGACTTGAAACTAAACCCTGAGCGTTGATAAACTGGACACAGACAGCCCAAAAAAAGTGTTCACCTCCTCAGTTAGGACCTCCCAGGTGAGCTTCTGAAACGAAGCTTGTGAGCTCCGTACTGCCAACCATGGCCTCTTCACTATCAGGCTATTATCATACATCTGCTGTGTGCATGCTTCAAGTGTGTACCCTGCCACAGCTAACAATGAACCCTGTCGAGTGATTACACAGACCGAGGGGATTAGGGAGCTGAAGGACATGGAATGAGGTAAACCTGGATAAAAGAAATATGGGAATGGAGAAATGAGACTTCACCTGTGGACATCAGACACCTCCTCCCGCTCTACCAAAGCCCTGTTGAGTCACAAAGTAGCATCCTGGCCTTCAGACAGACAACAATAAGTCAAATATCTTGTAAATGTTGAAAAACAAAAACAATTATTAATATGCACACATCTGTTTGATGCTTGATATTTCAGTTAAATTATTGGTTGTGATGGATTCTCTATAAGGATTAAATGACTGATATCGTTGAATAATAAATTACATGATTTAATGTTTGTTTGCCAAATCTGTGTGCGCAACATAAAGTCGGGCCCATTATAATAACCCCTCATTCTGTTTTACAAAAAACCCTGGAAGGAGCTGCTGATTGAAATACAACATGATCTTAACTTTAACTAGTTTAGGAAGAACTAAAGTCTTAGGGGCAGATTTATGTCAGACTTGCGCCACGTTTACGCCGCCGTTGCGTCACGCAACGGCACAGAAACGTGGTGCATCCCTGCGACCTATTTACAACGTGACGCATCTAGGCAGATGCGTCACGTTGTAAAGCCCTGCGACACATGGAACCTGCGTCAGGTTTCATGTGGGCGTTCTGTCGCAGGGTGGGTATTCCCTCGTAGGAAAGCCCCGTAAAACTGACGCAGTGAAATCTACAAGATTTCACTGAGTCAGTTTTACGAGGCTGCTGCGTCAAATCCTTACGCCTGCTTGAAGCAGGCGTAAGGAGTGACGCACCACGTTATGTATGGGTGGCCTCTGTACATTGCAGGAGTTGCGTCGCACTTGCGACGCTACTCCAGCAATGCGCCGCCCGTACACCACAAGATGCGTCACACATCTGCCCTTCCTTGCACCATGGTGTGCCGCATTCTAAATGCGGCGCATCTGTGGTGCAGCAAGGAGGGAATTGCGTGACGCATCAGTTCTGGCGCATCCCTGCTGATTTGCAGAGATGCGCCAGAACTCATAAATCTGCACCTCACTTTTGTAAGTTGTCATTCAGTTCAGAATCAGGCACTAGTTTAAGGGAGATGGATATATATTACGCTGATAGAAAATCCACCTCAACTCAGGATAATGCTCCAGTCTTCTAGGTTACTAGGATCCAGAAATGCTTGAGCCAGGAGGGCTGTAAATGTGTTGAAGGGGACTTAGGGGCTTATTACGAGTGTGGCGGTCTTCCAATGGGACTACCACAGCGGCGGTACCAGGCAGACTGCCAAGCCCATTGAGAGCCCGCCGCCGGATTATGACCTAAATCCAGGGTGGGTGGGCGGTGAAGCAGCAGTCTCGCGGCGGCTGTATTAGGCTCATTGGAGAACCTAAACAGCATATAACCACCTTAAGAGTGCCTGCAGCACGTTCCTGCACCATGTCATGCATGCCACACTGTGCAGGAACAAGGGCGCAATTCCATGGGGTGGCACAACATGTGCCCCCCGCATGCAACCCCAGGAGCAGAATCGTCCGGGGCCCTGTGAGGGCCCCCTTACCTGCATGTCCTTGATCCTTTTCATGGCGGGGTACCCGCCAGGGAAAAGGACGGTGGATATGCAGACCGTAATATGATCGGCGATGTCGGCATCGGCACTGCCAACATATTCGGGGTGTTTGCAGACCGCCTCCACAGCAGGATCCTTGATCCTGGCGGCGGGGGCGGTCCCACCACCACACTCATAATACAGCGGACAGTCTGCCTGGATGGTGGCAGTTGGACCGCAACCGCGAGTACGGCGATCATGAGGACCGTCGCACTTATAGAAAGACACTTAATAAGCTGCCAGGTAAAGGCGGGAGTTGACATTTGAGCTGATCCAGTATGAACAGGAAAGCATTGTGGAAAAAGGTGTCTGGAGTTACCTTTGTCATATATACTTCCTAAAGAGCTAACTTTGTCATGTATACTTCCTGAAGAGTTACCTTTGTTATACACTTCCTAAAGAGTTACCTTTGTTATATACTTCCTGAAGAGTTACCTTGGTTAAATATTTCCTGCAGAGTTACCTTTGTTATACACTTCCTAAAGAGCCACCTTTGGTAGATACTTCCTGAAACTGAATTAACGGCAGCGCTTCCTGATTCCTCTCTTTTTCCACAATCTGTTCTGTTTAATTGAAATCTTTTCCATGTACATCTACCTAAAACTGTACCTGTAGCACTAGTGCTCTGTGACTGCCCTTTCTTTAGTAAGTTACTCAGTGAATAATGGTAGATCACTGCCTTTTCAGAAGTAAATACAATGTGACATGTTCAACCACAGTTTTAATGAAATATCCATGTATGGTAAAATGTTCCTTACTAAATTTCAAATATGGTAGAGAAGAGATGGTTAAATATTGTGTATTCACATTCTTTACGTTTGCATTTAGTAATATTGCATTTCTTTACATCCAACAGAAAATAAGTCTTAAATGCATGGATTGATTATGAATAATGAAGATAACACATCAAACCTGCAAAAATTATCAAAAATAAGGAGCTCCAAAAACATCAGTGAAATCAGAGGCAGAGGACAGATCCAGGAAGAAGCAATCAAAGGCAATTCAGTGAATACGAGTCTGAGCTCTGCACCTCGACACCCGAAGACGAAGAAATGACCTCAACAAAACCAAGACAACAAAACTGATAAACCACCTGCAGATCAGCTTTGATCATGAGGCCGGTATGAGAGTTGGAGGAAGGTCTAGTGTCTATTTGGGATCCATAGCTTGGAACAAACTCCCTCTTCAGCTTTGAGCTGTTAGTAACGTGATAATGTTTAAAAAATGTTGGCAACTTGGCTTTTTGTCCATGTTTGAAACAACCGGATTTACTTTCTTTTCTGACCTGTGCTTTGCCCCGGGACACTCTTTGGAGTAGCTGTACACATTACGAGTCGCTTCAACATCATGATATGGCTAGAGCAGTGCTTTGCTATCAAAACTGGTAACAGACCAGCATTCAGTGCTCTAGGTGTATTGCAAACTCTTTCTAGCCAAACCACAGGCACCAGGGAAAAGCACAACGAAGTGGAGCCTAACAACTGAAGGCTAAAGGAAAGCGGAGATCTGCTCTCTGAAGTACAGAGTATTGTCCCAATTTACACCTACCGGAACAAAGATTAAGCTTTACCCGCAAGCATGCGAAGCCATTATCCATTCTAAAGATGCAATCACCCACAAGGAAGCCTTACTGATATTATGAATGTGGCAGGTATTTAGTGAGTCTTGTATTTTATTGTTAAATCGGAAATCAAGCGTCCACAATATCAGACACATACAGGGAATGTGAAAATAACACAAGTGGTTTATTAACTATGCTGACCCTTCAGGAAACACGGTCAGGAGAAAAATCGTGCAATTCCACTGAATATGTCAAGAACTTTAGCCAATTAGAAACCATAAAAGAGCATCAGCGAATACAAACAGGGGAAAAACCATACCATTGCAATGAATGTATAAAGAGCTTCAGTCGGTTAACAGACCTCCAAACACATCAGCGAACACACACAGGGGAAAAACCATACCATTGCAAGGAATGTGTAAAGAGCTTCAGTCAAATTTCAAACCTCCACACACATCAGAGAATACACACAGGGGAAAAACCATACCATTGCAACAAATGTAAAAAGAGCTTCAGTCAAATAGCAAACCTCTACACACATCAGAAAATACACATAGGGGAAAAACCATACCATTGCAGTGAATGTGTAAAGAGCTTCTGTCGGTTACAAGAACTCCAAAAACATCAGCGAACCCACACAGGGGAAAAACCATACCATTGCAAGGAATGTGTAAAGAGCTTCAGTCTAATATCAAACCTCTACACACATCAGAAAATACACACAGGGGAAAAACCATACCATTGCAGTGAATGTGTGAAGAGCTTCTGTCGGTTAACAGACCTCCAAACACATCAGCGAACACACACAGGGGAAAAACCATACCATTGCAGTGAATGTGTGAAGAGCTTCAGTCAATTATCAAGCCTCCATAGACATCATAGAATACACACAGGGGAAAAACCATACCATTGTAAGGAATGTGTAAAGAGCTTCAATCACATTTCACAGCTCCACACACATCAGAGATTACACACAGGGGGAAAACCATTCTATTGCAATGAAAGTGTGAAGAGTTTCAGTACGTTAGCAAAACTCCAAACACATCAGCGAACACAAACAGGGTAAAAACCATACCATTGCAAGGAATGTGTGAAGAGCTTCAGTCAATTATCACACCTCCGCAGACATCAGAGAATACACACAGGGGAAAAACCATACCATTGCAGTGAATGTGTGAAGAGTTTCAGTACGTTAGCAAAACTCCAAAAACATCAGCGAACACACACAGGGGAAAAACCATACCATTGCAGTGAATGTGTGAAGAGCTTCTGTCGGTTACAAGAACTTCAAATACATCAGCGAACCCACACAGGGAAAAAACCATACCATTGCAAGGAATGTGTGAAGAGCTTCAGTCAATTATCAAACCTCCACACACATCAGCGAACACACACAGGGGAAAAACCATACCATTGCAGTGAATGTGTGAAGAGCTTCTGTCGGTTACAAGAACTCCAAATACATCAGCGAACCCACACAGGGGAAAAACCATACCATTGCAAGGAATGTGTAAAGAGCTTCAATCACATTTCACAGCTCCACACACATCAGAGAATACACACAGGGGAAAAACCATACCAGTGCAGTGAATGTGTAAAGAGCTTCAGTCAGTTAACAGACCTCCGGAGACATCAACGAATACACACTGGGGAAAAACCATACAATTGCAGTGAATGTGGAAGTAGTTTTAGGTCACAATCAAACCTCCACACACATCAGAGAAAACACACAGGGGAAAAACCCTACCATTGCAATGAATGTGGGAGTAGTTTTAGCGTACAATCAAACCTCCGGACCCATCAGCGAATACACACAGGGGAAAAACCATACAATTGCAGTGAATGTGGCAGTAGTTTTACTTACTCTTCAGCATTAAGAAATCATCAGCGAGCTCACAAAGGGGAAACAAATCTTTTAAATGCCATGAATGCTTGAAAAGCTGAAGTCCATTATCAATCCTAAACAGGCATCAGCAAACAAACGCAGAAGAAAAGCCTTCAAGTGCAATGAATGTGTGAAGAAATGTAGTCTATTATCAAGCCTATGTAGACATCAGCTTGCTCTCACTCTGTAAATACCATACAACTGTAGTGAGTGTAGAAGTACCTTTAGGAAATCTTTTGCATTAAGGATCCATCAGTTAATGCTCACAGAGAAAAATCCTTTCAGGTGCAGTGAATGTGTGAATATCTTCTGTCAGTTATAAAACCTACGAATACATCAACTAACATACACAGAGTAAAAATGGGCATTGCAATGAATGCCAGAAGTGATTTTGTCAATTGTGAACACACCTGGGGTAAACCGTACAATTGCACTAAAAGTGTGACGAGCTTTTGTCAATTTCTGATCCTACAGAGCCTCAGCGAACACACACCTTCATTATAAATAATACTAGAGATGCAGTGAATTCAGAAAGAGCTTAATAACAATAGCAATAATTTAGACTCATCTGAGGACATTGACAGGAACAGAAGAGTGCAGTTATTGTGAGATGAAGGAATTACAGGAAAAATATGTATAATTATGTGGGATATTCAAATACCAGATGAATAAAGACTCGACTAGATGAAAAGAAGAAAACCAAAGATTTGTAGAATAATAAAAGTGTCTGTTCCCAGTGATTGTTCACTTCGGTACACATTGAAAAAAACAATGTGATATAACAGGAAATCCACTGGGAGACTAGCACAATGTGGAATAAAAGAAAAGAAACACTGGCGGTTTTTATTTGGCGGTGAAGAGTTACAAAGAAAAACATCCAAGAGTTCCTGTTCATGCTACTTGTAAAAGTGTAGGGATGAATACGATTCTGCCTGCACACATTGCTATATTAGCATAAGTGAGTTAGTTGCTCAAACGCCATTTTGCTGTTTTTGCACATGACACTACATGTCTCTGTTTTTATAAAGACAAACAGCTTGCTTTTCCTTCACATGAGAACGGTCTGTTTTTCACATCTCTAGACTCACACTGCGACCTCAAGTCTGCACAAAGTGTTCAATGTTAAAATAACAATGTATGCTGTTGATGCAGGTTGATCGGTCCACGCTCTAGACACAACACAAACAGAGCTGCTCATTTTTGAAACTCAGGTGCTTTTAATATTGCACTGCATGCATGAGACTAGCACTTGGAAAAAACCTTTCAATCGACAAAGAGCTGTGCTGATCTGGGATGTGATTCACTTCACCTGACTTTGGAGGTATGGGGTTCCCGGTTTTAACCTAGAGAACTTCTATTATTATAATACCTAGCTCCTAGCAAGGGGAGGGTGGTACACAAGGCGCTATAGACCTGGTTCCACTATCATTATAATATGATTTCTCCCTTTGTATTTTATGGAATTGTAACAATGTTGATTGTATTGATTTTATGCATCTTTTTACTTATGTTAGCAAAGATACTGCATCTTAGAGCACGTAGTTGAAATAAACATTTTAAACTATACATTGACTCTGATTACTCACATTGTGGACAGTTATGAGAGTAAAATCAAAAGAGTGTTCTTGATTCCCACTATTCCTGAGAGGTCCCAAAGTCGCTTGTTCATTGGTAGCTTTGCTGTAGTACGGAGAATGAATGAGGCACTGTTGCTAGTCGGATAGGGGTTCTGGGCACTGAGGTGGATTTTTGGTACACCACAATACACTGAGGTCCTGGTTTCCTGCGCATAGTTCTGTGCATGAGCAGAATTCCCGCAACATGGCGCCCAAAGTCTTGATTAGTGCTTGTATCTGTCCACAATACCCTCAACACCTTTTCCGGTTAACAGGCGTGACGGATGAACCTACCTATACAAATGTGTTATAGGTTAATTCAAGCATGAGATTCATGAAAAGGTTCACATTTTGAATTACATCAACATTATTAGTATTAGTAATGTGAATATTTACACACAGGTACATATTTTAGATTGTTTAGTGCAATACCAGAAAGAATAGAGGCTTCAAGCTAGATAATTAAAACTTTATTGTGTTTCTGCATTTTACACAGAAAAGTGACAAAGCCCTGATGATAGTCTGGGAACTGGTTTCCTCAGACTAGAAATGCGTCGGCACATCTGAGGGAGCAATCAATATCACTAAGCATTTGAACTAGCTCTGGCTGGTTGTAAAAGTCATCCTTATTTTAGGACGTGCTCCTTCCTTTTGACTTTGTCTCTTCATTCTTTATTAATTCAGATTAACTTTTTTGAACATTTCAATTGTTTGTGTTTGTATAGTGAATTTTTTTGTGGAATGTATGATAATTGTGTATATGAATTGTAAATATTTTGTTTGTAAATAGTTAGATGCTGGAATTTAAATGTATTGAATGTACAGTTTTTTCCTTTTTTGCGAAACTTTCAAAAGAAGAATGAATTTTTTTTTCGAAATAGACAAGTATAAATAAATATACCGGGTCAAACTCAATAAGTTTGTGTTTCTCCTATGATCTGATATAAGTTTTTGGAAATTAATTGGGTGTAGACATATTCTTGTGTTTTCTGGTTTTGGATTATCGACATTTAAATTCATGTTGTCGTACATGTGCGGTACAGAACACCCACAGTTCAGCTCTCGTTAACAGTCTGATGTGAAAAAGATTTAAGATCACACAAGACATTTCAAATAGCTTTTTTAGTCATAACCTGTCCTCCGTTAGTTGTCAATGGACAGTGTTCACTTGTGGCGGCAAACAAAAACAATTTAAAAGATTGGCCATAGGCTATAAAAACAGCCCAGGTGTCTTTGCCGCACGTGTCGTCTCTTTGTTAGATGGCATTTATCCTAATGGGTACTCGTACATTGATGATATTTATCTAATGGACGACGAATTATGGCCGCATCTGTGTCGCATTGACCGCATCATAGTTATGTTTGCGGACTTCAGTTATAAATTTATCTTTGCAAAGTCAGACATTGCGGAGTTCACTGTTGAGCCCAGTGTTGTTCCTGGGCTCAACAATGAAGGTAGAGGTCTTGCACCTCACTGCCTGGAGAAATGTGCATGTTTATGGTCTCCTAAAACTCTGAAAAAACTACAATCCTTGCTGGGATTTTTGAATTTCGGGCGTACTTATATTCCCAATTATGCCCAGCGTATCAAACCTCTATATGCTTTGATACAACCAACTTTTACCAAGTCATGCTGGCTGCCGGGAAATTCAGCTATTCTGCAATTTTTGCAGTCTGATCTTCTTGAATCTAAGTACTTATTGACTCATGATAACCACACTAACCTGGTAATAAGAATTGTGCCTGGTGCCATGGGTTTCACGTACTTGACGTTTAATGAAGGAGACACAGTGCTTATCGCTTACAAGTCACACTTGTACGCTTCGGCTGCAAAGCGATTTTCTTCTGTCGAGAAAGTCTTGACAGCTGTACAGATGGCGATTCTAAAAGAGAGAGCGCAGTCACAAGGAAAACACATGTTGGCTGTTACACCTTATACTGCATTTGAAGAAGTGATGAAAGCCAGTGTACCAAGTTCTAAAGTTTTATATCCTAATTGGATACAATGGGCAACTTCGTTGACATCTCCGGATGTCACATTTATCTTTGCCCCTTCATTGCAAACTCAGGAGTTCTTACAGTATGAGTTTGTTCATCCTGCTCCTATGTTCATGCGCACGCTTGAGGATTAGCATTGTATCATTAACACTGACAGTTCAGCGCAACCGGCAATAGGATCTAAGCATTCTTATTCAGTGGCCTGCGCAATCGTGGCTGGTACCATGGTGAATGGAGAATTCAAGTCCGATGTCGTGCACACGCAGACATTAGGTGACTGTACCGCCCAGTTGGCAGAGCTACGTGCTCTAGTGCTTGGGTCAGTGAGAATGAGGGGTAAAATGTCCCAACCCCTTACTAGCTGTTTATTGAGCAATGGTCCCTCTTTTCTGTCAAGCTTGCCCTCGGCATGGGGAAACCCCTAACCCCCTATTATAGCAAAGTTTGAGAAAGGTGTGTCAGGGCAAGCTTTGTTTTTTATAGTCTATTATGGAAAAATTCCAATTGCACGAGAGGACTCGTACCGGCATTACACCAAAATCAGGGAATCCCTATTTATCCACAGAAAAGAACGACCAGATATACTTCTACAACCTGATTCGTAACACCCTGAGGAAGCCCCAGGCCGGATGGCCATGTAAGGGGTGAAACAAGTGTTGGCTGTTCTCCTACGTACTATCACGAATATAGTAACACCTTCATTAAAACAAAAAAATGAACCATTGTGTGATTGGAATTTTTCCATAATAGACTATAAAAAACAAAGCTTCCCTAACACACCTTTCTCAAACTGTGCTCTAGTGCTTGCATTGGAGTTTGCAGACCCTCGTGTGACTACTTTAATTGTGAGTGACTCTTATTACTGTGTTCAGTCCTTCAATAAAAATGTATTCTTTTGGACTCAGAATGACTATCGTGATTCCAAAGGGGGCACAATTAAGCACAAGATGAAATGGGTTTGAGTCGCAGAAATAAAGAACGTCTGCTTCTCGTAAATGTAATTCATACTCTTGGTCACCAGCGTGTAGGAGTACACGCTGTTGGCAACAGTCTTGTTGATGAAGCAACAAAGACCGCAGTAGCAACATATGTAGTAGCAGCAGTTACAAGGTCCAACAGTAAGAATGATGATGACATCTTGGCAGCTATAGCTGCTACAGAGATCGGTGATAATTACCCTAAGGGTTTCCCTTCTAAATACTCTTGTCATTTAAGTCCTGATAAAGTTCCCTATGTGAGAATTAACAACGTTGGTGACAGGATGATTCCCGACGCGGACCACAGGCTACCCTTGATAACAGTCTCTCACAAAGGCATAGCCTCGGTTCATGCCGACGTTTCAGAATACACACAGGGGAAAAACCATACCATTGTAAGGAATGTGTAAAGAGCTTCAATCACATTTCACAGCTCCACACACATCAGAGATTACACACAGGGGGAAAACCATACTATTACAGTGAATGTGTGAAGAGTTTCAGTACGTTAGCAAAACTCCAAACACATCAGCGAACACAAACAGGGGAAAAACCATACCATTGCAAGGAATGTGTGAAGAGCTTCAGTCAATTATCACACCTCCGCAGACATCAGAGAATACACACAGGGGAAAAAACCATACCATTGCAGTGAATGTGTGAAGAGTTTCAGTACGTTAGCAAAACTCCAAACACATCAGCGAACACACACAGGGGGAAAAAACCATACCATTGCAGTGAATGTGTGAAGAGCTTCTGTCGGTTACAAGAACTCCAAATACATCAGCGAACCCACACAGGGGAAAAACCATACCATTGCAAGGAATGTGTGTAGAGCTTCAGTCAATTATCAAACCTCCACACACATCAGCGAACACAGACAGGGGAAAAACCATACCATTGCAGTGAATGTGTGAAGAGCTTCTGTCGGTTACAAGAACTCCAAATACATCAGCGAACCCACACAGGGGAAAAACCATACCATTGCAAGGAATGTGTAAAGAGCTTCAATCACATTTCACAGCTCCACACACATCAGAGAATACACACAGGGGAAAAACCATACCAGTGCAGTGAATGTGTAAAGAGCTTCAGTCAGTTAACAGACCTCCGGAGACATCAACGAATACACACTGGGGAAAAACCATACAATTGCAGTGAATGTGGAAGTAGTTTTAGGTCACAATCAAACCTCCGGACACATCAGCGAATACACACAGGGGAAAAACCATACAATTGCAGTGAATGTGGCAGTATTTTACTTACTCTTCAGCATTAAGAAATCATCAGCGAGCTCACAAAGGGGAAATAAATCTTTTAAATGCCATGAATGCTTGAAAAGCTGAAGTCCATTATCAATCCTAAACAGGCATCAGGCCGGATGGCCATGTAAGGGGTGAAACAAGTGTTGGCTGTTCTCCTACGTACTATCACGAATATAGTAACACCTTCATTAAAACAAAAAAATGAACCATTGTGTGATTGGAATTTTTCCATAATAGACTATAAAAAAACAAAGCTTCCCTGACACACCTTTCTCAAACTGTGCTCTAGTGCTTGCATTGGAGTTTGCAGACCCTCGTGTGACTACTTTAATTGTGAGTGACTCTTATTACTGTGTTCAGTCCTTCAATAAAAATGTATTCTTTTGGACTCAGAATGACTATCGTGATTCCAAAGGGGGCACAATTAAGCACAAGATGAAATGGGTTTGAGTCGCTGAAATAAAGAACGTCTGCTTCTCGTAAATGTAATTCATACTCTTGGTCACCAGCGTGTAGGAGTACACGCTGTTGGCAACAGTCTTGTTGATGAAGCAGCAAAGACCGCAGTAGCAACATATGTAGTAGCAGCAGTTACAAGGTCCAACTGTAAGAATGATGATGACATCTTGGCAGCTATAGCTGCTACAGAGATCGGTGATAATTACCCTAAGGGTTTCCCTTCTAAATACTCTTGTCATTTAAGTCCTGATAAAGTTCCCTATGTGAGAATTAACAACGTTGGTGACAGGATGATTCCCGACGCGGACCGCAGGCTACCCTTGATAACAGTCTCTCACAAAGGCATAGCCTCGGTTCATGCCGACGTTTCAGCGTATGTCTCTATCTTACAGCAGCGTTACTGGTGGCATGGATTGTATAAATAAACTTGTAAATATGTCCTTTCTTGTTAAGTATGTCAGCAGATTAAACCTTCAACTGCTGCACGGCCGCCACAAACTCAGCTGTACATATCTAATAGACCACTTGGTTGTGTTTATTTAGATCACTGCTGACGTTTTTCTGCTGATACTGCGTATAAGTATATCTTAGTTGCAGTGGATTCATGCACACGTTTTCTCTGCGTTTGGCCACAAAGGAGTGCTGATGCTTGAACTGCCATCAGGGATTTGCATGTCTTTGTGGGAATTTTTGCATGTGGCACCTTCCATTCTGATCAGGGTTCAGCGTTCACCTCTAAGGCGTACAAGGTAGCCATGGGGTCTTTGGGGGTGCAGGTGAAATTTTTGTCTCCATACTGGCCTGAGGGCAATTCTGTTGTGGAGCGAATGAACTGTGACTTAAAGCAATCTTTGACAGCTAGGGTCTTAGGTACTACGTGCACTAAATAATCTTCCTAGAAGATCTCTGGGTGGGCAGACCCCATACGAAATGCTCTTTGGCATAAAAATGTTTTTCCCGGACCTTGATGGTCTAGACATGGCGGCGACAGCCGTAACTTTTGACGTAGATAATCATTCTGCTGTGTTACAGAACCTACAAGAGACTCGAGACAGTCTTGCAAAGGAACACTTGCCCTCCACATCTGGAGCTGAAGCTGATCTACAGATTCCGGTAGTTAGCTGGCTATCCCGAGTCGGTGACCTGGTCCGTGAGAAGGTGGAGATTAGAACAAGAAGGAGTTCAGCCCCTCTTATCATGCACCCACTTCCAGGGAAACAGGTACGACTCCATTGACAATTTCAAACTACAACGAGTGGCCGATTCTTCTTAGTATGACTCCTGCTGTCTCTTGTCCAGCAATGCTGAGAAATTCTGTTTTGGCCTTGGCTGACACCAACAGGCCTGACCTTGCTATAGAGATGTCCACAGTCACTAATCCATTATTAAATCCGCCAGCTGGCGATCCAAATGAAGATACTGAGTATACATATCCCACGGATGTGTCTTTGCCTGGTGTGTAGACAAGTCCAGGTGACCAGTCATGTTTTTCCTTTGACTCTGACTCTATAACATCAAGTGTACCATTGAGGTTTTCTATTTTTGTTACTTGTTTTAAAAGACATTTTTTGGTTCCACCTTGGACTTACATCTGGTTGGTTCTCAACTCCATTTTTTTGTTTATGTCAGTTGGATTTGTGATAGTATTTTGTCGTCTGGTAAATGGACACTATATAACTGAACGATCAAAAATCATATTAATTGATGAGACTTTGGCCCCACACTCCTTATCACACATCATGAAAAGAGACCATACTTTTGTCAACATCACAGCCTAGCCTGTGCTAGATGGGATTATATGAGATGCTGTAAAATTTCAAATTCATGGACCCACAGAGGTGGTTAATGTTCCTAATGTACTTCGTGTTTCAATGGGGGATGTTGTGAAACAAAACATACGTTCTGATGATTGGGATGTCCAAGCCATTGAAGCTCTCTTTTCTGATTTGAAATATTATGCTGCCTTTGATGCTGAGGATTTATATTTAGACTCCACAAACTACGCCGACTTGTTCTGTTACCAACACTATGGCCATCACTTTCTGCATAAGGCTAATAAATCTGGAAATGTGGTTAATTACACCCAATTGGAACATTGTCCTACTCCCACAGAAGGCAGCTCAAATACCCTTTTGAATAAATTCACATATTTTACTGACTTTGATCGGTATAACCCGAGCTCATTTTATTTTAAATTAAATTACAAATCAAATTCGAAAGTGAGACTTACTCACACACAATTGTTGCATTCCAAATCCTTTATGGATCAGTTAGTAGTGGGTGGCTACGAGCTATGGAAAGATACCATAGATCCTAAATCTGTTTGGGGTTCTAGACCCTGGCAAGTGCAGGGCACTGAAGCTTTACACCAAGCATGTCTTATTCCAGGCCACATGTTGTTTTTAAATAGTACGATCTCACAAACAACTTGTCTTGGTTTGGCCACTTCAAAACACATGAATACCCCTAAAATTCCTAATCTGCATGCTTACCCTAATTGGAACAATCATACCGATAGGTCCCTTGATGAATTACAATCTTTAATTTCTAACTCCTCCTTTAGAATTTCGTCACTGGATCCTGTGGGTTGGCTGTTGTGGCCAACAAGTTCTGATTCTTGTCAACATGGCTTTCTGGGTTTAGCCCCTGGCCTCACACAGGACAGAACTGATCCCTTTTTGAAACTTCCCATTCAGTTACCACCTAGTCAGTGGGGAAATTATGTCAAAATTGGCTGAAACATTCCACCCTTTCGTCTGTTAAACATCATTTATCTTTGTTGACCGACAATGTTGATTTAACTGATTTTGTTAAGGGTCCTGTGAGTGGAAGATCTAAAAGATATATATATGTGCTATTTACAATGAAATTTGGAAACTGTCGCAGGTTGAGGCTGCTTCCCGTTTATGAGCAATCGACCAAGCTAATTTGGAAAAAGTGCTTGCTGTCATTAATAATAGCATTAACACACTCTCTTCCGGGATTTACACCTTGGATAATATTGTTTCATCTGTTGTGGATATCTTGCAAGATGATGTTTCTGTTTTGTTAATTGGTCAAAATCAATTGCGGTCCATCACGCAGTTTGCATGGACCTTACAAACTTTAAAATCTGGGAAAGTGCCTTGGGACTACATTAATATATTGTCAGTGTTTTTTCCGTTTAATTTAACTGAAAAACAACAGTTCATGTCCATGAAGGATGCCTCATATTCTCTATTGCATATAAAAATATTAGAACCATTACCATTTTCTGTAGCCGAATCTAATTCAGCTGTGTGGCTCATCCATGGTTTAATAACATAGCATTTTCCTCTGTTTAAGTTTAGTTCAAGTATGAAACACTATGCCCTGGGTAGATATGAACCACTTGGTACCGCTTTTCTCCATGAAGTTTGGTCTCTGCCCTTCTCATACAGATGTCTGAGGGATGGCTAAGAGGTTTACTTAAAAGGGCAGGAGTGCACTTCCACACCTGATCATTCACTCGTATGCAAGAATGTTTAATTGCACGACACGTGTAATGTGGAGACTCCGAATTTATCTTGCATTATGAATGGAATTCCTGTGACAGCTATCGTACCAACATTCACACTATTAGCTAACGGTAGCTATTTGCTTTTAAATAATGAAGCTTGCTGCAGGATGTTGGCTGGAATTCTGTACATTGTCACTGTTTCACAGCGAGTAGGGAGGCTTGATATCTCGATTTTGCCTTTCATTCCGACCCTGAAAGCAGAGTTCAACAAGTTGATGAAAAGTTGTGACTATGAGGTTGTACACAGGTTCCTGTAGTACACATGTGAAACCGTCGTCAAAAAGTGCTAATGTTTAAGGTATTCATAAACTTTCTGTCAGATGACAGAATTACAGTGTGGTTTGTGGCCGCGGGCTGCACTGGTGGGGGTGGGGTGAGAGGGGGAGGGGGCTGAGTAAAATAAAATAAAATTTGTGATTATGAGGTTGTATACAGGTTCGTGCAGTACATGCCTTCATACATTGAGGTAGCAGACCGAGTATACAAATATCTCTCTCCCTCCTGCCGTTTGACTCCATCTTTATCTCCCTTCTGCTTTCCGTCTCCGTTGCCCTGTGTTATCTTACTGTGTGTGTGTGTGTCTGTCTGTGTCTGCCTTCAGTCCGGGCTGAGGAAGTTTGCTGTGGAGGCACACACAGATAGTCGCATCAAAGTACTTGGCAGGTTTTCAAAAAACTATTTATATAATTGAGATGCTTTTTTGAAGCGCTAGTGAATGTCTACTTTCACAATTACTGCTCGGTTAGCTCCACAGAGCAGAGGGTATGTCGTATTTGACTTCTTAGTGCTTCTGCATCTGCACTCTGTTCTCTGGTGGCTGGCGGAGAAGTGTTTGTTATAGTGCAGATGAAAGGGTGATAAGGAGTGAAATACGACATAGCGTCTGGTCTGTAGAAGTGGGGGAGCAGTGATTAACACTGAGTGAAGCGGAACTGCGGCGGTGTTTGGTAACAGTAATAAATTATTTTCTTACAGAGGTACGATTGTTTGCATGGTCCGCGACTCGCTAAGAAAGGCTTGACGGGCCGTCATAGGCCTGAGGGTTCTAGTATGAGTACGTCTGGTCGACAAAAGAAAACATGAACTTAGTACAGCTGAGGTTACGTGGAACACATGAATACTCTGTCAGTATACAATTATTTCAGTTCAGAATATGGATTAAAAGAGAGAACGTGTATATTTGAAATGTTTATTCAGAAATGCAGTGTTTTCAAGGCAAGTTTCTTATCTAATACGAGTACAGATATTGTAAGAACCAAAGTAATCGGCATAGTCACTAGTACATAGAATACAAACGTTATAGTTGATGTAAAATGAATATGGTTTAGCAAAATTAATTCTACACCGTTATGAGGAAGTACATTATATTTTATTAAATGTAAGAAGGTGTCTTGCCTTTCAGTTTAGCAACGATACATGGAAATGCTAGTGGTTAGACATCAGCTCATTAACAATCAGGTCTCTGCATGCGAAGCACTATCAACTTTGTGTTATGCTATTGTGTGAGGAAAAAAAAACGTGCCAAAAGCGACAAGTTGGATGGAGGTGCATGTATGCTATCTGTTGGAACGTTCGAAAATTAGTGTTGAGAAGAGCTACTATATTGACATATCTTTTGAAGGTTTCAGTACTCCATCTGAAATACAGCACAAAAAGTAATGCAAATATTAGTGAAAGAACATATTTTTCTCTTATGAATTAATAAAAAAATTCAGTACATGGAAAACTAAAGCAGCAGAGGTGTGTGAGGCGCAAATAAGCAGTTGAAAGGAGAAATGGCGTTTACACTTATAAAAAACTCATGCTACCTTTACACATTAATTAGGGCACATGTAGCATATATTACCCTGTTTTGCTCCGAGTACGTTTGAAATAAGATAAGATAAGATATGCAACTGAATTGTTGAAATTAGAGTTCAATAAAAAGTTACGTTCGAAATCGAGTAGCTGAGGAAAAAAAATGTAGTCCACATAAAACACGAAAATCTGACCAGCAGGAAATTGTAATGTCCACTGTTAGTAAAGCCAATAGGTCTGTTGATGTAAAAAAAAAATCCAAGAAAACATGAAAAAGATAGGGAGGCAAAACAAAATGTAGACGTCAATGGCTTGCATAAGAGTCATCCAATAACTGAGTAAGCGAAATAAGCAGCAACCGCTTCTAAAAGGAAGTCACTGTTATCATCCGAAAACATGTCAGCCATCCAATTGAAAAGAGGAAAAGAACATACATGGTCTTTAATTACCGGAGCCTCTAGTACCATCAGAGGGCAGCTCGGTGTCTTTTCATGTAGCTGTGTGCCAAAAAATCTTGCGCCGCTGCGAATATATTCCAATGACCCAGAACTCCTTGTATCGCTGCAAAGGCCATAATCCCTCCGTTGGAACAAAGCTGTTCATGATCAATTAACGGATTCATTAGATGATTGTAATTCACTTCAGGAGATACCAAGTTGCAGAGACATAAGTCCAGGGCCCACATGAAATCACAGCTCAGGCAATGAAATACAGGCTGCACACAGGTGAAATAGGAAAATCGAAATGATAATCGATATGACGCACTCAAAGTCAAGAGTGGTAGGATGCCATAGTACTCAAGCATCTTCTGGCGAAATAGTTCTAAGTGTTCTGGCTCGTTTGCGAAGACAGGAGGGAAATCCATTTTGTAATAAACAAAATAGGAACACAAAAGTCGCAGCAGTGGTAGTACAACAGGAAGTCCAGACAAATAGGTCGCCGACTATGGAGTGCAGAGTAGCAGAATGAGTTCAAATTATTTCTGCAAGAGAAGTCACTAAACCATTGCTTAGTAGTTATAAAAAAAATAGGGCTGTCTTGAAGTGGAGGATGCGTTAAAGATTATGGGAGTCACCTCAGCAAATTGTAAAGGAAGGTCACTATTTCATAAGGAATGCACTTCTTTGTGAATATTAGCTAAGTGAAAGAGATATGTTTGCGAACAGATGGTAGGGTAACTTGTTTTTGTGACAATAAGGCTGTAGTTCATGTCTTGTGATTCAAGGCCGGAATTCGCGGCCAGATGGAAACATCAAAGTTCCCATGCGGGGGTAGATAAACTACATTTTTATAGGGAAGCACATGCAGAGTGACTATTACCGCGTAAGCTTTGCTGTTTAAAAACTCATAGTAATTTTCATTACATGAAAAAAAAACATAGCCACTGTTGAAGAATAAGGAAAAAGTCGGCATTATAGCAGGCACTGGTGTATCTTTGAAAAGATATGCAACATTATAGCGCTTCTACTTAAATAAGTCATGTAATTAAAAGTGCCTGCATGTGAACGACTAATTTCATGTTTGAGTACACTGATTTCTATAAAGATTTAGGGGCAGATTAACATGCTCCGTGCGGCAGTTTTGCTTCACTTGTCCCATGTTAAAAGTGATGCTAAAGTGGCGTAAGGGGATTGTAAATCTGGCGGACATTTTTTTGCCGTCTCAAAGGCATTTGTAAGTGAAAGGGAGCGACTTGGTTTTATGACTGTAGGAGGTACTGAGCCGCTGGTATCTATTTATGTGAAGAAATTCAAAGAATTTGAACACTGAAAAAACGCGAAAGGTAGACTAATTAATTCGTCCATTAGCCATGTTGCAGTTGCGGCTTCAGATACTAAAAAGGGAAAAGTGTGTAGGCGTTGAATGTGGAATATTGAAAAAAAACGTGTGTCATGGAAAGCAAACGTGGTTTGAAAATGAAATGTAAAGGTTTAAAGAGAGAGGAGAAAATTAAGATAGTTTCAGGGCTTTAAGTTGGCCGGGTCTGTTCGGGTTTCAGCACAGGCAGTTTCTTAAAGGTAGGCTTGCTGTCTATCGGGCTGCACTTTTGAGGCCTGGCGTAGGCAGACTTTTTAGTTAACTTGTGCAGCTATTAATCTGTGTCAAAGGTATTAGTACTTAGTTCCTATAGGTATGATGTTACGTGTTCTACCATACTTACATGTCAAAATTTAGAGGGCAAAATTTACAGTGTGGTTTGTGGCCGAGAGCTGCAATGGTGGGTGTGAATTCAGAGGGGAAAGTGTTGGGGCTAAAGGGAAAGAAAGAGTTGTGAGTTAAGATTATGCAGAGTTCTTGTAACAGATACGTTCTTGCACTAAGTTAGTGGAGTCAGTATACATATATCTGTGTTGCTGTTTTCGTTTTCTGAACATACTGTTTTTGTGCTGCTTACTTCATATATTTTAGTGTGTCTGGCTGTATCTCTGTCTACTGTGCAGTTTTTCTCCATGTTGCCTATCCTTTGATTTTTACCGTTCCTGTCTCTCATACATTTTCTCTCTATGCAGTTGTTGTTCTCCCTCACATGGGCCTTTAATTATGAAGGCCTTGCGCCGGTGGTGCGTCACTTTTAACATGGGAAAAAGTGATGTATCTCTGGCGCATGGCTTTCATAAATGAGAAGCTTTGTGTCCTATTCTTTTTGTTTTCCTTGCTCTCTCTGTCTTGGTTGTGCTTTTCACTATATTTATTCATTTCTGTGATTGTTTTATTTTCTGGCCTAAAAGCACTCTTACCTTCACTGTCCCTTGTGATATCTCTCTTCTTCTTGTGCTCCTTTTGTATGTTTATCTGTGTTGTGTTCTCATTCTTCCTCCTACATTGTCTGTATGGTGGTGTATATCTGTTTTCTTCTTATTCACTCTTCTTCTCTCTATCTTTCTCTGTCTTCTGCTTTGTTTGTCCATCTCTGTGTTGCTTCTGCTCTCTCTCACCCTATTGTAGTGTTTGCCTGCTGTCCTCTCTGTCTCTGTACCTTCTGTTTTTGTCTTCTTTGTTCTCTGTCTGTTATTTTTACTCTGTGACTCCGTCTGCATGGTCATCTTTTTCTTTATTGTACCTTCCCTTTCTTTCTTGACTTTTCAGTGGTGGTGTTATTTTTTTCTATCTATTTGTGATTTGAATGCTAGTCTGTCTCTGTATGTTCCTCTTTCTGCTACTGTCTCTCTCTTTTCTGTAGTCTGTATCTCTCCTGTCCTGTATCTATTTCCTACTCTATATTGGATATTTTATTTCATATTTATTTATGTCATGTAATCAATAAACAATTATTGAACTTAGTTAGGCATTAGGATATCTAATGGTAGAGAATCTTAGGGAATTTATCTGTTAGGCTTGTTCTTTGCTACAATGGCTCTATGTTGTGTAATAAATATGTCTGTAATATGTTAATTAAATTTGATTATTTCTCTTTTTTATAGTGTTTGGTGCTGAAAAGCAACAACCTGCCTTCCATATCACAGAATTCCACGAATTATATTCTTTTTTTCAGGTGAGTTGGTATTTTCGAAAGGCAATTTTTTTGGGTGCACATTAAAATAATAAACAAGATTTTTTTAAATATTTGCAAAGTTTCGGTTTGGAGCATGATTTTATCTTCTATTTTTGCCATGTCTGTATCTGCTTGTACTAGATATGTATTTTGAGATATTTTTCAACTGACAGTTGATATTAACTTTTTATGGGCCTGGTGCATGTCTTCTTTCTGATGGAGTTCTGGTTTATCTATCATTATCTATAATTCTTTGCAGTTTCCATGGAATAATTCTTGCTAAGTGTTGATTATTTTTTAAACTCAT
The DNA here is from genome assembly GCF_964261635.1 of Lissotriton helveticus. Taxonomy (NCBI): domain Eukaryota; kingdom Metazoa; phylum Chordata; class Amphibia; order Caudata; family Salamandridae; genus Lissotriton; species Lissotriton helveticus. The sequence continues at coordinate 407,709,778 of NC_136058.1, read as the reverse complement.
GCTGTATTATCTTTGGCAGTCTTTTTTCTTCCTTTACAGAGGGGTATTATGATATGACTCTTGGTGTGATGGGCATCTTTCCTGCATATCTGTGACTGTACTATCTGTATGCATTGTTTTACATATATTTGCAGAGCTTTATTATGATGTGGTTCTTCATGGTTAGCATGAAATTTTGTACATGCAATGAAATTCACATGCTGAGTATGCTGTTGAACAAAAAAACAACTGTCTCTGTAGGAAGTAGTAATCTGTTAAGTGAATGCTATGGTTTGTACAATGTGAGCCTCCCCTTCAGACTGTATATAGTTTGAATAGCACTTTGTAGTGGTGAACTCAGAAAATGGATCCCTAAAAATTAATTATAAAGTTTATTAATAGTTGTGATATCTAGAAAATCTAAAAACAAATTTTACAGTAAAATGTCTTTTTACAGCAGTAATTATTTCATGTAAAAAAAAAAAGGAACAGTGTTAATGTCTAGGGTTATAGTGTCAATTTCTTTTCAAAACAGGAGGAAGGTGCTATCTTATATATGTAGTTAATGAGTTAGAAAGTAGAAAAATATATGTAGTTTAAAAATTAGTAAAGGTACTTTTAAGTTATGTATTTATGAAAAAGATATAATTTAGTTTTTATATTTTTTTAAAAGGATACAGAAGAACGAAAACTAATAGAGATGCAGAATTATTCTGAACCAAAAGAAATTCATTTTGAAATTATTAATGATCTGATGGAGGACTTATTAGAAGCAGTGTTTGAGGAGGATAAAAACAATGAAAATGAGGACTTTATGGACATTTCATTGGACAGTGCATATTTAGAGATGGTGGAAGGAGAAGAGGAGTATTTGGAGGATGAGGACTATGAATTGGACGAAGTACCTGATGATATTATGCTTGAAGTTCTTTTAGATTATGAACTTTTAAATGAATAAAATTATTTTTGATAGTAAAGTATTCTTCAAGACAGTTTTCTTGTCCTATTCGTCGTTGATCTGCTTTATGAGAGTGACAAGACATGTTCTCATGAAGTGTATAAGAGAATATAGTAAAAAAAGATTAAAGCACTAGGATGACCGACAGTTCTTGAAAAACAGTGTACTGTTTGTATGCTTTAAAAAATAGAATCAGAAAATACGTCTATAATGTTAAGACAGCTATGGACTGTCATAAATTTAGAACCAACATTCACTACAGGATTTCCTACTCTGTTCAGAGACTGTTTCTTTGTCTTTATTTTACTTAGAAAATTAATCTGTGGTTTTAATTTGTATGTTATATGCTAGTAGCCAACTATAATATTTGTTATGTTTGTGTTTTACAGATTGTCATTTTCATCACAAACATAAATTAGTATGCCGACCAGAAGTGAAAAAAGAAAGCTCTATAAACGGACATACCATTTGAAGAGGAAAGAAATACAAGATTTATCAAAACAAGAAAGGACGGATAAAAAGAAGAGTACTCCTGGTAAGAAAACCAAAGCTTTTTTAAGAAGATTATGTCAAAGGAAAACTATTAACGATAACGTTCAAAAGGAAAAACAGTTATCAGTATGTAGAAGGACAAATGGAACAAAACATAAAAATGTTTCTGGAATCAGCAGAGAGGAAAATAGATACAGCAAAACTCGTACGAATCAGTTTACGGAAATCAGGAAGCGTATGTTTTATAACAGAGTATTTTCGAATTTATTAAAAAAGGAGAAAGTTTGTAAAAGAATATCTGCTTTTTATAAGAAGAAAGAACATATAGAGGGTGTTGTTCAGCGCGCGTTTGAGACAAAAAGATAATTATTTATTTTAGTACTTAATAGAATAAATACACTAAATAAGGCAATCCGAGTTTTAAAAGCTAAAAGTAAATGGAAGAGACACATAAATAGAAGTAATTTTTGTAAAGTGTTTTCTGGGAAGTGGATGCATACTTCAACTTCTGAGCCATTTTTTAATGAAGAGAGTTACTTTCAAAGTAACGATTTGTTGCATGCAGTTGACACCAGTGGTCGAGCATATGAGGTGAAGGATGGTTGTGCAATTGAGAAAGAGAAAATTGTGGTTAGAAATGCAGAAGAGGTGATGGCTGGAGAAGTTTTAGAGGGACGTCCTAATGTTCCTGTTTACAGTTGGAATTGTAGTAGCATTTGTAGTGTACGACAGGATTCAATTGATTTCTTTCGCAATTTCTTACGTAAGTACACTAAGGAAAGTCTTAAAAAAAATTTGTAATGTTGCAAGAATTAGATCATTGCAGAGTGCGAGAAAAAATAGGTCTGCAAGGCCATTCTCTGGCTTGTCTTTCTAAAAAAATATGCCAGAGTGTGTTTCATCACTTCAGGATGTTAGCAGTACATCATACCAAAATGAGAAAATTACTGAGAAAGTTGTATTATGCAAAAAGTCCAGCACTTAAACTTAAACAGTTAAATAGTGCTCTTTTGCATGGATGTGAATTAGATGTTAAGAAGATTTGTGGAGAAATTGAGGTAAGTTATTTTGGTCCAGAGGAAGATAATGCAGAAACGGATATAATTATAGAAGGAAATGTGTTAGAAAATGTTGGAAATTTTAATATTGAAAATTTTGAACAGGAAATAACAAAGTTTAAGGTCATTGCAGGTGAGAAACCAAATTTTCCTTGTGTGTGTTGTCGACGCATTCATTACAAAAGTCAAACTAGGTTAGTTGATTTATATTTAAAAAGTGAAGATGAAAGTAATAGTCAATGGAAAGATTTCGCAACTTATTTGTTGGTGGAAAACTATTTTGATTTGGGTTTTGAGCAACGTATTTGTAAATATTGTTATAATAAATTAAATGAAAATAGAATGCCTGCTAGAGCTGTCCATAATAATCTTGAGTTGATAAATATTCCATCAGAACTGATGGATTTAAATACTTATTAGACTATTCTGATTCAATGTGTACATCCTTTTCAGGCTATTGTTCGTATGGAGCCTAAGACTGGCAAATTAAATCCTTCAGATTTACAAAGAGGATTAAAGGGTAGAGTTGTATATTTGCCACTTGATTTAAAAAAAAATATGGAAACAATTGGTGTTGAAAATGTAGAAGAGGAACCTCTAGTTATTCTAGTTAATGGTGTACCTACAAAGAGTAAGAAAATCTGGCAATATTTAGTGGATATTAGAAAAGTCAAAAAGACAACGTTGTATTTAGTCCAAAATAATAAGTACTATAAAGATGTATACGTAGAAGAAGAAGAAGTAAGTGAAGAAGAGGACAATGATTTGTCTATTGGACAAATTGAAAAAGTTGACTTATCCAGAAGTGAAGAAATTTATGAGCATTACAGTGTTCATCCACTGCATTCCAAAGAAGCAATAGGGAATGCTATTGAATTATTTCAGATGAAAAAAGCAAAAGGAAATCCTATTAGTGTATGGGAAGAAAGTTTGGAAGGTCGTTGTTTTCCACAGTTTTTCCCTACAGGTGAAGGTACACGATATGATGATCGACCTATGCAGATTCCTGCATCTGAGTACCGGACAACAAGATTATATGCAGAAGATCCGAGGTTTCGCCAATGCATTCCATATTTGTTTCATCTTCTGTTTGAGAGTGACTTATCTGGTCTGTCTTATGCAGTAAACCATATCTTAAAAAGTGGAGTGCATCTGCAAAATATTTCAGCAAAGGAATTTATGGATAAAGTGCAACAGAAAGATAGTGTTTTGGATTCACACCTAATTAATTTAATGGCTTGTCAGCGTGGTACTAATGAGTATTGGTACCGTCGTCATGAAGATTTGAAGTGCATGCTTAGAAATTTAGGAGCACCTACATGGTTTTTAACTCTAAGCTGTGCAGAGTATGCTTGGGAAGATTTACTTGAATTTCTTCGGGAGGCGAATGCAAACATAGAAAATATAAACTACAAGACACCTGGAGAACTGTGTTCGTTAGATCCGGTTAATGTATGCAGATATTTTAATCATAGATTTGAACTATGATGGCTTTTATTACAAACAAGAAAAATCCGCCTCTTGTTGAAGTATTGGATTTCTTTTGGAGAAAAGAATATCAAGCAAGAGGTGCTCCTCATATTCATATGCTGTTATGGATCAAGGATGCTCCTAAATTTGGAACAGACTCGGATGAGACTGTACTGTCTTTTATTGAACAGTATGCCACTTGTGACATACCTAATAGTACAACTGATAAGGACTTAAGAGGAAAAGTGTTACGCTTTCAAAGTCATCGTTGTGGAAAATATTGTCGGCGAAAATTCAAATCAAAGAGTAAATTCTACACCAAATGTCGTTTTGGATTTGCACGACCGGTACTTTCAAAAGGAAGAGACAACAATTTGATGTCATCTTTGCGACATAACATCAGAAGAAGGTCACCTAAAAATACGTACAATTTAAGAAGAGGTGAAGAATCCAAATATATAAATGACTATAACCCAGTCATTTTGTCCATGTGGAATGCTAACATGGACATACAATATGTTGCAGACAACTCTATTGCTGTGGCTCGATATGTAACGTCTTACATCACGAAATCTGAAAAGACAGAACTGAAGGAGATGTGGGAAGACATTTCTCATGAAAAGAGCCTAAGCAAGAAATTGTATACGTACAGTTTGAAGATGTTGTCTCATCGAGAAATTGGAGCATATGAATGTTGTGATCGGTTATCATCAGCAAGTCTTTATGCAAAATCAAGGACTATCCTCTGGGTGAGTTTGGGTCTTGCAGAAACACGAAACCGTGTTCTGAAACCTGTGCAAGAAATTGAATATTTAGCCCAGAAAGAACCAAACAGTACAGACATTTTGAAAACAAATATGTTGGATACATACTATCCAAATAGAAGTACTCTGCTTGAAAATATTTGTCTGTATGAAATAATTCAAAACTACACTTTTAAAAGGAATATTACAGAGAATATTGATAAAGGTGTACACGCTGTAATTGGACATGAAGGATGTCTGGTGAAACAAAGAAAAGGACACTTGATTAATCATCGAAAACTGAGTTGCGATACACCTGACAAAAGAGAATTTTACTATTTAGCTCTTTTGCAACTCTTTAAACCATTGCGTACAGAAGAGGAACTACTTGGTGACTTTGATAGTTATGAAGATTCATTCAACACATCTAAAAGTAGTATCGAATGTCCTGTTTTTAGTAATTATCTCAAAATGTTGAATGATGAAATAGAGCAAGAAGCAACAATTGCAGCAGAGATTGCTAGAGATAGTTCACAAGGTAGACAAAGTTCGGCTTCATTAAGTCAAGATCCACTGGGACAACCAATTATTCAAAATGTAGCAGCCACTGCCATGGATGAGGTGGAAAGAGCAATGCAGCAAGGTCAAGAGTAAGTAATAAACTTAGAAGAATTGAAGAAGCAATTTAATCTTGAGCAAAGACAGATATATGATGAAGTGACAGAGCACATTGAGCATGGCTTTCATCATGAGAAAAACAGATTGCTCATGTATGTCATTTGAACCTATTCGACTATATGTAAGTGGAGAAGCTGGAACTGGTAAAAGTTTCCTAATTAAAGGAATTACTACATATCTACAGCAAAGAACTCAGTCAACACTGTCGTGTGTTGTTACTGCTCCAACTGGATTGGCAGCACATAATATTAAAGGTATTACTTTACATCGTTTACTGATGCTGCCAGTTGAACATGAAAATAAATTACAATATCACAAGCTATCTGGAGAAGCTTGTTTTGAAGTTTCTACAGTCCTTAAAAAAATGAAACTTCTTATTATTGATGAGGTAAGCATGGTATCCAATTTAATGCTTGCTTTTGTGCATTTAAGAATGCAACAGATACTTAAGACAGAGTATGATGTGTTATTTGGAGGTAAACATGTCATAGTTTTTGGAGATCTACTGCAGCTAACTCCTGTGAAAGGACAACCTGTATTTGAAACTGTTACGCATGAGGAGACCAGAAAGTGCCTGGGCAGTATTGGAAATGTTAATATATGGTCACATTTCAAATATACTGAACTGATGCAAAATATGCGACAGGCAAAGGATACTAAATATGGAAATATTCTTCAAGATATAAGGATTGGAAAACTAACTGAAGATGCAAAAGACACTCTACGAACACGATTACTTTCCAAACTGTTTCCTAATGAAGATAATGTACCTGAGAAAATCTATAGTAAAGAGGTAGCAGATAAGTCAGTCATATGCTTGATGCCAACTCTCAAAGAATGTTCAGTTTTTAATGTGAAAATGTTGAATTTAGAAAATCAAGAAATTAAGAAACTGGAAGCTAAAGATAGAATAGAGCATGAAGGTAGTAAATGTAAATGTAAATGTACATGAATTTATATAGCGCAAATCACCACTGGTTTCTAAGCGCTTGCTTAGGGAACCCGTCCTGGTATTCCCCTGTGAGATAACCCCGGCAGGGTATCCGCAAGGTGAAAGACAGGCATCCCGCCGCGAGGGGCCGTTGTGGAGATTAAGCAAGCTATTGCCCAGAGTCGCAGAGTGAGAACCCGTGAATCGATTAGGCACCGGAGCGAGAATTGTCGAGTCCATGGACATTTTAGGACTCAAGACCCCGCCGAGCCGGGAATTGAACCCTGGTCCCGGGCTGACCTCTGCTTCCAGGTCTGCCTCCTCTAACCAGTGAGCCACACTTCTCCACTACTATTGTTTTGTCTGAAAAGTTGAAGTAAAAATTGATTCTCTTCAGAAATCTATATCTAAAACTGCTGGCTTAGAGAAAAATCTGTATGTATGTTTAAATTGTCGGATAATTTTACGGAGAAATTTACATATAGAAAGAGGATTGGTAAATGGAGCAATGGGTAATGTTGTTGGTTTTGTCAATTACTCAAATAGAGATGAGATTGAATTTTTAAGAATAAAATTTGATGGAATTGAGGAAGTTCAACAAATTAGTCGCTGTTCAACTCGTTTTTTGCTTGTGAAAGACTTATATGTCCGTCGGAAGCAATTTCCAATTTGTTTGGCATATGCAGTGACTATTCACAAATCTCAAGGTTTAAGTGTAGATTGTGCTTTGGTAAATATTGGAAGCACTGTATTCAAAGAGGGTATGGTGTATGTTGCTTTATCTCGAGTTAGAACTTTATGTGGACTTTATCTAATTGATTTAGATGAGACAAAGATTAGTGCAGATTTAAATTGTGTGAAGGAGTATAATAGGTTAGGAAGAGAATATGCTCCAAGTTTACCTCAATATCCTTTAATTGAAAGGCGTATGGTTGGTCAGAAAAGGAGAAATGAGGAAAAATGTACCGAAGTAGTCGAGAAACGAAGAAAAAAAGATGTAGCTGTCGTTGGTAGGCGTAAGACAAAGGTTAGTATTGAAGAGATTGTTGGATTTAAGTTTGAAAACAGGTCTGGTGTCAACTGCTATGCAAATGTAGTATTTAATGTTGTTTTTTTTCTAAAAAATGTTAAGCAACAGATTGTACAAAATCGGGAGCAAACATTTTGTTGTTCATTAAATTCTGTATTTGAAAAATGTAGCAGTGGTGATAGTGAAGTAGCAAGTGTTTCAGAACTAAGGAATGTTTTAGACATATGTGCAGGACTAAATCAATTTTCTCAGAATATTCAGCAAGATTGTCAGGAATTTATTATGTATATGTTTACAGTTTTGGAAGATGAAGGTGTAGATATTGATAGTCTTTTTGGCCTTTCTTATAAATGGGAACATAAGTGTGATAATTGCTCATTTTCAAGTACTACTGATATACACAGTGAAAGATTTATATATTTAACATTACCAGACTGTAAAGAAGTGTCTTTTAATAAACTAGTTAAAGATGCGCATCAGAACATGGTCTGTTCTCAATGTAAGTCTGAAATGTTATCAACTTTATTTATCTACAGAAATGGACAATATGTAATTTTAATGTTTCAACGATGCAGAGCTGATGGGAGTAAATTGTCAACTTTAATTAAACATTTTGTGGCTTCTCAAGTATCTATTTCTAGAAGAACATTTGTAACTGTAGCCATTATTTTTCATGAAGGGCCTTCAACATCATCAGGACATTACACAGCTTATTTGAAGTGTCCAACAGGCTGGACGCTTTGCAATGATAGTCAATTGACTTTTAAGAAACGTTTGTCTTTTGACTTAACTAACTCTTATCTGCTATTTTAGCAACCCAAATTTCAGTAAAATGACTTGGTGTAGGAAGATTAATACTGTAAAGATATGAAACTCTGTTGTTTAGAAATATCATGTGACTGAGGGTGTGCAAATCTAGAAATGAAATTTGTATTTGGCATAGTTATAGCATCAGGTACAAGTTCACTTAATGTTTGATGGTACAGAACACGTTACAATTTTTAACTGGAAAGATTCAGAAAAGAATAGATAAGACTAAGATTAAGAAAGTTCAGAAAATAACTACTTAACTCATACTATTTGGCCACGCGGAAAAATATGAGACAAGAAAATGAGTACTTCAGATAATTATTTTAGAACATATATGGACACAAGTTTTTTGAGAGGTATTTAAAAGATAACGAGTTAACTTATACTATTTGGCCACGTGGAAAGGTATGAGAGAAAAAAATGTGTACTTAAGATAGATTTTTAAAGAAGATACTTGCACGGGGCTTTGTTGAGATGTATTTAAAAATAGGTGGTATAGTTTAATTAGTTTGTAACTGTGGAAGATGTACTGTGCTTACTCAAGAAATTGCGAATTAGTGAAAAACATTTAAGACATGTTTTTTTCAGGTATTTATATTATGTATGGAGATCTTTTATGGGTTTTTTAAACACAATCATTTTGATTGTGTTTTTTTTCCCCTCTGTTACATGATGATTAATATTGAAATCACTGTTTATAGTGAAAATCAATGTATTCTGAGGACAGCAAAAATAAACCATGTAATATGTTGTTTAAGTTATTTTGTTACATTGGATTTAGAAATATGTATTATAACAGATTTTTTTACTGTCTTCCACAGATATTAAATTTATAAGGTAAGTACAACTAATAACATCCGAGAGTTTTGTCTGCCTCTCTCTTATCCTTATTGTTTTGATCTCCTTCCTTTCTCAGTACTGTTTAGTCACACTTATTCCGTTTAACTCATTCACATTTTGTGTTGTTTAATTTTTTCTCCTGTTTCTGTAACATCTTTTCTGTCACTATCTTATTCAGTCGATCTAGCTCTTCAGTTTGTTTCTACTGTTGTCTCATGGTGACTCACCTTTATTGACCTTGCATCACCTTTGTTTCTAGAATCTTAATTTGTTTGTCTTAGTGTATCTAATATTTGTTCCCTTACTCTGCTTTCATTAATTATGCTCAATTCTTACACTTAAATGTAAAGGGCCTCATTTATGAAAGCCTTGCGCCACCGATGCACCAATTTTTACCATGTTAAAAGTGACGCATGGGCGGTGCAAGGTCTTCATAAATAAGGCCCATACTTTACTTCTCTTACCCTACTTTATTTCTATTTATATGTGTCTTGGAGTGCTTGTCTATTTGTACTCCGTTTACCTTCTGTTACTCACCCTTTTTCACTCTGTTTCTCTTACTGTTTTTCCTTTATTTTATTCATCTCCTTAAGATATTTCTGTACTCTTACTGTGTTTCTTTAAGAGACTGTTTACTTCGTGTACTATCACTGATCATACTTTTATTTTCTCTCTCACTTTACTTTCGTTTAGACACTCATTCCTTCAGTGCTATTATCTCTTTCAATTAATTATGTTACTTATTGATTCATATACTAGACATTCTGTCTCTGTCTCTCTCTCTCTGTCCCTTAGTCTTTTTTTTTTTTACTTTCTGTTTCATTCACTCCTACTTTTTTTTGTTTTATGAATTGTACATTATAATCTTATTTTTACTTTTCTTCCACAGATACTATGTTTTTAAAGGAAATTTACTTTTACTTTGTTACTATTTCTTAGGTAAGTATAAAAAATAAAGAAACTTTTCTATCACTGTGTCATTTCTTTGTCTATCCTGGTTATACCAGTGTCATGTTTTATATAAGCACTTCCACACAGGATTGGGTGCATTCTCATAAGGAGTGCCTTAAAAGTGATTTAATGAAATCAGCGACATTTCACTGAGTGAGTTCAGCAACAATGATATATGAAAACATTGGTGGTGAATGATAATAAATGTTAAATGGTGTTGTTTCCAGGACTTTAACTCCTTTGCTGCGGTGGCAATTCCACCGCAGCGCTAGGGGGGCGGGGGGCTGAGTGGCGCTCGTATGCTCATGATGGAGCCACTCCTTCACGAGCCGCGGTTGAGCTGTTCTCATGACAGAGCGGTTCGATCATGGCCCCTCTCACTCAATAGAACACGCTGTGCAGGCGCAAAATTAGTGCCATGCAAGCACAGCGGCAGGGCAATGACGGAACCGCTCCGTCATGAGGACAGCTCAGCCGATGCTCATGACGGAGCGGCTCTGTCATGAGCATGGGAGGAGTTAAGAGGTGTTAAAAAAACTAGGGGGTCTCTTCAAAGAGAGTGTTGGTTGTAATTTAGAGGGCAGTTTAAAACACATAGGGGCAGATTTATGATGCCCTTGCGTGTCTTTGCGCCACAATTCTGCCACTTTATATGACGCAATGGCGGTGCAAACAATGCGCCATATTTACAACGTGATGCATCTAGGAGATGCGTCACGTTGTAAAGCCCTGCACCATAAGGAAGCGTTCCTGTGCAGGAGGGGACGTTCCTGTGCAGGAACGCCTCATGAAAGTGGCTGAGTGAAATCTATGAGATTTCACTCAGTCACTTTCAGGCCAATGCTGCTTCAAAACCCTGCATGTGCTTCAAGCAGGCGTAGGTCTTGACACAGCATTGTCAAGATGGGGTACCGTCGAGCCTTTCTGGAGCTGTGTCACACTTGCGATGCAACTCCAGCAATGCACCACCTTTCCGGCACAGATGCGTCACGCATCTGTGCCGTTTTTGCACCATGGTGCTAGTGTTATGTTTTTTCTGTCATTCTATGTAGATATGTAATATTGCAAGTTTTTTGTCAGGAAAAAGAAGCCATGACTATTGGCTTTGTGAATGATTGCTAGATTCTTAAAATAAAAAAGCAGCAACCATGGCATTGTTCAATATAGTATTGTAAATACTTATGTTCAAGAATGATGAGAGAGTAAAAGAGGGTTAACCTGATCTTTTAAACTTATTCACAGGCTTCTTTAAAGGAAGTGTTCTATATCATTGTAGCGTGGGTGTTTCACTTTTTTATACCTAACACAATTCATTCTGTATGCTGTAGCAGGAGGAGTGCTACATACTTGAATATCCTTCAGTGCTTATTTTCATTCAGTAAGTGGCAATGAGACCGACACAGAACTTCAATGGGCGGGAGGGGCTGCTCCTGTGTTCCTGGAAGAGTGCGAGGCCGCTGCAGCAGTGGGAGTGAGGCTTCTCAGAGGGGAGCAGCGCAGCTCCTTCAGATGGCCACAATTGCAGATAACAGGGTATGGATGTCCGTGGAATTTATGGACGGTTAGTCAATCTAGAGTGTGCGCGGCGCCCCTGGCACCTCATTACGGCGCACAGGGGAGCCGCGGTGCATAGTTTCAGAATCATAGACTTAGGACATAAACTTTCATAATAGCAAGGCTCCTAAGCGATAAAAATCGCCGCTGCTCGGCGTTCTAAATTTCGACGCTATGGGCGGAATTTTCCACGGTGTTAGTGCTTTAATATCAATGGGAACACATGTGTGATAGTAAATGCTGTAACAGCCGCGGTACTTAACATTATCGCGTGAAAACAAACGTTGTTTTCACACAGTAATGTGTGCCTTGTAAATAGGGGACGGGGTGGATTTAGTTTTATTTTCTACACTCTTATGTTAACGATGCCGAATGTTTGATTAGAGCAGGATTTAACAGTCCTGCGATAAACAAGTTTATTCCACCTCTTTCTCTCGCAACGCCTCTTTACGTGATAGGGTGCTTTCCCCTCCAACCACATTTTGCATGTGCTTTGACCTACGCCCACTTTGCATGTCATTAAGTTACTGTGCGCAAGATATGCAAAGTGGTCTTACGGCAGGCGATGTAATGCCGTTTTCAAAAAGGTGCAGCAGAATATTTTCAAGGATAGGTAAAACATTAAAGCCGCTTTTATCGGCAGAAAAGTGCAGATATAGCGGCGATAACGGCGTTGATAAAATATGCTCTATGAATTGCAATCGAATCTAATGTTAGATGTAAAGACAACTAACGTAGGTTTCGGTTGCAATTCATAGATCATATTATGAAGGCTATTATCGTCGTTTTATCGGCAGTGTCCTGTCGATGAAACCGACGATAATGTATTACGTCTCCTTCATAATATGCCCAAAGTATCGTCGCTTTTTTGCATAATTGTCCCGAAAAAAAGCGTCGATACTTCAGCTTGTGAATAGAGCTATTTTTGGTACAATGAGTTAGTTCTGAAAAGAACTTTTTTTTTTTATCAAGTGTTATATTGTTTTTGATTTTTAAAACTTGCACCAAACTTTTTAAGTGTAAAACTGTGACACAGGATCAAATTGAAATGAAAAAAATTATCTTCTGTCGGACCATTGATGATTATCAATTTTCATTTTAATAAGAATGAGGCTCTGTTCTCCGTACAGAAGAAGTTCTCCACACTCGTTGCATTTCATATGCACCTTTGACAAATATGGTTTCAAGTCCATCTCTGCACTGGATGGAGGAAGAGGTCGTCCACCAGAAGATGTGCTGGCCACCACTGATGGTAGTTGCGTGGCCAGAGCTCTTGTCGATGCCTGTGCAAATTGCACAGGGTGTACTTGTCTCACATGCCTCATCATGGTATGTATGGAAAAGGAATACTTTTTCGACGGATTTCCTCTTGAAAGAACTGCTTCACATAGTGTGCAAGTAACTTTGGGCGCATTCACTTTTTTTTGATTCTTAGGATAAGTGAAAAATTGCCAGATGACAGATTCCTTCCTTTTTTTTAAAGGTAGTCGATAATTTTCCTCAGATTCGGAAGATGAATTCTGTGCGGCAGCCATTTCACCGAAGTCTTCGGAAAGATGTAAAACGTTGTTCTCTCTTCAGAGTACAAAAGATAGCGAGGGAACTGGTTGGAGTGGTCCGTAAAAATTCCAGAATAGAAACTACTCAGAACCAATTGGAAGTGTTGTTTTCGAGTCACATGACTTCACATACACGCATTAGGAAGTGTACGTGTTGAGGGAGGGAAGTGGGTGGGATCTGTGAAAATTCCAGAACAGAAACTACTAAGAAGCTATTGCAAATGTTGTTTTCAAGTCACATGACTTCACATGCGCGCATCAGAACGTGTACGCGGTGACAGTATCTGGTCACGTACGTCATTTGGAAGTAGCGGTCTAATTTACTGAAGTTTCAAAACGTGAAAAGGAGTAAACCTAAACACATCCTGATTTTGTATATCTTCTGAGGGGGATCCAAGCACAAAATTGTTAAAGTATAAAACGTTTTATGTCTTTGAAAAATACCGGGGTGTGTGCATCCGGTCACGCACGAAGTTTAAAAAGACGTTCGGCTCCATTTACCAAAAAGTTTCACAATAATAAAAAAGAAGGCTAGGTACAGTCTCTTTGACCTACTATAACTTCTTTGAGGGGTCTATGTAGAAACTCGATGAGTTGGAATTGCAATGTTTTCCCGAAATATATAGGAGGGTGCGCGTACAAAGGCAATCTCCATTTGCTGACAAATTTCAATATGTTCAAAATAAGGCAAAGTAGAGACTTTTTAATCCACTAGCGCTATACAAGGAGTCCCTATACAACTCTGACAGTCAAGAAAACTGTTTCTTTCTGAAAAAAAATATTTGCACTTATTCATTGACAAAACTATAGGTTGCATTCACGATATAGTTCAAAATTAGCATTTAAAAAACCTATGAAATTCACTGAAAAAACCATAGGTTTTAAACCTGTTATAGTTAGGAAGTAGCATTCAAAAAACCTATGAAATTCACTGAAAAAACCATAGGTTTTAAACCTGTTATAGTTAGGAAGTAGTATTCAAAAAACCTATGAAATTCACTGAAAAAACCAAAGGTTTTACACATGTTATAGTTAGGAAGTAGCATTTACAAAACCTATGAAATTCACAAAAAAAAACATAGGTTTGACACATGTTATAGTTAACTGGACATTTTACTCATATAAAACCAATGAAATTCCCCTGTTATAGTCACTTCAGCTAACTATAACTCGCGCGCCCGCAATGCACTGCTGATGATGTTACATATTACATCACTCATGACATGGTCAGTGACATCACTTATGACATCACTGATGATATCTGGAATGACATCACTGATGATATCATCTTTCTGAAAGAGTGGTAGACTTCCTCTCAGCGTAATATAACCTTTGATATACACATTCAAAAATAGAAACTAAAATGTTCAAAGCATGAGTGAAGTACTATGTGACATCATCAGCAGTGCATTGCGGGCGCGCGAGCTATAGTTAGCTGAAGTAACTATAACGGGGGAATTTCATTGGTTTTATATGAGTAAAATGTCCAGTTAACTATAACATGTGTCAAATCTATGTTTTTTTTGTGAATATATATATATATCTGTTTCTCTCTCTATATATATATATATATATTACCTACTGGCGGTCGCCAGTAGGTAGTTATAGTTAGGACCTAGTTTCCATAGGAAATCCGCAACATTCTATTGAGAATAACTTTGGCGCCGGTGGACGAATCTTTGCGAATTTCTCAAAGAAGATGGCCTGCTCCGCTCCTTCCCTGAAAGTTTGGGGGGGCTTCGTCAAGTGGGGGCTGAGATAAAAGGGGGGTCCCAAAACGTGTTTTCCCCATGTTATTTTCCATAGGACGTTTAGACACGGCTACAGCTCGAACGGCTGAATGGATTTATAAGAAATTTGGTAGAAAGGTAGAGTCCGGCTTGCAGATTACGCTTTTCTTTGAATGGTGTAAATCTGTTCAGTAGTTGCTGAGAAAATTAACTTTGAAAAAATATATATTGGGCTACATTGGGCTATATATATGTTAGAGCCCAAATGTAGCCCAATGTAGCCCAATGTAGCCCAAAGATAGCCACCAGAGACAAAAAAAAACAAATGTAGCCCAAATATCAGCCAGATGTAGCCCAACTATAGCCCAATGACAGAATGTCCCAGAGTGTTCTAAAGAACAACTAGAGTGCTAACAGTCTTACTTATGACAAAAGTATGGCACACCTGAAGTCATCTTGATTGGAATAAAGTGTTAACACTTAAAACATTTCATTTGCAAAGGAACACAATGAGGGGGTTCATTTTGCCATAGAAATTATGATTAGTGCTGAAAAAAGAAAAATTAGGGCACATTTTGAGTGACTTTTCAAATCCTCTTATATTTCATTAAAAAAATTCTGATTTGCAGTCTCCCAAGATGGCCACCAGAGACAAAAGAGCCCAAATGTAGCCCAAATATCAGCCAGATGTAGCCCAACTATAGCCCAATGACAGTAGTTAGGACCTAGTTTCCATAGGAAATCTGCAACATTCTATTGAGAATAACTTTGGCGCCGGTGGACGAATCTTTGCGAATTTCCCAAAGAAGATGGCCTGCTCCGCTCCGCTCCTTCCCTGAAAGTTTGGGGGGGATTCGTCAAGTGGGGGCTGAGATAAAAGGGGGGTCCCAAAACGTGTTTTCCCCATGTTATTTTCCATAGGACGTTTAGACACGGCTACAGCTCGAACGGCTGAATGGATTTATAAGAAATTTGGTAGAAAGGTAGAGTCCGGCTCGCAGATTACGCTTTTCTTTGAATGGTGTAACCCTGTTCAGTAGTTGCTGAGAAAATTAACTTTGAAAAAATATATATTGGGCTACATTGGGCTATATATATGTTAGAGCCCAAATGTAGCCCAATGTAGCCCAATGTAGCCCAAAGATGGCCACCAGAGACAAAAAAAAACAAATGTAGCCCAAATATCAGCCAGATGTGGCTCAACTATAGCCCAATGACAGAATGTCCCAGAGTGTTCTAAAGAACAACTAGAGCGCTAACAGTCTTACTTATGACAAAAGTATGGCACACCTGAAGTCATCTTGATTGGAATAAAGTGTTAACACTTAAAACATTTAATTTGCAAAGGAACAAAATGAGGGGGTTAATTTTGCCATAGAAATTATGATTAGTGCTGAAGAAAGAAAAATTAGGGCACATTTTGAGTGACTTCTCAAATCCTCTTATATTTCATTC
This sequence comes from Lissotriton helveticus, assembly GCF_964261635.1. NCBI lineage: Eukaryota > Metazoa > Chordata > Amphibia > Caudata > Salamandridae > Lissotriton > Lissotriton helveticus. Next base: position 407,693,540 of record NC_136058.1, on the reverse strand, counting down.
AAAAAATTCTGATATGCAGTCTCCCAAGATGGCCACCAGAGACAAAAGAGCCCAAATGAAGCCCAAATATCAGCCAGATGTAGCCCAACTATATCCCAATGACAGTAGTTAGGACCTAGTTTCCATAGGAAATCTGCAACATTCTATTGAGAATAACTTTGGCGCCGGTGGACGAATCTTTGCGAATTTCTCAAAGAAGATGGCCTGCTCCGCTCCGCTCCTTCCCTGAAAGTTTGGGGGGGATTCGTCAAGTGGGGGCTGCGATAAAAGGGGGGTCCCGAAACGTGTTTTCCCCATGTTATTTTCCATAGGACGTTTAGACACGGCTACAGCTCGAACGGCTGAATGGATTTATAAGAAATTTGGTAGAAAGGTAGAGTCCAGCTCGCAGATTACGCTTTTCTTTGAATGGTGTAAATCTGTTTAGTAGTTGCTGAGAAAATTAACTTTGAAAAAATATATATTGGGCTACATTGGGCTATATATATGTTAGAGCCCAAATGTAGCCCAATGTAGCCCAATGTAGCCCAATGTAGCCCAAAGATGGCCACCAGAGACAAAAAAAAACAAATGTAGCCCAAAAATCAGCCAGATGTAGCTCAACTATAGCCCAATGACAGAATATCCCAGAGTGTTCTAAAGAACAACTAGAGTGCTAACAGTCTTACTTATGACAAAAGTATGGCACACCTGAAGTCATCTTGATTGGAATAAAGTGTTAACACTTAAAACATTTAATTTGCAAAGGAACAAAATGAGGGGGTTCATTTTGCCATAGAAATTATGATTAGTGCTGAAGACAGAAAAATTAGGTCACATTTTGAGTGACTTCTCAAATCCTCTTATATTTCATTAAAATTATTCTGATATGCAGTCTCCCAAGATGGCCACCAGAGACAAAAGAGCCCAAATGTAGCCCAAATATCAGCCAGATGTAGCCCAACTATAGCCCAATGACAGAATGTCCCAGAGTGTTCTAAAGAACAACTAGAACGCTAACAGTCTTACTTATGACAAAAGTATGGCACACCTGAAGTCATCTTGATTGGAATAAAGTGGTAACACTTAATACATTTAATTTGAAAAGGAACAACATGAGGGGTTTCATTTTGCCATAGAAATTTTATATATATATATATATATTCACTGAAAAATCCATAGGTTTTAAACACGTTATAGTTAGGAAGTAGCATTTAAAAAACCTATGAAATTCACTGAAAAAACCATAGGTTTTAAACCCGTTATAGTTAGGAAGTAGCATTCAAAAAACCTATGAAATTCACTGAAAAAACCAAAGGTTTTACACACGTTATAGTTAGGAAGTAGCATTTACAAAACCTATGAAATCCACTGAAAAAAACATAGGTTTGACACATGTTATAGTTAACTGGACATTTTACTCATATAAAACCAATGAAATTCCCCCGTTATAGTTACTTCAGCTAACTATAACTTGCGCGCCCGCAATGCACTGCTGATGACGTCACATATTATATCACTCATGACATGGTCAGTGACATCACTCATGACATCACTGATGATATCTGAAATAACATCACTGATGAAATCACTGATGACATCATCCTTGTAAAATAGTGGTAGACCTCCTCTCAGCGTAATATAACCTTTGATACACACATTTAAAAATAGAAACTAAAATGTTCAAAGCATGAGTGATGTAATATGTGACGTCATCAGCAGTGCATTGCGGGCGCGTGTGTTATAGTTAGCTGAAGTAACTATAACGGGGGAATTTCATTGGTTTTATATGAGTAAAATATCCAGTTAACTATAACATGTGTCAAACCTATGGTTTTTTCAGTGAATTTCATAGGTTTTGTAAATGCTACTTCCTAACTATAACGTGTGTAAAACCTTTGGTTTTTTCAGTGAATATATATATATATATGTATATATGTATATATTACCTACTGGCGGTCGCCAGTAGGTATATATAGTTAGGATTTTTTCCCTATGGGATTTTTGAAAATTCTATGTCTAATAACTTTGGCGTTTGTGGACGGAATTGGCTGAAATTTTCAGCAAAATGGAACATTTTGTTTCTGAGCAGCCACTGGAAATTTGGGGGGAGTTGGTCCAGGGGGGGCCGAGAAAAAAGGGGGGTCCCAAAACGTGTTTTTAACATTGAGTTTTCCATAGGGCGGTTAGCCTCATTTTTAGCCCGAACGGCTGAATGGATTTGCACGAAACTTGGCAAATTTGTAGGGACTGGTAGCCCGATGTGCCTTTTGTAGGTCTCAATGTATGTGCTCCAGTGGATTTTGAGAAATTAACGTTCAAAAAAAGATATATATCTAGATCCGCGCCTGGAGCGCTCCCGGATACGCGTACGGGAGAGCGCTCCAGGCGCGCCACGCGACTTGCGCACGGCAAGCTGATTGGTTCTCGGGTGTCTATAAACATTCGAAACAGTCCGCAGCGGCCGCCATCTTGTGTCTCGGTAGGATTGAGACACAAGAGGTGGCAAAAATCAAAGGGGGAAATGAGCAAGAGGGAGCAGGGTACACACCCCCTGACCCCCTAGGTTTCATGTGGGGGCCATAAAAGGCTCCCGCGGGTGAAAAAAATAAATAAAAAAAAAATCGATTTTCGCGGGGGTGAGCGCCCGGTACGCGCACCGGGGAGCGTACGGGGGAGCGTACCATGGAGATTAAAAATGACAGACTTTAAAAAAAATAAAGCTTCTTTTTAAAAATTGGAGGTAGTTCTGAAAAGAACTTTTTTTTTCATTTTGTTGTTTTATATATATTTTTTTTTTGTTTTTTTTGTTTTATATTTTTTTAGACTTTTTAAAACAATTTTATATTTTTTTGTATTTTTTTCAAGGGAAAAACAAAAACAAGGATTGCAAAACTGCTCAACAGGAGCAAAAAAAATTGAAAATTTAGGGACTGGAAGAGCAGCGGTGTTGCTGTTTCTTTAGAGCAATCAGTTCAACACTCTGCTCCCCATAGCAGAGCAGTTCGTCACACTCTGCGCACAAAAATTTGATGCCCGCAAACACCGGCTGAATGTTAGGGATCATTCTTCCACGGGGTGGTCCCGAAGGTGTTGCTCCACCAGTGGAGGTGCTGCCGCCATCTGTTGGTACATTCCGTGCCAGCTCTCTGACACTCTCCCTGGCAAAGTTGTTAGGGTGTCTTCTTTTGACATGCCGGATCAAATTGGCATTGCCAAAACTATATTTTTTCAGAGGATTGCCTCTGGATAAACTACTCCCACATATTTTGCATGTTACTTTGGGAGCGTTCACTTTTTTCTGTCCTTCTGGGATGTCGTAAAATTTCCAAATGAAATGGGTTTTTTTCTTTTGCTGAGGAGGGTCCTCATCCAAAAATCCCTCTGAATCACTGCTGGATGACTCTCTTGCAGCCATTGCTGGAGATCAGAAAAGTAGGAGATAGAGTAGACACAACAGCTCTTGCTCTCTCCAAGTACAAAGCAATAGTGAGAGAAATGGGTGGGTTTCACACAATTTGGAAAAAAAAAAGTTCTGAACCAATGAAAAGTGTTATTTTAAAGTCACATGGTTTGACGCGCTTACGCTACGCGCCCGGGGCGCGTCCCGGGCGTGTATCGTAAGCGCATCGGGGCGCTTACGTTGCGCGATCGTATGCGCTTCCGGGTGCGCTTACGCGGTGCGTCATAAGACGCATCTCGCGGCTACGCGATACGTGTCTTATGACGCAAGGCGTGGCGGCTACGCGATACGTCACGATGTTGTTTTCGTTCTCGACAATAGCGCTTCCGGGACGCGCATTAGTACGCGCCTCGGGGCGCGCCGCCAGATTGCGCTTACCCGTGCGTTCACCTGTCCGCGCCCCGGGAGCGCACTAAAAATAATATTAAAAAAAAATAAAAAAATTATAAAATATAAAATTAGATTTAAAATGTATTATTTTTATAAAGATTTGCTATTAAAAAACCTATGAAATTCACTGAAAAAACCATAGGTTATAGACCATATATAGTTAGGAATTAGCATTTACAAAACCTTGAAAATTCACTGAAAAAACCATAGGTTATAGACCATATATAGTTAGGAATTAGCATTTAAAAAACCTTATTTTACTCACACAAAACCATTGAAATTCCATATATAGTTAGTTGCAGTAACTATATATCGCGCACCCGCAATCCACTGCTGATCATGTCACATATTACATCATTCATGACATGGTCAGTGACATCACTGATGACATCACTGATGACATCTCAAATGACATCACTGATGACATCACTGATGACATCTCAAATGACATCAGTGATGACATCATGACACACCAATACCAGTTACTACATACGCACTCACTGATTCCTACGTCTACACACACATTCACTCATTCACCCATACAATCACTCATAAATACAGTCACTCATTATTACAACACTATCATATGCACTCATACACCTAGTCAGTCCTGTGAAGAATCAATCACACTTCGATTTCCTCATCTATACAGTTAAACACAGAACACCATACTTTTCACACATAAACTAACACATACTTACTCTCTTATACAATCACTGATACAAGTACACATTGATATGCACAGTCACACACCTCCCAGCCAGCCACACACACACTCAGTCTTCCATACATCCACTCATTCTTCAATATGTAAAACATATTTAAACTTTACAAAAACACACAGACACTAGATGATGTCATCAGTGATGTCACTGACCATGTCATGAATGATGTAATATGTGACATGATCAGCAGTGGATTGCGGGTGCGCGATATATAGTTACTGCAACTAACTATATATGGAATTTCAATGGTTTTGTGTGAGTAAAATAAGGTTTTTTAAATGCTAATTCCTAACTATATATGGTCTATAACCTATGGTTTTTTCAGTGAATTTTCAAGGTTTTGTAAATGCTAATTCCTAACTATATATGGTCTATAACCTATGGTTTTTTCAGTGAATATATATATATATATACATATATATATATAGAGAGAGAGAGAGACAGAGAGAGAGAGAGAGAGAAAGAGAGAGATATTTTCACTGAAAAAAAACATAGTTTACAGAGACGTTATAGGTAGGAAGTAGCATCAAAAACCTTAGAAATACACCGAAAAAAACAAAGGTTACAGAGACGTTTACTTAGGTTCAGATTTTACATACTCAAAACCGTAGAAACTGAGCAGTTATAGCTACCTGGGCTAACTATAACTTACACTCCCCACAATGCACAGCTTATAAAGCGGGCAGAGAAACACATGAAAAAATTGTTCCTGCCCGTAGAGCACAGGATTTTAAGCTGCTCCCTACAGGTAGGAACAATACTGGCTCCCGCTGGCGTCATGGGGACTTTGGGGGCCCTCAACATTGATAATGTGGGCTTCCTGGATGGGCTTCCTGGATGGGCTCAAGGGCACCCACCCTTTACTGGCAGGGCCATTTTTGTAAATCCTTCATTATGCATGGTCAAGGCATATGCATGGTAAAGTTGTTACGTGGTAAAGGCATACGTGTTTAGGCATTGCAGGGTAAAGGCATACGTGTTAAAGGCATTTGTTGGTATCTATGACATAATAATTAGTCTAATCCTGCACTATCTCTTGACTTGAAACTAAACCCTGGGCCTTGATAAACTGAACACAGCCAGCTCAAAAAAAGTGTAAAAGCAGGTTTAGTGGAAATGTCAGGTCACATTGTCATAACACAAAAGAGAGGGGAGGGCCCAAGGGGATGTTTAAAGACCCCACAATACTACAACCCCTTATTACAAACTATCACAACAGAAAGTAGCAGTGGGTCTATCAATCAGTTGGCTCAAATATGTGTCTGGAATCTGGAGGTAGACTTAAACTACTGAGGACTTTTGCAGGCAGCCCTATCGTGGTAGGACTAAATTTTGACGGTCTTTTTAGGCATGTGTTCACCTCTTCACACAGATCCTGAGTATCTCCATTAGTCTTCGAAAAGAGAAAGTGTAGTCGAACCTTTCTAAAGAATCTTCCCATCTCTATTTGTGTGAGAAAAGGATCTCCTCTATTTGTTGCTACCAAGCCCAGGCCTCTGTTAAGCACCTGTTCTTCAAGTTGAGTCAATACATGGGAGCTTAGGTTAATTACGAGGCTGGTGTCGTTGACGTTCCCGGTTACTCCTGGGGGATTTTCTTGCCATTCCTCAATCCACACCCTGACATATGAGAACAACAAAAGGTTTCCATTTCCATCATTAATATTGGCTTGAAACCTACCTTCCCGGTGTGAAGGAAACCCAAATGATGAACAGGGCGCCCAGGATCGACAACTGATGGGTATTTTTCCAAATAGGAAAGATGCTCATTTTTGAAGTAGTTTAAGTCTACCTCCAGATTCCAGACACATATTTGAGCCAACTGATTGATAGGCCCACTGCTACTTTCTGTTGTGATAGGTCACATTGTCATCACATGCCATTTTCCCAGTGCATTGTACCATTTCCCCAGTTTTCCCCAGATAAATGGTGCTATGAACCGTATAGCACTACTCGCCACCACGTTTAGAGGGTGATCTATTTCTCTTCCTACCCTGAAAAGAGAGTTACTCCAGCATTTTGTTGAAGTGAAACTCTAACTGTTTCCAGTGTCAGAAATAGTCAGATTGGGGTCTGTGAATGCTCACTTGCTCACAAACTGACAAGGTGAATCATGCATGCAGTACAGTTACTAGTGTGTGATTCTACACATGCAAAACATGTACACCTGGCAGCTATCATCTGATTAGTTTTGTTTTCAAACATTGTTGAAAGAGCTGAGGACACAGACAAGCCCACTGACACCAAGAGAGAAACAGTAATAACAGTTATTCACAGGCCCTGGCAAAACCCCTAGGCCTGCTCATCATGAGACCAATCTCCCTCTCAAACATTCTTGCTAAACTATTCACAGGCATTCTGGCACACAACATAGTCCGTTCATAATGGCCTTATGACTGCAAGCCACAGCAGTGGTGGGTTAATATTGTGCTGTTAATAAAATTGATAATTTCCAACACTGAGAAGACACTGGGTGTAGGAAGGTGGATATCTAACTATATGGTTACCCCAACTTTTTGCCTTGTGTTTTTCTGGTTTTCGACTTAGTTGGCCTGGGATCCTGCTATTCACGGCCCCAGGCTATCTGCTCTGCCTATAAAATGGACTCCGTGTACTTTAGGTACATACCAGATTGGGTATTGGGTCACCTCTGTGAGCCCCTGTGTAGTGTACCATAGGTACCCAGGGCATAGGTGCATCCAAGGCCTACCATAGGCTGAAGCATGTATTATGCCACCCCTAGCTGGCCATCCAAACTGACACCACAGGTTGATCACTCAGCTTGAGTAAGGTGGTGTAATCACCCCTTACTTAGATATAGTATACCTATATCTACCTTTATATATAGACATATATGCACCTATAAGTCACTCCCATGGTAGGCCTCGACAATCCTCAAGGCAGAGTGCTTGGTTTTATGTGAGAGGGTGCCCTAGCATGAGCTGAGCCCCTCTGCAGCTTTCAGAACCATGTCCTTATAGCTGTTCTATGATATAGCCATACCATATACTCTTAAGTGCATTATAATCCTCGCAGTTAAATGCTAACTTTCGTGTGGCTTTATCAAAACATGTGGTGTAAGGTGTCAAACACTTTGGAATACTACCCTCTCCCTCCAATTCCGGCGGCGGGGTAGCATTCCACCCTTCTAGAGGGAAAAGACATGTATGTTACTGCTTTACCCGGTTAGAGTTAAACAGAGCTTCAGCATCACAAAATGGATGCTGCTGCCACAGACACGAGTCTGACCTCCTGCTGCTGGACGAAACTCCAGCAAGGGAGGCCTGGACAATGGGTTTCCTGTCGAGGGAGGTGCTAGGACCTCTCCAGACAGCCTGTAGTGTATTGGGGCAGTGTGGGTTGAATGGAACAATGCTTTTCCAGACACTGCCTGGGGCACACAAGATGCTCCATGCATAGCCCGGTTCAAACCAGTTGCTGGGGCACTCCAGCCCTGCTCTGGCACGATACTGGACAAAGGGTAAGGGGTGTAACCACCCCCTTCTCAGGTGCACCCATAGGAGGGACCTAGTGGGTAATCCAGCCCATTTTTTTAGTATAAAGATAGGTGCTGTGTCCCCAGGACTTTAGATTATCCTGGAACGAAACTCTGAAATGAAACTCTTGGACCTTCGACATTCTATACCGACTAGAAGACTGAAGACATCTCCCTTGTGGTCAAGGAGTGACCACCCTGTGTAAACAGGGACCCCTGTCTTTAGTAACAAGCAAGGTAAAGGCGGCAGTTGGCATTTGAGCTGATCCAGTGTGAACAGGAAAGCATTGTGGAAAAAGATGTCCGGAGTTACCTTTGTCATATATACTTCCTGAAGAGTTACCTTTGTTATACAGTTCATAAAGAGTTACCTTTGTTATACACTTCCTGAAGAGTTACCTTTGTTATACACTTCCTGAAGAGCTACCTAAGGTAGATACTTCCTGAAACTGAATTAACGGCAGCGCTTACGGATTCCTCTCTTTTTCCACAATCTGTTCTGTTTAAATGAAATCTTGTCCATGTATATCTACCCAAAACTGTACCTGTAGCACATGAGTGCTCTGTAGCTGCCCTTTGCTTAGTAATTTACTCTGAACAATGGTAAATCACCGCCTTTTCAGAAGTAAATACAATGTGACATGTTCAACCACAGTTTTAATGAAATGTACATGTATGGTAAAATGTTCCTTACTAAATTTCAAATATGGTAGAGAAGAGATGTCTTATCCAGCTGGTTAAATATTGTGTATTCACATTGTATTCCATTTGCATTTAGTAATATTACATTTCTTTACATCCAACAGAAAATAAGCCTTAAATGCACGGATTGATTTTGAATAATGAAGATAACACATCAAACCTGCAAAAATTGTCAAAAATAAGGAGCTCCAAAAACATCAGTGCAATCAGAGACAGAGGACAGATCCAGGAAGAAGCAGTCAAAGGCAATTCAGTGAGTGTCCGAGTCTGAGCTCTGCACCTCGACACCCCAAGACAAAGAAATGACCTCTACAAAATTAAGGCAACAAAACTGACAAACCACCTGCTGTATAAACAAGCGTCCAACACCAGCTTTGATCATGAGGCCGGTATGAGAGTTGGAGGAAGGTCTCGTGTCTATTTGGGATCCGTAGCTTGGAACAAACTCCCTCTTCAGCTTTGAGCTGTTAGTAACATGATAATGTTTTAAAAAAGGTTGAAAACTTGGCTTTTTGTCCATGTTTGAAACAACTGGATTTACTTTCTTTTCTGACCTGTGCTTTGCCCAGGGACACTCTTTGGAGTAGCTGTACACATTACGAGTCGCTTCACCATCATGATATAGGTAGAGCAGTGCTTCGCTATCTAAACTGGCAACAGACCACCATTCAGTGCTCTAGGTGTATTGCAAACTCTTCCTAGCCAAACCGCAGGCACCAGGGAAAAGCACAACGAAGTGGAGCCTAACAACTGAAGGCTGAAGGAAAGGAGAGTTCTGCTCTCTAAAGTACAGAGTATTGTCCCAATTTGCACCTACCGGAACAGAGATTAAGCTTTACCCGCAAGCATGCGAAGCCATTATCCAATCTAAAGATGCAATCACCCACAAGGAAGCCTTACTGATATTATGAATGTGGCAGGTATTTAGTGAGTCTTGTATTTTATTGTTAAATTGGAAATCAAGTGTCCAAAATATCACACATATACATGGATTGTGAAATTAACGCAAGTGGTTTATTAACTATGCTGACCCTTCAGGAAACACGGTCAGGAGAAAAGTTGTGCAATTCCACTGAATATGTCAAGAACTTTAGCCAAATAGAAACTATAAAAGAGCATCAGCGAATACAAACAGGGGAAAAACCATACCATTGCAATGAATGTGGGAAGAGCTTCAGTCGGTTAAAACACCTCCAAAGACATCAGCGAATACACACAGGGGAAAAACCTTACCATTGCAATGAATGTGGGAAGAGCTTCAGTCGGTTATCACACCTCCAAAGACATCAGCGAATACACACAGGGGAAAAACCTTACCATTGCACTGAATGTGTGAAGAGCTTCAGTCGGCTAACAGACCTCCAAAGACATCAACGAACACACACAGGGGAAAAACCATACCATTGCACTGAATGTGTGAAGAGCTTCAACCAGATTGCAAACCTCCACAGACATCAGAGAATACACACAAGGGAAAAATCATACCATTGCAAGGAATGTGCAAAGAACTTCAATCAGATTTCACAGCTACACGTACATCAGATTATACACACAGGGGAAAAACCATACCATTTCAGTGAATGTGCCAAGAGTTTCAGTACATTAGCAGAACTCCAAACACATCAGCGAACACACACAGGGAAAAAACCATACCATTGCACTGAATGTGTAAAGAGCTTCAATCACATTTCAAACCTCCGCAGACATCAGCGAACACACACAGGGGAAAAACCATACCATTGCAGTGAATGTGTAAAGAGCTTCTGTGAGAAGTTGGCCTGGTAGGGGATGTTTCCAATTCTGGAACCACCTACTACCTGACCAAACAATCCCCTTATGGTGTCTGGTTGTAAGTCAACCTTATTAGACAAGCTATCCTAGGGGTAGCATGGACTAAGCAGCCTAAAGGCTTAACTTAAGAGGTCGTGTTAAGCGAGCTGTTTTACCACATACAATCCTGTAATACCAAATGAAAGGACACCACACAAGTATATATTATAAAAATATATGTGTTTATTACTAAAAACAATCCCCAGTATTCTTTATGAATAAAGGGGCACAAGCGTTAAATCAAAAAGCACTGTTTAAACATACAAGTTGCACAATTATGGATGAGGGCGGGTGGCCACTCAAACCATATACTAAACAAGTGGTATAAGAAAGGCCACTCGAGCAGTGGTTAGGCCTAGGGCCTAGGGAATCGCTGGGAGCAGTCAGGACAAGCAATGCTGAAGTCGGGAATGGCCCTCGGGATTCGGGAGATGTGCGGAAAGCGCACGCATGCACCAATGTTAACCAATGGTGCGTAAAAGTCAAAGAGTTAAAGTTTAAGGACACTTCCGCTGAACCTAGAGGAACAAAACTTAACACACAGACCCTAGAGGTGTGCACCAGTGTGGGAACACCGGCGGAGCAAAGTTACCTCACCCACAGGAAGTGGGTGCACAGGGTCGAAGTGGCGTCGGGTTTTGACACGCAGGCTCTTGGTGCTTGAAGCTGAAAGGGCTGCAGGCAGGGTGAAGACGAAGTGTCCGGTGGAGTCCAAGGGTGGACTCAAGTTGTAGAGTACCTGAAAGCAGAGGGGACAGAGTCTGGGTCACTCAGCAGTGACCAGGGTGGAACCAGGACGGAACCAGGCAATGTCGGGCGCAATCAGGTGGTCGTCGAGGAGCTTCTCTCCGCTGTCACGTGGGCTCTGGGGCATCTGCGACGTCCAGGAGCAGGTCACGATCTGTCCCACGCAGGCTCTCACCGTCGGTGCAGTCGGCTTCAAGTTTGGAGCAAACAAGCCTTGGTAAGAGCAATCCACGCAGGATCGGAAGATTGCTTCTCACTCGGACCAGGAAGGTCAGAGTCGGGGCTCCTTTTCAGGGGAGCTGGTGTGGATCTGGAGCAACCAGATTCACAAGTCTTTTTAGGTAGTTCGTCGGCACAGGGACCACAAGCCAGCTGGCAAGTGACCGGGCCAACGCGTTGAGCCAAATCGTGCCAAAGGGCCCCACGCAGCACTCGTCGAGTGTGGAGGGCTGAACTTCGGCTCAGGAGTAGCTCAGGGTGGGGGCTTCTCAAACCCCGGTGTACAGCTTCGAGGGTCACTCGTGGGCTGCACGGTCAGCGTCTCGTGGTCACTTCAAGATGGCGTGCCCCACGCTTCCGGTCGCCTCCACGGGTCTCAGCTTTGCATGGACTGTGGATCGGGCTGTTAGAAGCTAGGCAGGCTTAATCTCGTCGATCTCAGTCGCTCGAGTTCCGGCGGGAACTGCAACTAAGTAGACGTCGAGGGCTGGATGGTGCCTGCTGCTGCAGGGTGGTCACTCCTTGACCACAAGGGAGATTCTTCGGGCTTCCACGTTGAGATGGAGGGCGAAGGGTCCAGAATATTGTTTCAAATGTTTCTTCCAGGAAATCTGATGTGCATTGGCACTGCTCCCACTCTTATTCGAATCTGGTGGGCGTGATTACCTGCTAGGTCCCCTCCTATGGGTGGGACCCAGGAAGTGGGTGGATACACCCCCTTCCTTTGATCCAGGCCGCCCTGGCACGAGGGCTGGAGTGCCCCAGAACCGGTTTGGCCGGATTATGCAAGGGGCAGCCTTGTGCGCCCCAGGCAGTGTCTGGTTTCTTTCAAACCTCCCTGCTACAATACACTATCTCCTGTCTGGAGGGCGGTGACACCCTCCTGTGACAGGAAACCCTTTGTCCAGGACCCCCTTGACTGGGTTTCGGTCAGCTCCAGGGGTCCAGACATTTGTCTGTGGCAGAGGCATCCATTTTGTGGATCTTAAGGCCTTTGGAGAAATCAACCGCATTAAAGTGAAGTAACATGTCTTACCCCTCTAGAGGGGTGGAATGCCATCCCCGTCGCCAGAACTGGCGAGGGGATGGTATTCCAAAGCGTATGACACCTTACACGACATGTTTTGATAAAGCCAAACCAAAGTTGCTAAATAACCGCGAGGATTATAAGGCACTTAATAGTATATGGTATGGCCTTATCCTGAAACAGCTTAGGGATTTGTTCCCGACGGCTGCAGACAGGCTCAGCTCATGCTAGAGCTCCATCTCACATAAAACCATGCACCCAGCCTCCAGGATTGGTGAGGCCTGACTATAGGAGTGGCTCACAGGTTTACATGTGTCCAGATATAGGTTTAGACATAGGTATACTATGTCTAAGCAAGGGGTGTGTACACCACCTTACCCCAGCTGAGGGATCAGCCAGTTGTGTCAATTTAAGAACCAGCCAGGGGTGGCAAAAGTTATGCTGCAGCCCCTGGTAGGCCTTAGTGGCTCCTGTGCCCTGTGCACCTATAGTGCATTCTACAGGGGCTGACAAGGAGTCCATTTCCAATTGGTATGTGCCTATAGCACATGTGTCATTAATTTAGTGAGAGAACAGCAGGCTGGGGGTCTGATCAGCAGGCCCACAGCCTCAGTAGTCGAAAACCAGTGAAGCAAAAAGCAAAAATTTGGGGTGACCATAGGATAGCAGACCCTACTCTCCTACACAACCCCCCCCCAAACGCAGGGACATTAAACTAACCTTGACCAGATAAGTCTTCATGTTCTAAGTGGAAGTACCTGGAGAGACCATCTGCATTACCATGGTCAGTCCCTGGGCGGTGCTCCACTGTAAAGTCCATCCCCTGTAGGGAAATGGACCACCTGAGCAGTTTGGGATTTTCACCCTTCATCTGATTAAGCCATAAGAGGGGCTTATGGTCTGTCTGCACCAGGAAGTGAGTTCCAAACAAGTAGGACCTCAACTTCTTTAATGCCCAAACCACAGCAAAGGCCTCCCTCTCAATGGCTGACCAACGTTTTTCTCTTGGGGTTAGCCTCCTGCTAATGAAAGCAATTGGCTGGTCTTGACCATCTTGATTAAGTTGTGAGAGTACAGCTCCCACCCCCAACTCAGAAGCATCTGTCTGAACAATGAACTGTTTGGAGTAGTCAGGACTCTTTAGGATAGGTGCAGAGCACATGGCCTTCTTCAGGTCTTCAAATGCCTTCTGACAGCTAACTGTCCACTGAACCTTTTTTGGCATCTTCTTGGATGTCAAGTCATTTAATGGTGTCACTATAGACCCATAGTTTTTCACAAACTTTCTGTAATACCCAGTCAGGCCCAAGAAGGCTCTGACTTGTGTCTGGGTAACTGGAGGAGCCCAGTCCTGTATGGCCTGGATTTTGCTTTCCAGTGGCTGAACCTGGCCTCCACCTACTAGGTGGCCCAGGTATACAACCTTACTCTGCCCTATCTGGCACTTTGTGGCCTTGATAGTTAGGCCTGCCTTTTGCAGGGCCTCCAAAACTTTCTTCAGGTGGATCAGGTGATCCTCCCAGGTGGAGCTAAAGACAGCAATATCATCCAGATAAGCTGCACAAAAGTCATCCAACCCAGTAAGGACTTGGTTCACCAACCTTTGGAAAGTGGCAGGTGCATTCTTCAAACCAAAGGGCATTACCACAAACTGATAATGTCCACTAGGGGTAGAGAATGCTGTTTTGGCTTTTGACTCCTCAGCTAGTCTGATTTGCCAGTAGCCAGCTGTCAGATCAAATGTGCTCAGAAACTTGGCAGAAGCCAATCTGTCAATGAGCTCATCTGCTCTTGGAATGGGGTGAGCATCTGTCCTAGTGACAGCATTGAGACCCCTGTAATCCACGCAAAACCTCATTTCTCTCTTACCATCTTGGGTATGAGGTTTTGGCACCAGGACTACTGGGCTGGCCCATGGGCTCTCTGATGGCTCAATCACTCCAAGCTCCAACATCTTTTGCACCTCAGCCTTGATGCAATCCCTGACATGATCAGGTTGCCTGTAGATCTTATTCTTGACAGGCAGACTGTCACCAGTGTCCACAACATGGGTACACCAGTCAGTTTGGCTGGGTGTGAGTGAAAACATTTGCCTGTGAGCCTGCAAAACTTGTCTGCAGTCCCTCTGTTGCTGGTCAGTGAGGCTGCCTGCCAAGGCTACTCCATCAACTGAACCATCATCAGGGTTCTGGGAAAGCAGGTCTGGGAGAGGGTCACTCTCTTCCTCCTGTTCCCCATCTGTGGCCATGAGCAAGCTCATGTCCTCCCTGTCTACAAATGCTTTCAAGCGATTCACATGGATTACCCTGTGAGGGCTCCTGGGTGTTCCAAAGTCTACCAAGTAGGTGACTTCCCCTTTCTTCTCAATAATAGGATAGGGTCCACTCCATTTGTCTTGGAGTGCTGCTGGAGCCACTGGCTCCAGTACCCATACCTTCTGTCCTGGTTGGAACTCTACCAGCACAGCCTTTTGGTCATGCCAAGCTTTCTGCAATTCTTGGCTGGCCTCCAGGTTTTTGGATGCTCTTTCCATGTACTCAGCCATCCTGGAGCGGAGACCAAGTACATAGTCCACTATGTCTAGTTTGGGCTTTTTGAGAGGTAACTCCCATCCTTCCTTCACCAAACACAATGGACCTCTCACAGGGTGGCCAAACAAAAGTTCAAAAGGGCTGTAGCCAACCCCCTTCTGTGGGACCTCTCTGTAAGCAAAGAGCAGGCAGGGTAAAAGAATGTCCCATTTCCGCCTGAGCTTCTCTGGTAATCCTTTTATCATGCCTTTAAGGGTCTTGTTAAATCTCTCCACAAGCCCATTGCATTGTGGATGATATGGGGTGGTAAACTTATAGTTTACTCCACATTCCTTCCACATTGCTTTTAGATAGCTGGACATAAAATTTGTCCCTCTATCTGATAGTACCTCCTTAGGAAAGCCCACTCTTGAGAAAACTGCAATGAGGGCTTTTGCCACCACAGGTGCTGTGGTGGTCCTTAGGGGAATAGCCTCTGGGTACCTGGTGGCATGATCCACTACCACCAGTATGAATCTGTTCCCAGATGCTGTTTGGGGGTCCATTGGACCCACAATATCAATTCCAACTCTCTCAAAGGGGACCCCCACCACAGGTAGTGGTATTAGGGGGGCCTTTGTTGTGCCACCTGACTTACCACTGGCTTGGCAAGTGACACAGGAGCGACAAAACTCCTTGACATCCTCTGACATGTGAGGCCAGTGAAAGTGTGGAACAAGCCTGTCCCACGTCTTGTTCTGGCCTAAGTGTCCTGCAAGGGGAATATCATGGGCCAAGGTAAGGAGGAATCCCCTAAACTGCAGAGGTATCACCAACCTCCTGGTCATGCCAGGCTTGGGGGCTCTAGCCTCTGAGTAAAGGAGTCCCTCATCCCAATACACAGTATGGGTACCTTGGGCATCCCCAGCAGCCTCAGCAGCAGCCTGCTGTCTGAGGGGTTCAAGGGAAGGGCAATCTAATTGAGCCTGCCTCAGGTCTGCCCTTGAGGGTCCCCCTGTCCCCAGAAACTCAACCTGGTCAGGTTCAAGCTCCTCAAAGACAGTCTCCTCTTGGACTGCAGAATCAGTTTCCTCTGAAACCTGATCCTCAACCTGGGGCAAGGTGGAAGGCGAGGCCTTTCCTCTCTTGCTCCTTCTCTTGGGTTGTGGCTGGTCTATTGTCTCAAGATCCACCACTGGTTCAGGAAGGCACTTCTTAGCCTGAGCCCTTGTCATGGCAAGGACATGCTCTGAAATCCCTAGCATTTCTGCATGAGTCCTGTACTCCACTTCTGACCATGCTGAGCTTTCAAGGTCATTGCCTAACAGACAGTCTACTGGTAGGTCTGCACTCACCACAACTTTCTTTAGGCCATCAACCCCTCCCCAGGAGAAGTTCACAACTGCCACACTATGGGAGGTAGTGGAGTTGCTTGCATTGGTTACTAGGTAGCTCTCTCCTAGTACAATCTGCCCAGGGTCCACAAAGCCAGGGGTCACCATGGTGACACTAGCACATGTGTCCCTGTAAGCTTGAGCCAGTTTCTCATTTATTAAGGGAGTCTGCCTGTATTTGCCCAGGTTAGTGGGGCTTACTGCAGTGGGCAACTCAATGTCCACATCATACAGGAGAACTGCCTGTGTAGGGACTCTGACTAGGCCAGATCCTACTTCAATACCCAGGGTCAACCCAGCTACACCCTTGGACTGTGTTCCACCACTGCTTACTGTACTTGGGGTTGCAGTTGCTTTAGGAGCTGTAGTGGTGGGAACTGGATTTGCCTTGGTGCACTCACTGCCCCAGTGTGAAACTGATTTGCAGGTATTGCACCAAGGTGTCTTTGGACCTTTGTTCTTCTTCTTCTTGTTACCAGTTTGGGAACCACCCTCCTTACTATTAGTTTGGGGGCCTGAAGACTTCTGGTCTTTTTCTTTATCTTTCTGATTCTGATTACCACCCTTCTGGTCTGTTTTCTTCTGGTCACCACCTTGGTTCTGGGGTTTCTGCTTAATCCTTGTTCTGACCCATTTGTCTGCCTTCTTTCCCAATTCTTGGGGAGAGGTCAGATCAGAGTCAATAAGGTATTGATGCAACAGCTGGTTTGTACAGTTATTAAGGATCTGTTCTCTCATCATAAGATTGTACAATCCTGTATAGTCTGAAACTTTACTTCCCTGTAACCAACCCTCCAAAGCCTTAGTGGCACACTCCACAAAATCAGTCCAGTCTTGAGTCTGTGCTTTCTGGGTGTCTCTGAACAACAACCTGTATTGCTCAGTGGTTAGGCCATACCCTTCAATGAGAGCACTCTTCAAAACAGAGTAGTTTTTGGCATCCTCAGGTCTAACTGTGAGGAGCCTGTCCCTCCCTTTCTCAGAAAAGGAGTACCACAAAATTGCAGCCCACTGATTCTCAGGAACCTGCTGTACCATGCAGGCTCTCTCAAGAGCAGTCATCCATTTGTGGATGTCATCCCCTTCTTTAAAGGGGGGCACAATTTTGGTCAGGTTTCTATTATCATAGGCCCTGTCTTTTTCTCTTGGAAAATTGCTGCCACCAGTGACATCTAAGCCACTTAATTTCTGCTCTCTTGCCAAGGCAAGTTTAGCTTGAGCTAAGGTAAGCTTAGCTTGACTCAGGGCTACCTCCTCTCTCTCTATCTGGAGTCTGACAGCCCTCATTCTAGCCCTATGCTCAGCTTTCTGAGAAGCACTCATGCCTCTCTCTGATTCTCTGGAGGCACTAGAAAGATGAGAGTCCCCTGAGGGAGATCTCACTCTTCTGTTGCCTGGGGGAATCATATGTTGGGTTCTGGGGAGGTGCTGGCCCTCTCCATTCCCCAGTAGGTCCAAGTTAGCCTGGCTAAGCCTACCAACTGGAACCTGGCTACCCTGATCCTGTACTCCTAAGTCCTCAACATCTGAGTCCTCATCCAAGTCATCATCATCCTCCTCTACAAGGGGATCAACTGCAGGGGGGTTCCCTCCAGTTCCTGTATCTAGGGAAGCTGCTTTTGCCTTCTCTAAGTCATCCTGTTCTAGGATTTCTACCAGGATTAGGCAGGTGGGGCTTCTGCCCCTTTTTAACCCTCTTGCTTTGCACAAGGCAATCAAGTCTCTGCGGGTTAGTTTGTCATATCCAAAAGTTGCCTGGGTAGGGTCAACTGTCACAGGACTAGACCCTGAGGCCTTTCCTGTGTCAGACATGGTTACTAGTGAGGTGTAAGTGGTGCACTTACCTACACTAAGTGTTTTCCTACTGGACCTTGCTAGTGAGTTGTAGTCAGGGGTGTGCTACTCCCTTCAACCTACAACTACTAAGTTCAGTAGAACTTAATATGCTAAGCTTTTGATTTTATATGTACCTAGAGGTACTTGATGTGATCTTTCAATTTGATATAAAGATTGCAATGGTAAAACAACAGCAAGCTCAAATCCGCACCGCTGCTCACCAATGTGAGAAGTTGGCCTGGTAGGGGATGTTTCCAATTCTGGAACCACCTACTACCTGACCAAACAATCCCCTTATGGTGTCTGGTTGTAAGTCAACCTTATTAGACAAGCTATCCTAGGGGTAGCATGGACTAAGCAGCCTAAAGGCTTAACTTAAGAGGTCGTGTTAAGCGAGCTGTTTTACCACATACAATCCTGTAATACCAAATGAAAGGACACCACACAAGTATATATTATAAAAATATATGTGTTTATTACTAAAAACAATCCCCAGTATTCTTTATGAATAAAGGGGCACAAGCGTTAAATCAAAAAGCACTGTTTAAACATACAAGTTGCACAATTATGGATGAGGGCGGGTGGCCACTCAAACCATATACTAAACAAGTGGTATAAGAAAGGCCACTCGAGCAGTGGTTAGGCCTAGGGCCTAGGGAATCGCTGGGAGCAGTCAGGACAAGCAATGCTGAAGTCGGGAATGGCCCTCGGGATTCGGGAGATGTGCGGAAAGCGCACGCATGCACCAATGTTAACCAATGGTGCGTAAAAGTCAAAGAGTTAAAGTTTAAGGACACTTCCGCTGAACCTAGAGGAACAAAACTTAACACACAGACCCTAGAGGTGTGCACCAGTGTGGGAACACCGGCGGAGCAAAGTTACCTCACCCACAGGAAGTGGGTGCACAGGGTCGAAGTGGCGTCGGGTTTTGACACGCAGGCTCTTGGTGCTTGAAGCTGAAAGGGCTGCAGGCAGGGTGAAGACGAAGTGTCCGGTGGAGTCCAAGGGTGGACTCAAGTTGTAGAGTACCTGAAAGCAGAGGGGACAGAGTCTGGGTCACTCAGCAGTGACCAGGGTGGAACCAGGACGGAACCAGGCAATGTCGGGCGCAATCAGGTGGTCGTCGAGGAGCTTCTCTCCGCTGTCACGTGGGCTCTGGGGCATCTGCGATGTCCAGGAGCAGGTCACGATCTGTCCCACGCAGGCTCTCACCGTCGGTGCAGTCGGCTTCAAGTTTGGAGCAAACAAGCCTTGGTAAGAGCAATCCACGCAGGATCGGAAGATTGCTTCTCACTCGGACCAGGAAGGTCAGAGTCGGGGCTCCTTTTCAGGGGAGCTGGTGTGGATCTGGAGCAACCAGATTCACAAGTCTTTTTAGGTAGTTCGTCGGCACAGGGACCACAAGCCAGCTGGCAAGTGACCAGGCCAACGCGTTGAGCCAAATCGTGCCAAAGGGCCCCACGCAGCACTCGTCGAGTGTGGAGGGCTGAACTTCGGCTCAGGAGTAGCTCAGGGTGGGGGCTTCTCAAACCCCGGTGTACAGCTTCGAGGGTCACTCGTGGGCTGCACGGTCAGCGTCTCGTGGTCACTTCAAGATGGCGTGCCCCACGCTTCCGGTCGCCTCCACGGGTCTCAGCTTTGCATGGACTGTGGATCGGGCTGTTAGAAGCTGGGCAGGCTTGATCTCGTCGATCTCAGTCGCTCGAGTTCCGGCGGGAACTGCAACTAAGTAGACGTCGAGGGCTGGATGGTGCCTGCTGCTGCAGGGTGGTCACTCCTTGACCACAAGGGAGATTCTTCGGGCTTCCACGTTGAGATGGAGGGCGAAGGGTCCAGAATATTGTTTCAAATGTTTCTTCCAGGAAATCTGATGTGCATTGGCACTGCTCCCACTCTTATTCGAATCTGGTGGGCGTGATTACCTGCTAGGTCCCCTCCTATGGGTGGGACCCAGGAAGTGGGTGGATACACCCCCTTCCTTTGATCCAGGCCGCCCTGGCATGAGGGCTGGAGTGCCCCAGAACCGGTTTGGCCGGATTATGCAAGGGGCAGCCTTGTGCGCCCCAGGCAGTGTCTGGTTTCTTTCAAACCTCCCTGCTACAATACACTATCTCCTGTCTGGAGGGCGGTGACACCCTCCTGTGACAGGAAACCCTTTGTCCAGGACCCCCTTGACTGGGTTTCGGTCAGCTCCAGGGGTCCAGACATTTGTCTGTGGCAGAGGCATCCATTTTGTGGATCTTAAGGCCTTTGGAGAAATCAACCGCATTAAAGTGAAGTAACATGTCTTACCCCTCTAGAGGGGTGGAATGCCATCCCCGTCGCCAGAACTGGCGAGGGGATGGTATTCCAAAGCGTATGACACCTTACACGACATGTTTTGATAAAGCCAAACCAAAGTTGCTAAATAACCGCGAGGATTATAAGGCACTTAATAGTATATGGTATGGCCTTATCCTGAAACAGCTTAGGGATTTGTTCCCGACGGCTGCAGACAGGCTCAGCTCATGCTAGAGCTCCATCTCACATAAAACCATGCACCCAGCCTCCAGGATTGGTGAGGCCTGACTATAGGAGTGGCTCACAGGTTTACATGTGTCCAGATATAGGTTTAGACATAGGTATACTATGTCTAAGCAAGGGGTGTGTACACCACCTTACCCCAGCTGAGGGATCAGCCAGTTGTGTCAATTTAAGAACCAGCCAGGGGTGGCAAAAGTTATGCTGCAGCCCCTGGTAGGCCTTAGTGGCTCCTGTGCCCTGTGCACCTATAGTGCATTCTACAGGGGCTGACAAGGAGTCCATTTCCAATTGGTATGTGCCTATAGCACATGTGTCATTAATTTAGTGAGAGAACAGCAGGCTGGGGGTCTGATCAGCAGGCCCACAGCCTCAGTAGTCGAAAACCAGTGAAGCAAAAAGCAAAAATTTGGGGTGACCATAGGATAGCAGACCCTACTCTCCTACAGCTTCAGTCACATTTCAAACCTCCAAACACATCAGAGAATACACACAGGGGAAAAACCATACCATTGCAGTGAATGTGTAAAGAGCTTCAGTCAGTTAACAGGCCTCCAGAGACATCAGCGAATACACACTGGGAAAAAACCTTACCATTGCAGTGAGTGTGGCAGTAGTTTTATTTACTCTTCAGCATTAAGAAATCATCAGCGAGCTCACAAAGGGGAAACAAATCTTTTAAATGCCATGAATGCTTGAAAAGCTGTAGTCCATTATCAATCCTAAACAGGCATCAGCGAACACACACAGAAGAAAAGCCTTCAAGTGCAATGAATGTTTGAATAAATGTAGTCAATTATCAAGCCTATATAGACATCAGCTTACACACACTCTGTAAATACCGTACAACTGTAGTGAGTGTAGAAGTACCTTTAGGAAATCTTCTGCATTAAGGATTCATCAGTTAATGCACACAGAGAAAAATCCTTTCAGGTGCAGTGAATGTGTGAATATTTTCTGTCAGTTATTAAACCTATGGATACATCAACTAACACACACAGAGTAAAAAAAGAGCATTGCAATGAATGTCAGAAGTGATTTTGTCAATTGCGAACACACCTGGGGTAAACTTACAATTGCACTAAAAGTGTGACGAGCTTTTGTCAATTTCTGATCCTAAATAGCCTTAGCGAATGCACACCTTCATTTAACTCACTTAGAAATAATCCTAGAGATGCAGTGAATTTAAAAAGAACTTAAGAACATTAACAATAATATTGACTCATCTGAGGACATATACAGGAGCAGAACAGTGCAGTTATTGTGAGATGAAGAATTACAGGAACAAATATATAATTATGTGTGTTATTCAAATACCAGATGAATGAAGAGTCGACTAGAAGAAATGAAGAAAACCAAAGAATTGTAGAATAATAAAAGTGTCTGTTCCCAGTGATTGTTCACTTCGGTACACATAGAAAAAAAACGTGATATAACAGGAGATCCACTGGGAGACTAGCACACTGTGAAATAAAAGAAAAGAAGCACTGGTGGTTTTTATTTGGCGATGAAGAGTTGCAAAGAAAAACATCCAAGTGTTCCTGTTCATGCTACCTGTAAAAGTGTAGGGATGAATATGATTCTGCCTGCACATATTACTATATTAGCATAAATGAGTTAGTTGCGAAAACGCCATTTTGCTGCTTTTGCACACAACACTACATCTCTGTTTTTATAAAGACAAACTGCTTGCTTTTCCTTCACATGAGAACGATCTGTTTTTCACATCTCCAGACTCACACTGCGACCTCAAGTCTGCACAAAGTGTTCAAGGTTAAAATAACAATGTATGCTGTTGATGCAGGTTGATCGGCCCACGCTCTAAACACAACACGAACACAGCTGCTCATTTCTGAAACTCAGGTGCTTTTAATATTGCACTGCATGCATGAGTCTAGCACTTGGGAAAAACCTTTCAATCAACAAAGAGCTCTGCTGATCTGGGATGCGATTCACTTCACCTGACTTTGGAGGTATGGGTTTCCCGGTTTTAACCTAGAGATCTTCTATTATTATAATACCTAGCTCCTAGCAAGGGGAGGGTGGTACACAAGGCGCTATAGACCTGGTTCCACTATCATTATAATATGATTTCTCCCTCTGTATTTTATGGAATTGTAACAATGTTGATTGTATTGATTTTATGCATCTTTTTACTTATGTTAGCAAATATACTGCATCTTAGAGCACGTAGTTGAAATAAACATTTTAAACTATACCGTGTCTCTGATTGCTCACGTTGTGGACATTTATGAGAATAAAAACAAAAGAGTGTTCTTGATTCCCACTATTCCTGAGAGGTCCCAAAGTTGCTTGTTCATTGGTAGCTTCGCTGTAGTACGGAGAATGAATGAGACACTGTTGCTAGTCGGATAGGGGTTCTGGGCACTGAGGTGGATTTTTGGTACACCACAATACACTGAGGTCCTGGTTTCCTGCGCATAGTTCTGTGCATGAGCAGAATTCCCGCAACATGGCGCCCAAAGTCTTGATTAGTGCTCGTACCTGTCCACAATACCCTCAACACCTTTTCCTGTTAACATGCGTGACGGATTAACCTACCTATATGAATGTGTTATAGGTTAATTCAAGCATGAGATTTATGAAAAGGTTCACATTTTGAATACTACCCTTTGTTGTACTGCAATTTATATAAATTGTTTTTCTTCTCTATGTCCTCATGGGTGATATTGACATAGCTCAGCATAGTTGGACAGCGCTCCGGCGTCATCTGACGCAGTTTGGAGTACCAGACGATGGTATGTCTGTTATCTTTGTGGTGAGTGCATATTCGGCGTTCTCCTTTGAGCTTTTCTACTCTTGGGTCACGTTTCCTGCAATAAATGCAGATGAGGATACATTTCATACATACACTCACACTGCGATTCCTGTGAACTATACTCCATATAGGACACAAGAGATTCCAATTTTGCAATGGCAGCATCGTATTTGGTTGTATGGCACCCTCCCCCACACCGTAACTCCGGTTCGGTTAGGTCGCTTGTCAATTCCTGGGGCAACTTGGCCAGTCTTAGCCGGGTTCACACCATATCCACGTTATCTCAATGCCCCGATTGACGACTTGTGTCAACTTTATACCTCTTTTGTTGGGGTACATAGGGCTTTGGTTCAATATGTTTCTTGCAGCGAAACAAGTTGGACCGGCTGGGATGTAGATTAGTCCATTCATGGTTAATTCGGTTAATTCGGTAATGGGCAAGCACCCTCAAACTAAGTACGATATGCCTTATTGTCATGCTGAGAAATTTGACCAACTGGAAGCAGTGTTTCCTAATACCACTCCTGTGGAAAAACACAGGATTCTCACAATTAGTTTGCAGAAAGACTTATTGCCAGAGTTAACAGATTGTGAGATTTGGGGTAAAGTATTTGCAGCAGAATATGCGAAGTATTTCTGCGCGCTGTCTATGAATGTCTTGCCCTCTGTGATCAAGCATGTTCCGGATGAGCACAGTGCGGAGGCGGCTGTCGAGTTGAGAATGAGGCTCGTTGGAGTGTTTGACTTAGTTGCTGATCTCATCTTTTGTAATGTAAAGGGAGATGCGGTTAACTTTCAGGTGTCGAATGCTTTGCGCCTTGTCCAAGACGTTGACAAACCCCGAGCGTTACCATGAATTATTGTGGTGGCTTATAAGACCATTGGCCGCAATAGTTTGGGTGTTAAGCCTTTTGCTAAAACGGCAACTCAACCGCAGACTCAGATAGCAAAGTCTACTAAAGACAACCATCCAAATTTTCCAAAACAGAATTGGAAGAATAAAAATCAGGGGAAGCAGCAAAAGAAGCAGGGGTCGCCTCCGGCGTCGCGATACCAGCGTCGCTCCGAAGCCGCCAATTCCTTTGTTGTGCACGGCGCAGCCGATTTAAGGCGCTGCCACCGTAACTGCACCCATTTCAGACACCATCTTGCTGGGAGGAAGGGTTGCGTTCCAGTTGTTGGACGCCTCCCGCCCTCCCAGTATATTTAAGGGGCGTCACATACTATAGCTGTGATATTTGCCATATTCTCCCCTGAGGCGGAAGCCGGGGGCTCTCAGCTCTTTTCTGTTCACTGCCTTACTGCACGCTCTTGAAATACGAAGTACGTGTATTTTAAAATCTGTATATATTTTAACAGCTCTATTTTAAACGCTACCTCTTTACACTTCGGCGCGAGACTAGCGTCGCTCCGAAGCCGCCAATTCCTTTGTTGTGCACGGCGCAGCCGATTTAAGGCGCTGCCACCGTAACTGCACCCATTTCAGACTCCATCTTGCTGGGAGGAAGGGTTGCGGTCCAGTTGTTGGACGCCTCCCGCCCTCCCAGTTTATTTAAGGGGCGTCACATACTATAGCTGTGATATTTGCCATATTCTCCCCTGAGGCGGAAGCCGGGGGCTCTCAGCTCTTTTCTGTTTACTGCCTTACTGCACGCTCTTGAAATACGAAGTACGTGTATTTTAAAATCTGTATATATTTTAACAGCTCTATTTTTAACGCTACCTCTTTGCACTTCGGTGCGAGACTAGCGTCGCTCCGAACCCGCCAATTCCTTTGTTGTGCACGGCGCAGCCGATTTAAGGCGCTGCCACCGTAACTGCACCCATTTCAGACACCATCTTGCTGGGATGAAGGGTTGCGGTCCAGTTGTTGGACGCCTCCCGCCCTCCCAATATATTTAAGGGGCGTCACATACTATAGCTGTGATATTTGCCATATTCTCCCCTGAGGCGGAAGCCGGGGGCTCTCAGCTCTTTTCTGTTCACTGCCTTACTGCACGCTCTTGAAATACGAAGTACGTGTATTTTAAAATTTGTATATATTTTAACAGCTCTATTTTAAACGCTACCTCTTTGCACTTCGGCGCGAGACTAGCGTCGCTCCGAAGCCGCCAATTCCTTTGTTGTGCACGGCGCAGCCGATTTAAGGTGCTGCCACCGTAACTGCACCCATTTCAGACACCATCTTGCTGGGAGGAAGGGTTGCGGTCCAGTTGTTGGACGCCTCCCGCCCTCCCAGTATATTTAAGGGGCATCACATACTATAGCTGTGATATTTGCCATATTCTCCCCTGAGGCGGAAGCCGGGGGCTCTCAGCTCTTTTCTGTTCACTGCCTTTCTGCACGCTCTTGAAATACGAAGTACGTGTATTTTAAAATCTGTATATATTTTAACAGCTCTATTTTAAACGCTACCTCTTTGCACTTCGGCGCAAGACTAGCCTCGCTCCGAAGCCGCCAATTCCTTTGTTGTGCACGGCGCAGCCGATTTAAGGCACTGCCACCATAACTGCACCCATTTCAGACACCATCTTGCTGGGAGGAAGGGTTGCGGTCCAGTTGTTGGACGCCTCCCACCCTCCTCTAAACCCGCCCCTTACATGTACAAAAACATTAACCCTCCCCATCCGCGCAGCGGGCGGGCGCAGCAGGCGGGCGCAGCGGGCGCGCCGGCGGCGCGCCAAAGGCAAGCCCGTCTGCGCCCATCCGCGCCTGGACCGGGCACAGGGCCACCACCCCTGGTCCCCTTAACCCAGCGACTTGTCTACACTATTCTAATATTAAGCTGCTCGAGATGCGTCCTCACAATCACTGCGATTGTCGAAAGCTTGACCCAATATCCCTTCCCGGTCTTTTCAGACAGTTCTGTCCTCATTGTATGGTTTCTATCCCCCTCGCCATTAAAACACCCTCCAGTGCTAACAAAAATACACATACCAGCATATCAATAGCACTTTCTAATGTACGCTCGCTTGGTAAACATCGACAGGATATAGCAGACTTGATAGAGGATAGGAATTTAGATATATTATTCATGACCGAAACTTGGATGGACAATTCATCCGACCCAGACCTAGTGATTGCAGTCCCAAGAGGTTTCACAATCTATAGACACGATAGACAGCATAAAAAAGGGGGCGGACTAGCGATTATCACCCGTGACTCACTTAATGTGAGAATTACTGCCACCCCGTCATCCTCCTGCGAAGCTTTGCAATTTGCAATCATGCTATCCCCTTCCAAAAACTTCAAAGGGATCCTCGTATACAGACCACCTGGATCACGACCACGATCAGACTTTATCACGGATTTGAGTTCTATCCTGGAATCCCTGGCTCTGGAAGACTCTTTTACAGTTTTGGGTGATTTTAATTTTCACCTAGACAAACTAGAGGATAGGGATACTTTATCTCTTATCTCGGATATGAAGACATTTGGTCTTCCCCTTCTGGTTAACTCTCCTACGCATGACGGTGGCCATACACTGGATGGCATCTTCTCCAATCTGGAGGATATCCACATAAATCAAATCCTCCCTTTCACTTGGTCAGATCATTACTCCATCTTGGGCTCCATCATCATCCAGGAAACACTCACCGCTAAAGTATTCGCCAATTCCCGTCAACCGTTTAAAGCCTGGAATGACATAGATAGTCCTAGCCTGAAAACGCTACTTGGTAATTCCAACCCCATTTTTTCCGCAGACCCCAACATTGCCACCAAGCAATTCCACGACTGGCTGGGTACTGCCGCTAATTCACTGGTTCCCACTAAACAGGCGACCAGAAACAGACTCGCCCCCTCGGCACCTTGGTTCACTGAAGAACTAAGAACCCAGAAACAACTCTGCAGGAACAAGGAGAGGCATTGGCGGAAGGCCTATAGCGAAGACAACAGAATTCGCTACAGGGAGACGTTGGTCAAATATAAAACCATGATCAGTGAGGCTAAGAAAAAGTACTTTAGTGAACGGATAGAGCTAGCAAAAAACTCCTCTAAGGAACTTTACAATACCACCAAGCAGCTAGCTGGTTACTCCCCTGATCTGAACCCACCTCCCTCTCAATCTCTTTGCGATGCCCTGGCTACCTTCTTTTTCACGAAGGTCAATGACATCTTCTCGGCTTTCTCAAATAATACTAATACCCCCTCTATTACCCATACCTCGACTTACTCTGCACCCAAGTTTACTCATTTTACAGATATCACCAACGCTCAAACTGCAGAAATCATCACCACGATCAAAACAGGCTCTGCACTTGATCCTTGTCCTTTTAAAATTCTTCCACCTATTATCGATGTGCTTATACCTGCCATTACTCTAATCTGCAACACCATGTTCAGATCAGGTATTTATCCAGACGCCCTAAAAAAACCTCTCCTCAAACCATTACTAAAGAAGCCTCACCTTGATAAGGATGAATTGAAAAACTACCGGCCAATTGCAAGCCTTCCATTCCTGGCCAAAGTGGCCAAAAAAGCAATGAATTTACAACTATCTGCTTTCATAGAGGAACACCATCTACTCGATGATACTCAATTTGGGTTCCGCCGATTCCACGGTACGGAGACTGCGCTGATGACATCAGATCTGTTAGACCTGTCAGCTTTAGGGTGGTCTTTCCCCGAGATTTTTTTGCCCTTGCCTCATTTTGCCCACCTTCTTTTTGTTGGCCCTTAGGTCTTCGGGCACCTTTTCATAGCTAATCTGTGTTAGGGTGCAGGTGCTCTCTACTTCCAGCATGGCTGCCACTGGCCGCTGCTACTGCAGCGAGGTCTTTTTAGTGTAGCACCCTAGTTGCCAGGAGCAGGCTGGGTCCCCATACAATGTTGCAACACCAGCCACCCATCCCCTGTCCATAGTTAGAGTGGGGAAGCTCCTGGAACCTTCCAGAAGAAAGGCGAACCTGACTGTTCCCGCCTTAGAGAGTGGTCACCTGACCTGGGCATATATAAGCAAGGGAGGGAACTTTTTCTAGTCAGTTGGGGCATCATTGACCTGGGAAACCCACGCAGGAGTTTTAGGCGGGAGGGCCTAGTGAGGAACCTATGCTACTGGCAGTGACAGGATTAAGGTGCTGCCTCTTAAGCTGGGTGAGGTGTCCAAAGCTAGCCCCCTGATCTGGCCCAGTGGTAGGGAACCCCAGGGCCCATCTGCAGTGACTGAGGAGAAATTCTTCAAGCCTTCAACTCATCACCCCCCCTTCCACTTCAAGAAACAAGCAACTAATCCTCCTGCTATGTTTCGGCTGTCTTTCTCCCCGATCGCCATACCCCCACCTGGGCCGCTACTCCTTTTGTCTCCTGTCTTCCCGCCACGCGGGGCCTGTGTCGGCGTGTCTCCTTCCTTTCGTTTTTCATTTTCTTTATTTCCTTTTTATTGTTTTATTTTGTCTTCCCTCCATTTTCCTTTCCCTTCCCCTTCCCCTTCCCTACCTCGTCCCCCCCCTTTTTCCTTCCTGTGTCCTAGAGGTTGCTATGGCGGGCTGGTTCTGGTGCATTGTCTTTCCGATCCCTCTATTCTGGCTTGGTAGTGTCTTGGGTGGCGGGCATGTTACGAGGATAATGCTCAGGGGCTGATTGTGTCTCACATATCCTGATTTTCTTGACTGCATTGTATTGTCCCCCCCGATATTTTGGCTCCATGCCCCCTTATTAATGTTGAAGTTGGTTACGGGTTATCAGATGCCTCCGTATTGAAAGTGAGCCTGTCATACGTCTTCTCCCCATATTATAAAATTAAGCCTTATTTACTCCTGTGTTTTAGCCCTTTGTTTCCTGTATCTCTTCTCCCCCTTTTACGATTGTACGGCCTCTGCTTTGTATTGATTGATTATGTAATATTTGCCTGGTACTCCTGATTGTTTTGCACATTGCGGCCGGCCGGCTTGGTTGTAGGCGTCGACTTGTCTCTCCTTTTTGATGTCAATAAAGGTTTTCAAAAAAAAAAAAAAGAAACAAGCAACTAAGGGCGCAGAACCATCCAAGCGCCAAGAAACCTGCTTCCTGGGACCAGGTACTGGACTGTGCTGCCCTGCGCATCCCCTGCCTACAACTGGGCCTACCTGTCCCCCCCTGACTGAACTGTGGGCCAAGCGCTACAATTTGCTCCCATCCTGCCTGCCTTGAGCTAACTGTGCCCTCGAGACTCTAGCGCTGAAGCCCCCTGTGAGGCACTGGTATTCTAAAGCGCTTCTCCCCCTCAGGAATCATCTTGTCAGCGAGGCGCTGCATTTGCCCCCAAGCGCTCACCTGCTGTCCCCGAGCGCTGCGATAGCCTGTCGCTGTCTGCTGCTGTCCCGCCGGGCCTGGAGGCGCCAGTGGCCCCCTCCTTCTGCCCAGCCGAGACTGCCCCTCAGGCGCTGTCGCTCAGCGCACCAAATCACCGCCGCAGCCCACGGAAGCACTGTGATACCCCTCGGTGGCCCCCGGTACCAGAAGAGGGCCGCCGCAGTGTGGCCGGGCCCCACCCGACTAAGAGGAGGTCCCGCGGCAGCCCCCGGAGCCTGAGGAAGGCCGCCGCATAGTCCAGTCAGGCCTCGTTAGGCCTGAAGCCAAGTCGCTGCCTCCATCACGTGACGAGGGCGCTCGGCCTCGTCATTGGCCGCGCCCCCGTCTCCCTGTGCCGCGATTGGTCCCGCGGCCCGGCCCACACTGCTCCCTCATTGGCCGTCACCGCGGGCCCCGCTGACACGGCCCGGCGGCCGAAGAGAGCTGCACTTCACTACGGAGGGGGCCGCTGAGCCTGAGAGCCCCCTCCGCTTGGCGCCCCAAACGCTGGTCCAGCTTCGCCCCGGCGCCGGGGCTCCACAACTGCCCCCGCGGCGCACAGAGCCGGAGCTCTTTTCCCCCCAAGCGGACACTTTGCAAGGGCCCCGGAGGGCCGAAGAACACAAGGTAACCCCCTGGGGAGGAGGGCGGTAGGCCGAGTGAGGCCCGAGGTCGCCCCTCCCCCGGGGTTAGCTGAGACTGGGTCCTGTTGGCCCCCTTCTGAATGTGCCTCGAATATTTGGAGGCTGGAGGGTCAGACACTTTCCTCATTATATCGTAGTGCACCATATTTACAAGCCTGATATGTTCAAAGTGAACCGTATTTACAATCCTGATATGTTTAAAGTGTACCATATTTACCAGCCTGTTAATGAGAGGGAGAGTCACTTCACTGTACTGAATTTTCTTGCAGAGGTGGACTTCCATAATATTCTGATGATCTGATCTGGGTCGCAAACCAATCTGTATTCACAAGAAGAAAGGCTTGTGGTTGATGACTAAAGGCTGTGTTCTTTGAAGTTCCTTGTTAGACTGATAAGTACTTGCTGGAATGTTTTATTACTTTCTAGGAAAAGGGTCCATGAGAGGTTTGATGTGTTACTTAAACGCAATACTATAGTCGCTTCTTGTAGGATCCTCCAGGTTTATACAAATACCCCTTTGCCTGCCAAAGAGTCTGATGCGACAGGCAGGGTTAGTTAATGTTTCATTGCTTAGATGAGCTGGTTATTATTTTAATGAAAAGTCTTACTGAAATGCTTAATGAAATGTTCACCCATTTACAGGAAATGCAATCTGAAGGTGATTCATGAAATGTCTTAATGAAATGCTTATCTGAAATACTAATGAATTACTAATGCATCGCTCTATTTGAAAGCCTATATAAAAGATCTTGATTTCTTTCAAATACAACTACTGGTGTGGTCTCCATTATTGCGCCACTGTGTGTTTCATTGGATGTGTGTGTTAACTGGCTGCTTTACACGCAAGCCCCTGGCTGCCTTCCTGCTCGAGCCATGCCACCCCCCGGAGAACTGGTGGTCCCAGTTCTTACATTGTTGGCGAGCGGTGGGGTCCAGGAGGACCTGTAGCTACCTAACACCCTCCAGTGGGACAGAGTGTACTGCAATTAATTGGACACCTGTCGTGCTTCAAGCAAACCCAAATGCCCACCACTGTCTAGCAGCAGCAAAGTGTGTTGAACCAGCATTGTTGCCCACATCTTAGATTTTTTCTTCCAGGTTATCTAGGTCCTCACCTGACAGAATGGAGTTCCAGCTGGCTGACCTTGATAGGTACACTGTAGTGCAGTTAAGGGAGTTTTGTCAGGGAATGGGAGTGCCTGTGGGGACGAGAGCTGTAAAAGAAGAGCTCCATACCGCCTTGAGGGCATGGGTAAGGGCCCACCCAGAGGAAGAAGAGGATGGGGAACAGGTCACACACTGGGAGGCGGACACTCAGGAAGACCCAGGCCTGCTCAAAATTGGCATGTCAGACAATATATTGCCAGGAAGACGTTCCGGGTCAGAAAGCAGTGTATCTAGGGAGAGTGTGTCACCGCAGGAGTACGAGGACAGGAGGGAGGAGAGACGATTGAAGTGGAAGCTTGCCAAGTTAGAGCACGAGAGGGAGAGAGAAAGGGAAGATAAGAATCTGGCTTTAGAGAGAGAAAGGGAAGATAAGCAGTTTGCCTTGGAGAGAGAGAAATTAGCATTGGAGGAAAGGAAGCTGGCGCACGAGCTGCAGCTCAAGGAAATGGAGCTGCAAGCATTGCAGTTGAGTGCGCCAGGAAGTCCTAATGGTGGCAGCGTACCAGGAGCTCATCAGGAGCCCAGATTCTGGTTACCCAAGCAGGTGATAGCGAGCTACACCAAGGGGGATGACATTGCCAGGTGGTTGGAGGCGTATGAAGTGGCCTTGACTGCCCATGGGGTGCCTGAGAAACACTGGGGAGGTGATTTGTACCGGTTTATACCTCCTGATGTCAGGGACTCACTCCTGTAATTGGAGAAGGCAGACCAGTTTAGGTATTCCCCCATGAAGGAGGCACTTATCAAACATTTTGGCCTCACCCCTGAAAGGTATCGCCAGAGGTTTCGTGGCAGCCATAAGCTGTCCACGCAGAATTGGGTGGATGTTTTTGAATATGCCCGAAAGGCTCTGGATGGTTGGGTGCGTGGCAGCGAGGTGCGTTATTTTGAGGGTCTGTATAACCTTTTTTTGAGAGAGCACCTCTTGGATAAGTGTTTTCCGGAGTTGCGCCAGCATTTGGTGGACCCTAAGCTTACTGATTCCCGTGAGCTCGCGGAGGAGGCGGATATTTGGGTCAGCACCCGGGTGTCACACAAGGGCCCCGGGGGAGATGGCCCGAAAGGCGGTCAGGGCGCCCCTCAGAAGAGAGAGGGTGGAGATAAAAGAACGGAGTTCTCACGAGGCCCACAAACTAGACAGTTTGGGAAAGGAGTAGGTACCCCACCTCAGAACCGTTCCCCAAAACCCACTTACCCTGACAAGAGTCAGCAGCCAAAAGTGGTCCGGTGCTATGAGTGCGGAGAGGTCGGACACTACAAGGGAGATCCCCAGTGTCGCAAATGACCCCCAGCCCCCACTGGTGGCAAGAGTCCCGGGGTGGCTAGCGTAGCGCTTGGGTTGGAGCTGCCCCTAGATAGGGAAGGGGAGTGGACAGGCCTGACCCTGGTTTCACTTGGGGATAGAGAGATGGTCCCAGTGACGCCCTTACCATCGAATACTGCTAAGTACCAGCAGAGGGTGAACGTCAATGGGGAGGAGGTGGACGCTCTGAGGGACACAGGAGCCAGTATGACCACTGTAGTGAGGCGGCTGGTGTCCCCTGAGCAGGTTGTTCCTGATGTGTATCATCCGGCCGTGTTGGCTGACGGCAGAATGAGCTACTATCCCGTGGCTCAAGTTCCCTTTGAATGGGGAGGAGTGTCAGGCCCGTTGAGAGTTGCGATCAGCCCTGCCTTACCTGTGGACTGTCTGCTCGGTAATGACCTCGAACATACCGCCTGGAAGGAAGTGAAGTTTAAGGCCGACACTGAGATGCTGGGATTACCAGGGTGGACTTGCGTAGTCACCACAGCTGCTCGGCAAGAAGCTCAACCCGGGTTTTAGCCTGAAACAATGGCCCAACCCACTGTCGGTCCAGAGGAGAGTGTTGTGGAGGACACACCCCGTGTGATGGATGAGGAGCCCGCGGAGGTAACCCCGGAGTCCGTGGAGGTGGATGTCGTTCCCGTGGGGGACTTGCCGACCCTTGCCGAGTTGCATGTGGAAGGAGGTCCTACCCTGGAGGAATTCTGTTGGGCGCAGAAGGAGTGCCCCACGCTTGAAGGCATGCGGCGACAGGCCGAAGCCCAAGCGATGAACAAGGAGACCGGCAACTATCACGTGTATTGGGAGGATGGCCTCCTGTACAGTGAACCAAGGGTTCCGGTGCATGGGTCCTCGAGGGCCTTAGTGGTCCCCCAGTGTTACCGGGCCTTTTTGATGGAACTGGCGCATGAGATACCTCTAGCCGGACACCTGGGCCAGGTCAAGACCTTTGCGAGGCTAGTCCCACATTTTTATTGGCCTAGGATGAGAGTTGCCTCTGACACCTATTGCAAGACCTGCAAGACTTGCCAGGCCAGTGGCAAGACTGGGACCAAATTGAAGGCCCCATTGGAACCACTCCCAGTGGTCGGGACCCCTTTTAAGCGGGTCGGTATTGACATCGTTGGGCCGTTGGCCCTCCGACCTCTGCGGGACATTGGTTCAATCTGGTGTTAATGGACCACGCCACTCGGTACCCGGAGGCCATCCCTCTAAGGACCGTTACTGCACCTGTTGTGGCGCGGGCCCTGATGGGGATATTTACCCGAGTGGGATTCCCCAAGGTCGTGGTGTCGGACAGGGGCACAAATTTCATGTCGGCCTACATGCAGGCCATGTGGAAGGAATGAGGAGTGACCTATCGGTTCTCCACTCCTTACCACCCCCAGACTAACGGGCTCGTAGAGCGCTTCAACAAGACCTTGAAGGGGATGATCCGGAGTCTGCCAAAAGACCTGAGGTGGAAATGGGGCATCCTCCTCCCTTGCTTGCTGTTCTCGTACCACGAGGTACCCCAGAAGGGAGTCGGGTTCAGCCCCTTTGAATTGCTCTATGGCCATCCCGTTAGGGGACCCCTCAGCCTGGTCAAGGAGGGTTGGGAGAAGACTTCGAAGAAACTTCCCCATGATGTTGTCAGCTACATGCTGGCATTCCGCAGCCAGATGGCCAAGCTGTGGAAGGAAGCCTCAGACAATCTGGAGACTAGCCAAGCCGTCATGAAGGAGTGGTATGACCAATACGCTCGGACGGTGGAGTTGGACGCTGGACAGAAGGTGTGGGTCATGGAGCCTGGGGCGCTTAGTGCCCTCCAGGACCGGTGGACTGGTCCGTACGAGATTGCTGAGCGTCGAGGCCAGACCACCTACGTCGTGGACTTGAAGACCCCCCGACAACCACACCGGGTGCTCCACGTCAACCGCCTGAAGCCTCATCATGAGCGATCAGAACTTGCTCTCCTCATGGTGACGGATGGGAGCGAGGAGGAGAAAAGTGAGCCTCTTCCTGACCTTCTAGTGGCTCAGGAGAAGGATGGTTCAGTGGAGAGAGTTGTCCTCTCCCTATCCTTGACCCCAGAACAAAAGAGGGACTGCCGCCAGGTATTGGCGCAGCAAGCCTCATTGTTCTCCCTCACGCCTGGAATCACACATCTGTGTACCCATGATGTGGACACAGGGGACAGTCCGCCAGTGAAAAACAAGTCTTACCGGCTGTCCGAGAAAGTGAGGAACAGCATCCAGGGTGAGGTGATCAAGATGCTGGAGCTGGGTGTGATCGAACCCTCCAGCAGCCCGTGGGCTAGTCCGGTTGTGTTGGTGCCGAAAGCAGCTCCACCGGGCACCACACCAGAACTTCAGTTCTGTGTGGATTATCGGGGGTTGAATTCTGTCACCAAGACAGATGCTCACCCGATACCACGGGCAGACAAGCTGATTGACCGGCTGGGAGCAGCCAAGTACCTCAGCACCATCGACTTGACATCGGGGTACTGGCAGATTGCCATGACCGATGGAGCGAAGGAGAAGACAGCGTTCTCCACCCCCGAGGGTCACTTCCAATTTCGAGTGATGCCCTTCGGGCTCAAGAATGCTCCGGCCACTTTCCAGCGGTTGGTGAACCAGGTATTATCTGGCCTGGAGTCCTTCTCAGCAGCTTACCTGGATGACATAGCTGTCTTCAGTAGCACCTGGGAGGACCATCTGCAACATCTCCAGGAGGTGCTGCGGGCGTTACAACGTGCCGGCTTGACTATCAAAGCTAGCAAGTGCCAGATTGGACAGGGCTCTGTCGTGTACCTGGGACACTTGGTGGGCGGAGGTAAGGTGCAATCCCCTCCAGGCCAAAATTGAGACCATCATGGCCTGGGAGCCGCCCAAAACTCAGACTGAGGTCCGAGCTTTCCTCGGCCTCACTGGCTATTACCGCAGATTCGTCAAAGGATATGACACCATCGTGGCCCCCTTGACCGAGTTGACGTCCAAAAAGCAGCCACGACAGGTCATCTGGACGGCTGCTTGCCAGGAGGAATTTGAAACACTGAAGCTCGCGATGTGTACCGCTCCGGTGCTGGCCACTCCGGACTTCCAAAAAGAATTCATCGTGCAGACAGATGCCTCAGAGCATGGCGTAGGTGCCGTGCTATCGCAACTCAATGATGATGGCCAAGACGAACCTGTGGCCTTCATCTCCAGGAGACTTCTCCCTCGGAAACGGCGATGGAGTACCATCGAGCGAGAAGCCTTCGCTGTGGTCTGGGCTTTGAAGAAGTTGAGGCCATACCTTTTTGGCTCTCACTTCCTGGTTCAAACCGACCACCGTCCCCTTTGCTGGCTCATGCAGATGAGAGGCGAAAACCCAAAGTTGCTAAGGTGGTCCATTTCCCTACAGGGGATGGACTTTAGGGTGGAACATCGGCCCGGAGCTGACCACACCAATGCTGGAGTTTCAGGCGGGAGGGCCTAGTGAGGAACCTATGCTACTGGGAGTGACAGGATTAAGGTGCTGCCTCTTAAGCTGGGTGAGGTGTCCAAAGCTAGCCCCCTGATCTGGCCCAGTGGTAGGGCACCCCAGGGCCCATCTGCAGTGACTGAGGAGAAATTCTTCAAGCCTTCAACTCATCACCCCCCCCTTCCACTTCAAGAAACAAGCAACTAAGGGCGCAGAACCATCCAAGCGCCAAGAAACCTGCTTCCTGGGACCAGGTACTGGACTGTGCTGCCCTGCGCATCCCCTGCCTACAACTGGGCCTACCTGTCTCCCCCTGACTGAACTGTGGCCCAAGCGCTACAATTTGCTCCCATCCTGCCTGCCTTGAGCTAACTGTGCCCTCGAGACTCTAGCGCTGAAGCCCCCTGTGAGGCACTGGTATTCTAAAGCGCTTCTCCCCCTCAGGAATCATCTTGTCAGCGAGGCGCTGCATTTGCCCCCAAGCGCTCACCTGCTGTCCCCGAGCGCTGTGATAGCCTGTCGCTGTCTGCCGCTGTTGCGCCGGGCCTGAAGGCGCCAGTGGCCCCCTCCTTCTGCCCAGCCGAGACTGCCCCTCAGGCGCTGTCGCTCAGCGCACCAAATCACCGCCGCAGCCCACGGAAGCGCTGTGATACCCCTCGGTGGCCCCCGGTACCAGAAGAGGGCCGCCGCAGTGTGGCCGGGCCCCACCCGACTAAGAGGAGGTCCCGCGGTGGCCCCCGGAGCCTGAGGAAGGCCGCCGCGTAGTCCAGTCAGGCCTCGTTAGGCCTGAAGCCAAGTCGCTGCCTCCATCACGTGACGAGGGCGTTCGGCCTCGTCATTGGCCGCGCCCCCTTCTCCCTGTGCCGCGATTGGTCCTGCGATACAGAAAAGGGGATGGTGATGAACAGAGTGTCTGAATTAAGCAGACCACTCTTACCCAGTCCAAAGATCAGGGCTTGATCCATCATCGTTATTTAGCTCACTGCCCCATCCCAGTTTCAGAACCTGGCTGTATGCAAATTAGTCTGTCCCTGGCCCAGTGCATCATGGGAACAGGGCAGACCAGACTACAAAAGCCAATTCTTACACTGGGAAGGAAACAAGCTTCCGGGGACCGGTTTCTGCCATTTCAGGCGTCGTCGGCCCGGCTTGCTTGAATCCTGATGGAGCAGTGAGCAAGGGACTCATGTCTGAGTATACCCTGCCACACCTATAGTGGCCAAAAACGATACAGAAAAGGGGGTGGTGATGAACAGAGTGTCTGAATTAAGCAGACCACTCTTACCCAGTCCAAAGATCAGGGCTTGATCCATCACCGTTATTTAGCTCACTGCCCCATCCCAGTTTCAGAACCTGGCTGTATGCAAATTAGTCTGTCCCTGGCCCAGTGCATCATGGGAACAGGGCAGACCAGACTACAAAAGCCAATTCTTACACTGGGAAGGAAACAAGCTTCCGGGGACCGGTTTCTGCCATTTCAGGCGTCGTCGGCCCGGCTTGCTTGAATCCTGATGGAGCAGTGAGCAAGGGACTCATGTCTGAGTATACCCTGTCACACCTATAGTGGCCAAAAACGATACAGAAAAGGGGGTGGTGATGAACAGAGTGTCTGAATTAAGCAGACCACTCTTACCCAGTCCAAAGATCAGGGCTTGATCCATCACCGTTATTTAGCTCACTGCCCCATCCCAGTTTCAGAACCTGGCTGTATGCAAATTAGTCTGTCCCTGGCCCAGTGCATCATGGGAACAGGGCAGACCAGACTACAAAAGCCAATTCTTGCACTGGGAAGGAAACAAGCTTCCGGCCCACACTGCTCCCTCATTGGCCGTCACCGCGGGCCCCGCTGACATGGCCCGGCGGCCGAAGAGAGCTGCACTTCACTACGGAGGGGACCGCTGAGCCTAAAAGCCCCCTCCACTTGACGCCCCAAACGCTGGTCCAGCTTCGCCCCAGCACCGGGGCTCCAGAACTGCCCCCGTGGCGCACAGGGCCGAAGCTCCTTTCCCCCCAAGCGGACACTTCGCAAGGGCCCCGGAGGGCCGAAGAACACAAGGTAACCCCCTGGGGAGGAGGGCGGTAGGCCGAGTGAGGCCCGAGGTCGCCCCTCCCCCGGGGTTAGCTGAGACTGGGTCCTGTTGGCCCCCT
This sequence comes from Lissotriton helveticus, assembly GCF_964261635.1. Classification (NCBI taxonomy): domain Eukaryota; kingdom Metazoa; phylum Chordata; class Amphibia; order Caudata; family Salamandridae; genus Lissotriton; species Lissotriton helveticus. The sequence continues at coordinate 407,654,945 of NC_136058.1, read as the reverse complement.
TCTGAATGTGCCTCGAATATTTGGAGGCTGGAGGGTCAGATACTTTCCTCATTATTGTAGGAAGGTGGATATCTGACTATGGTTACCCCCAAACTTTTTGCCTGGTGTTTAGCTGGTTTTTGACATAGTTGGCCTGGGATCCTGCTATTCAGGGCCCCAGGCTAATTGCTCTCTCCTTAAAATGGACTCCATGTACCTTAGGTGCATACACAATTGGAACTGATTCACCTTATAGGCCCCTGTAACAGTGTACCATAGGTACCCAGGGCATAGGTGTAGCCAATGCCTACCAGGGGCTGCAGCATGTATTGTGCCACCTCTGGCCTGGCCTCCATATTTTGACACAACTGGCTGATCACTCAGCTGGGGTAAGTTGGTGTAATCACCTCTTGCTTAGATATAGTATCCCTATATCTAACCTTAACTGGACACATGTTAACCTATAAGCCATTCCTATGGAAGGCCCCTGCAATCCTGGGGGCAGAGTGCATGGTTTCATGTGAGATGGTGCTCTAGCATGAGCTGAGCCTGTCTTCAGCTGTCGGGAACAACTCCCTTAGCTGTTCCGGGATATTGCCATACCATATACTCTTAAGTGCATTATAATCCTCGCGGTTATTTGCTAACTTTGGTTTGGCTTTATCAAAACATGTCGAGTAAGGTGTCATACGATTTGGAATACTATCCCCTCGACAGTTCTGTTGACGGGGATAGCATTCCACCCTTCTAGAGGGACACGACATGTACCTAGCCTTAACCCCGGTTAAAGTTAACCAGAGCCTCAGCATCACAAAATGGATGCTGCCACCACAGACACATGTCTGACCTCCTGCTGCTGGGAGTCCTTCCAGCGAGGAGGGCTTGGACAAAGGGTTTCCTGCCTTGGGAGGTGCGAGCACCACCCCAGACAGGATTTTGTGTATTGGGTAGGACAGGGCTGAATAGATTGAGACATGCCCGGGGCACACAAGGTGTCCTCGTGCATAAGCCAGTCCAAACCGGTCCTGGGACTTTCCAGACCCAGGCCTGGCGAGGAGCTGGACAAAGGAAAGGGGGTGTAACCGCCCCCCTTCCTGGTCCCACCCAGAGGAGGGACCTAGCAGGCGATCCACCCCTCAGATTGGGAATAAGAGTGGGAGCAGTGCCATAGCACCTCGGATCATCCTGAAATCAACTTGCAACTAAGAAGACGACTGGACTTCGACATTCTGCTGCTCAGAAGACTGAAGAGTATCTCCCTTGTGGCCTAGGAGTGGCCACCCTGTGAACACAGGTAGCAACCAGCAACTCGACATCTGCTTTGCCGCCGCCTCCCGCTGGAGCCTGAGCCCAGAGCCTGACAAGACCCAGACTTCCAGACTTCTCACAGCCCGATCCACAGTCCCTGCAAAGAAGGGACCCCTGGAGGCACCGAGAGACGTGGAACCAGACCTCTTGGAAGACCCCCGAAAAGCTGACTGCGCAGCATCCGAGGCATCCTTGACGTTGTGCTTTGGGGACTGAGAACCCCTACCACCGAGCAGCCCTTGCATTGAAGATCAGCCCCCCAGCATCTCCACGATCTGCGTGGGGCCCTTTTGCATTGTGCCACTCGACGCGCCATCCCGGCCACTAGCCACGTGGTCAGCGGCCATCTTGGCGACGAAATCTACAAACTACACTGCGGGTCTAGTTGCTCCAGACTTGCCCTCGCTCCTGTAAAAAGGAGCACCCGCTCTGACCTTGCTGGTCCGAGTGATAAGCCTTTTTCTATTCCTGCGTGGCTTGCATTAGCCAAGGCCTGTTTGCTCCAATCAAGTTGCCGACACCGCCAACAGCGAGAAGCCTGCGTGGGACAGCTCGTGATTGACTCCTGGACGTCCTCGACCTCTTCGTGTCCACGTGGCTGCAGAGAGAAGCTACACCTCAATACCTGTTTGCACACAACATCACCTGGTTCCATCCTGGTTCCACGGTAGTCACTGGCTAGTGACTTTGGACATTGTCCCCTCTGCTTTCAGGTCTTCACAACTTCAGATCCACCTTTGGATCCACCGGAACTCTTCACATCGAGCCGCCTGCAGCATCTTCAGCTCCAAGCACCATCGACCAGCGTGACGAAACCCGACACTACTTCGACCCTATGCACCCGCGTCCTGTGGGTGAGGTAACTCAGCAACGCCGGTGTTCCCACACTGGTACACACCTCTAGTGTCTGTGTCTTAAGTTTCACTCCTCTAGGTCACTCGGAAGGTTCCTTTCTAACTAACTTTATAACTTTTACGCACCATAGACATTGCATTGGTGAATGCGTGCACTTTAAACACTGCACCCGAGTCCCGCGGGCCTTTCCCGACTTAGTCACTGCTAGTCCCGATCAGCTCCAGCGATTCCCAAGGCCCTAGGCCTATTTCCTTTCCGATTGGTATCTCTTATACCACTTTCTTAGTATATGGTTTAGGTGGCCCCTAGGGCTCATCCATATTGTGCAACTTTTGTGTATTTTAAACTGTCTTGTGTTTAACGCTTGTGCTTCTGTGCTCATAAAGAGTCCAGGGGATATTTGTAGTTAATAAATCTATATATATTTTCAATATATATCTGTGTGGTGTCCTTTCATTTGGTATTCAAGGGGGTTGTATATGGTAAAACAGCTTGCTTCACATGCCTTTCAGAGTTTAGCCTAAGACTGCTTTGTCCACGCTACCACTAGGATAGCTGGTCTATAAGGTTGACTTACAACCAATCATCATAAGGGTTGCTTGGCATGGTACAAGGTGATCACTAGAACTAGTGAGCATCATATACCAGACCAACTTCTCACATTGGTGAGCAGCGGATTGGGATTTGAGCTCGCTGTTGTTTTACCATTACAATCTTTGAGATTATCATTTGAAAGATCATACAGGTACCTGCTAGGTACATATAAAACAAAACTAGTATACTTAAGTTCTACTGAACTTAGTTGTTGTAGAGGATAGGGAGTAGCACACCCTGACTACAACTACTAGATAGGTTTAGTAGGTAAACACCAGTGTAGGTAGACTGCAACATATCCACTCACACTAGAGCAATGTCTGGGGCAGAGGGTTCCACTGGGAATGTCTCTGCTGAGAGTGACCCTCCAAAGGCACCATCCGGATTTGCTATATTTTCCTTTAAGGAACTAAGACAGCTTTGTGTCTTAAGGGGTCTGAAGACAGGGCCATCCCCTACTACAGACCACCTTAGAGAGCTCTTAGACCAGTCTGAGGCTCTAAAGACCTCTAAAGCAGACCCCACAGGGAATGCTGAAGGAGGCTCTCCCACTGAAGATGACAGTACTGAGACCCCTGTCCCCATAATCCAGGTAGATGAGGATGACCAAGTCACTGGAGCTCCTCAGGTAGATGAGGAGGAGGAAGAAGAAGAGGAGACAGAAGGGGGGGAGCAGTGATTCTGATGATGGCAGAAATAGTCAGGTACTAGTCAGCAGGCTTAACCAGACTAACTTAAGTATATTTGGGACTGAAGCAAGGATGACCTTGCCCAGGCACCCAGGTGGACTTAACAAGGAGCATAGGAGGAGGAGAAATCACTCAGGTGACTCCAATACCTCCCAGGCTTCTAGAGGTTCTCATGGTCACTCCAGGAGGGAGATGACTAGCCCTCAGAAAAGGAAACATGAGGCCAAAATGAGAGAGGCTGAGCTTAGGATCCAGAGACAAGAAATAGAAGTTGCCCTGGCCCAAGAGAAACTTGCTAGAGCAAGACAGCCTAGAGAGAGTGGGGTAATAGAACCCACTGGTGGCAGCATTATCCAAAAGGATAAAGACAGGTCTTTTGATACCAGAAACCTGAGTAAGATTGTGCCCCCCTACAAAGCTGGGGATGATATCCACAAATGGATGACTGCACTTGAGAGAGCCTGCAAGGTACAGCAGATCCCTCAGGAGCATTGGGCAGCAATCTTGTGGCTCTCCTTTGAAGGTAGAGGCCGAGACAGACTCCTCACAGTTAGTGATGAGGATTCTAGAAACTACCTGGTCCTGAAGAGTGCTCTGATTGATGGGTTAGGCTTAACCACTGAACAGTACAGGTTAATGTTCAGAGATACCCAGAAGACACAGACTCAGGACTGGTCTGAATTTGTTGAATGTGCCACTAAGGCTCTGGAGGGCTGGTTGCTGGGAAGTAAGGTTACAGACTATACAGGATTGTATAATTTGATGATGAGAGAGCAAATCTTAAATAATTGTCAAAATCAGCTTCTACATCAGCACCTTGTTGACTCTGATCTGACCTCTCCACAAGAATTGGGTAAGAGGGCAGACAAATGGGTCAGAACCAGGATCAGGCCTAAGAACCAGGGTGGTGACCAAATGAACGACACTACCAAGCCTCAAGAGAAAGGTGGGGATAAATCCAAAGAGAAGACTTCCCCAGGGCCCCAAAACTCCAATGGAAAGGGTGGGCCCCAGACCACTTCCTCTACAGAGAAAAGGCCTTACTGCCATGCCTGTAAACAGGTTGGACATTATAAATCAGACAGCTGTTGTCCAAAGAATGGTGATAAGGAGAATATACCTCCAAGTAAAGCTCCAACACCTCCTGTCACTGTTAGCAGTGGCCGCCCAGGTGGTGGGAGCACCCCCAAGAATTTGGGTGGGTTTACTTTTGGGGGGCAGGTGGATTCTGGCCTAACCAGGTCTCCTAACTCAGATACTCTTGTCTATGAGACTGACATGGGGTTTGCCAATTTCACTTCTTGCCCAAACACTTTGAGCAAGTATAGACAGGAGCCCCTCATCAATGGTTTGAAAGTTGAGGCCTTTAGAGACACAGGGGCTAGCATCACCATGGTGGCTGAATGTCTAGTCCCCTCAAGGCAACTTTTACCTGATGCCAAATATCAGGTGACAAACATTGATGGCATAGAAACCAAACATCCCATGGCAGTAGTCAATCTTAGCTGGGGAGGTGTCACTGGCCCAAAGAGAGTGGCAGTGTCAGCAAACTTGCCTGTAGATTGCCTACTTGGTAATGATTTGGAAATCTCAGCCTGGGCTGAGGTTGAACAGCAAACCCATTCTAGAATGGTAAATCTCCATGGAAAGGTTAGTGGGGCTGTAATGGCTACAGCCCCAATCCAAGATGTCCTTCCTGAAAAGGTTGGGAGGGCTGAGCAAACCTCAGCCCCATCTTTAGCTAACTTCCCCCTGAAAAGATTAGCAGAGCTGTGATGATAACAGCTCATACCCAAACTGAGTCTCCTCCTGAAAAGGTTGGTGGGGCTGTGATGGCCACAGCCCAAACTCAAACTGATACATGGGTAGTGAAGCCTGAAATGATGGATAACTCTACCCAAACTGAGAGCATGGAGGAGGAAGAGAAATCTCCCCCTCACCAGACATTAGGAAAGGATCAGCCTCCTCAGGGAACGAAAGGCACACATGGTGGAGAGTGATTGCAGGAAGCGGAGTCCTACAGAGGAATCTCATTTCAGTACTCCATCCCAACACCAACCTTTAACTTTGCAAAGACACACCACAGGTAGAGATTCCCTATGGTGGAGACCCTCAGATACCCTTAGGGTGAGGGATTGCTTAGTGGACCATGAGACAGGGGGTTACCAAGCCAGAGCTGGTACTTCCTTATATGGCCACTTAGGCAATATAGGCTTACCTGGTCAAGGATAGCCTTATCTCCTTTTGTTTTGGGGGGGGGGTTGTGTAGGAAGGTGGATATTTGACTATGGTTACCCCCAAACTTTGTGCCTGGTGTTTAGCTGGTTTTTGACATAGTTGGCCTGGGATCCTGCTATTCAGGGCCCCAGGCTAATTGCTCTCTCCTTAAAATAGACTCCATGTACCTTAGGTGCATACACAATTGGAACTGGTTCACCTTATAGGCCCCTGTAACAGTGTACCATAGGTACCCAGGGCATAGGTGTAGCCAAGGCCTACCAGGGGCTGCAGCATGTATTGTGCCACCTCTGGCCTGGCCTCCACATTTTGACACAACTGGCTGATCACTCAGCTGGGGTTAGTTGGTGTAATCACCTCTTGCTTAGATATAGTATCCCTATATCTAACCTTAACTGGACACATGTTAACCTATAAGCCATTCCTATGGAAGGCCCCTGCAATCCTGGGGGCGGAGTGCATGGTTTCATGTGAGATGGTGCTCTAGCATGAGCTGAGCCTGTCTGCAGCTGTCGGGAACAACTCCCTTAGCTTTTCCGGGATATTGCCATACCATATACTCTTAAGTGCATTATAATCCTCGCGGTTATTTGCTAACTTTGGTTTGGCTTTATCAAAACATGTCGAGTAAGGTGTCATACGATTTGGAATACTATCCCCTCGACAGTTCTGTCGACCGGGATAGCATTCCACCCTTCTAGAGGGACACGACATGTACCTAGCCTTAACCCCGGTTAAAGTTAACCAGAGCCTCAGCATCACAAAATGGATGCTGCCACCACAGACACAAGTCTGACCTCCTGCTGCTGGGAGTCCTTCCAGCGAGGGAGGCTTGGACAAAGGATTTCCTGCCTGTGAGGTGCGAGCACCACCCCAGACAGGATTTTGTGTATTGGGTAGGACAGGGCTGAATAGATTGAGACATGCCCGGGGCACACAAGGTGTCCTCGTGCATAAGCCAGTCCAAACCGGTCCTGGGACTTTCCAGACCCAGGCCTGGCAAGGAGCTGGACAAAGGAAAGGGGGTGTAACCGCCCCCCTTCCTGGTCCCACCCAGAGGAGGGACCTAGCAGGTGATCCACCCCTCAGATTGGGAATAAGAGTGGGAGCAGTGCCATGGCACCTCGGATCATCCTGAAATCAACTTGCAACTAAGAAGATGACTGGACTTCGACATTCTGCTGCTCAGAAGACTGAAGAGTATCTCCCTTGTGGCCTAGGAGTGGCCACCCTGTGAATACAGGTACCAACCAGCAACTCGACGTGTGCTTTGCCGCCGCCTCCCACCGGAGCCCGAGCCCAGAGCCTGACAAGACCCAGACTCCCAGACTTCTCACAGCCCGATCCACAGTCCCTGCAAAGAAGGGACCTGTGGACGCACCGAGAGACGTGGGACCAGACCTCTTGGAAGACCCCCGAAAAGCTGACTGCGCAGCATCCGAGGCATCCTCGACGTTGTGCTTTGGGGACTGAGAACCCCTACTACCGTGCAGCCCTTGCACCGAAGATCAGCCCCCCAGTATCTCCACGATCTGCGTGGGGCCCTTTTGCATTGTGCCACTCGACGCGCCATCCCGGCCACTAGCCACGTGGTCAGCGGCCATCTTGGCGACGAAATCTACAAACTACACTGCGGGTCTGGTTGCTCCAGACTTGCCCTCCCTCCCGTAAAAAGGAGCACCCGCTCTGACCTTGCTGGTCCGAGTGATAAGCCTTTTTCTATTCCTGCGTGGCTTGCTACACCTCAACGCCTGTTTGCACCCGACATCACCTGGTTCCATCCTGGTTCCACGGTAGTCACTGGCTAGTGACTTTGAACATTTTCCCTTCTGCTTTCAGGTCTTCACAACTTCAGATCCACCCTTGGATCCACAGGAACTCTTCACATCGAGCCGCCTGCAGCATCTTCAGCTCCAATCACCATCGGCCAGCGTGACGAAACCTGACACTACTTCGCCCCTATGCACCCGAGTCCTGTGGGTGAGGTAACTCAGCAACGCCGGTGTTCCCACACTGGTACACACCTCTAGTGTCTGTGTCATAAGTTTCACTCCTCTAGGTCACTCGGAAGGTTCCTTTCTAACTAACTTTATAACTTTTAGGCACCATAGACATTGCATTGGTGAGTGCGTGCACTTTAAACACTGCACCAGAGTCCCGCGGGCCTTTCCTGACTTAGTCACTGCAAGTCCCGATCAGATCCAGCGATTCCCAAGGCCCTAGGCCTATTTCCTTTTCGATTGGTATCTCTTATACCACTTTCTTAGTATATGGTTTAGGTGGCCCCTAGGGCTCATCCATATTGTGCAACTTTTGTGTATTTTAAACTGTCTTGTGTTTAACGCTTGTGCTTCTGTTCTCATAAAGAGTCCAGGGGATATTTGTAGTTAATAAATCTATATATATTTTCAATATATATCTGTGTGGTGTCCTTTCATTTGGTATTCAAGGGGGTTGTATATGGTAAAACAGCTTGCTTCACATGCCTTTCAGAGTTTAGCCTAAGACTGCTTTGTCCACGCTACCACTAGGATAGCTGGTCTATAAGGTTGACTTACAACCAATCATCATAAGGGTTGCTTGGCGTGGTACAAGGTGATCACTAGAACTAGTGAGCATCATATACCAGGCCAACTTCTCACAATTATATCGTAGTGCACCATATTTACAAGCCTGATATGTTCAAAGTGTACCGTATTTACAAGCCTGATATGTTTAAAGTGTACCTTATTTGCCAGCCAGTTAATGAGAGGGAGAGTCACTTCACTGTACTGAATTTTCTTGCAGAGGTGGACTTCCATAATATTCTGATGATCTGATCTGGGTCGCAAACCGATCTGTATTCACAAGAAGAAAGGCTTGTGGTTGATGACTAAAGGCTGTGTTCTTTGACGTTCCTTGTTAGACTGATAAGTACTTGCTAGAATGTTTTATTACTTTCTAGGAAAAGCGTCCATGAGAGGTTTGATGTGTTACTTAAACGCAATACTATAGTCGCTTCTTGTAGGATCCTCCAGGTTTATACAATTACCCCTTTGCCTGCCAAAGAGTCTGATGCGACAGGCGGGGTTAGTTAATGTTTCATTGCTTAGATGAGCTGGTTATTATTTTAATGAAAAGTCTTACTGAAATGCTTAATGAAATGTTCACCCATTTACAAGATCCATCCGAGATCATGGTAGAACAGCAGTACTAATACTGCATGTTTTATCGGCTGCTTTCGACACGGTCGATCACTCGATTTTGGTCGACCGTGTTTATAACATGGGCATTCAACACACAGCCAAGGAACTTCTGGCATCTTTTCTGTCTGACAGAACCCAGATTGTCACACTGGGCCCCTTCCAATCGTCCAACTTGTCTCTGCCATGCGGGGTACCACAAGGCTCATCCCCAAGTCCGACACTCTTTAATATCTACGTGTCGGACCTAGCTAACATCATTCGAGCATATGGGATGAGCTTTACCTCCTATGCGGATGACACGCAGTTGGTCTTGGCCATCAAAAACAACGGAGATAAGGTAGCAGAAAACTTTAAAGAAGGTATGTTGGCAATTGGGGACTGGATAGCCCCCAAATGTTTAAAACTTAATTCCGATAAGACGGACGTCGTCATATTCGGACAACTTAACCCAGGTTGGTCCTTCGTATGGTGGCCCACCGCCTTCGGAATTCCGCCTAAACCTGCTAGCAAGGTGAGGAACTTGGGAGTCGTTTTTGACGACCGTCTCAACTTTGTTTTACACGCCAACCAAATTGCATCCTCAGCCTTCCATAAATTGCGCCTTATAAAGAAAATCATCCCCTTCCTCCCTGAAACGGCCGGTAAAACTCTGGTGACCTCCTTAGTGCTGTCTACGCTGGACTACTGTAATGCCCTGTTTGCAAATGCCCAAGTAAGGGTCATCAATAAAATGCAAACTGTCCAAAACTCAGCAGCTAGACTCTTGGCCAGAATTCCCAAATATAAGTCAGCGACCGACACCATTAGAAAGTTATACTGGCTTCATATCAGAAACAGGATTAAGTTTAAAACTCTCTGCATTGTGTATAAGTCTCTGCACAATCAAGGACCCTCATTTTTCAAACAACATCTGACTCCTTACCGTCCATCGAGATCTTTACGTTCCTCTACCCTAAACGATCTATTTATTTATTTTATTTTTGGCAATTTTTAAAGCGCTACAATTACCCGTAGGTGTCTCGGCGCTAGCAGCTAAAGGCTAACTAACCAGATAATAAACATTGAAACAGATCTAGTGGTTCCCCGCACCAAAACTGTTTCCTGGGGGGATCGGAGGTTCTTGGTCTCGGCTCCGAAACTATGGAACTCCTTACCCCAGTCAATAAAAACCTGCCCCTCATTTTGGACCTTCCGCAAACAGCTAAAGACCTGGCTGTTCAACCAGTAACACAAGATCTACCCTGGCAGTAGGAGAATCATTCGCAGATATCTTAGCGCCGAGACGCCCACGGGCATTTGTTCGCGCTTAATAAATGACATAAATAAATAATAAATGTCATAAATAAATAAATAAATACTGAGCGCACTAATGATTTGTGCGACCACGCAAGAATTAGGTCTCCTGATAGATTTCAGGTTCCTGAGCAACGTTCTCCTCATTCTTCACAGGAAACATCGCGCGCAAGCTGGTGGAGGAGAACACGGCAGGGGTCGGGGTTCCCCACAAGGACGTGAGCAGCCCCGCCGGTCTGATGGTAAAGGCAAGCAGGAAGACTTGCCACGTTAACGCCCTCATTTTCAGAAAAAGAAAGTTGCTGCGTTATCCGTAAGGTATGCCACGGATAGTGAGAACACAGCTACGGATCCTGACATGGGCATTAACGCTGCACGACAGCGCAGCGGAGGTTACAATAGTGCGGAAAGCACTGCGTCCATAGCTGAAGGCGACAGCAACTGACACTTTTATCACAATGGAAACTGCTGACAGTAGGGTGGCTCCCCCGACAGACTATATGATATAGTTCTTTTAATAGAAGGTGATATCCAACGTGTAATAAAAGGGATTTTTTGGGACCATCTGACCTCTACATATGACATTCTGTTAGCTGAGTCAGACTGGCCCCCGCTTTTCATTTTGCCGCTCCAAGAGGGGAGGAGGTCACCCTCTCCAGCTTTCCGCACAATGTGCCCAAGGAGCAGTCCGCAGAACTTTGCAGAAGAGTGGGCTCTGGTGCTTGCACCTGCATTGTACCATACTTAAGTCGGGTGGGATAAACTTTCTCCCAGACACAAGATTCCATTGTGGTTTATGCCACAGCCACAACCCCAATATCCCATGCGGCGATTGGCTAAAGCCCCCGTTGCGGAAATCCTTGAACAATTAGAATATCAAGGTGTGATTGAGACATGTGTGTCACCTGTGAATAATCCTCATTTCACTGTTACCAAACCTGAAGGGTCGTACTGCCTGGTTTTGGAGTATCTTTGTGAAACAAAGGAGTTAGGTCCATGTAGGGTATGGGGTAGACTGGATCGTAATAAACTAGAAAACACAAGAATATGTCTACACCCAATTAATTTCCAAAAACTTATTTCATATCATAGGAGAAACACAAACGTATTGAGTTTCACCCGGTATTTTTATTTATACCTGTCTCTTTCGGAAAACAAATTCATTCTTCTTTTGAAAGTTTTGCAAAAAAAGGAGACAACTGTTTATTCAATACATTTAAATTTAAACATCTAACTATTTACAAATAAAATATTTACAATTCATATACACAATTATCATACATTCCACAAAAAATTCACTATACAAACACAAACAATTGAAATTTTCAATAAAGTTAATCTGAATTCCTGAAGAATGAAGAGACAAAGTCAAAAGGAAGGAGCACGTTCTAATATAAGGTTGACTTTTACAACCAGCCAGAGCTAGTTCACACGCTTAGTGATATTGATTGCTCCCTCCGATGGGCTGACGCGTTTCTAGTCCGAGGAAACCAGTTCCCAGACAGTCATCAGGGCTTTGTCACTTTTCTGTGTAAAATGCAGAAAAACAATAAAGTTTTAATGATCTAGCTTGAAGCCTCTATTCTTTCTGGTATTGCACTAAACAATCTAAAACTTTGGGTTTTCGCCTCTCATCTGCAAGGGCAGTGCACTGAAGCTTTACACCGAGCATGTCTTATTCCGGGCCACATGTTGTTTTTAAATAGTACGATCTCACAAACAACTTGTCTTAGTTTGGCCACTTCAAAACACATGAATACCCCTAAAATTCCTAATCTGCATGCGTACCCTAATTGGAAGAATCATACTGATAGATCCCTTGATGAATTACAATCTTTAATTTCAAATTCCTCCTTTAACATTTCGTCCCTGGATCCTGAGGGTTGGCTGTTGTGGCCAACAAGTTCTGATTCTTGTCAACATGGCTTTCTGGGTTTAGCCCCAGGCCTTACACAGGACAGAACTGATCCCTTTTTGAAACTTCCCATTCAGTTACCACCTAGTCAGTGGGGAAATGATGTCAAAATTGGCTGAAACATTCCACTCTTTCGTCTGTTAAACATCATTTATCTTTGTTCACCGACAATGTAACTGATTTTGTTAAGGGTCCTGTGAGTGGAAGATCTAAAAGATATATATATGTGCGATTTACAATGAAGTTTGGAAACTATCGCAGGTTAAGGCTGCTTCCTGTTTAAGAGCAATAGACCAAGTTAATTTGGAAAAAGTGCTTGCTCTCATTGATAATAGCGTTAACACACCCTCTTCCAGAATTTACACCTTGGATAATATTGTTTTATCTGTTGTGCATATTGTGCAAGATGATGTTTCTGTTTTGTTCCATGGTCAAAATCAATTGCGGTCCATCACGCAGTTTGCTTGGACCTTACAAACTTTAAAATCTGGGAAAGTGCCTTGGGACTACATTAATATTTCGTCAGTGTTTATACCGTTTAATTTAACAGAAAAACAACAGTTCATGTCCATGAAGGATGCGTCACATTCTCTATTGCATATAAATAAATTAGAACCATTACCATTTTCTGTAGCCGAATCTAATTCAGCTGTGTGGCTCATCCATGGTTTAATACCATTGCCTTTTCCTCTGTTTAAGTTTAGTTCATGTATGAAACACTATGCCCTGGGTAGATGTGAACCACTCGGTACCTCTTTTCTCCATGAAGTTTGGTCTCTGCCCTTCTCATACAGATGTCTGAGGGATGGCTAAGATGTTTGCTTAAAAGGGCAGGAGTGCACTTCCACACCTGATCACTCACTCGTATGCAAGAATGTTTAATTGCACGGGACGTGTAATGTGGAGGCTCCGAATTTAGCTTGCATTTTTAAGGGAATTCCTGTGCCAGCTATCCTACCAACATTCACACTATTAGCAACTGATAGCTATTTGCTTTTAAATAATGAAGCTTGCTTCGGGATGTTAGCTAGAATTCTGTACATTGTCACTGTTTCACAGCGAGTATATTGCTGTAAAAATTTGCTTTTCCCGCCCCCGCAATGGAGGCTCGATATCTCTATGTGGCCTTCCATTCCGACACTGAAAGCAGAGTTCAACAAGTTGAACAGAATAAGAGCTTTATTGTCTCAAACAGAAGTCGCTCTCACTTCTTCTTGTGAAACATTTGTCCTTCATGTTGCTAACACGTGTACAGAAGTACACACGCTTTTAAATACGGATCTCCCACTTCATTTTGTCGCTTTAATCCACACTATCTTTAATGCCTCGACCACTACAGGCCTGGCCCACTTTTTTAAAACTGTTAGCTCCGGCCTTGTGACCTCATTCCAAACTATATTTGGTGTGGTACTGGCATTTTTTCATTCTATTTTTTCCAGCATCTTTAGCGGCTTCCCCATGTTCCAGTGCCTGGATTGCCAATTCGAAGGGGCATTAGAACTCTGTCTCTCAAATACGGTGTCTCCTGATCCTGATTTTGACCACCTATTGAGTCCCTTAGTGGCTCATGAGTTTGTCTGTTCTGGAATCAGGATTATGGTCTGTGCAGCAGCGCACTTAGTTTTGCCGAATTGGGACATATATACGGCTGCGCATGACTTCCTGGAACGAAGTTATCTTGAAGTAAATGCAAGTTGTCCTCTGATTGTGCTAGAGTCTCCCGCAATTGAAGAACATGTATGTTCATTTCCGTTACTAAATTGAATGGCAGAACTCTTTGCTGACAATAACAATGACTTCCTTTTGGAGGCTGTTGTGACATACTGTGCATACACGCTGATGGATTAGATTGGCAACGATCCAGCATGCGATGCATCACTCAAGTTTTTTGCTTCTCCCCGTGATGTTATTTTTTTTCTCACTTGCATTTTTTTTTCTTTTTTAATAGACATTATTTTCTTTTTGCCCCTTTCATTTCCTCGTTACCCATTTTTTTACAAGAATGAACTTATTTCTGTCTCGGATGAATTTGAACTCTGCATTCTTCTTATGTTTCTTTTCGTGCATTGACCCGATCAAGGGAGGGTGTATTGAGGATACGGTTCTGCCTGCACACATTGCTATGTTAGCATAAGTGAGTTAGTTGCTCAAACGCCATTTTGCTGCTTTTGCACATAACACTACATGTCTCTGTTTTTATAAAGACAAACTGCTTGATTTTCCTTCACATGAGAATGGTCTGTTTTTCACATCTCTAGACTCACAATGCGGCCTCAAGTCTGCACAAAGTGTTCAAGGCTAAAATAACAATGTATGCTGTTGATGCAGGTTGATCGGCCCATGCTCTATACACAACACGAACACAGCTGCTCATTTCTGAATCTCAGGTGCTTTTAATATTGCACTGCATTCATGAGACTAGCACTTGGAAAAAACCTTTGAATCGACAAAGAGCTGTGCTGATCTGGGATGTGATTCACTTTTCCTGACTTTGGAGGTATGGGGTTCCCCGTTTTAACCTAGAGGTCTTCTATTATTATAATACATAGCTCCTAGCCAAGGGATGGTAGTACACAAGGCGCTATAGACCTAGTTCCACTATCATTATAATAGGATTTCTCCCTTTGAATTTTATGGAATTGTAACAATGCTGATTGTATTGATTTTATGCCTCTTTTTACTTATGTCGGTAAAGATACTGCATCTTAGAGCACGTAGTTGAAATAAGCATTGTAAACTATACCGTGTCTCTGATTACTCACGTTGTGGACATTTATTAGAATAAAAAAAAAAAGTGTTCTTAATGCCCACTATTTCTTAGAGGTCCCAAAGTCTCTTGTTCTGGGTTGTCTAATCATTGGTAGCTTCGCTGTAGTACGGAGAATGAATGAGGCACTGTTGCTAGTCGGAAAGGGCTTCTGGGCACTGAGGTGGGTTTTTGGTACACCACAATACACTGAGGTCCTGGTTTCCTGCGCATAGTTCTGCGCATGAGCAGAATCCCCGCAACAAAAGCAGCTCTAGAAACAATGCTTGGACTAGGAAGGGTATTTTCAGCTAACTTTAGGGATTAGTGATAAAACCTATAAACTCAACACACTTGGACTGAGTCCCTGCAAGAAGAACTAATTTAACAAGCACACACTGGTGAATAGTCACAGCTGATTGTGGTGTTTGGTTGTTTTCTACAACAGTAATGATTTAGTGACAGCGGTCAGAGAACAGTGTCCAAAAGCAAAGTGAAAGGAGAAGAATGTGAAATGTCACTCGGATATATTGCTTGCAGTACACAACATTTACCACCCAAGCACTGACGCGAACAAGTGAAAGGAGAAGAATGTGAGCTGTGACTCTCAGGGTTAATGCTTGCAGTGTACTGCATTCACCACCCAGGCCCTGACATGGAAGAATGAAAGGAGAAGAATGAGAGCTGCGACTCTCAGGGTTAATGCTTGCAGTGCACTGCATTTACCACCCAGGCCCTGCCATGGAAGAATGAAAGGAGAAGAATGTGAGCTGTGACTCTCATGGTTAATGCTTGCAGTGCACTGCATTTACCACCCAGGCCCTGACATGGAAGAATGAAAAGAGAAGAATGTGAGCTGTGACTCTCAGGGTTAATGCTTGCAGTGCACTGCATTTACCACCCAGGCCCTGACATGAAAGAATGAAAGGAGAAGAATGTGAGCTGTGACTCTCTGTGTTAATGCTTGCAGTGCACTGCATTTACCACCCAGGCCCTGACATGAAAGAATGAAAGGAGAAGAATGAGAGCTGCGACTCTATGTGTTAATGCTTGCAGTGCACTGCATTTACCACCCAAAACCTGACATGGAAGAATGAAAGTATCATAATGAGAGCTGCGACTCTCTGTGTTAATGCTTGCAGTGCACTGCATTTACCACACAGGCCCTGACATGGAAGAATGAAAGGAGAAGAATGTGAGCTGTGACTCTCAGGGTTAATGCTTGCAGTGCACTGCATTTACCACCCAGGCCCTGACATGGAAGAATGAAAGTATCATAATGAGAGCTGCGACTCTCAGGGTTAATGCTTGCAGTGCACTGCATTTACCACCCAGGCCCTGCCATGGAAGAATGAAAGGAGAAGAATGTGAGCTGTGACTCTCATGGTTAATGCTTGCAGTGCACTGCATTTACCACCCAGGCCCTGACATGGAAGAATGAAAGGAGAAGAATGTGAGCTGTGACTCTCAGGGTTAATGCTTGCAGTGCACTGCATTTACCACCCAGGCCCTGACATGAAAGAATGAAAGGAGAAGAATGTGAGCTGTGACTCTCTGTGTTAATGCTTGCAGTGCACTGCATTTACCACCCAGGCCCTGACATGAAAGAATGAAAGGAGAAGAATGAGAGCTGCGACTCTATGTGTTAATGCTTGCAGTGCACTGCATTTACCACCCAAAACCTGACATGGAAGAATGAAAGTATCATAATGAGAGCTGCGACTCTCTGTGTTAATGCTTGCAGTGCACTGCATTTACCACACAGGCCCTGACATGGAAGAATGAAAGGAGAAGAATGTGAGCTGTGACTCTCAGGGTTAATGCTTGCAGTGCACTGCATTTACCACCCAGGCCCTGACATGGAAGAATGAAAGTATCATAATGAGAGCTGCGACTCTCAGGGTTAATGCTTGCAGTGCACTGCATTTACCACCCAGGCCCTGACATGGAAGAATGAAAGGAGAAGAATGTGAGCTGTGACTCTCAGGGTTAATGCTTGCAGTGTACTGCATTTACCACCCAGGCCCTGACATGAAAGAATGAAAGGAGAAGAATGTGAGCTGTGACTCTCAGGGTAAATGCTTGCAGTGCACTGCATTTACCACCCAGGCCCTGACATGGAAGAATGAAAGGAGAAGAATGTGAGCTGCGACTCTCAGGGTTAATGCTTGCAGTGCACTGCATTTACCACCCAAGCCCTGATGTGGAAGAATGAAAGGAGAAGAATGTGAGCTGTGACTCTCATGGTTAATGCTTGCAGTGCACTGCATTTACCACCCAAGCCCTGACATGGAAGAATGAAAGGAGAAGAATGTGAGCTGTGACTCTCAGGGTAAATGCTTGCAGTGCACTGCATTTACCACCCAGGCCCTGACATGGAAGAATGAAAGGAGAAGAATGTGAGCTGTGACTCTCAGGGTTAATGCTTGCAGTGCACTGCATTTACCACCCAGGCCCTGACATGAAAGAATGAAAGGAGAAGAATGAGAGCTGCGACTCTCTGTGTTAATGCTAACAGTGCACTGCATTTACCACTCAGGCCCTGACATGAAAGAATGAAAGGAGAAGAATTTGAGCTGTGACTCTCAGGGTTAATGCTTGCAGTGCACGGCATTTACCACCCAAAACCTGACATGGAAGAATGAAAGGAGAAGAACCAGATTAGAAAAACCAGGTTTTAAGCAATTTCATAAATTGAAAGAAACTGGAACAGGCACAGAGCTCTTCCGGGAGAGAGTTCCAATAACTGGGTGCCAGATAAGAAAAGGCTAGCCCACTCATTTTGGTCTTCCGAATTCTCCGAGTACAGAGCAAGTTGCAGTTGCTGGATCGAAGCTGTCGTACGGGTTGATAACAATCAATTTTGTTTGTCAGATATAATGGCCCCATACCCTGGAGGGCCTTGAAAACCATAAACAACAGCTTAAAGATGGCTCATTTTCTAATGGGGAGCCAATGCAGTTGGTGAAAGAGAGGTAAAGAGGGGGTTCGAGCAGGCTTATTGAGGGCAAGACGGGCTGCCGTATTTTGAACCACTTGATGTTTGGTCGCCAAGTCCTCTCTTACTCCCACCAACAAAGAGTTGCCATAGTCCAGTCGACTAACTAGGAGTGACTGGATAAGAGTCTTTCTGGCATTTAGTGGGATCCACTGAAAGATTTTTCTGAGCATTCTCATGGTACCAAAACACGTGCCTGACACGGTCTTCACCTGCTCTTCCATGGATAATTTGTTGTCAATTTTGAAACCCAGGTTCTTAGCCCATCCTCCAGGGGAAGGGGATCTCGTATTCTGCTGGCCACCAATCTGGGGTCCATATCTCCTGCGCCTTGTAAAACAGTAAGATCTCTGTTTTCGAAGAGTTGAGTTGGAGGAAATTCTTCTTCATCCAGCTTGCTATTCTGATCGTGCAGTTTATAAATTTAAGTTTGGTTACTGAAGGGTTAGCCTCAAAGGGGACTATCACCTGTGTGTCGTCTGCATAGGATATAGTTTCAAAAGCAAAATTCCTAATGATGGCAGCTAAGGGGGTCACATATATATTGAACAAGGTAGGGCTCAATATTGAGCCTCGTGGGACTCCTTTATCTACCAAAGTGGTTTTTGACACAAAAGAGTCCAACTGGACACTTTGTGTTCTATCAAACAGATAGTTCTGAATCCATTTAAGGGCCATGCCTCTGACACCAATCTCTCGAAGCCTGTCCAACAGGATGCGATGAGAGATGGTGGCAAAGGCCGCCGACAGATCAAGCAGCACTAACATCACAGGGATATCCTTGTCCAGAGACATTCTTAAAGTGTCAGTAACCTCCAAAAAAGCGGACTCCGTGCTATAAGAAGCACGGAAGCCCGACTGGGATATATCCAGTGATTTATTCTGTTCCAAGTAGCAGGAAAGGTGCCAGTTGACTAGTGTCTCCATAATTTTTTAACAACAGGGAAGCAAGGAAATCGGTCTAAAATTCTGTAAATCCGTAGGGTCCGCTAATGCCTTTTTAAGCAAAGGTTTAATACGAGTGCATTTCCATTTTTGTGGCACCGTTGCTGTGCCTATTGAGATGTTACAAGCTTGAGCAAGCACAAGACTGGGGTTAGTTCAGACATAACAGCAGGCGGCACCGGGTCTAGCGGGGAACCGGATTTCACCTGCGTTAATAACAGGCTTACTTGTTCCCCTGAGATGTTGGGAAAAGATTCTAGGCTCGAAGGACAGTGGTTTTCAGGCACAGGGACCTTATCAAGAGCTACCTCTTCAGTCCCAAAGGCGCGATAGATCACGTTCATTTTGTTAGTAAAGTAGCTCCCTAGATCCTCACATAATTCTTGGGTGGATGGCGGGAATGAGTTGTTAGACCTCGGGTTTGTGAATTCCTTTAGGGTAGAAAAGAGAAATTCCTAGCTTCCATAATGCGGGAGCCTAGGTAGGATCGCCTAGCTATGTTACAGCTGTTTAGATAGGCTCTATGAGCCACTCGGTAGCACGATTCCTCATGTTCCAAGTTGGATTTCCTCTATTTTCTTTCTATCACCCGGCATGAAGCCTTTACTCTCTTGAAGACTATCTCAATACCAGGGGGCAGGAGCTGCCCTTGCCTGAATATTTACCCTCTTTAAAGGTGCAATAGAGTCGAGGCCATCCGTTATAGAAGCCTCGAACCTTTCTAAGGCAGTCTGGGATGGATATGGACCCGACTAAACGCAGCGGACGTTACCTTTTTCCAGGATCTACGCAACTCCTTGTGAGTGTGTGGGGGGCCGGGCAGTTTTTTCAACGCCCAAGAAAAATGTAGTGCCAGGTGATCATTCCAGCCTAACTCTAGGGGGGGTTCGGCAACTAACTCAGGGATGCTGGTGAAAATCATGTCCAACACATGTCCAGCCACATGTGTAGCGCTAGGGACTCTAGGGGACAGTTCAAGAGTTTCCATCACGGCCACCAGACAGACAGATTCTGTATTGGAGAGAACCTCCAGATGATGATTGAAGTCCCCTACCAATAGAAACCTGTTGGTCTGTAACGTATAAGGGGCAAGCCGTTCTAGCAGTGCTGAACAAAACTCCTTCCTGATACCTCCCGGGGGGTGATATGCTAGAGCTCCCCCCCACTCAATCTCTTGGCGGGGATGCACTCTGAAGATCAATAGCTCGTGTTAGGAAGTAGTCCCTTGACATGCGTGATAGTTGGGCTGTGGTCTTAATCCCCGGTCCCTCAGACCAAATAGCTGGGTAATTTTTAGACGCTCCCTTAGCTGCAGAAAAGGGGCATGGCAGAACGTAGCCGTCGTTGGCTTACTGTTCCGGTACCACGCCCCCCTTTCCACTTCCTGGTTCCTAGCGCGCAGTCTCCTTGGCGTTCTGTGGATTCTTCGTGGCTCCTTGGACCCTGTCCTGCGTTGGAGCAGTCCTGCCCTGACCCTACATCTGCTGGCTGATCTCTTTACGTGTGAGCGTGTCTTTGCCGAGCTTCGGCATTTCTTGATTTCTTACGCGAGAATCTTATCGCGTCTACCCTTACTTTGTTCACGCATTTTGCGGGCGTTATTTCGCTCGGTTCCTCTCTTTTCTTACTCTGTGTGCTTGGTGTATACAGGGTGAACCCTTGGTTATTTGATACCTCCTTTTGAGCGAGAGCGCTCCGCCCTTGACTACTTTTAGGGCCGGGTGTCTCTCCTCGTGTGTGAGTGTTGCTCCGCTGTTCCTGCCCTCAAACGGCCGGCCAGTGCTCCACACGTCCCTACATTTTTTTGTTTATGTTTTTGTCTGGTGTGAATGTCCCTCGAGAGTTCTACTCCGCATATCCCTATACTGGGTCTCCTGATCCCCTTTATTGAACTCCTCGATACAGTCTGCCTGACCTACATTTGGGGTAAGCAAGCTTGAATATAACGCATGTCAATGGTTGCTGTGTACAGGTTAGTGAAGTGAGGATATAGTGTATGTATTGTCTCTTTTGTCTTCTAGCCTGGACATCCGCCTAAGACTCCTGCTGTATCCTGCATACCCCCTCTTATGAGGAGAGTGGTGGACACTCCTAGGGTAAATTCCCTCATACTTTTAGGGGACAGTAGACAGGAGTGTGTAATTATTCGCATTCTTGCTTCTGTGCCTTGGAGGTGTGGGGATTCTTCTTCGCTCCCGTGGAACATTGGTTACTAACCTGACAGAAAGCCAAGCCCACGAATTTCCATTCCCCTGAGCGAAGATGAATCCTGACCCTTCGTTAATTCCTGTAGACCTCCAGGCTCATTCAGTGGAAGACTTTACGGCAGCCTTAGTAGCCCTTCAGGCAGAAGTGGGTAGATTGGGGGTCGAAAATCAAAGGCTCATGGCTGAAGTCCAGCAGTTAGGAACTGGAGAGAGAGACATAGGCACCTTACCCAAAACCAGAAAAAACTATATACAACCCGCTAGGTTCACCGTTCCCCCCCTGACACAGACCAAGGGCCTAGCGGCGAAACACATAGGTCCCCTGTTCAAGTTACTGTACATACCCCTACTCCTGTTCCCCTGGCCATGCCTGAACGTTTTACAGGGGATAGCACCAAATACAACGTATTCATGAACCAATGCCAACTTCAGTTTTTGTGTAAGACAGCTTCTTTTCCTGATGACTCAGCCAAGGTAGCCTTCATAATTTCCTATCTTGCAGGGAATGATGCAGAATGGGCGGTTCCCTTAGTCCAGACCAATGATCCAGCGCTATATGATTTAGAACTCTTTACGGAAAAAATGAGAAGCCTCTTTGCCAAACATTCCTATATGCAAGGTAGCGATACTGAACTGCTCAATTTAAAACAAGGCTCTAAAGATCTATTGTCTTATATTACCAACTTCAATCGTTTGGTGGCAGAAACACACTGGCCAGAAGACAAACGTACTTCCTTGTTTTATCGTGGGCTGGGGGAAGACTTAAAAGATCTACTCTCACAAATAGTGAACCCCCCTGAAGATTGCGCCTCTTTCATTGATCTTGTAGTCAAATTGGATAATCGATTGCATGAACGAAAGGGGGAAAGAACACAAAACATTGTACCTAGGTTCCTGTTCCCTAAAGTTGAGAAACCAGTACCCAAAGATTGTCCTGAACCCATGCAAATCGGGGGCATACGTGGTCCTTTATCCACAGAGGAAAAAGAGAAGCGAAGAAGGTTAAACTTATGTCTGTACTGTGGAAAGGCTGGCCACTATGCTAGAGACTGTTCAGTGCGCCCTAAAACACCCAGACTATCGGCTAGCAGTCTTTCCAGTTCGGAAAACTAGCAAGCTTGAGGAATAGGGAGGTCACTTCCTCGAGCTACATCCCTCATCAGATCTCTACCAACAAAACACATTTAGTGAAACATTTCACACTACCTATTACAATCACGTACAATTGTAACAAGCATTTCTCTATGTCTGTCCTTCTTGATTCAGGAGCAACCGGAAACTTCTTCGATATCAAATTGGCTACTCAGTTGGGACTGTCTTTTGTTGCAAAATCCCAGCCTGAATCCATATGGGCAGTAGATGGGTCCGAATTGTCTTCAGGAATGATAAGTTATCAAACCCCGCCTGTGGTTATAGTCTTTCAGAACGGGCATTCAGAAAGTCTTGTTTTCGATCTCATTGATGCTCCTAATTTTGGTATGATTTTGGGAGTACCTTGGTTACAAATACACAATCCTGTTATAGACTGGAACAAAAGAACAGTTACCTTGATGTCCCTGTATTGTAAAACCCACTGTTACTTGGAAGCCCGAGAACCTGATCTCCCCTTATACTGCGCAGTTCAAACAGGTCAAGATCTGAAAGTGCCTGAACATTATGCAGAATTTGAAGAGGTGTTCAATGAACAGGAAGCAACCAAATTACCTCCACACAGGAGTTACGACTGTAGAATTGACTTGATTCCGGGTGCAGATTTGCCCAGTAGTCGGATTTATGCATTAACTCCTGCAGAAAACGACTATCTAAAAAATTATTTAGATGACATGCTGGCAAAAGGCTTTATCCGCCATTCTACTTCTCCCGTGTCTTCTCCTTTGTTTTTTATAGATAAACGGGAAGGCGGTCTCAGGGCCTGCCTGGATTACAGAGCCTTGAATAAAATAACTATAAAAAACAAGTACCCTCTGCCTCTGATTCCCGTCCTTCTGGAGCAAATAAAAGGAGCCAAAATCTTAACAAAAATCGATCTCAGAGGTGCTTACCATTTAATACGCGTCAAACAGGGCGATGAATGGAAGACTGCATTCCGCACCAACTTTGGGCTCTATGAGTACTGTGTGATGCCATTCGGTCTGTGCAACGCACCGGCTGCGTTCCAGTATTTTATCAATGACATCTTACGTGAATATATAGACATTTTTGTTATCGTCTATATCGACGATATCCTCATATTTTCACAGAACGAGAAAGACCATGTGGAACACGTACGAAAGATTCTTACCAAACTAAAAGAAAATCAATTATTTGCCAAATTGGACAAAAGCATGTTTCACACTACTGAGGTGGATTTTTTGGGCTTTACTATCAAACCCAATGGTCTACAGATGGATCCCAAGAAAATTGAAGCTTTGGTGAACTGGAAAAGTCCTACTTCAGTGAAAGAAATCCAATCATTCCTGGGGTTCGCCAATTTTTATCGGCGGTTTACTAACCGTTTCTCTGATACTATAACCCCCATAACTAAACTCCTGAAAAAAGGAGTACCTTTTCACTGGTCGATGGAAGCAGAGAGAGCTTTTTGTGACTTAAAGAACCAGTTCACTTCCGCGCCGATCCTTCATCATGCGGATAACACTCAACCTTTTTTTGTAGAGACGGATGCCTCTCAATACGCGGTGGGTGGCATACTTTCACAGAGAGACCCTGAGACAGGACACATGCATCCCATAGCGTATTTTTCAAAAACCCTGTTGCCCGCAGAAAGAAATTACACTATAGGTGAAAGAGAATTACTAGCTATAAAATTATCCTTCCAGGAATGGAGGCATCATTTACTAGGATCATCACATATTGTCACTATTTATTCGGATCACAAGAATCTACAGTTTTTTAAAGCAGCTAGAGCCCTTACGCCCAGACAAATGCGCTGGTTATTATTCTTTAGCGAATATGACTTTGTAATTACCTATCGCCCGGGAGCACAGCAAGGAAAAGCTGATGCCCTGTCAAGGCTTGGTCATGAGCAATATGTGGAACCCGAACAACCCCGTCCTATAATACCTGAAAACAAAATATTGGGAGTGGGGGAAAAAGATCATCACCTTCTTGAGCGAATCAAACATCTTCTCTTAGATTTGTCACATGAAGACTGGTTGAAGGATCCCCTACACACCATTAGAGAAGGCTTGTTCTATCATGACAACAAATTGTTTGTCCCTGCTTCTGAATTGAGACAGACAATCCTAGACTGGTGTCATGGTAGCACCTTGGCTGGTCATCCAGGCATCAGGAAGACTTATGACTTATGCAGTAGGTGGTTTTGGTGGGAGTCGATGTTCAAGGAAGTAGAAGCATATGTCCTAGCTTGTGCCACTTGCGCTCGTCAAAAGGCTTCGCATTGTGCTCCCACAGGCCTCTTAAAAAGCATAGCCATTCCTCCTCATCCTTGGCACACGATCAGCATGGATTTCATGACGGAATTGCCCTCTTGTCAAGGTTACACCACGATCTATGTGGTTGTAGATTTATTGTCCAAAATGAGTCATTTTATCCCTCTGAAAAAAGTACCTTCTTTCAAAGAACTAGCATCTGTCTTTCTTAGAGATATTGTCAAATTACACGGTTTACCCACGGTCATTATCTCCGACAGAGGTCCACAGTTTGTCTCGAAGTTCTGGAGAGGAGTGTGCTCTATGCTGGGAATAGATCATAGACTATCCACGGCTTATCACCCCCAAACGGACGGACAAACAGAAAGGACCAATCAAACCTTAGAACAATATCTACATTGTTTGTTGACTTCTCTTCCATCCACATGGCTCCAAGCATTACCCTTGGCTGAATTCGCCTACAATAATTCTAACCATTCAGCTACACATGTCTCTCCTTTTTTCTTTGTACAAGCACAACACCCTAGGATGATCCCTATTATGATCCCTCCTAAAGACTCCCCGGTACCTTCCCTAGATGAACACCACGCCCAAATCAAGTTAGCTTGGGAAACAGCAAAGGCGGAGTTGTCTAAGGCCAAGGAAGCAATGAAAAAACAAGCAGATAAACACCGAAGACCCGAACCCATGTATACAATAGGAGAAAAGGTGTGGTTGTCCACCAAAAATCTAAGGATGGAAGGATCTAAAAAACTCCAACCCAAGTTTATAGGTCCCTTCCCCATTGAGAAAGTCATATCCCCTGTCACCCTGAAGTTGCAACTACCCCCTTGCATGAAAATACATCCTGTTTTCCACAGCTCCTTGTTAAAGAAATACATCCCGTCTATTGTCCCTGAAATCCCTCCTCCACCAATCCAGATTGACGGAGAAGCTGAATATGAAGTAAGAAAGATCCTAGATTCTCGTAAAACAAGAGGCAAACTTCAGTACCTCATAGATTGGGTAGGATATCCCCCAGAAGATAGGTCATGGGAACCTGCAGAAAACATACATGCCACCAGATTGATTCGACAATTTCACAGACTTCATCCTGCTAAGCCTGGCCCTCTGAATAGGCCTTTGAGGAGGGGTACTGTTAGGAAGTAGTCCCTTGACATGCGTGATAGTTGGGCTGTGGTCTTAATCCCCGGTCCCTCAGACCAAATAGCTGGGTAATTTTTAGACGCTCCCTTAGCTGCAGAAAAGGGGCATGGCAGAACGTAGCCGTCGTTGGCTTACTGTTCCGGTACCACGCCCCCCTTTCCACTTCCTGGTTCCTAGCGCGAAGTCTCCTTGGCGTTCTGTGGATTCTTCGTGGCTCCTTGGACCCTGTCCCGCGTTGGAGCAGTCCTGCCCTGACCCTACATCTGCTGGCTGATCTCTTTACGTGTGAGCGTGTCTTTGCCGAGCTTCGGCATTTCTTGATTTCTTACGCGAGAATCTTATCGCGTCTACCCTTACTTTGTTCACGCATTTTGCGGGCGTTATTTCGCTCGGTTCCTCTCTTTTCTTACTCTGTGTGCTTGGTGTATACAGGGTGAACCCTTGGTTATTTGATACCTCCTTTTGAGCGAGAGCGCTCCGCCCTTGACTACTTTTAGGGCCGGGTGTCTCTCCTCGTGTGTGAGTGTTGCTCCGCTGTTCCTGCCCTCAAACGGCCGGCCAGTGCTCCACACGTCCCTACATTTTTTTGTTTATGTTTTTGTCTGGTGTGAATGTCCCTCGAGAGTTCTACTCCGCATATCCCTATACTGGGTCTCCTGATCCCCTTTATTGAACTCCTCGATACAGTCTGCCTGACCTACATTTGGGGTAAGCAAGCTTGAATATAACGCATGTCAATGGTTGCTGTGTACAGGTTAGTGAAGTGAGGATATAGTGTATGTATTGTCTCTTTTGTCTTCTAGCCTGGACATCCGCCTAAGACTCCTGCTGTATCCTGCATACCCCCTCGTATGAGAAGAGTGGTGGACACTCCTAGGGTAAATTCCCTCATACTTTTAGGGGACAGTAGACAGGAGTGTGTAATTATTCGCATTCTTGCTTCTGTGCCTTGGAGGTGTGGGGATTCTTCTTCGCTCCCGTGGAACATTGGTTACTAACCTGACAGCTCGATATTGGGGGAAGATAGTGTATCAAGAGTCTATATGATAAGGAGGACGAGTGGGAATGGCCAAACCTCCACTCCAAATGCAAATGCTTGATGAAAGGGTTTCAATGGTTTTGCATTTGACTCGTGAGGGACAGCTAGGGACGACCAGTGGACCTGCAGCTTGATGTAAGAATAATTTCAATGCTTTGCATTTGACTCGTGAGGGACATCTAGGGACGACCAGTGGAACTGCAGCTTGATGTAAGAATAATTTCAATGCTTTGCATTTGACTCGTGAGGGACATCTAGTAACAACTAGGTGAACTGCAGCTCTTTGTAGAATTATTTTGATATTGGATACTATAATATTCACTGCCCACTGCTAATCTCGTCCCATAATGCTTTGCAGGGCCTTTGGTTGGGATTGTCTTTTTGCCAACAACTGTGCTTGGGGTGGTTCTAAAATGATGGGATCATCACTGAAGTTTAACAAAATGTGCTTTTTGTTTATGCTCTTTGTGTTAGAGGCATCTGCTTGGTGCTCCCCCTAGGTTAGGGGGGACCCCAAAATTATCAGCTCTCTCATTACCTAATGTTTTCATTGTAAAAGTTCATTTTTGTGAATTGGTTATATGCTGTTAAGCATGTAAAATTGCTTTTTCAAAGCATCTGAGAATATTTTTGATTTGGATGCTATGCTACGTGATTAAGCACAGTTTTGGTACTGTACTACGTGCTAATTAGTACAAACTTTTCATGCTCCGTCAGTAGTTTTAAGCCCAGGATTAATTATATCATCAATGATGGCATAGAGGTTATCATGAGTGATGTAATATGTGGGGTAATTAGCAGTGCATGGCCAGGGTGTAAGTTATAGTTACCTTAGGCCACTGCAGAGAAGCTAAAAATGCTGCACCCTACATGGAAGAGCAATTATCTCTGCTTACTTAACAGCGGGCAGGGAAGCAATTGTAGCCAAGTGTATTTTTTAATGCTCCTGCCTCCTGGGCACAGACGTATTGTTTGTTCTTGCTTTGCAGGAGCTTTAAAATTGCTCCCACGAAGCAAGAGCAAACACAAGTTTTCGTGTCCGGACCAGTGCGGGCAGGGAAACTGCTATGCTCTGGGTGTGGGCACCCCAGGGCATAGCCAAGCCGGCAATGGAGTATGGGGTCCCCAGGCTTATTAATAGCCCTCAGAGGGGTGCATGTTGCCCCATTCCCATTTGCTTTTACAGCCTGCCCCCAGGATGGTGTCCCTGGGGCTGAAATTGACCTTAGGGAGTGTGATTCGTGTCCCCCTACCTCATGATTTTTGCTTCGTGCCGAGGGATGTCCCCCTTTAGATCCAAAATCGGGAAGGTGGGCTGCATGGCTCCCCTCATTACAATTACTGCTGGGCCCCGGGTAATGGGGTTCCTAGGTCCGAAATTGGCCCAGGATGGGGGCATCTGCCCCCCTATCCCCTGATTTGGATAGCTAGGCCACGGAGGTGTTGTGGTCCCCAGGGCTGAAATCAGCCCGGGAGAGGTGCCACGTGCTCCCTAACCTTAAGTTTGGATGGCTGGGGAGTGGTGGTCTCCAGGGTCATAACCGGCCTGGGGAAGTGGGGCCACGTGTGCGCCCTCTCTCCTAATTCTGAAGCTTATTATCCCCCAGGATCTGGCCCACCCGGGGGCATTATAAAAAACAAGTAGGCCTCTCATTTCAGCTCCTTCCTGGAAAGTTTCGAGGTGAACCATCAGGCGGGGGCTGAGAAAAACAGGGGTCCCCTCTTGTATTTTCCATAGACTTCTTTAAACAGTGCTGTAACAAAAACTGCTGAACACTAAACATGGCATGAAGCTAGATCTTGGCCCGCAGATTAAGCTTTTTGTTATTTGGTGTAAATCCAATCAGTAGTTTTTGAGAAATTAAGTGTAAAAAATAATTGTATATTTAGGCAGTTGGTGTCCAGATGTGATCTGATTGACCAAATTAGGAGGCAGTAGTCAATCCTGATTGGTTGGTTTCAACCTGAGCAATATGTTTTGGCAGCCTTTACCAGACTCAGTGACTTAATAAATTAATTAAACAAGCATTTTCAATGCAATAGGCTTTGCATCTGCTAGAGTTTAAGCTATAAGCATTGTAAATGACAATGCCTTTTATGAATGTTTTAAGAACCAAAACTCAAATGAAAGGGATTATCATGTACAATGGCAATAACACAAACTCTCGTAAATGTGAGGCCTAGTGCACTGGGAATGGGAACCAGCAGAGAGATATAGGGAAAGAGAAAGATGGAAAGAGCGAAGGAACGAGTACACATGTGGAGACGGAGAGAAAGAGTGAAAACACTGTGACCGTAGATACATTTCATTCTACGGAAACTAAACGCAAATGTAAAACTTCAAAACATGAAAAGCATAATTATTCCACTTACCTTGGAGAAGTTGATTTAAGGGAGTAATGAAGCCCATGGCTGACTTGGTGACCGGTTGCAAACGGAGTTGCAGTTTCAAAAGTGCAGGATACTGTAAACAATTTAGAATAACACTGAAAGTGTGATTTGCGGGAGCTAAGGCAACCCAAGGCTGGGTAACCAAGCCTGTTTTCATTGGCCCATATAGGTCCTACAGTGGAGCAGCGAGCACTAGGATTGGCTGAAGGCTTTCAAGCAAATCCTAGTAGCTCTCCACAAAAAGTCTGGGGCAACCATTAGAGGGTGAAACACACAGCTTCATTGGCTGTCACCCAAAATAATGAAAATTATGGACGTGGCTTCGTATAAAGTCATTCTTATGGAGAGTCCGTGAAAAGTAGGGACGGTTAGTCACCATGGGTGTTGATGGAATTTGTGTGGAGAACTGAGGGATGGAGGAGCACATACGAAGCACCACTGCCACTACTGTGTTGATGAGAAGCCAGTTGTTATTCAGGATGCGATTGCAGTCGCAACCACTTCCGCTGTTTCTCTCTTTTTTTTTTTTTTGTAAACAGATTTTATTCATTTTCATCTTGTCAATTAGTAGCAGTACATTTCAACAAGAGCGTCTCATCTTAACTTAAGCAGCGGGTGTCAACATGCTTGGTTGCATCTATTCAGTCCTACTCCCCGCTTCTCGGCCCTTATAGCTGTCACCGCAAAGGCAACCACGCCCCAAATTCCAAACAACTCCTGCAACTTTACATTCAATGTCTTTATATCGGAGATCAGATTCTCGGTTGTCTGTTCTCTTCTACACACATATCTATCTAAACAACTAATAAGTGAACAAACCCCTCTCCCTCCCCCATCCCCTTCCCCCCCATCCCCCAGGCATGTCGTTCTATCATGTGAAACCACCTCCGCTGTTTCTCTTGTGTTGTTTTGTGGCCACAACTTTAGCTGCTATGGTGATGGGAGTGTAAAAGGAAACACGTGACGATTTGTATGAGAGAGGCCTGGGTATGAATGACTGCATGGTTGTGTGTGGCACTAAATAGGCAACTGTGTGCAAGAAAGCGCGTGTACAGATTACTAGTGTTTGCACAGTACATTGCGTGTGTGTTACTGTACCTGAAGTGCAAGGGCCATTGGATTTTGGTGTTCTGCACACATGCAAGAAAGGGGGTAGAGGGGGAGCTGAAAATGACGGAATGCTGGCTTTGCGCTGCCTTTGTCTCGGTCTGCTTTGTACAGGCCTGTGCGGTGAATGCTTCAGTGCCGCCTGTGCTTCTTGAGCTAGCAGCACCGGAAGCAAGCTACTGCTCAACTCTCCCTTCCTACACCGGCACCACCAGCCTCTACGACCTCTGAAGAGGCGGTGATTAAGAATAGTGCAAAACAAATAAACACATTTTCAAAAATGCTTTATATCGCTAAAATCAAATTTCTTGTTGCCAGGCTGCACCCAAAATATCTATTTTCTCATGATAACTTGCCTTGTTTGGCTTATATAACACTGTTATTTATTGCTGAACCATCAAGTTACCATTTGATGAGATTAGCAACGGGAATAACTGCCTTGCACAAAGGCAATTTCTGAACCGTAACAATAAACAAAATAAGTAGAAACGGGGGCCCTGCTGAAACATGAAGTGCGGCGCCCGTGTGGAGAAAAGTTGTGCACGCGTTCAAATGAAAGAAGTAGTACAAAAAGGAGCATATATACAACTACAGCGTAACAAAACTGTAGTTGGCCGGTGCTCCTGAGAGAAAACCGCAAGTGATGTTACAGGAGTGCCAACCAATCAGAAGCCAACAAAGAAGAGTGATGGAGGAGTAAACCAATGGCAAGCAGCCAGGTGGGATCACACTCCTTGTAATGATTACAGCAGGTCTTGCAGACAGCGCATGCGCTGATGCTCAACCTTAAAAATATGTAAGGGGGCAGAGTGGGCACACCCAAAAGAAACCCCTCTTTTTACAGGCTGGCCAAAACATGGACAACATGCCGTGGCAGCCGTCACAGGACTCTTGGACATGGAGCCAATTGAAATGAAAAGATGGTAACAGTTACAATATAAATTATTTGTGGATGGTACCACACTAATTTTAGGAATGGTCTGTTTTTTTTTGTTGATAATCAACTTTATTGAATATTTGAAAAAACTAAAAGATTTCATTGGTTGCAGCTCATAAATCAGTGCATATAGATCGGGTCAGTCCACTCCAGGCCAGCAGCTCAGCTCGCGACACATTAACAGCAGAGCATAAAACAATCAGTACATCAAGGATCATGGAGGAATCATCTTGAACCATTTCTCCCATATTTTATTGAACACTTCTGGAGCGCCTCGGGCTTCAAACAGGGCCTCCTCCGAGGGTGCCGCACCAATCAACCCCCCTCTTCACCTCCCCGACAGTGGGCGCTGCAGTACAAGACCAATACCTTGCTATGTCTCTTTTGGCCTCTGCTACCGCCGACCCCAACAGGCACTTGTCCATCCTGGAGCCATCTAGGCCATCAAAGACTCCAGGAATGGTCTGTTTTAAGGTGATTTTACCCTGTGAAATTAAAGGATGCTAACTGTTACAATATAAATCATTTGTTGTCTGTTCTAAGCTGTTCTAAGCTGATTTTATTCATGTTTAAGAGAAAACAGTTCTCTCGAGATTTTCTCACAGGGGTTATAGAAGGTGCTCCAAAAGCTAAAATGAGAGCATGTTTCCTGTAAAAAGTCTGAAATTTTCAGTAAATCGTGTACTTCCAGCATGAGCAGCGAATGTCAGCTGATACCCAGTGTTCTACTGCAGCCTCCCAGAGTGTTCTAAAGAACAACTAGAGCGCTAACAGTTTTACTTATGACAAAACAATGCGATACCAAAGGGGATGATGGACGAAGCGTTTGAGTAAATCAAACACCCACCCCCAGTCAACTGATCTGAGTTTAATCCATCACCATTCTTTAGCCCACTCTGCCACCCCAGTTCAGACATGGCCATATGCAAATCAGTCTGACCCTGTGCCTTATTGGAACAGTCCAGCCCGAACTGCCAAGCCATGCCCTCCCTGGACCAGAAACAAGCACCCTGGTGTGAGAAGTTGGCCTGGTTTATGATGTTCACTATTCTAGTGAGCACCTTGCACCAGTTCAAACAACCCTGTGGTAATGGTTGTAAAGTCAACCTTATAGACCAGCTATCCTAGAGGTAGCGTGGACAGAACAGTCTTAGGCTAAAAGACTCTTGAGGGCATGTAAAGGCAGCTGTTTTACCATATGCAACCCCTTGAATATCAAATGAAAGGACGCCACACAGGATATATATAAAATATATATGTATTTATTCACTAACACACTCCTCTGAACTCTTTATGAGATCAGAGGCAAAAGCACATAACAAGTTATATTCAGAAATACTTTAAATAGCACAATTTACAGTTAGGCCCTAGGGGCGCGTAAAACCATATACTAAGTAAGTGGTATTAGAATCACGACTTGGGAAAGGAGAAGGCCTAGGGAATCGCTGGGGCTACACTATCTGACCCTTAGGTTAGGAGTAGGAGGCCCACAGGCGGCGCGTACAGTGTCAGTACTCTCACGCGAGAGTCAAAAATGTAAGTAATGAAGATTTAGGACACTTCCAGTCTAACTTGGCTTACACAACTAACAAAACTAGATACTAGGATAGTCAATCCCTACAGGAGCGCCGAAGTACTCGTGTTACCTCACCCACGGGCTGCGGGTGCATAGGTGTCAAAGTGTATCGGGTTTTCTCGTTGTTTCCTATGGAGCCTTGGAAGAAGATGCTGCAGGCGACCAGGAGGAAGATGTCCAGGTGGATCCAAGGGTGGATCGAGGATGAAGAAGACCTGAAAGCAGAGGGGACAGAGTCTAGTTCACTAGCCAGTGACCGGGTGGAACCAGGAAGGAACCAGACATCGTCGGGGAGCAACCAGGTGCTGTCGTGAAGCTTGTCGTTGCAGCCACGCGGACCAGGAGGCATCGAGGATGACCAGGTGCTGGAGAGGAGCTGTCCCACGTAGGTTCTCGCAGATGGAGGGGTCGACTTCAAGATTGGAGCCTAATCAAAAGCAACCCACGCAGGATACACAAAAGGCTTCTGGTGTAGACCAGGAGGGTCTGGGGTACTTCACCTTTTCAGGGAAGCGAGGGCCAGTCTGCAGCAACCAGACCAGCGATGGATTTTTCAAAGGATCATCGTCACAGGGCTACTAGCAACTGTCCAGCAACCAGGACAACGCGTAGAGCAGAACACAAGCAGAAGGGCCCCACGCAGATCTCGTGGAGTGTGGAGGGCTGGTCGTCGGTGCAGGTGGAGCTCGGTGTCGGGGTGTCTCAGTCCCCAGTGCACAGCTTCGAGTAGGCCTTAGGAGCTGCGCTGTTAGCAAGTTGAAGACTTTCCAAGTTGCCTGGGTCCACGGGTTCCGACGCCTTCCACGGGGCTCAGCTGTGCTGGAGTCGTGCAGTGGGGTCAGAGAGGTCCGGGAGTTGCCAGGATCTGTGCTCGGGTTCCGGCGGGAACGGGGACAAAGCAAGCCGTCGAGTTGCTGGATGGTGCTTGGTTGCCCAGGGTGGTAACTCCTTGGCCACAAGGGAGATTTCTTCAGTCTTCAGCTCAGGTGAATGTCGAAGGGTCCAGAGTTTCGTCTTCAGTTGGATTCCAGGATTAATCTAAAGTCTCCTGGGTCAGCTCCTACCTTTATACAACTAAAGGGGGCTGGATAGTTTCTAGATCCCTCCTGTGGGTGGGACGAGGAAAGGGGGTGGTTACACCCCCTCTCCTTTGTTCAGTTTCATGCCAGAGCTGGGGCTGGAGTGCCCCAGCAACTGGTTTGAACTGGGGTATGCATGAAGCACGTAGTGGGCCTCAGGCAGTGTCTCAATCTATTCAGCCCTCCCTGTCCCAATACACATCTTCCTGTCTGGGGCGGTGCTCGCACCTCCCCAAGCAGTAAACCTATTGTCCAAACCTCCGTGACTGGAAGGACTCCCAGCAGCAGGAGGTCAGACTTGTGTCTGTGGCAGCAGCGTCCATTTTGTGATGCTGGGGCTCTGGTTAACTTTAACCGGGATCGTTGGACTTAACATGTCTTCTCCCTCTAGAAGGGTAGAATGCTACCCCCATCGCCAGAATTGGTGAGTGGGTAGTATTCCAAAGCGTATGACACCTTACAGGACATGTTTGGATAAAGCCAAACCAAAGTTAGCATTTAACTGCGACGTTCATAATGCACTTAAGAATATATGGTATGGCAATATCATAGAACAGCTATAAGGACTTGGTTCCGAAAGCTGCAGACAGGCTCAGCTCATGCTAGAGCACCATCTCACACATAACCAAGCACTCTCCCTCCAGGATTGTTAAGGCCTGCCATAGGAGTGACTTATAGGTTACTATGTGTCTATATGTAAGTAGGTATAGGAATACTACACCTAAGCAAGGGGTGGTTACACGACCTTGCCCCAGCTGAGTGATCAGCCAAATGTGTCTATTTGAGTGGCCAGCCAGGGGTGGTATAATACATGCTGCAGCCCCTGGTAGGCCTTGGTTACACCTATGCCCTGAGTACCTAGGGTACACTTTTACAGGGGCTCATAAGGTGACCCAATATCCAATTGGAGATGTACCTAGGGTACATGGAGTCCATTTTAAAGTGAGAGCAGATAGCCTGGGGCCCTGATTAGCAGGATCCCAGGCCAACTAAGTTGAAAACCAGCTAAACACTAGGCAAAACAATCTGGGGTAACCATAGTCAGGTATCCACCTTCCTACACCTGGGAACGGTTATCGGATTCATAATCCTCATCCGCCAGGCTATCTTGAATCCAGTGGTAGTGTGAGCAAGGGACACACGTCTGGGCATACCCTGCCAACTTAGGGCGAACAAAGCGATACCAGAAGGGGATGATGGACGGAGCGTTTGAGCAAATCAAACACTCACCCCCAGTCAACTGATCTGGATTTAATCCATCACCATTGCTTAGCTCACTCCACCACCCCAGTTCAGACATGGCCATATGCAAATCAGTCTGACCCTGTGCCTCATGGGAACAGTCCAGCCCGAACTGCCAAGCCATGTCTTCCCTGGACTGGAAACAAGCATCCTGGGACTGGTTTGGGATTCATAATCTTCATCAGCCAGGCTATCTTGAATCCAGTGGCAAAGTGAGCAAGGGAACCTTGTCTGGGCATACCCTGCCAACTTAGGGCGAACAAAGCGATACCAAAGGGGATGATGGACAGAGCGTTTGAGCAAATCAGACATTCACCCCCAGTCAACTGACCTGGGTTTAATCCATCACCATTCTTTACCTCACTCCACCACCCCAGTTCAGACATGGCCATATGCAAATCAGTCTGACCCTGTGCCTCATTGGAACAGTCCAGCCCGAACTGCCAAGCCATGTCTTCCCTGGACTGGAAACTAGCTTCCGAGGACCGGTTTCTGGCATTCCAGCCATCTTCTGCCCAGCTTGCTTGAATCCAGTGGCAAAGTGAGTAAGGGACTCACGTCTGAGCATACCCTGCCACACTTATGGCGGCCAAAAGCGGTACAAAAGGGGGTGGTGATAGACAGAGCATCTGAATCAATCAAACATTCACACCCAGTCAAAAGATCTGGGTTTAACCCATCACCGTTCTTTAGCCCACTCTGCCACCCCAGTTCAGACATGGCTATATGCAAATCAGTCTGACCCTGTGCCTCATGGGAACAGTCCAGCTCAAACTGCCAAGCCATGTCTTCCCTGGACCGGAAACAAGCATCCTGGGGCCGGTTTCTGGCATTTCAGCCGTCTTAAGCCCGGCTTGCTTGAATCCAGTGGCAATGTGAGCAAGGGACTCATGTCTGAGGGAAACAACCTTTACAACGCAACTTTTACAACGAACTACCATTACAACAAATTTTTTACAACGCAAAAACTTTTACAACGCATACCATTACAACGCAGGATTTTACAACGCAAGTACTTTTACAACGCATACCATTACAACGTAAGTATTGGTAAGTATATAATTATTTTAAAAATATTATATGTTTGGGTTTTTGGGTAAAGGGGTATTTTTAGGGTTCAGGGTCAGTTTTCAGTTTTTGGGTAAAGGGGTATTTTTAGGGTTCAGGGTCAGTTTTCAGTTTTTGGGTAAAGGGGTATTTTTAGGGTTCAGGGTCAGTTTTCAGTTTTTGGGTAAAGGGGTATTTTTAGGGTTCAGGGTCAGTTTTCAGTTTTTGAGTAAAGGGGTATTTTTAGGGTTCAGGGTCAGTTTTCAGTTTTTGGGTAAAGGGGTATTTTTAGGGTTCAGGGTCAGTTTTCAGTTTTTGGGTAAAGGGGTATTTTTAGGGTTCAGGGTCAGTTTTCAGTTTTTGGGTAAAGGGGTATTTTTAGGGTTCAGGGTCAGTTTTCAGTTTTTGGGTAAAGGGGTATTTTTAGGGTTCAGGGTCCGTTTTCAGTTTTTGGGTAAAGGGGTATTTTTAGGGTTCAGGGACAGTTTTGGGTTTTTGGGTAAAGGGGTATTTCTAGGGTTCAGGGACAGTTTTGGGTTTTTGGGTAAAGGGGTATTTTTAGGGTTCAGGGACAGTTTTGGGTTTTTGGGTAAAGGGGTATTTTTAGGGTTCAGGGACAGTTTGGGGTTTTTGGGGTACAGGGTTAATTTGTAAAAATAAAAGAAAATTATATTTAAATTAAATTAATTAAATGTAATTAAATATAAATTAATTATATTTTAATAATTTAAATTAATTTAAATAAAAAAAAATATTTTTAGGGTTCAGGGTCAGTTTTGGGTTTTTGGGGTACAGGGTTAATTTGTAAAAATAAATTAAAATTATATTTAAATTATATTTAAATTAAATTAATTAAATAAAATTAAATAAAATTTAATTATATTTTAATAATTTAAAATAATTTATATCAAAAAAAATATTATATGCTTACCAATATTTACGTTGTAATGGTATGCGTTGTAAAGGTACTTGCGTTGTAATGGTATGCGTTGTAAAAGTTTTTGCGTTGTAAAAAATTCGTTGTAATGGTAGGCGTTGTAAAAGTATGCGTTGTAACGTCATACATCCATGTCTGAGCATACCCTGCCAACTTATGGCGAACAAAAGCGGTACAAAATGGGGTGGTGATGGATGGAGCATCTGAACCAATCAAACACCCACACCCAGTCAACAGATCTGGGTTTAATCCATCACCGTTCTTTAGCCCACTCTGCCACCCCAGTTCAGACATAGCCATATGCAAATCAGTCTGACCCTGTGCCTCATGGGAACAGTCCAGCCCGAACTGCCAAGCTATGCCTTCCCTGGACCAGAAACA
Source organism: Lissotriton helveticus (assembly GCF_964261635.1). Lineage (NCBI taxonomy): Eukaryota > Metazoa > Chordata > Amphibia > Caudata > Salamandridae > Lissotriton > Lissotriton helveticus. Next base: position 407,617,722 of record NC_136058.1, on the reverse strand, counting down.
CGCATCCTGGGATCGGTTTCGGATTCATAATCCTCATCAGCCAGGCTATCTTGAATCCAGTGGTAGAGTGAGCAAGGGACCCACTACCTTGAATACTTCCCAAACTGTAACTGCTGAGAAGATGTTTCACAAGAGTATCATCTAATAACCACCAGGCATTCTAACACCACATACCTTTCAACTCCTACTGTCGATGTCAGAGGGTTAGTTGGACGGGTGAATGATGGGAAAGCCTGCAGGAGTGAATGACATATTTACCTATGTCATCTACATGAACTGTCTGTACTGAAAATGGGAAGGACCTACAGAGGCGAATGGAGAATAGCGACCCCTGTCGACCACTGAGTAATTACTGCATGATAGACACAGGTGTCTGTCTACTGCCCAGGAACACACACTTTGTACCTAGTAAATGAGTCTCTTGAAGTAACAGGATATCAGGGGTGTGATGATCAACAAACAACATAAAAGCCACCTCTTCATTTTAGTATTCAAACTATTATGAGTCCATGACTTTATACAATATCCCATGTTATGTTATGTTATGTTATTCGGATTTTTGAGCGAACAGCTGCCCCAGCCAAGGGGCGTCCCGGCGCTATGTTTAGAACAGATAACACAACTAATGACACAGAAAAGGTAGGGAATGGTTAATAAGGCAGAGGAAAGAGGTGAGTTTTAACAGCTTTCCTAAAAGTAAAAAGGTCCTCCAGAGAGCGAATATGGTCCGGGAGTGCGTTCCATAGTTTAGCGGCCAAGACCGTAAACGACCGGCCACCCAGTCGACATTTTTTTAAACGGGGAATAAGTGCCAAATTTTGTCCAGCAGAACGAAGGCTGCGCGAAGGAGTGTACAAGGACAAAAGGTGCTGAAGTATGATGGGGTGTCAAATTTAAGAATCTTAAATGCAAAGCAGAGGGCCTTGATCTCTATCTCACAGTCTGACAACAATTTGTTAGTCATTAGAATCAAAGTGATCCTGTACAACTCGCGGGAGCATGTGCCTGGTAACACGAACAAAATGAAACCCTGAAGATTCTAAACTAAAATCCATCTCCTTAACATCCCCACCCTATATTTCCATCCTAGAAATATCAGACATCCCAAATAATATGTAATAATCACATGTGAAACTCAATGGCAAAAAGTGAAAATAGAAACAAGCAAGCTAAAGGAGTGATGCACTTTGAATGAAAAGTCCCTTTTCTTTTCTCTTTCAGGGGCTTTGTATTGTGCAGAAAAGCTGAACATGAAGTCAGTCCTTTCATAATGGTCTCTGTTGCCACATGTGTGTTATTTCCCCTGAACCCCTGGGTATGGTGAAGACTGTCTGCAGCAGGAGTAACCTCTACCCACAATGACTTCGGTGTGCTAGATTCTTTGATGCTGCCTCGGTTGATGTCGTGTTCTTTGTGGGATGAAGATATTTCATCAGACGCCCTTTGAATCCCCTGTATGTGTCAGTGTGAACTGAAGGAGGTTCAAAGGCAATATCTTGTGTGCCAGACACAGCCCAGTGGAGCAGAGGTCCCATCCTCCAGATCTTAGCCAAGGCACTGAGAGCATCAATGTACATGTTGAAGGGCTTCTCTTAGTGAACCCACCCAGGCACAGCATTTGTAACTCACTTCAGTCAAATCCAGGAATCAACAGAAACATAGACAGTGCCTTTAACCCCTTTCACTAGGAATCATACACTTACCTCCCTTCTCAGAAAATACAGCATTGTCTATCAAGGATAATGTAATTGGAAAAACAGCACAGTGTGAAAGTTAAGAGACTGAAGGTACTCGAAGGAACGCAAGCGAGGAACCACTTTGTGACCATTGTAAAGTTGAACAACACTGACATGAAGTGCAATTAAACTGAAACAAACATTTCATTTCTTTTTGCAGCGATTAGCACTCTTGTGGTGTTCATGCTGATAGCAAAGCTTGGCAGTGACGTGTCAGTGTAATGCCTGCACTGCTTCCAGGCGCTTTCATCTCTGAGCGAAGAGCATGCTCCTCCCCTTACTCCAGATGAGAGCACATATATGGGCTTCACAGAGCTCAAGGTTTTGAGATTCTTAGGAGCCAAAACAAAGTATCCTATTGATGACCTCACAGGAAGTGATGTAACATAACATTTGACTTTGATAATGTCAGAGGAAGAGACATTAGTGAAATTATAGGAATGATGAGTACACAGGTAACATCCAAATCATTAATGCAGACATCTAAATTAACATTACACCAAAAGTATAATCTGTGCAGCCGCAAGGTGAAATATTGAAAATGTAGTGATATCAAAATGTCTGACAGTGGGTTTTCTGAACTCTATGAATTGAATAGTGTCTCCCTCTTTAGTTGTAAGCGGCTACTCTGCACACAGTAGAAGTGCGAGCAAAGTCACATATGGAGTACTAGGCCCCTCTCCCGTCTCCCAGTGATAAGATTCAGCTAGGTGTGAGTGAGACTTCAGCACAGACCTCTAAATGTGTGAGTGTCACTCATGATGAGTGAGACTTGAGGGCTCTGATGTGTGCATGTTTCATCTGATGTCACTGCCCAGGCAACAAATGCAACTTGCCTGACGGTGCTACGAAGTCCTCCTTCAACCGCACATTGATGGTGCGTGGACAAGGAGTGACTTATGATAGGAGAGAGGGTTACCACCTGGCCGGTCTTTTATAGGAATGGCATTGTCAGTATTTTCTTGTCCCGGCCAGTACAAAAGTAGGAAGATTACCTAAAGCTGGCATTTTTCCTCTAATCAGTGCAAACTTATAATATAAAATATAAGCAGAAATCACTTTAAAATGTGTTCTAGAGCTGCCTTAACGAATCCTGACTGAGAGTTAAAGTAAATAAAGACAGCAAAGCCATGTTAAAAATGAATACAAACACTTTTATTCAAAGTCTTATTGAAGAATAATATCCGGCCTTTGCAAATTCTTAAAACCTGACCAAAAGGCAGGTGGTACCTCTAATAAGAGCCAGTATGAAGGAGTCTGACATTTGTTAGTGCTGGAATACCCTCTCATCCTCAGACCTGGCAACGTTCACTCATTGCCATGACACCATCCACTGAGGGAGAAATCTGTGAGCGTCAAACCCGATTGTTCTGTCTCATGAATGTATCGAGACTGCAATCTACTTTATTTTGTTTTATAAGTGAAACTTTGGAGGGAGTGAGTGGGTAAAAAATGCAGAGAAATGCAAAACTTAATTTGGGGCAAATCGTTTGAAAGTTGTTTGAATATACACAGCCCTATCAAATATAAAGAATTACTCACAGAAACAGGAAAAATAGAAAAACAGAAAAACGTTGACTAGTTTAATTCTAGCAGTTTCTTACATTTTCATGTGTTTAATGAAATTCAGGCTGTCATTTCCAATTCACTCTTAAAGACTGGAGGTGGTGGTTCCATCAGTGGCTACCAGAGGGCGCTCCTCGCCTGCTGATGAAACACTGATCTGCACATGGGATGGAAGGGAGAATGGTTTCCTCTTCCGGGTCAGCGGCGGCAGAGACAGCACCAGCAGCGGTGCTGACATCACTTCCGACCTCTCCTTGTGTGTGTTCAGCCTGCAGCAGAGGAGGAAGGAGCCCTGTCTGGTGGGCAGTTACCACCATCTAAAGACCCTCCTCAGATCCCAGATCTTCCCCCCCGGCCCCCCAGGAGGAGGAGAGAGCCTGGACATGTCTGCACAGGTCTCTGCTCAGGTAGGAGATTGTCAGCACCTTCTGCTGTGTTTGTAGAAATAGACTGAATAATCCTGGAGGGAATCTCTGCAGGAGCCGGGCTGAGCTGGGCTCTTCTATCCGGGGGCCCTGGGACTGAGCTGGACTCTTCTATCCGGGGGCCCCTGAGGCTGAGCTGGGCTCTTCTATCCGGGGGCCCCTGGGACTGAGCTGGACTCTTCTCTCCGGGGGCCCCTGTGGCTGAGCTGAGCTCTTCTATCCGGGGCCCCTGGGGCTGAGCTGGGCTCTTCTATCCTGGGCCCCTGGGGTTGAGCTGGCCCTTCTATCCGGGGCCCCTGGGGCTGAGCTGGGCTCTTCTATCTGGGGGCCATGGGGGTTGAGCTGGGCTCTTCTATCCAGGGGCCCCTGGGTGGGGGCTGGGCTTTTCTATCCGGGGGCCCCTGGGGCTGAGCTGGGCTCTTCTATCCGGGGGCCCCTGGGGCTGAGCTGGGCTCTCCTATCTGGGGTCCCCTGGGGCTCAGCTGGGCTCTTCTATCCGTGGCCCCAAGGGCTGAGCTGGGCTCCTCCATCCAGGGGCCCCCGGGGCTGAGCTGTGCTCTTCTATCCGGGTCCCTGGGGCTGAGTTGGACTCCTTTTTCCAGGGGCCCCCGGGGCTGAGCTGGGCTCTTCTATCCGGGGGCCCTTTGTGGCTGAGCTGGGCTCTTCTATCCAGGGGCCCTAGGGGCTGAGCTGGGCTCTTCTATCCGGGGCCAATGGGGCTGAGCTGGGCTCTTCTATCCGGGGCCCTGGGGCTTAGCTGGGCTCCTCTATCTGGGGGCCCCTGGGGCTGAGCTGGGCTCTTCTATCCTGGGCCCCTGCGGCTGAGCTGGGCTCTTCTATCCTGGGCCCCTGGAGCTGAGCGGGGCTATTCTATCCGGGGGCCCATGGGGCTGAGCTGGGCTCTTCTATCCTGGCCCCTGGGGCTGAGCTGGGCTCTTCTATCCTGGCCCCTGGGGCTGAGCTGGGCTCTTCTAACCTGGGCTCCTGGGGCTGAGTTGGGCTCTTCTATCCGGGGCCCCTGGGGCTGAGCTGGGCTCTTCTATCCGGGGCTCTCTGAGGCTGAGCAGGGCTCTTCTATCAGGGGACCCCTGGGGCTGAGCTGGGCTCTTTTATCCTGGGCCCCTGGGGCTGAGCTGGGCTCTTCTATCCGGGGCACCTGGGGCTGAGCTGGGCTCTTCTATCTGGGGACCACTGGAGCTGAGCTGGGCTCTTCTATCCGGGGATCCTGGGGCTGAGCTGGGCTCTTCTATCCGGGGCTCTCTGAGGCTGAGCTGGGCTCTTCTATTTGGGGCCCCTGGGGCTGAGCTGGGCTCTTCTATCCGGGGCCCCTGGGTCTGAGCTGGGCTCTTCTATCCTGGGCTCCTGGGGCTGAGCTGGGCTCTTCTATCCGAGGCCCCTGGGGCTGAGCTGGGCTCTTCTATCCGGGGCTCTCTGAGGCTGAGCTGGGCTCTTCTATTTGGGGCCCCTGGGGCTGAGCTGGGCTCTTCTATCCGGGGCCCCTGAGGGTGAGATGGGCTCTTCTATCCGGGGGGGCCCTGGGGATGAGCTGGGCTCTTCTATCCAGGGGCCCCTGGGGCTGAGCTGGGCACTTCTATCCGGCGGCCTCTGGGGGCTGAGCTGGGCTCTTCTATTCAGGGGATCTGGGGCTGAGCTGGGCTCTTCTATACGGCGGCCCATGGGGCTGAGCTGGACTCTTCTATCCGGGGGCCCTGGGGCTGAGCTGGGCTCTTCTATCCAGGGGCCTCTGAGGCTGAGATGGGCTCTTATATCCGGGGGCCCTGGGGCTGAGCTGGGCTCTTCTATCCGGGGGGCCCCTGGAGCTGAGCTTTGCTCTTCTATACAGGGCCCCCTGCAGCTTAGATGGGCTCTTCTATCCGGGGGCCTCTGGGGCTGAGCTAGGCCCTTCTATCCGGGGACCCTGGGGCTGAGCTGGGCTCTTCTATCTGTGGGCCCCTGGGGCTGAGCTGTGCTCTTCTATCCAGGGGCCCCTGGGTCTGAGCAGGGCTCTTCTATCCGGGGCCCATGGGGCTGAGCTGGGCTCTACTATCCAGGGCCCCTGGGGCTGAGCTGGGCTCTTCTATCCAGGGCCCCTGGGGCTGAGCTGGGCTCTTCTATCCAGGGGGGTTCTGGAGCTGAGCTGGGCTCTTCTATCCAGGGGGGTTCTGGGGCTGAGTTGTGCTCTTCTATTCAGGGGCCCTGGGCCTGAGCTGGGCTCTTCCATCTGGGGGCTGAGCTGGGCTCTTCTATCCAGGTGCTCCTGGGGCTGAGCTGGGCTCTTCTATCTGGAGGCCCCTGGGGCTGAGCTGGGCTCTTCTATCCGGGGCCTTTGGGGGCTGTGCTGGGCTCTTCTATCTGGGGGCCCCTGGGGCGGAGGTGGGCTCTTCTATCCAGGGGCCTTTGGGGCTGAGCTGGGCTCTTCTATCCGGGGACGCTTGGGGCTGAGCTGGGCTCTTCTATCCGGGGGCCCTGGGGCCTCTCCGGCTGAGCTGGACTCTTCTATCCTGGGGCCCCCGGGGCTGAGCTGGGCTCTTCTATCTGGGGCCTCTCAGGCTGAACTGGGCTCTTCTATCTGGGGGCCCCTGGGGCTGAGCTGGGCTCTTCTATCGGGGGCTCTGGGGTTGAGCTGGGCTCTTCTATCCAGGGGCCCTGGGGGGCTTTCCTTTTGCCTTGGGGGTGTTTTCTGGGCATCGTGTGTGTTAAAGAGGAGATCTGTGCACTGCACTGCATCTTACTGCACTGTGAGGGATCTGTGCATGCTGCTCTGCATACTACTGCACTATGAGAGGCCTGTGCACTGCATCTTACTGCACTGTGAGGAATCTGTACACACTGCACTGCTACTGACTGCACTATGAGTAATCTCTGCACAGCATCTCACTGAACGATGGAAATCACTGCATGCTGCACTGCATTTTACTGCATGAGGAATATGTGCTACTGCACTGCATTTTTACAAAACTGTGAAGAATATTTGCCCTCTACACTGCATCTTACTGCAATGTGAGAAATCTGTCCACGCAGCCCTGCATCATACAACACTGTAAGAAATCTCTGTAGGCTGCACTGTATATACTGCACTCTGACCAGTCTGTACATGCTGCACTGCATCTTACTGCACTATGAATAATCTATGCACACTGCATTGTTTCTTATTGTACTGTGAGGATTCTATGCGCACTGCACTGCATCTTACTACACTGTGAGAAACCTGTGTACACTGCATTATACTACTATAAGAAATCTGTGCACACGTCACTGCATCTTACAGCACTATGAGGAAACTGTGCACATTGTACTGCATCTTACAGCACTATGAGAAGTATGTGCCACTGCACTGAGAGAAATCTGTGCACACTGCACTGCATTGTACTGCAATGAGTAATCTATGCACACTGCACTGCAGTTTAGTGTTCTATGAGAAATCTGTGCACACTGCACTGCATTGTACTGCAATGAGTAATCTATGCACACTGCACTGCAGTTTAGTGTTCTATGAGAAATCTGTGCGCATTGTGCTGCGTCTTATTCCTCTATGAGAAATCTGTTCACACTGCAGTGTGGACACTCTGAGAAACCTGCGAATGGTTCACCTCCTCTTACTGCACTATGAGGAATCTGTGCACACACCACAGTGCACCTTACAGCACTATGAGGAATTCGTAGTACTGCAATGCTATTTAGTGCACTGTGAGAAATCTGTGCACACTGCACTGCATCTGACTGCATTATGAGGAGTCTGTGCAGTGCACTGCATCTTATTGCACTATGGCAAGTCTATGTCTCTGCACTTCACTGTATCTAACTGCACTGTGTGAAATCTGCACACTGCACTGCACTTTACTGCACTATAAGGAATCGTTGTCACAGCAGACTCAGCAGGGAACCAGCAGACTCAGCAGGGAACCAACAGACTCAGCAGGGAACCAGCAGACTCAGCAGGGAACCAGCAGACTCAGTAGGTAACCAGCAGACTCAGCAGGGAAGCAGCAGAATCAGCAGGGAAGCAGCAGACTCAGCAGGGAACCAGCACACTCAGCAGGTAACCAGCAGACTCTCTGTTGCAATCTGCAATGTCACTTCACAAGCTGACTGACTGCGGCGTGAAAGCTCTAGTTAAGCGGTCTACCTAAGGTAACTGGTCACTACAAATGCGGAAGTTGCAGTGTCTGCCCCTTCACCACAAATACCAAAACATTACAGTTGGAACCTAACAAAGTGCGGACAATCAGAGGACAGACCAACTGCAATAGCGAGAATGTCATCTACAGATTGACATGCCCATGCAACTTGCACTACGTAGGAATGACCAGTAGAAAAATAAAACTTCGCATAGGAGAGCACAGGAGCACCATCAGATGCAGGAAGACAAATACAAAGCTTACTGAACATTTTCTGTCAGCAGGTCACACTGCTGATGACATAAAATGGACAATAATTGAACAAATACAACCCGGTACAAACCTAGACAAACGCCTATATGAGAAGGAACAGAGGTGGGTCTATAGACTTTCCACGCACAAAACGGGTTTAAATGATAATATTCCGTGGAACAATGTACTGAGATAAGGATAGAATCTAGAACCCACCAGACGGAGTCATCTTATGGCTGTTCCTTTTCTGTCATACCTTCCAAACGAAAATATTTTCCTATGTCCTGAAAGTAATCTCTGCATACTAAACACCTTGTAAATATTGCCCATTCACTCCCATGTATGTGCTTAGAAAAACGATAAAAAATACCCCAGAACTACGGCTCAGCAACATGAGCGCTGTCCGCCCGAGATCACTGCACCTGTTACCATGGCAATGTACACATTGCTTTACTCGGGCTAGTCCTACAATAGTGTTCACCGAGGATTGTGATTGGCCACAACCAGATCACGTGCTCACCACACGTGACCCGGCCACGCCCAACAAGGAAGTGTTCACATTACCGGCAAACAGGCACCGGAGACACTCCACGGGGCACGCCGAGCAAGAACCAAGTAGGTTAATCGGTCTGATGAACAGAAGCGACAAGTAAGTACTCTTGAAAGACCGCAAAGCGGGAACGATCGCCTGCATTATTTACAATTTCTTCTAGGGGCAACACTCGATTGTCATTGCGCTTTGATCACAGCGCTGACACTGGAAACTTGTTTTTTCACCTACAGGAGACGGAATCCTGTCCACTTGGTAACGCTGGTGCCTATGAAGCGAGAGTTTCGCTTTCAAGCGTAAGCACCTAATAACCAGCCGCTTCAATATTCATTGAGACGGTCTTTTTTCACGACTGCTCACATTTATTTGGCAGCCGTTCACAGCGCAGCACGCTAACAGGTGACTCTCCCATTTATCGACCCCTGATTTTCACGTATCCCAGACGCCAAACCATATCGACACCCCCCATTTGGCGCCTGCCCTTTGATTGAAAGGCACCTCCCGGCATTTTCACTATATTTCTGTTGCCACCCACGCAATAGATATGTTCAAACCACGATAGTGATATGCTAGTATGATTCCACACGTGGATATTATGATTGTCCTAATAATCATGAATATATATGTTATATGTGGCACAATCCATTTTGTCTACCCCTGTGTGTGACCCCTTCCTGTTTTTTGTTTCCCTGTCTTTTCACAGGTTTTTTCAAAAGTGAAAAACGCACCTTTTTGCACGAGATCCCTATTTACGATCTCTAAATTGAACTAGGGCAGGACGCTCCTTAGCGTGGGCGGACCACCCAGTTCAAATCACCCACGGTCCTGACGAAAACCCTTGAATCCATGTTTGGGTTGAAACATGTAGACCTTTTAAAACAATAGTTTTGTATATTCACATTCACATAGCACACTTTCGCTATTTTTATATATTTTAACACGACTTTTTTGACACCAAAGCCTTCCTAATTAGGCAAAGGTGCCACACTTTATTTTTACTAAGGGTTCAAGCGCTCAAGAATAAATACTTGAAGTGAGTAGTGTTGGCCCTTTTTAATACACAATTTTGATAGTCTTGTACACATAAAAAACGAAACCAGCTCCACTGTAATCAGGTGTCGCAGCACACCCTGTAGGCACTCGGCCTATGGGGTGGGACCCCGATGATGAAGCATGTCACCAACTAGGTTGGTGAGTGAGGGGTCTTCTATAAGGATATGCTTTATCCAGTAACAGGTTGGGGCAAAATGTGCTAACCAGAGCACTAGTACTCATTGTCAGAGAATTATTATTCTCCCTACCCACGAGGGGTTACTCCTCTATTGTTTTTTCAGATTTATTGGGGCACCAGGAGTTCCTACCTCACATAGTGCCTAGCATTATTATTTTCCCTCTCTCTCTCTATTGTTGTGAGCATTTAAATGTATGCCAGGTCGGTCTCATCCACATAATAATAATTCTTTATTTAGATATATGAAAACATATCTTTAAAAGATTTCTCCAATCGTGTTATATACAATTTGGTAGATAAGAAATAGTTAAAAAAGTAGAAAAAATAAAATTTGACCGTAAGCATGCTTAATACAACATTTCAAATTGTGATTTGGCACTCCCGGTCATTGCAGGTGGTATTAAAGTACATGTTCAATCTAAACAGTAATCGACGGGGCCTTAGCAGTTTCCATTTTATCTAGATTGCTGTATGCTTGCTGAATACATTTGGCCAATTTTATATTTAAAACAGTGTTATCCAAAGAAAAAGCAGCAATGATGGCATGCCTACAAGTCCGAACTCCCCACCTGTTCCATTCTGGCCTAAGCAGGCACCTGCGTTGAGAATCCACATGTTTACAGGCAGTGCATAACCCACTGAAGGGGTGCGGGACCCAGGGTCTAAAAATGCTTGAGGAGGGGTGCTGTGTGGCTCCCTCTTACCTCTAATTACAAAGAAAGTCGCCCTGGGGATTGGGATCACCGAGCCCAGGCCCTATGGCCAACCCTATTGGCCTTGCACAGGAAAGGGTTGCTTGTATGGGGGATGTTGGTTGCGGGCCCTAAAGCCAAACCCCTGCCACACACGGCCGAACACGGTGCAGCGGGGGCTTGCATTTACATACAGGATGTATTTATGTATTTATTTACTTCAAAGGTTACAGTAATGTTATAGTTAGGTGGCTATGTCAGTAATAACATTAACGTTTTGATGTAAAAGAAAACAGAAATTTCCCAGTTAAAATGATCAGTGCTAACTATAGCTTGCACCCCCTCCATTCACTGCTAATGACCTCACATATGACATCACTCATGACATGTTCTATGACATAATTTGTGACATCAGTGATGAATTCTCACATGACAGCATTGATGAGATCACTGATGACATCATCCAAGCTTCGTTTTCCCGCATATTGATCTATAAAATACTATTGCTTTAGAGACCGGACAGTAAGTACAGAATAGCTCAGGAGACTATCAGCCATCACTACTGCCATCACGATTCAACTCCCCTAGGTGTAGAAAGCATTATTATGTGCAACCAGGACCCTGTACCATACACTTTACAGCTAGAATAGTTCACATTAACTATCAGCCACAAGTATATAGGAAACCCTCCATGAATACAGTATACTATCTGTTTACAACTGTTCAGAGAAAGCCAAATTTAGAAAAAATTGTGAGTGTCAGTTTTAAAAACAAATGACCTACTGCGGACAAACACCGGTGTATCAAACACCTGAAACACACTGAACCTACATTCAGAAATGAAGATGATACCAGTAGAGAACTGGGTACTGTAAACAGAGCTTACTCAATAGAGGGAGTTTACTTTATACCACACTGTTTGCAAACAGTGAAGCTTTCATACCAAACACACCAGAGTATTGAAAAGTATCTATTTTGTACAATGCACAGCTGTCAGAAAAGCCACTATTTGCTAAAATTGACCAATATCTGAAGTGCTAAACATCCTTCAACTTGCACCCTTTATACTGTCATGAAAACTTTACAGATAGCCCATCTTCTCAAGCAAAACAAGCATTGGTACGTAGGTTACTACCCAGTACACAGTCTTCTATGTTATGTAGAAATTGTCATGCTGATACTGTTCTCTCTAATAGTTCTGTCAAAGCCCAGCTCACCTGAGGTTCCGGCCAGTTCTGCTGAAGTATTAACACTATTCGAACCCGCCCTTAAAACCACTTGTCTCAGCACACTAGAGTAAAACAATGTGCTAAAAACCAGTAGCTCAAGGGAGGGGG